>NC_143167.1:33340000-33994166 GCF_047325235.1 Durio zibethinus
GTTTCTGACAGGAATTTCTTCACTACCATGTATACGAACAGGAACACGGACTCCTTGACCATGTATCCCAATGAAGCTTATGTCCTCTAGTATTGGGAGGGCCTTTGGGTCGAAATCATCATCAGGGTGCTGATTGTAGTCTGTCTTGATAACAGTTCCAACTCGGACATTATCAAATGTTAGATTTCGATAGATTATATGTCTAACATATCCACCTCTTCCAGGAGCAGTCTTGATTCGAACTGCACGCCTAGAACTCCAGACAAGGAGGTTCTCCACAGTTACATTAGATACCCCACCAGACATCTCACTGCCTATCGATATGCCGGCACTGTGGCACAGTTCAGCCAAGGCAAATTTTAGATAATTTGAAGAGTGAACATGGGCACTTACCAAATGCAAATGACGGTTAGGGGCAGATAAGAAGTAAACAAAACACATCCTAGATGGCAATTCAGCAATAATTTTCCATTTATGGCTTGTTATGACACATGTCCAACAGCTTATCACCCCCAGATGGTAATAAAGGCTGATACTACAACCTATACGGAGCCTTCATTGAGCAAGGCACTAGAGCAGAATACATTTCCTAGCTTCCTATTCAGGCAAAAATGTTGGAAAAATGTTGGACTACGAGATAGCCACTTTCCCATTGCAACAGTTTGAACTGCTTAAACCTAAAAGGGGGAAAGAGGAGTTGTGTCCAAAAGTGGCCAAAGTCATAAAAATAATATTAAATACATCTTCAAGATTGCAGTAACTGATGAATGCTAGATTAGAAAGCAAGATTTGGATGAAGTATCAAAAAGTTTAAATAGTTTCCCTTATCAGCTAGATTAGAAAGCAAGATTTCAATCCATTTCAGACTTCGGAGGACTCAAAACGTAGAGCTGTTCCCTTGGGTACATTCGTAAAGGTGGTATGCACAGTTAAACATTTAAAAAACTCCAGTGATGCAACAGAAGGGGAAAGACGCGAGAATAGAAAAATCTAGAAACTTTAATCATTTGCCAGATAATGTAATTGCATAAAAAGTTCGCAAAAATTATTATGCATGCATACTATTTTAAACTTTTTTTTTCTTGTAAACATCACAACAATCAGGCAGCAAAATATTCATGAAGATGGAGGAAAACTAATTTAAGAAGCTTCACCTGACCATAGAGCGGACAATGAGGTTTCGGATAAGAATGTTTCTTGAAGGTCGTCCATAAGCTATGCCATATTGATCCCAGCCACTCTTTATTGCAATTGCATCATCCCCAACACTTATGTAGCAATCCTCTATTACCACATCCTCACATGAATCTGTTTATGACATAAATGATTTGCAATTAGTTACATTCAGAATGAATTAATCTTTTTTCCCCACGGCAAATCAACAAGCTCAAATGTGGTGTACAAAGGTGTAGATTTGAGCTGGCCTGCAATATTATGGTTCCATTTACAAAGATGTATATACAATGTGAATTTTCTTTTATGTGTCAGAAAGGAAACAGGACAAGGAGATAAAAGAGAAAATAATGAAAGCAAATTTGTTGCAATTTGCCCACACATTTATAGAATCCAGTTCAGAATACTAATTCATGCATTTTACATCTAAATTCTCAGATTTCTGCTTCTATGCTGTTCGAACAAACCATAGATTGTACCATCAATAGCATATGATAAAGCCATCTCAAACCTGCTCCTATTACACCCTTGACTTCATTCTACAGATCATCAACCAAGCTTGCTTAGTAAGTTGGCCAAATCACAAAAGATGTACAGACTACAGACCATTAATAGGATTCTGTATCAGAATTATACATATTTACGTGTGAGTGTAGAGAGAGAAAACTATCTATTCATCCTTTTTCTCCTCTTTACATGTAGAACGAACATTTCTAAAAAACCTATTCATAGTATGAATGGGAAATAGGTCTAGACCTTAGCTACCAAAAATTCTCATGGACAAGTTTAAATTTTATAATTAGGGAGTAATTACCAGGATCAATTCCATCAGTATTTGGGGCTTCAAATACGGGAGCCAGAATGGTAACATTCCTGACTGTTACATTCTTGCAGTCATATGGATGAAAAGTCCAAAACGGAGAGTCACGTAAGGTTATATTAGAGATTACAATGTCACTTGACCACATCATCTGCAAAAGTGGACCCCTGGTGTGGTTGAGTAGCTTTTGGCGATACTTCTTCCACCATGATTGACCCTGTCCATTTATGGTACCATTATGTCCTGTTGATTTGTAAAGACAAAGGCTAAAATCAGACTCAGCCAGCAATGAATGATTTATGCAGAAGTGTTCATTTTATCAGAATCACACTATGCAAGAGCTACTAAGATTTTAGAGTCAAAAGTTGAGTAAATCAAATCTACATTGTGTTGCTGGCAGCCAATTAAGTTTATCTTTTAACTATGATTGTTTCATCAATTTGGCAAGTGGAATAACAATTTATATCAGATGCAGGAAATGATAAACTGAAGACCAATTCATTAACAGTCAATCCTCATTATAAGGGAAGAAAAAGGGAGCAAGCTGGTAATGCTTATTCATCTAAAACCTTGAAAAGGCTGTTTCTTTCCCCTTTCCTCCATAAAAAAAAAAAAAAGAAACAATTAGCAACTATTTTGTGTAAGCTGTATGCATAGGATACTAGGACTAAAACTTTAACAAAGGATGCAGAAAACAGGTTTAGACATCAACCTGTCAAAATAGTATTTTAGAGGTATCCACTATTACATGCTATGACTTAGAATAGTCAAATCTGCTCATTCACAATGTATAGACTCAAAATACAACTTCCGTTATACAATAATCATTGCTGAACTTTACCATAAGGTTTCAGCAATAATTGTTGTAAAATAAATGGGTAGTATCTAAATAAAACTTCCATTTTGCAGTGAGTTCCCTGCAATTCTTTTTCCAAAGACCACATGGAGACTAATTTGATGCAAGTCAGGATCATAAGATGCTTAAGTTCGAAGAGGTCATAAATAGGAAAAGGTCTATCATGTGAGCAACCTTTTAATTCAAACAACTTAAGAAAAAATATTATGAAACAACTTAAAAACTGAAATTACTGCTTATTAGGGCCAGGGTGAATAAGCTAACCAGTTATGACAACATCTTTGAGGTTTTGGCCGTGGATTAAACTCCCATACCGAGGTCCACGATGCTCTCTTCCATACCCATATGAAGGCAATGGAGGCATTAATGGCCATCGCTTCTCATCCTGTATAATACCAGAAAAGGGCACATCCAAAATTACCAGTAGACATTGTAATCGTTATACAATAACCGCAAGATGAAGCCACCGAAACCCAAAGTTTTAATCAAAATGGCCGAAAAACTAACTTCACTAATGAGAATTAACTTAAACTAACACCATTATACATGCATGAAAACGATTATAAATTCCCCTAAATAAGGCTCATAATTCATGTTCACACTAATTATAGTCCTCCCTCATCACAACTCCCTTAAACTAACACCGTTATACATGCATGAAAACGATTATAAATTCCCCTAAATATGGCCATAATATATGTTCACACTAATTATAGTCCTCCCCCATCAGAACTCCCATCCTATAACAACTAAACATGTTAAATACTTATTGTGAAACACTCAATCTTGTCTTGACAGAAAAGCTTGCCTGACTTAGCTTGTTTAATTAACATATCAAATTTGAGATTCATTTGCCAATTTTAAACATGTTTATAAGCTCATGAATTCAACAAAAAGATCGATTTAAGCAAAAAAAAAAAAATTTCCACCATTTTACATGATATTTAGTTGGAAACAAAAATGAAACTGAAAACACCAACCTCGATACCAAGAATCTCAGCATCCTCAGCTAGAAACAAAGTAATATGACTAGTAAGATTAAACGGTGCCGTAAGCCACTTCCCAGGCGGCACATTGAGCTGCGCACCACCTCTCTTCCCAAGCTTCGAGATCGCCGAGACAGCCCTCTCAAACGCGGCCGTATCATCCGTAACCCCATCCCCGACCCCACCAAAATCAGTCAGATTAAACGCAAAAGGACGCGTCTTGGGCATAGGCCGACCCGGTCCATCTTTACCGAACACCGAGAACCCAGCCCCATCAATATTTTGTTGCCAAAAAAAGACAGAACCGAAAGCCACGATCCAGAGGACAGTAAAGAGAGTTTTATGAGAAGAAAGGAATGCCGGAACCCATCTCTTAAGTTCTGACCTTTGTTGTTGTAACTGAAATCGCCCAATAGGCAATGACTCCACCATTTCTGGGTTCGGTGAAATTTGGTTCAAGAAACGGTTTTTGGCAGTTGGGTTTGGAACATGGAAAAGGAGGATCATTTTGTACAAGAAGAGTGAAAAGGGCAAGAGGGTTTAGTTTTTTTGGGTGAGATGTTAACGATCAGTAGCTGGTGGATTTATTGTTCGGAAATGTAGGAGTACATTTTACGGGAAGACTCTGATGGAGGGAGTGCATGTGCGTGTAGATTCTTGTTTGGGCTGGTCGATAATCTCAAGACTTTTGTGATTTGAGTTGCACTAGATTGTACAGTATTATCTGTTGCTTGGTTTGTGTTATGCCACGCGTTAGGGGTAAGTGGGGAATTTTTGTCAAACTATAGTTTAGCTCAAAATAATTGGGGCAGTTGTTAGTTTTGGGAATTTATTTAGGCCTCGTTTGCATTAATAAGTGGCGATGGTGATGCGAGACGTGAGAATTTAATCGTACTATTTATTATCAACGGATAATATTATTTCATCACTTTTGGGCATTTTCATCTTGTTTTATCACTAATCTGATAGGGTGCAATTGGAGTTTTACTGTAGTTTTTTTTTTTTTCTATTTTGATTTTTCTCTTATCTTATTTTATTTTTTACATTTGTTCATTTTCATTTTCATTCTCATTTTGTTTTATTTTTAAATTTTTTATGTAAAGTTTTTTTTTTTTTTTACAAAATCAAAATTTTAATTCTTAATTATTTATTAATGAAATTATTATTTAATATAAAATTGATTTAATATTTTTAATTATTTATTAATTTTATAAATATTAAATAATTTAAATTTTTTATTACATATAAATTTTAATATAATATCTTTAATAATATTTTTTATTACAATTTACTTGACTGTCATAATTATGTTTGAATCCAAAATATATAATTATTATTGATTTTAATTTTATTATTTTAATACTTAATCTCATTATTATAATAATTAATTTTATCTTTATTATTATTTTTAATTTCATTAAAGTTAATCTCATTATTCATCCAAATATAACCATAGCCGTTGAAGATGAAAAAGTTGTTTGTTAATGGCTTAGAAATTCTTATTAATTTGTAGGAATATTTCATTTAAACTTTAATGATTTTGATGTGTTTTGGAGTTGTAACTTGAGCTTTTGCGTTTGCATGGACATGATGGTACTGGCAAGGAGAAAGGAATACAAAGACATATATAAAGAGCAAGGTGATGAATAAAGGCATTGATCCTAAAGGAAAGGCACTTATGTAAGATTGTTCACTTTACGTGTTTGCATGTGCACCTTTCCAAAGTTAATTTTTCTCTTCATTGAATGAAAACAAAGGGAAAAAGTAATGGCGAACGACTACATAAATTGTAATTCATTTCTGATTCCTCGCCTACGACATGAAAGAACTTAAAATCTGAGGTCTCATTCACGGCAACGAGAAGCAATGTGCATTATTAAGTGGGTGAGTAGTTGAAGAGTCGCAATCTGTCCAGTTAATGAAGGAAATTTAACAAAATAAAGAAGTAGATGAGATATACTCATCAAAGCTAATGATTTCATGATAAAACAAGAAACTCACTGAATAACAATTTATGCTTTGAATTCAAAGTTTACTTTAATTGATTTATGTATTTAATTTTTAAAAAAATAATATTTAATAAATTTAATATTTGATATTTAATTTTTTTTTTAATTTCTAAACTGTCCCTTCTTTTATAAAATTTTTTTTTTTATATAATCAAAATAATTTAATCGGTATTCAAGATTTAGCACTCACTTAACATAATGTCAAACTGATGATTTGATTTTTATAAAGATATACCTTTCATTATAGTAACCTATTTCAGTATTGTTTAGTACAATAAATTTTTTTTAAAAAAGTAGATTAATAGTCTATTTGATAATTTTACAAGATTTTTTGATATAAAAAACCTATAATATTGTGGTAATTATATAATATATTTAATTTGTATCACTGTAAATTATGATATAAAAAAAAAAAAATTTTATTCTAACCCTAACACATGAAGGAAGAAGGAAGTACCCACAAAAAAGAATTTAAAAAAAAATATACTTATATCAAAGTAGGTTTTCTTACAAAAAACTTCTTGAAGAAGTTAGGTGAGGTTATATCCTTTTCAAGAAAGTTTGCAATTTATATAGAAGAAAAAAGTAAATGAATAGGATTTATAACAATTACATTATATTCATGATTTAACATAAAGCAATCGATTATATTTAAAATAACTAACTTGATTAAAAGTATCAAAAAAGTGTTTCATCTGAATCAACAATAGCAATTACTAAACGTTTTGCTCTTTAATCAATAATCTAGTGTCTTTGTCAAGATTGCATACTACCAAACACTTAGTAATAGGAAAATTTCAGTTGTTGACTTTTGTCAACTGGAACCTGGATGCTGATATGCCAATGTCGGGTGGTTCAGGCTTTAGAGTTCTCACCCATCATCTGCTTGAGCCCAGATGTTATAGGCCACATTGTCCTTATCCAAACCACTAACCAGAACGAAGTCGCGGATTTCCAATCTTTTACGCATGTAAAGCTGTCATTGGTTGCCTGGCCTCCTTTTGTTCCACCTTAGACAGTCTATCATGACTTCATCAGTGTTTCCCATATTTTCTAATCAGATAAGGAGTTTTGCCAACTCCACTGGACATTTGTGTTTATCTCATCTATGGCCTTAGCTATTGCTTCTACTGCATTGTCAAGCCTTCCGATCAGGTCATTGAGATTTATATATCATATTGCTTTGTTAATTATGAACATTAGATTCTCATTGTCCGAAATATACTTTTCTGATTCCAAATGGTTTTGTGAATGCACATTACACAGGGAAAAACCTCAAAAATCTCTTCCAGGAAAATTTACAACATTCATACCAGGGAGAATTGCTCCTCTGAAAGCAGCAAAAGGAGTGTCGAGTGTTTGTGAACCACTTCCTCCTGATAGACCCTTATGGTTCCCTGGTAGCACACCACCAGAGTGGCTTGATGGCAGGTAAAATCTACCTCTCTTCGACTGTCTTCCTGTAGGCTTATAAACACCAGAAATTGAAAAATAAAAAGGATTTAAAAGAAAATTTTTTTGGACACCATTTCCATAGATAAAAAATTGATAATAGTGTTTTATATATATCATAAATTGATCTCGGATAAAAATCCTGCATCCGCTACTGCAGATGAATGTACTTAATTTGTTAATTATTTTTTCTCCTTCATTTCCTTGTGCATGATAGTTTTTCTTTGGCAGTATTTATAAATGCATTCTAATGCTTATAAAAGTTAAAAAAGGAAAGTCTGATATGGTCTAGTGATCCCTTTTAGTCATTTATTTATTTATTTTACTTTCAAAGAAGCAGAATTACCTCGCACTACTGCAGCCATAAAAAAAAAAAAAAATCCTGAAAATAGTTTCCTAAAAGCACTTAGTGCATTAGTTTCAAATGTTTGTGTTGAAACATGGACCAGCATGATATTCTAATTTCTCTATTTCTGTTGTAGCCTTCCTGGAGATTTTGGCTTCGACCCACTTGGATTAGGTATGCGTATGCCTTTAATATTTTGCACAGTTGAGTAAGAGCACATAAAATTTGCAGTTTTTTCTTTATCATCGACAAAATTTTAACAATCCTGCGAAATTTGGTGGTTATGACCCGTTTTGGCAGACACATTTGTACCTATTTCATTGATGCATAGATGAATAACAAACTTCTACCTAAAGTTTGCAGAAAGTTAATTCTGATTTCTGAGGAAAAACTGGATGCATTCAGCTTAATTTACCGTCTACTCTCTGTTACCAACTTATAATATAATCCTTCACTTTTCTCTTCTGGAGCAAGACAATCAGCAATGTTCTACCAAAAAAAAGTTGTATGGAAGAACTTTTATTATCTGATGCGCTCGGAACCGAATCGCATATATAGTCAACAGGTGCTTATCTCTAGGATAAATTATTTTCAGGATCTGATCCAGAATCACTAAAATGGTTTGCGCAAGCTGAGCTAATGCATGCTAGATGGGCAATGCTGGCTGTGGCAGGAATACTCATACCAGAATTGCTTGAAAGGCTTGGTTTCATTGAGAACTTCTCATGGTATGATGCTGGTGCTCGAGAATACTTTGCAGACCCTACAACCTTGTTTGTGGTACAAATGGCATTGATGGGTTGGGTTGAAGGCAGAAGGTGGGCTGATATCATTAAGCCAGGGAGTGTAGACATTCAACTGAGACTTCCTAACAAGAAGAACCCAACACCGGATGTTGGTTACCCTGGTGGCTTATGGTTTGACCCCTTGATGTGGGGAAGAGGGTCCCCAGAGCCGGTGATGGTGTTGAGGACTAAAGAGATCAAGAATGGGCGTCTTGCTATGCTAGCATTTGTTGGCTTCTGCTTCCAAGCTATCTATACAGGCGAAGGCCCAATTGAGAATTTGATGGCTCATATTGCAGACCCTGGTCACTGTAACATTTTCTCGGTACTGCTCTACCTCTGGTTTAAAATCAAATTAACTTATTCAAAATTCCACCCATTCAATATCGTTAAGCATATAGCGACTAACGTAAAGCTGCCAATAGGAGTAGGATTGATATATGATATTGCATGTTTGTGTCTGCAGGCTTTTTCAACACGTTGATGTTCACTTGAGATTCAATAACTGGTATTGAGGGGACGTGATTCAAAACCTTGATACAGCCCATCACCTTTATCGTTTCTGTAAATTGTACTCTGTTTTATCATGTGCATACCAATTGTACATAGCCGGAACCAAAGAAAAGTGCATATGAGCTAAAAATCAGTAAAGTCCTATTTTAATGGTAAGGCAGCTAAAAAACAATCCATATGAGCTTAAATATTCTATTACTCTTTTAAAAAAATCATTTTAATCTACTAATTTTCCCATTTGATATTGATTTATTATTCAGACTCATTTAGAAATTTTGAGGAATAAATATTTGTTTGTGATACCAAATTTTAGAATGCATCCTATAGCATTATTCAACATGCAGTTTCTCTTCCCTGTCCGATCCCATTAATGGGAAAGACCCGCATTGACTTTGACAATGTCAAAAGAAGTTGCACGCCTCTCTATTCTCGCTTTCAATCCCATAAACTCTCTCCTCTAATTCTATTCTTAGAGTCTAATGTAAACTTGCCAGCTGCGTCATTCAATTCCTCCTCTCAAAGCCACACACTCTTACCAACATGGTGCACCACCTTCTTGTCAACCCCGAATTAAGCAAAAGGAAACAGAACAATCCAAACAAAGACTCAGAGAACCACACGATCTCTCCGAGCAGCGGCTCGTTTCTATCCGGAGCTTTACCATTTCCGGTCAGTAATGGCTGCTGTTCGCTTCCTCCCTTTCCTATCCCTCCTCACCCTTTATCTTCCCACCCTTTGTTTCTGTCAATCTGATGCAGATGCTCTCATTAAGCTCAAGAAATCTTTTACAGAAGGTGATTTGGATAGTTGGATTCCAGGGTCCTCTCCTTGCCTCAAAAAGTGGGTGGGTGTCATGTGTTCTGGAGAGACCATTATTGGCCTCCATTTGACAGGCTTACACCTTTCAGGAGCAGTCGACGTTCAAGCTTTGCTTCAACTTCGTGGGTTGAGAACAATCAGCTTAGTGAGGAACTCTTTTACAGGTTCAATCCCGGAATTCAATAAACTTGGCGCTTTAAGGGCTATATACTTATCTAACAATCAGTTTAGCGGTGAAATACCAAATGATTATTTTGCATCGATGGGATCTTTGAAGAAAGTTTGGCTAAATGAAAACAAATTGACAGGAAATATCCCTGATTCCTTACTGCTACTACCCCATCTCGTAGAACTCCATCTAGAGGGCAATCAGTTTTCAGGAAGAATCCCATCATTGAAATATCCAAATGTACTTACATCCCTTAACCTAGCGAGTAACAACCTGGAAGGTGAAATCCCGGAAAGTTTCTCCAAGTTCAATGCCTCTACATTCGAAGGAAACGTAGGACTTTGTGGGAAACCAGTGGGGAAAGCATGCGACGAAGTTCACCAAACAGGAGCTTCAAATTCGTCAGGCGAAAGCCAAGGATCCAATTCCAATGAAAATGCCAAGACAATCATTGCCATCGCAAGCGTAGTTATTACACTATTTTTTCTGATAGTCTCCATCCTTTCCGCAAGGCGTCGGAGGGACGATGATTTCAGCATTCTGAGTAGGGAACCCCTAAAAGAGGAGGTGCTACCAGTCCACATACCTGAATCGACCCGCCGAAAGCCTGGAGAGTCAAGCCGCAGGAGTAATTCTGTCTCGAAGAGAGGATCGTCGCAACAGGCCAATAAGAATGGGATGTCTGACTTGGTCATGGTGAATGATGAGAAGGGTGCCTTCGGGTTGCAAGATTTGATGAAGGCAGCCGCGGAGGTGCTTGGAAATGGCGGGTTGGGCTCTGCATACAAGGCTGTGATGGCAAATGGATTGGCCGTGGTGGTGAAGAGAACGAGGGAGATGAGTAGGTTGGGAAAAGATGCGTTTGACGTTGAAATGAGGCGGTTTGGGAAATTAAAGCACCCCAATATTTTGACGCCATTGGCCTACCATTTTAGGAGAGAAGAGAAGCTTATTGTTTCCGAATACATGCCTAAGGGCAGCTTATTATACGTCATGCATGGTATGACTATATATCATCTTTGGTTAATTTCATTTTAGATGCCTATGCAATTGCTTCTGCCTCTCTGAATCCAATTAAAATTCTAATATTAAAATATTACTATTAGGTGAGGAAAATTGTAATTTGATGCTATTTGAATTCAAGTTCAAGTCATTAGGTTATATGACAACGTTATGAAAAGATTAGGTTAGGTTTGATTTTTCTCTTTTTTTTTTTCCCATTAATTTCTAACCAGAAAAACATGATTGTACAGGTGATCGAGGAACCATTCATGCTAATCTGAATTGGCCGACCCGTTTGAAGATCATTCAGGGAATCGCTCAAGGACTCAGTTTCATTCATACAGAGTTTGCAACATACGAGCTCCCCCATGGAAATCTCAAATCCAGCAATGTTCTTTTAACCGAAAATTATGATCCGTTACTAAGTGACTATGCCTTTCAACCACTGACAAACTCCAGCAATGCTGCCCAAGGTTTTTTTGCTTACAAATCCCCAGAATGTGTTCAATCCCAGCAAGTCTCCCCCAAGTCAGACGTTTATTGTCTAGGAATTGTCATCCTGGAAATCATAACAGGGAAATTTCCCTCTCAATATCTAAGCAATGGCAAGGGTGGGATTGATATCGTACAATGGGTACAAACATCAATATCTGAGAACCAAACGGAAGAATTGATTGATCCTGAGATAGCAAACGATACAGGTTCAATCAATCAGATGCTGCAACTCCTCCAAATTGGAGCTGCCTGCACTGAAAGTAATCCTGATCAACGGTTACACATGAACGAAGTCATTACTAGGATACAAGAGGTAAGCTAAATCTTGAGGCAGGCCCTGTTTACCGTAGGTGAGACAGGAAAAGGGTAGCTGAGATTGCCAGCAACTATCAAGATTCCACGTTTCGACGTTCACCATCAAAGAAATACAGAGAGGGCATCGAATAATAATCCGATGAATAAAAAAGAATGATAATTGTCTTTGGCATCTTCTTTAACTACCAAAAATGAACGCTTGTGCATAGCAATTTTTTCTTTTTCTTTTCTTTTTCCTAAAAGAAATCAAATTTTCGTTTAGAATGTAATCTTAGTCAATTTTTTTTCTTTTTGGTTTTGGAAGAAATTAAGCACAATTTGAACTCAAAATAGTCATGTAATATTGTTGATATGTTTGTACGTAAATGAAAAAGAGTTTATATTTGATACATTATTAGTGTATAAATTTTATACACTATCAATAAATCAAATAATATCAATAAATATTTATTATTAAAATAAATATAAAAAATTTAATATTTTTAAAAAAATTTAATTATTAATAAGATAATATCATCTGATTCGTTTTATTAATGAGATAATATCATTTTATTTATTAATAATACATAAAATTTATATATTAATAATGTATCAAATATAAATCTATCAAAATAAAAAATAAGATGTATTTATGCCATTTTCATGAATGATTAATGTAATTTCGACCATTCACTTTTGATTATCAAACACCTT
Source organism: Durio zibethinus (assembly GCF_047325235.1). NCBI lineage: Eukaryota > Viridiplantae > Streptophyta > Magnoliopsida > Malvales > Malvaceae > Durio > Durio zibethinus. Next base: position 33,352,434 of record NC_143167.1, read on the forward strand.
TTGTTTTTTTAATATCTAAATCAATGAGAAGATTGATTTTCCGAATGTTTGGTTAACTTGAGGAAATGATTAGGTCTTTCTACGTGGTTTTTATCATTCTGCTGCTATTCAGGATTTTGTTTATGCTTTTGATTTTTAGACTTTTCTACCTTTTTTATATGTTCTCTTATCTTTTTTTTATCGTAATTTTTTAATTTAGGCTTAAACTTTATTAGATACATCTTATTAAATATATAATTTATATTTAATACGAGATTAATCATAATTTTTATACACTAACATCTATTAATTTGTTATTAGCCAGTCAATAATTGGATAATAAAAAAGTATAAAAAGAAATATGAAACTGATGGCATTAAAGTGAGAATAAAAAAAAAATGTTCGGAAAAATGGAAGTGAAGAAAGGAGTGTCTGCGGGGACAGCTGACACGACACGTGTGCATTTTTTTATCCATCTACGTGGAATTAGATCTTCCTCAACCAAAAAAAAAAAAAGGCAAAATGACAAAAACCTTCTTTGAGTCGGAACTCAAGGTGAAGATAGAGCATAAATGTATCGAACGGCAGCGAATCGCCTCCTTTACGGCGCCTCTCTTATTAATAACAGCGGCGGAGGCCACCTCCTCCGATTCCCTATTCTCAGAACCGTGATTAGCTCTTCTCGGTTTTCGACTACCGTCGACCCTCAAACATTCCGTAATCAAGACCCTGGTCCATCTGATTCTTCCACAACGTCATCGGCGACTAGTTCCTCAACATCATCAACGGCTGGGGATGGTCCTCGTCACGAGAGAAAGAATCCGAGAGCTGAGTACGAGGAAGAGCAAGCTCGAGTGCTGCAAGCCTCACTGCGACACGTCGTCCGTACATCGATTAATATTATACTGTTTTTTGAAAATTTTTGTTCTTATTTGATCTTTTAGGGTTAAAAATTGGTTCGATTAATCTTATACTGTTTTTTGAAAATTTATGTTCCTATTTATGATATTTTAGGGTTAAAAATTGATTTTTTTTAAAAATGCAGATAAGACTGGGATGGAGTGAAGAAGCAATAATAGCAGGGGCAAAAGAAGCTGGGGTTTCTCCTTCAATTGTTGGATCTTTCCCCCGAAAAGAAGCTGCCCTTGTCGAGGTAATTTTTGGTTTAAACAAAGTTTCAAATTTTTCTCCTGTTAAAAAAATTTAAAATTTTTATAAGCTCTGATTTTACTCTTTTAAACTTACATTTGTCAAATTTATTCTTTGATTGTGAACTTGTGATTTTTATCAGTTCAAATATGGAAATTTTAGTTAGGGCATTGCAATTTACTAAAATCTGATAGTATTGCTTATGATGTAGAGCTTCTTTCCTCATCATTGTCTTATTGCATGCTGTCATGTTTCTTTTTTTCTCTCATCTAAGGGCGATGGATTAATTAAACTCAATGTAGAAAGATTTTTGGAGGCTGTTCTTCTAGGAAGTGTCTAATTTGTGGTTCCAACTATGGTTCTTCTCTATACTTTGTTTATGCCAGTCTGTTCAAAATTGGTCTTTATTTCTTTGGGTCTTTGTATTCTCAAGTTGGTATATCTTGTTGGATCCGCCAAATTGTGGTTTCCTGATGCTAAGCTCTTGATCAGTTGTAGCTATAAATATCACACTGCCTGATGCATACTCAGCTTTGCTATTTTCAGCTAGGATGATCTGTTCTCTTCATTTTCTGACAATGATTTAAAGTTTGTATTTTTTTTCCCTCCCTGCAGTTTTTCATGGATGACTGCTTACAAAGGCTTATTGATAGAATTGACTCTGGGGAGGAATTACAAAACTTGATTCCTAGCCAATGTATCTCCAAGCTTGTAAGGATTCGCCTAGAAATGCAAGCACCAAACATATCAAAATGGCCTCAAGCTCTCAGCATCCAAGTACCAATCCTTATACCTTTTTTCTTGTTAAAGGACTAATTTACTTAGTTGAAGCCTTCACTCTTTAAGACAATTTTTTTCTTACATTCTTTGTAGGCACATCCATTGAATGTTTCAACAAGTTTTAAGCAGCGGGCAATGCTGGTAGATGAAATCTGGCATGCTGCTGGTGATGAGGCCTCTGATGTAGATTGGTATGTGAAGCGCACTATCCTTGGAGGCATATACTCAACAACAGAGATTTATATGCTGACTGATAGTTCCCCAGGTTCATTTCCTTTACTTTTATGTGCTTAGAACTTTGATGTGTATACATCTTCCTTTTCTCAGTGATGCAGCCATTTAGATAGCATTTCATTTACTTATCATTTTCTTGCAGAGTTTCGTGATACATGGCTGTTCTTGGATGATCGGGTAAAAGATGCTTTTGATTTGAAGAAAACAATCCAGGAGGTAGGCTCTCCGTCCATTCCTTTTCCTCTTTTCTTTTTAGAAAGCTTTTTGTGGAAAGAATTGGACACTTAATGAAGTGACATTGTTACAGGCAAAGTATTTGGCGGAAGCTGTCGGTGCTGGAATGGGGAGTTCTTTGCAAGGATTTGTGAGCAGAGTGCTTCAGAGATAAAAGCTAAAGTCAGGATGGTTCTTGATATTTCTACGGCTAGCATCAGACTTGACATTACTCTTGACGAGCTATAAAAACTAGGCGCTGTCATCCCTGGTCAATATCCACTTGGCACAAGCCATTTAGTTTAGGTTTCATATTACTTTGGCAATGTGATTAAATTCAAAATTTTATGGACGCGGCAAAATAATAATTTGATAACAGGATAATGTGCTTCGGGTGAGAATATTTTCTTAAAAAAATTTAATCGTCATTGGTTGTTTGTAGCTCAATCTTGTCCTTTTGGTTAAGCTCGAATTATTAAGATGCTTTGTCCTTTATTCGATTCCCCAAGGGCAAGTCACTTGATCCTTTAGAAAGTTTACGTACCAGACTTGATGTAAGTAAAATAATGTTTGCATCTAGATATAACTAAAATTTCAGGTGATAAAAGGAAATTTCGTTAAAATATTTTCATCAATTGCTATATTCTGTCAGAAATAGTTTTTACAGAATTTTTACTCTTCCCTTATAACATTCTGGATTCTTCTCTTCTGGAGGCGTAGTGTTGTGGACCAGATTTTGCATCCGTCTATGTAAACCCCCTTTTTAAAAAGGTTGACTGCTGAATTGATTCTCGCCCAGCTGATAAAATGCAGGAATACGGATCCCCTTTTGACAGGGACTTTCCTATCTGCTAGGAATTCTAAAATTCATTTCGAAGCTAAAGACATCTGACTTTTAATTGTCCTTCAACGCTACCTTTCTATATTAAATATCTTGACTCGCCAACCTCCTGTGAATCTTCCATTTCATTTCTCTTCAGCAAGGTTAACTCATAATTTTCTATTCTAAGTTTCCTGAATATCTGTAATTTTCCCAGACAGCAAGGATTTCTTTGAAAACCAGCCAATCGTTAGTGATAATGGATCAGGTTATGTTAGGGTTAGTGCTTATCAGCCAATCATCTCTCAGAAGTTAGAGACCACATTTTTGACAATTGCTTTCCTTAATGCAGGCTTGTTTTGGTGGTGATGATGCTCCATGTTTGCTTTTTCCGAGCATAATAGGTCGTCCACGAAACAGGCATGCCATGATTGGCATTGGACAGAGAGATACATACTTTGGAGATGAAGCATAAGCAAGGCGAGGAATCCTCAGATTGAGTTACCCTATTGAACATGGGATAGTGAGAGACTGGGAAGCTATGGAGATACCCTGGGAGCATACATTTGATAAGGAGCTCAGAGTTAACATTGAAGAACATCTTGTACTCTTAACTGAGGCTTCCTTAAATCCCAGAATTAACAGAGAAAAAAATGATAGAAATCATGTTTGAAGCATTTGATATCCCATCAACGTACATAGCTGTTCAAGCAGTCTTATCCCTTTATGCCAGTGGCCGAACTACAGGTAAATCAATTTTAAAACCTTGCCCCTTATAAAAGACGCAAACTAATGCATGTTATCAGGTTCTATGCAGGAGTTGTCTTGGACTCTGGTGAAGGAGTCACCCATGAAGTTCCCATCTGTGAGGGCTATGCACTTCCTCATGCTATCCGTTGGCTTGATCTAGCAGGCAAGGACCTAACAGACTACCTCACCAAGATTCTGGCTCAAGAGGCCTACGTCTTCACCACGTCAGCAGAACGAGAAATCTTTAGGGACATAAAAGAACGACTTTCATATGTAGCAATGGATATCAATAAGGAACTTGCCACATCAAGGGAAAGCTCAGAGTTTGATGGGCAATATTAATTGCCAGATGGGCAAGTCATATCTATTGGAGCTAGCAGGTTTAAATGCCCCCAAATTCTGTTTGATCCAAGTAGGGTGGGAATGGAATCAGGTGGTCTCCATGAGATTTTGGTGAGGTCAATCAGGAGGAATGACATGGATGTTAGAAGGGAGATGTTTGGAAATGTTGTGCTTAGTGGGGGTACCACTTTAATGCCTGGCCTGGCCTGGCCGATAGATTGGCGAAAGAGGTGAGCTCATTAGCTCCTCCAGGGGGGAGGGTCAGGGTTTTGCACCACCAGAGAGAAAGTACAGCGTTTGATTGGTGGCTCCATTTTGGCTTCTCTAAGCACCTTTGAACAGGTAAATAATTTCTTACTCAAAAATGCATTTAGGGTCAGTCAAGGCTCAGATCTTTTGACGATTAATTTAACTGATAAGAGAATAATATTGTTGCAGATGTGGATTACCAAGAAGAGTACATGGAATCTGGCTCTTCTGTTGTTCACAGGAAATGCTTTTGAACAACAGCAATGCCAACGTTGCTTTCTAACTTCATTCGTTTATCCTTAAATACTAATTAAACCAGAAAGCCATAGAGTTTTAATTTCTGTTTTTTCTTATGTATCCTCATTCCTCATTAGGATGTAAAGGAAATCACAAATGTGTATATTTTCGACATATATTTGTTTGCTTTTATTCTATCTCTATGAAAAAAAAGCTTGAATATATTGCACAAGCTTTCTAGAATTGAGTTTCTTCAGAATTTCAGTCTTAAAAAGATCATAACTAGGAGAAAACAAACAAATTAAAATTGATCAAAAAGTATCCATGTGATTATTTCACCATTATCTCAAACTGCAGAGTGCAAGCCATTAATATACTTGAAGCCCAAAAGAGGGACTTATATTTCCAAAACGATATCTGCAATGAAGAAACAAATCAAATTAAAATTAATTGCTAATTAAGATACTTGCGCATGCATATTGAACTGTAAATGCCTATAAAACATGAATATATATATATATATATATTTATATTTATATGAACTTACATTCGGAATCTGTTTTTACCCATTTACTTCCATCATCTGCCTTTTCAAGCTTTTCATCCCCATTGGCAGTCTTGGCGATATGACTGCTCTCCAAGGCTTTCTTGGTAGACAATTTCGGCCTGGAACTTTGTGGATATATCTTCTTGTGAAGTATAGTCCTCAGCATCTGAAACTCAAGATCAAAAGATTTAAATAATCAAGAAGGTGTTAAATTAGCTAAATAATTAGTAAACTTTTGTGTGTATTAATTAATGTATTAAGTACCTTCTCCATTTGCGACTCCAGGATTTGTTCCCTTAAACTTGGAGCAGGTGAAAATCCTTTTCTACAAACAAACATCATTTTTAGAAGAAATGATGATGATTTTTTAATATCTTTCCCTCTACAGTGAACTAAACTGGTGCTACACTGGAGATGATCGCTTTTGTTGTTTGAATTATCGGAGCATACACTGCAATTCCATTCTTCAGCTTCCGTGCTTGAGTTGGTGTCAAGAAATTTATCAAATGGAAGATTAGGAGCTCCCAGATTAGTTGATGTCGATCCAACAACATTTTCGTGAAATATCAAGTTAAACTCTTTTTGAAGTTTTCTGGATACTTCTTCAGGTGTAAGACCATGTGGATGACCTTGTGCGGATGGAAAGTTCTCTTGAAAATTTGCCTTTTCTTCTTGTTTTATCTTATGTCCAAAGGTTCCAATTGCTGGCAGTCCATGAGGCCAGTCGCTGAACTCTTCTTTGCAAGGCTGTTGGATATGATCTAAAAGAGGATTGAAGATGCTAACTTCATAAGAAATCAAACAAATGATTGGACAAGAATTATACTCCATATATATTTATATATATATATACGATCTTACTATTACAAATCGACAAAACATGTCTGAGGTTAAACATACTGTTAATTATACAATAGCTTGCTTTTGATTACAAGGATGCTCAATCAGGAGATCAGGGAGGGAGAAAGTGAAAGTCAATAAAAGATGAGAGGTAACACTTACAATTAGCTGGAGTCGGGTTGGATTTCTTGCTAGAGAACTTGCCTTGCACCCAACTAAATATCTGGAATCAAACAAGACATAGAAAATACCTTAACAAATTAAAGTACAAAAACAAACCAAGAAATCGATCGACTCTTTTCACTCCTTTACTCTCTAGCATTCCAATTTCAGTTTCTCTTTAGTTCTCAGTTCTCACCTTCATTTGGTGAAATAATGTAGAGTCCAGCTTCCAGAAACAGCACAAAAACAGATGGTTTGGTATCGATGATATTAAACTTGGGCTTAAAGAAATCTAAGTGTTAATACAAAGAAATCCTATAAGCCACTGAAAGCTTAGCTGCATTAAGGGCTAAATAGAGTGGAGCTTGAGAAATTCCACATATGTCAAGCTGGTGTGGCTGTTTCTACTGTCTAGTTGCTTTATGGTTCAAGTTCCCAAACAATGACGTTGCTGTTAGGAAATTTAAGGAAAACAAAAATAGTATGAAAGAAGAAAATATGGTATTGAGATGCGAATAACATTATTTTAAAAGTAATTATGTTTATATAATATAATAAAGTTTTAAAATGTTTTAAATCAAAAGTAATAAAATTTGATCAGACAGAAAGATCTATTTATAATAAATAAATAGTCATTAATCAAGTCAATTCAAAAAGTCATGATATTTTATATAGTTATATTTTATTGTTTAAATAAATTTTATTTAAACAGTCATGTTTTTCACTGTTTAAACATATTGTTTTAGAATCAATAATATTTCGAAATAAATAAAAAATAATAATAATAATAATTTAAAAATTAAATTTATTTGTCAAACAAATCCAAATAACTAAGTGTCTATCTTTGACTTTTAAAATTGTCTAACTCACTAAAAAAAACTCCTAGCAACTTCAAATAACTTGACACACTCTAATACTTAATTCAATTATTTAAATAATATAAATAATTTCTTTTAAATCATATATAAATGATCTTTCTATTCAATATAAAACACATCACATTTTAAACTACCAACAATTGCTGCCTCTTTTCCCTCTCTATCCTCTTATTTGTCACCTTCGTTTCCCTTTGTCCACACTAATTTTATTCAATTTTCTTCCCTTCTAATCAACACAAAGTAAAAATTTAAATGGCACATTTGTCTCCCCATATTAATGCCCCAGTCAATTACCCTCACGGCAGTTTCATTTTCACCCCCGTATCAAATGATGAGAATATCGGTAACAGGAAACATTGTCCCTACGTTTATATATTTGGCTAGTTTGCACCAAGAAGAGAGTGCTTAATTTTAGTTTAATTAGGAACAATTTACTGAATGTACTAAGCCTTCTTATTGTATATCTAAATTTGCAATTGAATAATGTACTCCATCAAGGGTTTGCTCGAGGACAAATTGGGAGGAGAAATGAGCCCTCAAATAAGGAGATGATGGGCGGCCAAAAGTATTACAAGCCACGTTCGCGTGGTTATGTCTCATGCTAACCGAACCACCAAGCACCTACTCCATCTTGCAACCACCGGCAGCCATCACCACCGCTAGAGTAGTTTGATTTACCAAGAGAAAAAGTGTCACTTCACATATATTGATTTGATTTCCCAGTTGGCCATGATATTGACATAACTGAAATTTCAGCTAATATTAGAGTCAAATAGTACAATTTACCATTCAATCGCTAGTTTTTATCCCATATGCATTTTTTTAAGTTTTTAATTTACTTTTAATTTTTTATCTTATTATATATTTGATTAAAAATATATTACTTGTATAATCTCTTTTAAATTCATAATTTTTAAATATCAATTAATCTTTATCAACTGTACCTTACATAGTAATCGAAAGATAGAATTTGAAAACGTATTTCCCTGCACTCAAACTCACAGCAATGATTGAATTAATGAGGCTCACCAGAGGCGGGCAGGTCAGTATGTGTGATAATCTGATGAAAGATCTTAGCCAGAGCTTTGGTCAGGATTTGGGCTTCTTTCCGTCATGGGTGGGAAAACATCCAAGGCACGTGAAGTTGTCCCTGTTGATCACGTTGGCCCATGTCATCGCCAACATCAGAAAGAAACAACCTAAACCCAAGTGAGCGGGGCGGGAGAGATGTGATCACAATACTTTGGTCATTGCAGCTTCGGCTGTCCTGACCAACAATGTCTCTAAGGCCTCGGTCTTTAATCAATCAATTAATTATTTAGAATTTGCTTAACTCTTTCATTTTTTCCCTTTTTTTTTTTTTATATATTAAAGGTTTTCATAACAAGTTCATTTCAAACATCTTTTCTAATTTCATTATATGTTCAAAGAAATACACGTTACCAATCATTTTATTTATGGCCACTAACTTTTTTTTTTTGGGGTACATGTGGCCACAAACTTTATTTTCTTGTTAAAACGTCAACATAATTTTTAAAATAACATATCTTAATTGGTGGGTTCTGGATACTTTGAGTATCCAAATCAACCTCAATTGCCAAGTGTTTTAAAACGAAAGTATTGGAAACAATCTTCCATTGATCCAGAGTTCTCGGTTGCCCTTCATCGCTTTTTTGTTTTTTATAATTGATTAGAGGAGCTCATGTGAGTCACGTCTAATTGAATTTTTAAATTTTTTGTTTAAAATTGTATAAAAAATTTAATTTTCAAAAAGATATATTAAAATATTTAAAACTATTAATATTTAAATATATTAAAATTAAATAAAAATATTTTTATTAATTAAATAATGACATGGATCAAATTAAATTAATTTTAAACTTAAAAGTTTTATCCAAAATTTATTTTCAGATTAATCAAACCTAATTATCCAAATGGATAAGCCAACTCTTGAGCATATTTAATACCAATTTTTTTATTTTATTTTAATTTTTTTGACATCTTATACCAATTTCTTTAAGCGATCTTAACTTTCTTTTTTCCTGTAAACCATATGCTTCTAAATATTAATAAATAGTTAATTAAATTTATTAGATTCGTTCTCTTCAATTAAAAAAATTTTGAATTCGAATCTCAAATACATTTTATTTTGATTTAAAAAACTAAACAATCTATTTATCATCAAATTTTTCTTACAAAAAGAAAATATTTCTAAATGAAAATAATTATTGGGCCATGACATCAATAAGTTCAAAACCCTTACTAAGAAAAACCATATAATAACTTAATTAAAGTTGTTGGATCATGAAGTTTCATATGAATATCATACATACTCATACATATAATTATATGCATATTAATTTAGGATAATTAAACTTTAATTTTTTAGATATACATTTTTTTTACGAATAATTTAATTAAAAATCATAGATCAAGATAACATCTCCCATACGAAATCAAAGAAAACAACAATTATTTAAAGTAGCAAATAAGTCTTCAATTATATATTTCTATAAGCCTTGATGAAGATCATATGCCTGATAAATCCCCAAACAAAATCTGGGTGATCATGCGAGTCGAAGGTTTAGTTTGGCTAAAAATATATTAATCGCCTTAAGGTGTTATTTTATTATGATAATTTTAAATAATAAAACAAATGCAACCTTATTTTTGCCTTATTAAAAGAAAAAACTCACAAGTAGAGATACAACGGGTTGGGTCATGACAGATTTTTGCTCACTCCAAACCCAACCTGATTTTACATTTGTTTTCATCCGAATTTTTTTATTTTTTTAATACTCGAATCCGACCTGATTTTTTATATAAATATATCCGATTCGATCCGAAATTAATAAAATATTATTTTTTAAAATATAAAATATTATTTTTTAAATATAAATATTTAAATATATAATTATATAAATATATAAATAAAAAATTAATTTAAAAATTATTTTTATATAATTTCAGGTCGAATCATGTTTGTCTAAAATTCAAACCTGATCTTTTCTTTAGTGTTACCCGACCTCAAATTATTATGAGTTTTAAGGTCAACCCTCCAAATTCAATGCTAACAAATCTAAGTAGAATAATTATAAGATAAAATATCATACTATTGTAAGTATTTAATAAGCAAAAGCTAATTTCTATATGAAACCTTGTTAAAAATTTTTAAACTTGAGCTTGATCAAATTTGATTTAATTAAAAAAATTAATAATTTAAATTTAAATAAATTTAAATGAAAAATATTTAAATATAAATGCTTTGAAGTTAAATTAATTTAATTATAAATTTTAATAATTTGAGTCTAAATTGACTTGAATTTAATCCAAACTCACTTATTGCCACCTTTATTAATGAAAATCTTGCCGCCAATCCAAAACCAAGTACAAAATGAAATAGAAGAAAGCAGTTGGGGCCAAAATCAAATTTGGAAAAGTTGGAAGTGAGAGATATTCCCGCGCGACGTCCGTGTCATCGGAATAATGACTACCTCAGAGGCGACTGTTACGTAGCAGTTTTGGGGGCAAAGAGACGTAAGTCCTTAATCTCAACTGGCGCGGCAATCCCATAGTAATCCAATAGTAATTATCCAACCCAAGATAAAGCTTCTTTCTTTCTTCAGTTTTTCAGGAGATATTGGATAATATTTTTTATAATTATGTTGGATTTAATGGGTTTTAACTGAAATCCAGTTTAAGATCAGCAAACACATTTAGTTAACTTGTGGAGAAGATGCTGGAGGAATGGCGGCTGCCAGCGATGTCGTTTTAGCCTATGAAAACACGTATAGAAATCTTCACCGTCCAGCAGTTATCATTGGAGGATGCTTTGCAGTTGTAGCAGTGTTTCTCTCCCTTTTTCTCATTCTTCAACATCTCAGATCGTACACAAATCCTGCTGTTAGTTCATTTCCCATTTCGACTTGTTTTCTTAATGAAGGGGATTCTTGTTTCCTTTTCCATTTCCATTTTCTGTTTGATTGTTTTTGGTGGCCTTTGAAAAGCTAATTCTCTGGGGTAAGTATATGTTACTCAGTGTTGAATCTTAATTGCTTTCCCAGGAACAAAAATGGATTGTTGCCGTTGTGTTCATGGTTCCTGTCTGTGCTACTGAGTCAGTAAGGTTCCCATCTCTTTTGTCTTCGGAATGCTACAAACTTCAGAAGCATATTTATATACAGCTTTCATATATTTATATGTATTTCACATATGTAGCTAGCCCCTCTCAAATGCAAACCGATTGAGCCATTTAAATCTTTCCTCCTTACTTTGGTGGCAACTTGATGGCGCTGTTCTTTGACCTCCACAGGTGATATCATTGTGGAACCCAAGACTTTCCCTTGCCTGTGACATTTTGAGAAATTGCTACGAAGCCTTTGCTTTGTATTCTTTCGGAGGCTATTTAATTGCTTGTCTAGGTAACCAACAATTTTATGACTTGTTTTGACTCTTGAGTTCATGTATAATTGTGTATACTTTCAGTCTTTCATGCCATGATTGCACGTATTTACTACACTAATCAAAGATACAAATGTTAATTGCTTCCATGAATTCAGGGAGCTTTGGAAAATTGTAAGAATATTGCTTCAAGAAAATTATTAGCACATTTTGTTGATATGTTTTGAGCAATTTATCAATCCATTAGCTTATATATTTTGCCAAAAGATAAAAACATGCTTCATTCAGTAGAAGAAAATTTGTACCAGGTGGTGAAAGAAGTGTTGTTGAGCTCTTGAAAATGAATCTAGAAAAGCCATTGCTAGAAAGAGCAGAAGAAGACCAACAAATACATCAAAAGTCATTCAGCAACTCTTGATCCGTCCATTTCTCATCGGAAAAGAACTGCTCACAATAGAAAAATTCGGTCTCGTGCAATATGTAAGCCATAACTATGTGATCATTATTTGATTTTGTTTGTGATAATTTTCTTGAATTCGATGTCTGCTGGTCAACTCAGATGATACTGAAGACATTCTGTGCATTCTTAGCACTGTTGTTGGAGGTCTTTGGTGTTTATAGGGATGGAGAATTCAAATGGTACTACGGGTATGTATGTGATAGTTTGTGCAATTCTCATATATGCTTTGATAAAAATGCCTAACGAAGTCTAGGCTCGTCATAGATATTTTTATGTCCATAATCGAATTCGAATCTTCTCATCTTTAGTATGCTGTATTTTGAATGTGAATTTAGAATTCTTGCGGCTTCTGCCTCTCTGCTCTCTCGCAGGTACCCATACATAACAGTGGTTATAAACTTCAGCCAGATGTGGGCACTATATAGCTAGTGCAGTTCTATGATGTAACTCATGAAAAGCTTCAACCTATAAAGCCACTAGCAAAGTTTATCAGCTTCAAGGCCATTGTCTTTGCCACTTGGTGGCAAGGAGTAGGCATTGCTCTGCTTTGTGCATTTGGGGTTCTGCCGAAAGAAGGGAAGCTGCAGACTGCATTCCAGGACTTATTGATTTGTATAGAAGTTGTTTGTGATGAACATCCTTGTTTGGACATTGGGCGTCTTTGGACAAGATTAGGCATGAAATTCTAGTTTGTTGATCAATGGATGAGTTCTTTTTTGACATTTTCACTCCATAAATGCTCAAAATGCAAATATTTTTAGCCTACTACTACTTTTTGTGAAGGTTTTTTTTTTTAATCCTTTTAAGTTTTATTTTAGAGAAATGCATGTGTTTTGAAAGTATGTGATTTTCTTCAACTAGTGTTTTATTTTCTAAGGATGAAGACTTGTTAGTTTATTTGACTGATCATAGCCTGAAAAGCATCAAGATGAAAGGCTGTAAGTTCCATAGCCATGAGCATAAAGATTTCTATATTGGTTGGCAGACGGCAATTGCAGCCGTTGCTCTTATATTTGTCTTCTCTGCGGAACCTCATCATTTTCTCCCAGTTCCTGAGTACAGAAAGGTCACCGCTGAAACAACGAAAGCAGAATTGAAGGTAGAGCTAAGCAATAAGGAAAAACCAACCTTGCTAGAAAAAACAGAAACTCAGGTTAAGGCACCTGGAACAAGCATCACAGAGAGCGTCCAAGACATTGTTGTTGAAGGTGGCCAATGGGTAAGTCTTGTCCCACTAGGCTGCATATTACGCCATCATTTTAGCACTTCAAACATCCATGGAAACTGTGTTGTATAAACAGGTTGTGGAGGATGTCGTTTTAACTATAAATCAAGCAATAGGACCCATGGAGAAAGGTGTAACAAGAATCCAGGAGACCTTCCACCACAGAAAAGCAGATTCAGACAACAATCATAAAGAGGAATTGGGAGTTGAGGAACATGTTGAGCAGCAGCATCCTTGGGCTAATGAAAGTCATCCTGAGCAGCATTCGTGATGCAAAATGCATTTGAAGCAATCCAACGTGTATCATGTTTCCACTTAATGATTTTAGCACTTTATAGTATTTTGTTTGACATTTACACCGCCTGGTGCAGTACTGCAACATGCTTGGCGTTGTGGGAAGTGGATGAAAATTGTATGAGATTAAGAACCAATTTCCGTATCTTTAAAATGTACGAGATTTCAAACAAGGAATGCTATAAAGCAGTTGATAGGGTAAAAATTGCAAAGACTCTGTAACTCTGTATGCTGGGAGGTTCAAAACTACCTGAGCAACAAGCCAATCCAAGTGAGAATGAATGTAAATACTATACCAATTATCATTTTATACACTATAAACACCAATATACAACAACTGAATTCAAACTCTGGAATGCGTTTATTGCCCATCTTGTCCAGGACAGCACAGTTGTGAGCAACATTCAAAGCAGCTAATGCATGCCAGAGCAGTGCAAAGCTGTGTTAATGTAGTGGCACATTGATCATTCATCTTTGAACAACACTGGATGCAGCACATGCAACAGCATTGATTACATATCTGACCACAGCAATTTGACGTTGCTTTTAGAAAAATTTCGGCAACTTCGGGCAATTTTTGTTCTTCAGACCCTGGACGGATATTTTCAGCAGTTGCAATCAGGTCACCAAAGCCAATTGAAAGGCTTTGAAGCAATATCATTTTGGGCGCTCCAGTATCCATAATTTTTTGTGGATCACCTTTCTTTGGTGCCTGTAATCAGAGAAGCCAACTTTCATGAGAGAATAGATTATGCCAAAACATTAACAAGAAATGAGGAGGCAGCCTCAGCAATGTTTAAAGTCAAAAGATCCAAGTGCACTCTCAGCTAGCATATATGATATAAAAATAAATTAGAAAAGGAAGAAACCCCAGCATGACTTAGTTGGACCTAGTTACTAAGAGGAAAATATTGTGGTATCCTCTTTACAAAAGCATACCTTCTGAGCTCCAGAAGAGCCTGTGGCTGTTTCTATTTTATTTTTCTCAAGTAGGACCATACGGGTATATTCAGAGATATTGCAAGTCCGTGTGCTCAATTTTGCAACCTGCCAATTACAAACCAATAGCATCAGCAACAGTTTTTACCAACAGGAAACAGGTCAAAGATCAGGACAAGTGAAAGAGATTCAACAATGTCTGGCTAAAGTGGCCACAGAGCAATTTGTAAAAAATCTCACATCACCAGAAAGGATATGGCCCTAAGGAGTAATGGACCAGGAAAATCTACAGCCAAATTAATGTGTGGGCAAAGCCCATTCGGCTAAAAGTGACTGGCTACCTTAATTATTGCTAGCCATTCAAATCAAAGCAGTTGTTGTGATCGAACCTTTTCATCCTACCAATTTTGAGGGAAAAAAAATGTCAGAATACTGTGAAACAAACCTTCTCCTCAATCTGTTTATTTTCTGAAAACCATGCCTGTGCTGTGAGTAGATCAATCTGCTGTCTTGCTAACACCTGTTAGAGAAAAAGGAAATTATAAAATACTCCAGGAGCAAATCATTGGCGGTATACAGGTAAAAACATTTAAATTTAAGAGGCCAAGAAGCAGGATAAAAGCTAAAGAGAAGAACCCTAGAATGAGATATACACTAGCTATGAAAAGTGGCAATTAGCTTAAAAAATGCAATGAGGATGTCAAGCATAAAAAAATTCAAACCCTAGAGATACAAACAACTGGGTGGAACAAGATATAACATTAGAAGGCCTTTACCGCACATTGCACAGTGTACCCATATACGAAAATCTTAACCCACAAAGAAAGCTAGAATTTACAAAGACATGGAAATTTAAATATATATACTTTATATATTTTTGGCCAGTTGGAAGTTAAAATATTGAATGCAATTGAGTTGGTCTGATTTTGACAAGAGGTAAAATTTCTTCTTGCTTAGAATAATCCCAAAATTAGCGAGGAACCAACCGATACACCAACCCCCTGCCCCTGTGGCCGAAAAGGAAAAAATGAAAAGACTAAGGAGTGTTCCTGGGCTTACAGTATAGCATAACTGAATTCAAATGAAAAAGCTGAGTAGTAGTGCCTTACTCTGTCGAGAGGTATGTCCTTAGCCCTTTCTACCTTCAAGTCCATAATAAAGCTACTCAAATCTCCTAAGATACCTTTAGCTCTAAGAGTGCCAGGAAAACTGCCTTGGTACCTCCCACATATTGTCAATGGGCTTTCAAATGAAAGATCAGGAATACATGAAGAGTATACCTATCAGGGACATTGTAGAAGAAACTGAAGTCAGGTTCAGTCAGTGCCAAGATGAGTAAAAATTGAACATAACTTGCAAAGACCGACGCAGGATGATCACTCTCCGGGTGGAGAAAACATGAATGAATGCAAACAACAGACAAGATAAGCATGATAGGGATTGACAGGGCAACATAATAACACTCATGATATACATCATTGTAAGGTGTTTGTTGTGATATTCGGGTGATTTCAACTGATCCTATACATAACTACTGTATAGAATGATATCTCAATCTATCTATAAAATACATCGTATATTGTGATCCTTAATACATCACAAGAATAGATAGACAAGTAAAATAACTAAACAAATTGCAAAATGAAACATAGAAAGGTAGATATGTCATATGAGAAAAAAAAAGATGTCATAGATGAATGAAACAGATATAGGTGTTCAGACAAACCTCTATTTGATCATGTTCATCAAATGCATCAACAGCTATATTTGCAAGGACAGTAGATAAACCTTTGCTAAATAATTTTTGCATCTGCACCTCAATTGAATCTGACCAGAAATAGGAAGAAAAAAGTAAGATTAATGATATAAGACATAAACTTTCACATATCCTTACAATATAAGAATAGTTCCTTACTTTTCTACATATATTACTTGATGAGGAGCTTAGGGTTCAGCATTATACTCAAGGTAGAATTTTGGAAGATAGAAATAGGGTAAAGGACTTGTAAGGAGGCTCTCTAAGCAAGAAGAACCCGAAGAGGGCAGATAAGAAAACACTTATAACATTACAAAGAGCTTAAAGCTTCTGAAAACTCTCACTCCGAAAGTTAGAGAACTACCTGAGTCTATATTAACTCAACTTAAGAGAGCAAGAAAGATAAACTGACTACCAAATTATGCTCTTAAGTAACATCAGTAAGCCACTCACAGCATATTTACATGAAACTATGACTTAACTCAGCCCAAAACACAACCATTCAGGGTCCAATATTAACCTTAGATCTTAATATGAATTCCAAATTCTAGCTTAGGTGTTGGAACCAGCTTTTTTACACCTTTTATACACTTTGAATACTTTCCATCATTAGTTACAGTGAAAATAAACTATTTTTAAACCAAAAGGATGAAATGCTGCTATTGAAGACAACAATGCTTAATAAGATGGATTAAAGATCAGGAAACGGACCCACCAAAAATTTTCCCCCAAAGAAAAGCAAGAAAATTCAAAAAAATTCTAGCAATCAACGCATAAAAATTTCCTTGTATCACACAATTCTTTGGCTAGAGGTTCAAATATAAAGTCAAAGTATATACAAACCTATATCACAAGCAGCACTGTATTCCCCCCGGCTAATCATAGCAAGCATGCGCAGGAAATAATGATTACAGAATGAACCTGCAACATTTCCACTCAACAAGTTAACTAGAAGTTATGGTCCAACGAACTTATATTATTTGATTTCAGCAATTAGGATTTACACAATCCTAAGTTCCTAAGCAGACAAGCTGGCATCCCTTACCAATGATGAGAAATAAATTCAGTGGATCTAAGGCACTTAATACCATGCTAGTAACTGAAAATATAGGAGGCTTAAACACCTGAAATTATTACCTATGCCAAAAGTATGTATGCGTGGACATAATGATCCTCCATTTTTCAGACGCTTTTTCATCCAGTCACAAATGTTTCTTTCATCTTCAACAGCCCCATCAGTAACAAGAAAAATCATAGGAATTGAACCACGAGTGTTTGATAGCATCTCAGCTGCCTGAAAAATAGAAAAAGCAAAAGTAAATAATGCACAATAGATCATGACAAAAGAAAGCTATCTTAAACCATCTTGTCAAGAACCAAACCAAAAATGAAAGCAAATTCTAATCTCTTAAACCAACACAGAAACATGAGAAGTTTAACCACAGGAAAGGAAATGAGTTCACACCTTTTCTAGTGGAATAAACATATTTGTACCACCCCCCACACTATATTTTGTGCTAATCCATTCAGTGGCCCGTTCGATTGCTTCCGTGGAAGCCAACTCCATGGATGTTGAAAATAGAAAAGTCTCACTACTAAAAGCTATAATGTTAAAAGACTCTTCTGGACTGAGCTTGGAAAGGGCTGTAGATATTGCATTCTTGGTACTCTCAAGCGGCCTCCCATGCATGCTGCCACTTATATCAACAACAAATATGACCTCCTTTCTGAACACCTATCAAATTCAATAAGATGAGGATAGATGCCAAAAAGAAGAACCAAATTAGTAAAACACAGCAGGTTAAACAAATGCTAGACCAACCTTCCTACTCTGCTGACTTCCAGGGAAAAGATAAATACAGAACATATCCCTTTGATCATAATCATATAAAGATGAAGACTGCAAAAGGATGCCTCCAAATATGTTACCGGCAGACACCTATAGAAAATGTAGACAAGATGCAATTATAAGTATCCTGATCATAACAAATTGAAGTATTTCTCATAAAAATACCAATGAATCTCTAGTTTAATTAAAACTTTAGGCATAGTCATGTTTCATGGAATGGCCATTTTGTAGTTCTAAAGAATAAATAACATAACAGCAAGCTAATTATGATTCTTACACTGTATGAGAAACTGAAGTCAGTACTGGACCAAGTGAGAATTTCTGCTTCGTATAAGAAGCCAAACTTCCCAGCATGGCGTCTTATTTCCTGCAAAATTTGGGGGGGTGGGGTGAAAAGAATATCTAGTAGGAAAACAAGTAACAAAATAATGATTCTTAATCAAAATATGCACCTTCAAAGGATGACTAGTTGACTTGCACAAGATTTCGGTTGCAATACCAGAGTTCACATTCAATTGTATCCTTTGTTTTTTTGAAATTTTCTTTATAGCAGGAGTAACATATTCAGGAAAACTAAAGGGCATGGTCAAGGAAAACTGGCCATTATTATATGACAATTTCTGAGACCAACGAAGCTTAATTGAAATATTAGTACCCCCATCAATCTGAAAATATAAAACAATAAACATTCATTAGAAACAGTAGACTTAAAGTACATCAAGTTAAATCATTAAACTTTTTAAAATATTGTTATACCTGTGGTATTGTTAAGGTAAATATATGAGGCATCAAAAACCCTCCATCTTCTGGTCTTGCTATCTTTTGAATACCCTTACTTTCTTCTACTCCAATCAATTTAGTGGAATAAGATTTTGTAGGAAGATCAACCTCAACACCTAGAATTGAACCCTGTTAGCGAAATAATATATTATTGCTTGAGACCATTAATAAGCACAATTCCAAGAATTCAAACACAAAATCAAGTTAACCAAACACTTGATAATTGATACTTTTCTGTTGTAGAAAGACCACATCCTTTTTGACTTGATATAAATAAAATAAAAAAAAAAGATAACAAAATCTTTTTTTTCTTCAATTTTTTTGAGTTATTCTTGTTCCCCTCATAATTCTTAGCTAAAGTTTACAGGTTCATTTATGCAGTTTAATCAGAACTAAATTTTCCCTTAATATTCTTACTATTCGTGCAGGTCAAAGTCAAACCTATGATTTATCATTTATCAAATGTCCAAAAGAACAAAATTTTCAGAATCAAATAGCAAATAGAACTTCTTGAGCTGAAAAAGGGAGAACTTTAAGCTAAGATAAAGACTAAAAAAAAGTAAAAACTTAACAAAGAAGGATCAAAATCTTTCCATTTTCCGTTTATCAGTTAATTTTATGGGAACAAACCTGGTCGCCCATAGGAACAGCTATGCGACAATCGCAGGAACGGCTACCCATAACGCAATGGATCCTCCATTTCCCAGAAACTTCAACAAAAGCAGTATCGCCGTAACAATCCACGTCGAGATTGACCGCGCTCATCTGGAGAGGAATCAAAGCAGGTGGATCGCACCTTCCATGCACGTGAGGCTGGTAACTCGGAATATCCGGGTTGTCGACAATCCTCGGGTCGGATATAACCGCATACACCATCGGCGCCGATGGCAAATACCAATCCGATGACCTCTCCATGGGCGGCGGCCTCGGCGGCGCCACCAGCCCTCTGTCTTTCCCTAAGTATATCCGTTTCGATAGCTTCAGCCCGTCCTCCACCGCCTTAGCAAAATCCTCCGCCATTGACAACACAAACTTTACAAAAAAAAAAAAAAGACAAAATAAAACAAAAATATTTCTTTATCTTCTTTTTTTCCTTCTTTACGTGAGAAAACGAAAGAGATTAATTAGAGAATAAGAAAAAGGAGAAATCAATATCGGAGGGATATGGGGTTGCTTCAGTGAACGGATTCTTGCAATTGGCGTGAGCACCGGATTCGTTTTGGTTTATTTTTTCTGGGTTTTTTAATTACTAATAATAATAATAAATTTTTTTTTTTTTGGGAGAAAGAGACTCTTTTTTACTTAATAAAATGTAGGTTTCGTTGCGTTGGAGATGGAGGGGATTGGAGTTTGAACCGATGCGACGTGGCGGGACGTGGTTGGATGACAAGTAATAGTGCCGACGTGGAATGATTGCCTGGATTGTGGTTACGGTGGATTCGTTTCTTCAATTTAACGAATTTGCGGCAGCTAGCGGAAAGGGGAATTGGAGATCACGAATTTACGATGGTCCCGCGAAGCACAGGATAGTAAATCTCCAACTCCAACGGTTAGTTATTATTATAGTTATATTACCAACGGCTTTCTTGATCTGCTTACTGCTGGATATGTGAATGTGGTGGGCCAGTGGGATGGGGAGGTAGGCAGCGCCTGCTTCTCCTGACACGTGAAATGCACCCAGTTTTATTATTGGAAAGTCGGCAGATTTCATTGACTTGAGTGGATGTAATTAAAATGGCCAATCTATCAGTCAAAATGAAAAAACACTGGGAATGGGATGTCTCCACGTCCCAATCCTTGCAATCAGTATAGCTACCAGTTACCACCTGATGAAGTTGACGCCAACCTCATCCACAACTTTTTGTAATGGAAGTGGAACCGAAATCCATGGCCAATTATTTGGATTTTTGCCCCCCAACTTTTGCTTTCAGGTGGGACGGGGGACTTTATTCGTCAAATTATTCCAATATTGATAGGAATTGATTGATGATATTCGAGTATTAGCTAATAAACTTTCGTATGTGGCTGGAAGTATTAAAGGTCATGGCGGTGATTTGAAAAAAAAAAAAGAAAGATTTTTTCATTCTTCATTTTCAAGTTTTAAGATTTTAGCCGGTACAATTTGTCGGTTTGTCCTTATTTATTTCTGATATCTTCTCGGTTCTGACAGAAAGAAAATCGACTTTCACCTTTTATAGGCCCAGATCATCTATCAAAGTTGCCTTCGGTACTTCTCTGTTGTTGAGAATATATTTGAAGGGACAAAGAAAATGTACATCAAGAAAAAAAAATTAACTTGACAAATTTAGTGGTCGTACGATCAAATTAATAACACACACTTGAGAAATGTACGAAATTAATATATGCCATCGATGAGGATTTGGTTGTAATTGCAGAACGACTAAAAAACCAAGGTTTGATATCAAATTTGTAATTTCATATATTTTTCTTCTTCTTCTTTCCTTCTCCAAATCCCAACACTACATTATCCCGTATTACTTTTTTTTTTCCCTTTTCCTGCTGTTTTCCATCCGTTGTAAGCATTTTTCTTCATCGGAGGCTGCAGTGGTACCCAGTTTCAGGCCAACTTTTACTCCGAACCTTCCTCCATCAATATTCAGATAGTGTAAGCTCAAAAAAAGAAAGAAAAAATTATGGCTTAACTACGCTACAAAAAGATAGAGAGACTAAATCTACAGATACGCTAGCCACGAAAAATTGTGGTTCCATAACACAAGAATAAGCCTATGACTGACATGGTTACGACATGGAAGTCATCCCATGGGAGATGGGGTTAAAGGATGCCGTCAAAAGTATGCCCAATCAATGATAGGAAGAGGTAACACTTTCGTGTCTCAGAGCATGCTGCAAGAATTCTTCATTCAGAAACAACAGTGTGGGACTAAATTTGTGCAAAGAGGATTTCATTCCATGTGTCAGGAACACCGGGCAAACACCAATGCAAGCAGTCCTGGACTCCTGGTGATGCTGTAATCCTGAACCGGGATATGTGACCCTCGTCTCTCACCTGAGACAAAGCTGTTATGTCCAGAAGTTTAACCCCTGTCCCCCTCGTGGCGCTGGCAGCACTATGATCACTGGACTCTTCTTGTAATACTTCTTTACCTATAGACATAGGAGTAGTATTGTCACAGCTCCCTCCAGTGTTCCAGTCCCCATTTACAAAGTGCCTAGGGGAGATGCTCCTATAAAACGTTTTCAGATGAGGATGCTTTGGAAGCTGAGAGTCTAGCCATTTAACAGTGCTATGGATTGTGAAGTTCTTGGCACTTCCCATATCTGCTATCTTCCTGTTGGTGTTAGGCACACCCCCAACATACATGACCCACCTGTTAGCCCTCAGTTTCCCTCGATTCCAATGGTGCCCTGTGTTCAGAACCAAGACATCAATTTTGTGAAGAAACTGGCGCAAAAATGCTGGAGGTCGATCTAGATGCATTGCATATTCTGTGTGTGGGTCCTTGACATTAAGAGGCTCCAGATCACAGAGGCTTGAAGACCAGTAGTAAAGGACAGTAGTATTGGTGCTGGGAAATCGATAAGCCCAACCATTAGGACGTTTACCACCAGGTGGTATGACAAGTCCATACTCCTTGCCCACATCAAGGACATTTGAGCTATCCTTACCAGCTGTGATCATGCACATTAGAGACTGGAACTGCTGCCTACCCAATGAATCTCCAACAAAAGCTAGAGTTTTGTCTTGCATCCTGTAATGCTTCATAAGTATATGTAAATAGTCCCATAAATATTGATTATATTTAAACAAGTAAAAAGAGCAACCAGCCAACCACTCATATAAACTCTGAACAAAGGAAACAACTTTTGGAAAGAGAAGAGAGTGCATCTAAAGAGGAGAAAGCCAAACGCCAAATCTATGAAACCCAAGCTTTAGAACTTAAGAACAGTCCAATTGTAAGTTCTTATGATCAAGGTTAAGTTGGAAGAAACAAGTGAAGAGTTATAACCATGTTCAAACAAAATAAATGAAAATTACTAAAGGGCAAAGACACCAATACCTTTTTAAGAACTTTGACCCTTCAAATTCTTCCATTTCACAGCCATTTGGTTGCCATCTTAGCTTCTCAAAGGCAAAATCTTGACGCTGCATCAAACGGCAAGCCCACATTGGTGCTAGCCACTGTTTACAACCAAACCCAGAATACAAAGGTCGTTTGTCATCTATAACCCATTTTCCTTTTGCATAATTACAGGCTGGAGCAAAGATCAGATAACATGAAAGCGGGTAATCAGTAATTTTATCACAATATGGGACTAACATATTCAAAATCTAAAGGTTCAAAAAGAGAGAGAGAGAGAGAGAGAGAGCATTAACATCATAACCACCGGTTGCTTGCACATCACCTATTACATCACTAGGAAAATGACTAAATGATGAAGTGCACAATAGAAATTGTTGCAAGAAATGGATGATATTACACCCATGTAATAGCATGCAAAACCCATGTCTGAGGTTTGAAAGAGGTACCAATAACAAAATGAACAACTCTTTGCTGAGATTTTCATCATTTGCTTTAACAACCTCAATCAACAACAGATTGGTCAGAAATGATCTTATCAATCATGTTGATGAATGCATTTTCTCCCCGAGCATAATGCATATAACAAAACACTATCAGCAGAATTTCCTCTCTGCAATTTCCATAAATACAGATGTGCAAAACATGAATAATTCATATCATGTATAGGCAATATTCTACCTTGATTCGCCACTCTCTTTTCTTCTTGTTCTGAAGTCTTTTCTCCTAAAATTACATTCTTTGTTTCTTCTGTCTGTGTTGAAATTGATCCACTTTTAACAACACCAGTTTTCTCTCCTTTTGGACTGTGCTTGTGTTTTGCTGCTTCTTCTGCCCCACCATAACAAATTAAAATGGGAATCCCCAAATGCTGTGAGTTTGAAGTAGAAAATGAAGAAACTGGCTGCAGCAAGATCCCAATAATATTCATGGTAAAACAAGTAAAGGAAAAGTGTGCTGGAGAGCACAAAACCATCCAGCACAGTGACAACATTAGAACCCAAGAAAATAGAATAAAAAATCTTGCTGTAATAATCGTTGATGACTTCACAATCAGACAAATAAGAAGCAGGAAAACAACTGATCTCCCATGCCAAAGCAAAAGCTTCATCTAACCATGCAAATACTCATTAAAATCAGAGAGATTAACAAATATATATATATATATATATATATATATATATACACATATAGCATTGACATTGGTCATTGGAAGCCTTAGAAATCAGCTTGTGGCCAAAAACTTATACCATGAGTCAATGAAAGTATTGGTAATGCTCACCAAAAATAGGATTTAGCATAACAAGTTATTCAAAAACATTAGCCACTGCAATATTCACAAATTTGATCTTTATTCTTGAGATAGAGAAAAGTAGCTCACCTTTCTTCTGAAGAGGAACTGTTTCAAAGTCTAAAGAACTTTCGGCAGTATCAGCAGAAGTCACCTTATCCAGATGCTGTTCCTCTTTATTGTTTAAGATAGCAGTAGGAGTCTTATCCGGATGATGTTCCTCTTCATTATTTATGATATCAGTAGAAGGTGTCTTATCAAGATGACGTTCCTCTTCGTTAGTTATGACTTCCCTTCGTGTCAATGTAGAAATATCTTCTCTCACATGTCTTTTGGGTTCTAATGGTACCGTTTTAATATCTGAGCCAGATATTATGAGAGGAAGGAAAGCTATCGTGAGCATGTAAGTAGCAGTACTCTTATACAGAATATGTATGCTTTCCAAGTTTCTAAATTCCAATGATTGTCAAATATCTCTATTTTCCAGAAGGTTTTAAAAAGCCAAGGAAAGCAAATATCACCATTCGTTGGCAATTCTGAATTAACACAAGCTGATAAAAATAGTCTTCCAGTGCAGTACGCCAAACAATGTTGTAATCACAATGCAGAAATTTACTAGAATTGACAATGCACTTTTTAAAAGATAACTGACTCCTTTATTGCTAAAAATATACATATATGGCATTAACCAGGAATATTAACAGAATGCAGAAGATAAACATAGCATGAGAAAGGAAAAAAGAGACAAATAACTTCATATTGGCTTAGTTAGCAAGCCTGTGAAGAAAGAGAGGGCTGAAATATGAGCAGGAAAGATGCTTTGGTTACCATAAGAAACAGAGTGAAAAACCAATAAATAGCACAGTGAAGAAATAAGATAGCTTCAAAGAACCTGGAGAGAGCTGCAACAATTGATTTTTGGATGGTAGTAAGGAAGTAAGTACTGGACTTTTGTTCCATGTCCAAATAAGAATAGTTGCACACACAAGAACAATGAGAAAGAGAGACAGTTCTTTAGCCTTCCATCTTAATTTGTAGGGGCCTCCTTTCATCCTACAAAGACATGAAACGTAAGACTTGTCAAAATGTCACTAAAGGTAGAAAGCATGTTCCACAAGGAGAGAAGGAAGATAAAGGCTGAAACCTCAAGGAAAAAGAAAAAGAAAAAGAAACAAAATTGCAGGTCAATTTGCAGCTCTTTCTTTAAGTAAGTGTAAGATATAGGTACAAAGAATTGAGGTTGAATGAATAAAATGCACTTCCTGCTTCCAAAACAATTATCTAATCCTTAAAAGGGCTATTTCAGAAACTCTTCACGTATTTTATGATGATTACCTAAAAAACTAATATATCAGACATTCTATTGCTGCAAACTTATGCAGCCATCTATAAGAAGTGCTAGATCCATGAAGTGAGCCATAAAATTCACCAAAGGATAAGCTGCATTAAGTTACCAACATAAATGTTTGACTTTAAAGCACCAGAAACATTCTAAATCCGTTGTTAGGAGATAGCGACACTCCCTTATCTAAAGCATTAAATCACAAACATATAAAAATTATATGATCAAACTTACAAAAAAAACAGAGATTTTGACTCTATTTGCATAGAAATTCCACAATAATCCATATAACTAAGCCAAACAATCTTGATTCCACAGCATGCTTAGAAGCCAAACAGATCCTACTCTAACTCAAAACCAACATCACTAAACACGGGCAGCACGGTCCGAACAATCTCCAGGATTTTTTTGTTTAAGCTATAATCAACAATTAAATTATTATAACTGTATTAATTCAATGGAAACACTATTGATGTAAAGATAGTTGGATTGCGACTGAGGTATGCCATGGGTCCAGAAGCCTGCCCTCACGACCTTAGGTTTTGTCTTTGAGAAGCCTTGATAGACACCTTGCTAGGGGATGAGTGAACCTTGCTTATAAAACCTCCAATCCTTGGCTATTACATGTGAATCGTTTCCTCTCAACAAACAGAATTATCCACCAAATTTCCTTTTGTCTAATCATAATTACAAATTTTAAAAGCAATTTGCCTCGTGAACTCAAATCGAAACTGACAATGTTAATGCAAATTAGATCAAATCAATGGTGATGAAAAAAAGAAAGAAAGAAAGAAAAACATAAAACAGCAATGTCATTGAAGACAGAATCAGCTAACTAATAAAACGAGAAAACGAAATTAAACATGAGCAAAAGAGGAATCTACGATTATGTCCGCTCGATTCCGATCCAAACGCAAAATCCAACGGCTCTGATCTATTGAAAAGATTAATGGAAAATTGAATTGAAAAGCTTTGATCAAGATAACAACTGAGGAAAGAAGTACCTGAGGCGCATCAATATCTGTGCGGAGTGTAATTACGAAATAAAAAACTCTCCGCGAATAATTGTTTTAATTCTCGTTTTTATTATTTTTAATGTGGAGAATGAAGAACAAGAAGAATAAAAAGAAGCGATGGTGGGAGTTAAAAAATAGATGAAAAATTAACAGAAAAAAAAAAAAGTCGTTTGTGGTTCAAGGAAGTAAGGACGTGTCGGCTTGACGGAACTGACCAAATGTAAAGATATAGACCGTACGGAAAAATGTAAGGTCACGGAAAAGTAATGAAAATATGAAAATTTATGATGAAGTTGACAATGAAAATCAATACTAAATCCTTATTAATGATGTTGCTAATTGTAGGGTTAGTTAAAGATTAAAACAATGTTAACTCCATGTAATCAAATCTTATTTTATAATAATTCCTTTTTTATAGAAGATTATTTCATTAAAGATCAAAATAAATATGAATTACAAAAAGAAATAGAGAGCGATCTCCACCGACACTTCTCTTCTCCTACCTCACATGTAATTTGGGCTAAATTTGCACTCACTCTTTGTTGGTGTACATGATGGATCCAGCTCCATGTGACTTGCATTCGGTCTAGCAAAAGAATCTTTTTTACATTGAAAGGAGCCGAAAGTTGAGAAAAAAATAATATAACTTTTATACATTTAATAATTTAATAATTTATATTATATAAAATATTAAAATTTATATATTTATATTATATTTTATGCAAAATTATATGTCGTAATTGTATAAACATGAAAACATAAATTATATATTTTTTATTTTTTTTAAACTCATGTCTTATTATTATTAAAATTTTAAATTATGTGATTTCATTTTTTTTATATTATCATATCGTATTTTAAATTTTATCTCTATTTCGTGATTATTAATATCAAGTATCAAACAAATATTTAGTGTGCTGAGTGGCAATAAAAAGAGCAAAAGTGAATAGAAAATATTAGTGTTTCACAAAGGGAATAAAAGAGAAATAGGGATATTCAACAATTGAAATTGTAATGTATTTATTAAGATATATTTTAATGATAAAAATTATAATATTCTATCCAATCCAAAATAATTTATGCCAATCGCATGCAAAATCTTGTGCTTGAATTTATTAAACCAATAGACTTTTGAACAGGAAGATAGTGTTGGGGAAGTATGATAGATACTTCAAATCCGCTTGCAAATGTTTGCCTCATCTTGAAAAACGCAACCATTTGGTAGTAAAATATCTATTGAAATGTTCCATTAACATATGGAGGAATAAATGATCTTTCTCTTGCATGGATCACATTACCTTTTCAGCAATCAATCTGACTATAGGTAGAATGAAGAAAAGTTGAAAGAAAATTCGTTTCGTTCAATAATCCAGTTACCATAACGTAAGTAGGAAATAACATAAATGCAGTACTAATCATTAAATTATAAATTCCTTCCTAGTTCCTACCAAATGCACCCATTTCGTAAAATCTCGAAGTTCAAGGTTTGATTTAAAACAAATATTAAATTACAATGGTTTATTTAGAAATTTTTTTATCATGCTGACTTAAAAAATATATATATATATAAATTTGTTGACAAATTTATTAATTTTATAAATAAAAAAGATATCAATGAAAAAATTTTTAGATATTCAGTGAATTTTTTGTCAAATTTTTTTATTTTTAATTTTTGAAATGTCTAAAAAAATTTTGTTTCAAAATTTAGATTTTTCATAAACACCTTAAATAAAAAAAGTTGGATCCGCCGCTAACTTATAAGTACTCTTACGAAAGTTAAATGAAAAACCACAAAACCCTATATTTCGAGGCGGTGCACCGTTTTGCATAATTTAAAAACGACGGCGTTTGGAAAGGGATAAAAAACAAGGAAAAAAAAATGAAAGAAGGGTATTTTGGACAAGTAGCCAGTTTTGTTCTTCCTCGAGTTAACTCAAAGAGTCATAAAAAGCGCTGAGCAGCGGGTGTCTTGCAGAAAACGCTTTCTCTTCTTCTACATCAAATCTCTGCATTCAAACGCAAAGAACAAAAAAAGGAAATTCCAAAAACAAGAGAGAAAATGAGCAGAGGAAGTGGAGGAGGCTACGATCGTCATATCACCATCTTCTCTCCCGAAGGTCGTCTCTTCCAAGTCGGTATGTATATTCATTCTCCCATCACTATTTTTTTTTTTTTGGTTCCTACAAAGAACTTTTTTATTATAATTTGTTCCCTTAATTTGATTTTCGAATAAATTGAGCAGAGTATGCGTTTAAGGCAGTGAAAGCAGCTGGGATCACATCGATTGGTGTTCGAGGAAAAGACTCCGTCTGTGTTGTTACTCAGAAGAAAGTTCCCGTCCGTATTATCCTATATTTTCCTTTGTTTATCTGGGTTTCCTCTTTTTTTTTTTTTCTGGATTAAGTGATTTAAGGGTTTTGCTCGATTTGGGTATTTAATTTTTGAATAATGCGATGCAGGACAAGCTTTTGGATCAGACTAGTGTCACTCATCTTTTCCCTATCACTAAGTTCCTTGGATTGTTGGCTACTGGCATGACAGGTTTTCTTTTGTTGAATACCATTTTTTATATATATTTGTCTTTGATAGTATTATTTGTTCGAATTGGGAAGATTTGTTGTGTTGACTAGTGAACTTGGGTTTGGGGGATATTAAGGATTCTGGGTTATAATAATGTACCTTATTTAACACTTATAATCAGTCAAAACGCTAAATTAGGGTTTAAAAATTCCTAATTTTTATCCGAAGGTATTCAAGCGTTAAAAATATCAGTTAGAACAGAATGGTTTTCTTAGTAATTTAGCTCTTACTGATCCTGGTATTCAGCATACTAACCATAAGTCTTCCTTGCTAAAACATAAACATTGGTGCTTACTACAAATACCGAGAAGAGGGCAACCCTAATCCAACAAGAAATGCACAAGAAATTCCCAAAAGAGAACTGAAAGGGTGAACAGGAACATTATGGCTGGCCTCTTTAAGTAGCTTGCCTATCTTTGACATAGGGATCGAATTTGGTTTTGTTGACTTCATTAGATTAAAGCCTGAGGTTGGATTTTGTTTACTGTTATGGCACTCCTTTGTAAGGGATGCTTTGATAATTGACATTTCACTCTTCAGCTGATGCAAGGACTTTGGTTCAACAAGCAAGGAATGAAGCAGCTGAGTTTCGGTTCAGATATGGATATGAGATGCCTGTGGATGTATTGTCCAAATGGTATGGTTTCTTATATCTTATTCAGTGGAACTTAAGGATGTTTAGTTGTGTTCCAATTGGTGGCTGTTGTATCTGTAGAGCTCATCTAGATAACATTTGAACAAATTTAGTGACTTTTATTTTTGCTGGTAGGAATTGGAAAAAATTTATTATCCTGATTTTTACTGCTCCTCTTAACATCAAGATTGGAGGTGATGTATTCTTTATTTGCTAGTTCATGGATATAATCTTGGTTCAAAAAAATAATACATCTGACTGACCAAATGTCATGTTATTATTATTATGATTATGAATTCTTCATCGATTTTCTTTGATATTTGGGATTCTTGTGCATTTTGATGATCATATAACTAATTTAGAATAACATTGTGTATTGATGTAGGATTGCTGACAAATCACAGGTTTATACTCAGCATGCTTATATGAGACCTCTTGGAGTTGGTAAGTCTATGATTTCTTGAAAATCTTGCATCTATAATTTTTTTTTTTAATTATTTGTATTTGTCATAGTTGATTTACAATTTTTGAGTTTGTTAACACATGCAAGCAAATATATGCTAATGTATGTCCCAAGTAACTTTCTCTAACATTACCATATTCTCCCCTTAACATCTTTCTTATCATTTTCTATGAAGTTGCTATGGTTTTGGGTATCGATGAAGAGAAGGGACCCCAACTCTATAAGTGTGATCCAGCGGGCCATTTTTATGGCCACAAGGTAGTTTGCAAGTTAATTTTATTGCTCATTGAGTTTGGATTCTTGATTTTGGTTCTAAATACCTGGTTCCGGAAGCCATATATTATTATTATTATTATTATTATTATTATTATTTTCTCTAATAGTTCTGTTTGACCATATTATTTACATTGTGTGTAGTAATATAATTGCTGATGATTTTTTCCTTTTTTGTTTATTATGTGCTTATGTAATGAAGAACCACAATAATTACCATAAATTTCTGACGGTTGCTTAAACAAAGAGTTGTGAGAATGCAAATGATCCATAATATCTAGTAACTGTTGCTCCACAGTACCCACCATATTATGACTCTGCTACCACAATTTAGTGACATTTATTTTGGACAAGTAAATGAATGACATCTAAATTTAATTACATTAACTATTTTATTTTCTTTTTCCACATCTTTAGCATGAAAGTAGCATGTTTGTTCTCCAATCTTAATTGGTTGTTGCAATTACATGGATCCAAAATTCTTTCTGACCAATTTTAGGATAAGCATTTTGCCTCTGAAATGAATTTTAATTGCTATGCTGCAGGCAACCAGTGCTGGATCAAAAGAACAAGAGGCAATTAATTTCTTGGAAAAGAAGATGAAGAATGACCCTGCTTTTACTTATGAGGAAACAGTGCAGGTATATTATTTGTATTCATTATGTATGGTAAAGGAAGTTGCTAAAGACCACTTGTTTGACATGAGCTAAAATAATCATAGTTGTCTAATGTTTCCTATTGCTACCATTCTGTAGACTGCTATTTCTGCTTTGCAATCTGTTCTTCAGGAGGATTTCAAGGCTACTGAGATAGAGGTATAATGAGTCAGCTGATCCCTTTGGTGCACCTCTCATATTTAGTAACTTTTACCTTAAGGCAAGCGGTGTATAATCTAATATATACTTTGTTAGTTTCATAGGCTGCTTATGGTGTATTCTCACTCTAATCCAATTGCTTGTTTCTCTAATATAATTACATAGATATATTCCCAATCATTATAGAAGCTGAAATTATTGTTGTTTACCCTCTATTTGAACTGTAGTCGACTTAAATCTTTTTATTTTTGGCAGGTGGGAGTGGTGAAAGCCGATAATCCAGTTTTCAGAGTGTTGTCAACAGAGGAAATCGATGAACATTTGACAGCCATTAGTGAGCGTGACTAGGGAGTGTGGGCGGACTGATAATAGCTCAAAAACCTTCATGTTGTCAACTGAAACAACAAACATGCTTTTAGTTGAGCATCATGTTTGTGAGAGAATAGTGAAGGGTTGTTGCTTCAAATTATGTTGTCTCCTATTACTGCTTGAAACTTTAAATCAAATTCATATTGTTTCTGGGATTGATTATCTCCAAGATCAAGCAAGATTATAATTGTCTAAAATGATGCATTTCTGCAAATTACCGTTTAAATTATCTTGGAACTCTACAAGGGCATGCCTCCTGATGTGAAATTTTAGACGTACGGTTGATTTGGTATTGGCTGAGGCTGGAAGGTGAATTCCAAATGTTTCTAGCTCTGCCATAATTTTACTGGAATAACGTCCATATTTGCAGCTGTATCAAACTGCCTGGTTCTGTACAAGCATAATTCATTCATCAATTTTTTTTTATATGTACACTTGTTTCATTGAATTTTTAATGTGCACTTAAGTAATTGAATTTTATCTGGTACAATCAAACTATGAAACCTCTGTTTGCATCCATTTAAATGGTTTAAGTTTTGAAAATTGACTTAATTATGTCAAATTTTACAGTAAACAACATAAAATTAACAACGTAATTGATAATTGTGCAACAAAAGAATATACATTGTTATTTGGTAGTTGCATCCTACTACAGGGTATGTATCCAAAATTCTTAAGAGCTTTTATTCGCCTTCAATCTCATACAAATTAAGCTTAGACCTGGATGTCCCTGGCTGACATTTTTTATTCTCCTTTGCATCCCATTACTGTAAATCATTTCAGTGGCAGCTTCCCGACAAAATCGGAGTTGAGACTACCCAAGTAAAGATGGTCTTCAAACTCCAAAGCTGTTGTCACAAAAGATATAACTGTTCCATTAGGATCATCGAACCTCTTGATAATGTTGCCATCAACACCCACATTGATAACTGTTGCCTTTTTCCTTGTTCCATTTACTAGTTCGGTCAGTTTCGGAAAATTTGCTAGAATCTGTTTCAAAGCCTTGGAGGTGTGCACAAACTCCATTCCTTCAGAAGTCAACTGCAGCAAATTAAGAAATCATTTAGGTGCAAGACATGAGGTTTTACTTGATCAATATGCTCGTACTAACGTATATTTGCATGAGTTTGAATACATGGAGTAAGGCGATCCAGAAAGAACCATCCGGGGCTAGGTTGATGTTATCAGGTCCACCGGGAAGGTTGTCAACAAAAATCTCTGTTTGTCCTTTAGTCTCACCCTTCAACCAGTATTTGAGGCACCTGAATCTGCCCTACCAGATGAAAAATAGAGGGGACGAATGTTGAAAAAGGAGGTTAGAAAATCAACCATTCAATCAAATCAAGCCGTCTCCACTGTGCGAAAAATATATGATCTGAATCATACAGAAGTCCTTGAGCCAATGGCAATGACTTGACTTACCTCCATGTTTCACACACCACGAGATAATCTTCATCTTTTGAGAGTGCAACACCGTTGGGAAAGCACAAACCATCTAGCAAAATGAACGTCTCCTCCGTTGATGGGTCAAACTTAAGCAGCTGCCCATGAGGTTTTGCCTCGAGCACGTCCAGATACCAGTTACTGAGTTGAAATTTGGTGCTTGCTACACTGAAATATAGACTACCATCTGATGCTTCAATCACATCATCTGCAAACCTAATAAATTTAAGAACATACAAACTTAGTAGTATAAAATGCTTTGCATTCTTCTTCTTCTTTTTTTCGTTAGTTGAAAAGGATTCCATTCTTGTCCCATGGCGATCGACTTCCAAGTTCACTAGCATGTGTTTTTAATGGGGAGAATCACAGCAATCCATCCTTTTGGACGAACCTTGGTGGCAGATAGTGTTTTAAAGCAACGCCTCAACATTTCCTGAAAACACAACTATTCGTCCTATAATGTGTTTATGGGGCCATAATCAAGGTCAAGTGGCGAGGTGGTGGGTCTTGGTTTTTCGTCTCACGACAACAAACAGGTTGCATTTTTCTCTTGGTCTTGGATATACCCAAACCAAAAAGAAAAATAATGTCAGATCAAAATGTGTAAAAACAAACGCAAATAGAACAAGATTTAGATTGCAACAGTCACGTTTCTATCTTCAGAATCATAACTACGAGGCATCAAGTGTAGTCATCGGGTCCCAACCCAAATGGAAAAAGATTCCCTTTCGGTAGCTGCTATCTAAATGCCTTAAGAGGCGTGAAAGAGTCTTCCTTTCACAAGGAAGCTGCCACACCTCCCTCGTCAGTATTTGCTGATTACTTTTTTGTCCCATCAGAAGAGTGAACAAATCTTGCACATGGCTCATTTTTAAGTGATGATGCCTTAAATGCAGAGATGCCTCTTTCTGACGTAAGTCACATACTGTCTTCTCGCGCATGAAGAAGATTGAAAGCACGAAATTTCAATTAAACTATCTAAAAACTAGTTAATTATTGGTTTCTTTTGGATCAGATCTTTGTTCTTACTCAAGTTAATTGAAGGCCTATAAGGAACTGTGCTTAGTAATTAGCTGATTAATTTGAACTATTACCTTATTTCGGATCCATCGAAATGTGATACAAGAACTGCTATACCATCTTCGGTAAACTTAAGCAAGCCCTGAGGAACATGGAAGAGTTCATGCGTGGCTCTGTGGAGGCATGGTTTCAAAGACATGGGAAAAAAATTCACCTGCTTTAGCTACCAAGACAACAAGTTTGTGGATTCCTTTACCTTCTCGGTATCACAGACAATAAGACCACCTCCTTTCGCTGTTGTGATTCCAAGCAAAGTTTCGCCGTGCACTTTCTTCCAGTTCTCCCAGGAACCATTTCTATGCAATCTTCTAATCCAGCCGTCTCTGGTTGCTGCATACAACATACCATTTTCATCCACAGCTACGTCCTCCGGGCCTTTCAATAATCCTTCTCCAAGTTTAGTCACCCTCTACAAGAAGAAACAAGCTACGTAATTTAATATCGACATTAAGCCTTGTAAAGACAAAATGATACATAGGAGGCAGTTCCTCATGTACTATTATACTCTTTACCTGCAACCGGTTATTTGGCGGAGAAACAGAAACTGGAGAAGCCAGAGGCAGTTCAAGCAAGTCTGGAGATATTGGCGAGAAGAAGATGATTTGAAGTACGATGGCTATCAAAAAACCTAGGAAAAACACCCAACAATGTTTAAGGAGATTCCTAAGAGCCATTACGCTGGAAAATGCTGCTTCAGTAAGTTGTGTGGTTGAAGAAAACCTCTGATAGAGATAATGTGGTTGTGAATTACTGTAAATGCTATCATTTCAATTTCCAACTAGATTATTAAGGAAAAAGAAGTTGGAAGGGAGTACGGGGCTTTCACTACCCTCCAATGTAATCAACCTCAAGCATAAAGTCATTAACAGACAAAATTGCACTAGATGTCAGTTGTATGGAAGAAGATAAGACCGTACGTCATTATCGGAGGCGGGACCGTCGTTCAAGCATGAGGGGCCCTTGGCCCCTAAGTTTTCACAAATCTTAAGGTTCCCTCCCAAATTTTTAGCAACTCTTAATATATAAATGAACTTAAATTAAGCCCTCTAAAATTAAAATTGTTTGCATGCATATATGTGATATTATAAGTTTTATGAAAAATAAAATAAAATAAAATATTAATTGATTTTCTCAAAATTAAGTGTCAATATCGTTACTGATCATTATTATTGGAAAACTTTGAATTTTAACAAATAACTTAATCAAAATATTCAATATTGATAAATTAAGATTAAAATGCAGATTTTGAACATCATTAAGTAGTACTAACAGGCAGTTTCATTGATAAGGAAACTTTATATTAAATCTTGATCATTAAAATTTTTTTTTCCTTTTTAACTTCAAAATCAGTAAATCATGACAGCTTATATGAAAATTTTGTTTCTCCAATTGTTATTGTTGTTGTTGTTGTTGTTGTAATTGTTATTGTTGTTGTTGTTGTGAAGTATGCTTCTATTCCATATTTTGTATAATCTAATGTTCAACTCAGTTTCTCAGAATTTGGAGCATTAGATTGAAGAGGATCTCAATTCTCAACACTGAACTATTCTTATTCATATACAGTCAGGTTGACGGTTCATGCAACTTCTATGATTGAGGTTATGAACATTTTCAATGTAAAAGTTCTGATCTTTATCCATGGAGTCACATCTGGCTGCCTGCTCCTGATTCGTGAAAGCAATTTTAGCAGCCGCAGATCCTCATTCTTCTATACAATCACACA
Organism: Durio zibethinus; assembly: GCF_047325235.1. Lineage (NCBI taxonomy): Eukaryota > Viridiplantae > Streptophyta > Magnoliopsida > Malvales > Malvaceae > Durio > Durio zibethinus. The sequence continues at coordinate 33,388,408 of NC_143167.1, forward strand.
AAACCCAAAGTATCAATCATTGGGAGGCTTGGCAACGATGCCAAAATGGATAAGACTTAGAATTAATCACCCTCGGTTTAACATAATCCCCCATAACTCTAAAAACCCTCCCAGTCCCATCATCCACGACAAAGACAAATTTAAGAAACCCCACAGCTTAACCCCAGTTTGATGTCCAAAAACATTGAAACCAATTTATTCTTTTTTGTTCAATTTTTATTTGTCTCCTTTATCACACCCACATGACATAAATCTCTTTCGATCCCCTGCTCCTCTCCCTTCACAATGTAAAGTTACGGAACACAAATAGAAAACATAAAGCAGTTTTAAAGCAGAGAAAACAAAGCAAAAGACCGAATATTCAATGTTTGGTTCCATGCAATGGCAATTTCAGGGTCAGATACTCAAAACCCACCGAGCCAAATGACTGCTCCGATTGAAATTCACTGCGTTAAATGCGAGTCCTGCGGCTTCACAGAGGAATGCACCCCCGCTTATATCTTGCGTGTCCGAGAACGTTACCAGGGCCGTTGGATTTGCGGGCTCTGCATCGAGGCAGTCAAGGATGAGGCTCTGAGATCGGATAAGCTTATCTCCACCGAGGAAGCACTGGACCGACACATCAGCTTCTGCAAGAAGTTTAGGGCGTCGAGTCCTTCAGACGAAACAGAGCATCCCATCTCTGCCATGGGCAGGATTCTTCGTCGAAGTCTGGATTCACCGCGAGCTCTTAGGTCTAATTCAAGTAGCGTCTTGCCAGGATTTGAAGGAGTCAAGTGTCCTCCTCTTCTTCGATCTGAGAGTTGTTTCTCGGCTCTTTCTAGCTGAGTTATTCTTCTCAAGTTTAAAGGTAAATATATGAAAAAAAAAAGAAAAAGAAAGGAGGAAACATAGGAACTCTGTTTCAATATCGGATTGTTATCTAGACCACATATATAGGGTCTTTATTGCTCAATTGTTTTGGCATCTGAATTCAGTGGACCTTCCAGTGTATCTAGCATATATCTCATGAACTGCTTCGGGTTTCAAAGTTTCTTATATTTAGCCTATGTTCATTTAATTTTTTTTAATGCATTATTGCTGAGCATAATCCAAGCACGTTTTAATGTCCCAAAGTAACTCAAGACCTCCTTCATGTTTAAGATTACTGTAGCTGAAGCTGATAACAATTATAATAGTGACAGTTTTCTTAGTAATGAACAGTGGTTCGGTTCGGTTTGACTTGATTTTGCATATTTAGGAGAAAAGATTTAGTAGAAAGGAATCTTACAGCATGTGAGGTTTTATGAAACTGGTAGTGTTTGTGCTGGTTTTTGAGTCAAATTTCAGCTTGGCCAGCTGCGAAGAATGGCTTAAATGGAAGCGGTAAACAGATAAAGAAATTGTGGCATAAAAGGCAAACACAAAAGGAAGATGATGACAGAAAATGAAATTGCAAGGAAAATTCCATGCGTTAGACTCATCATGATAATTTATCCTCTTTCCTTTTCTTTTCTTTTTTTTTCTATTTATTTAGTAATCGCATCCTATGACTTCATCTGAGTCCTAGTGCAAATGTGGTCGCTGATTGAACAGATACTAGCAGTGTGCAAGAACTCTTTCTAGATAGAACACAGAAGATTCCAGACATGCCCAGCCCTTTTTTTCTTTTTTTCGTGTTCCTTGGTTTGTTCTCTTAAAACATTATCAAATCTGACCAAAAAATAAAACGTGGGACAAAATCCTTCATGCCCATTCCATTTGTTTGAAAATATGTATGAAGTTGCTTTTGATACCTTGATTGAAGGACGCAAGGAAACTTGGGAACCTATGAAGCAATCCGTTCAAGGTAAGATTCTTTCGTGGGTTTATATTTGTCATTAATCTTTTTGTTTTTCTTTTTCATGGGAAAGTCTATCTTTTTATGTAGCGTTTGTTAATTGTTATTGGCCTGTTGCATTTGGGCGAAAAAACAAATAAAAAAAACTGACAAACTCTGAAAAACGATGCTATGTTGAATATAATAGGCTTCTATTCTAGCCCATATAGTACAAGAATTATTTCTTGGGCTTCAACCCAACGTGTGGTGTGATGTTGATTGATTATGCAGGAGAAGGGAGCTTATATTTTCCACTCCTATCTTAATCTTTTGATGTTTCCCAGCCATGGAAACCTCTGTTTTGACGAGATGTTAGATTGTCCTCGAGATTGCCTTTTTCCTCTCTTGATCACTCTTCTCTAATTAACTAAAATGTGAAGCAACTTAATCCTGTAATGTCTCAACTATCAAGGCAAAATTAAGTTAATCGACTTCCTTTTTAGCCATTTTATTACATGTTAATTGAACCAAGTACCTGTGTCAGCAATCATAATCGCTTAAATTAAGCTTCTTATCATGAAATAATAATTGAAATTTGCTGCTAAATTGATTCCCTATCTACTTATGCAAGTCTGACTCAAGACAACAAAAATTAAAACAAAATTACTAGCAGCACAGCTAGCTTATCCATGCACATTGAGTTTTTCTTTGTTGGTTACAAAAAGAAAATTCTGCTTAGGCTTCCTCATATCATTCAGCACCCGGTAGATTCACCATAAATGCAATCAAGAACAGCAATGACTCCAAAAACAAAAGCTTGATCGATTCCAGGTTTTACCGCTACATGATACAGATCTTTACTTGCCATCAACTCGTCTACTTCCTTCTTTACTCTGTCATCACAATGAATTATGATTTAGAACAAACTTGACACGACGTTTACATTTCTCTAGCCAATTTCTATATACATTTGTCTTTTAATTATAAAGATAAAATGGGGACCAAAAGAAATAAAGCTACACTATATATATTAACTTATACGTACCTGAGCCACAATATTGTCTATGGAATCAATGATGCTGCAATTTCTGTCAGGGAAATAACCTTTAATCTCAGAGTCCCAATCCTTGCTGCTTCCTTTGGGCTCAATCGAGTTTCTGATGGCATTGTTCTTTGCTAAACATGAACAGGTCTCCTTCAAGGTAAAAACCAACTTTTGTGATCCTTCGTAGTCAAAAGTGTAACCTTTCCATTTTTTATGTATGTTTAAGGCCTCAACCATCCCTCCCTGGAGGAATATAAGAATCAACAATCATAGGCTCATAATTAGCCAATAGCAACAGAATTTGTATGCTTTACGGGTGCCTATGCACGCGCCAATAGGTACTCTATAATTATAAGCAGTATATATGTATAGATGCATGACCTCCCTCCCTCGCCCTCTCAGAAAATAATACTGAGGGGACATGAACTCTTTGGATTAGTCATGAGAGATCAAATGTAATCTTAATTAGTTAATGCGATGGCGATGTAGTTGGATACTTGGATTCATCACATCCACCAGCTTCTCTAATTTACAAACTACTAAGTTACTTGAACCAATTGCCATCTCTGTTTGAGATAATTTCAAGAAACAGTTATCCCCATGATGATCACTTATAATTCCATATGTTATCATGCTTTATCCTGTACCATATCATGTTCCTTTTGTCTTAATTTCCATCTAGCACATATGCAAGTTTTTATCCAGAGTACTCTAGGAAGTTCAAGCTTTTTCATAGAAATTGATCCATTAATATGCATGCATACACGATGGATCATCATAAATTCGTAATATCATGGTGCAATTGATCAATTCCCAGTTATGTATACATACTTGCTTCGTAATTGGAATATGTATACGGTATGATGATGGTTAATTATGAGCTTCCCATTTAATTTGCGGAAAAAAGAAATATATTACCTTTCGACGTATGAGAAGCGAAGCATCCCCATTTCCATCCCTCAAAACCAGCTCCCCTTTAGTACCAAGAACCCCACGGCCATCAACCCTGAAAACCAACTTCTGGCTACAATCCGTGACCACGAAACCGCCTCCATTCTCTATATTTGGCCTCCTCCTAACCACAAACCCTGCCTGAGAAGAACAGTACAGCTTACTGATAACCGGCATTGTATTGGTTTCTTCAGCCATCTCTTTCTAGCTCTCAAAGAACTCTAAATTTCTGAGTTGTGAACTTTCTTTGGTTCTTTGATGTTTCTCAAGTCTGAGACCATCTATATTTATATATACGAAATGTTGATTTTGAAGAAAGAAGTGCTAGGGGAATTAGAAGAATAAAGGGTTTGAAACTTTTTTTTTAAGTTTGAAAGATTTGGCAAGTTGTTAGACTATTGCCATAATGTAGAATTTGGAGCACGTGTTATAAGTCAATCTTAGAGCGTGGAGCACGTGTTATATAGCTCTCCGAAGGATTCCTCGTTAAATTTGGCATGTTTTTGAGTTAAGACTTAAGGTAAGTGAAGATTTTCAAAAAGGGGTTTTTGATTCTTTTGAAAAATTTGGCAGGCTGGTGGCCAGAAGGGGAGTCTTGAATACTTATACTGAGTAATCTTCCATTATTGATTTAGAATAACGTTTGGATCACTATAAAATTGCATGCATGAGTATGATCTGATCTGCTTTTTGAGTGTATAAAAAAGCTGTAAAAGATGCTAAAATCAGCACACGTGGCTGGCAATAAATGAGTTATTGCAGCCAATGGTTTGGTTACGGCTACATAACCACAATTTTTTGGTTACTTGCTTGACTACAGTTCATAGGAGAAAAGATTGCCGCTGCTGACTTCAATTTGTGCTTTGTTATAGAATTTCTGATTTATATGTAATCTGCCAGCAGAGGTTCACATTTAATCCCTTGTGGCTGGGAAATCAATAGTTCTCAAGGCTCCAAAGATAGACCACTCGGCCCAAGCAAGAAGCAGGCCAAATCCTTGGGCTCATTGAACAGTAGCAAAATTTGCTTTGAATTGCAGATGTCGTAATTGTAAACATTGCATTCACTATCTCAAAAGAGGAATCCGACAATGATTGTTTTTTGGACTTTGGTGTCTTTTGCTCATTTCTGGAACAACAACCATCATAGTCGCACCAGCTCACGTTTATTTCAATCCACTTTCAATTTCTAACATGCACCACAACACACACACGTGTATATATATATATATATATATATATATATACTACTAGTGCTGATGTCTTTGGTTACCGCGGCAATGCATGTGTGGAGTTGTACTTTTGGAAAAGAACGAGAGCTGGGAGTATGCATCGAAGTGAGATGTCTTGTCTTCTCAAGTGTCGGCCCCACTCCATCCAGGCAGGGTTTCAGGACCCCACGAGTGGGCGCCCCTTCCCTACCTCGTGATGAGTGCCCTCACGCCACCCAAGTGCGCGTGGAAAAAATCCAATGAACACGAATGTGGCCGGGGGTTGAGTTGATATCCGTACGGAAGCAAAAGGGCAAGAAAGAGATACGGGATTAGTGAAGTTTATTTTGTCTTACTACGATCTGATGAGCTAAATTTGGGTATTTGCTTTATTATTAAGAAAAACTTAGGATCTTGTTTTGTTGAGTAAATTGCACGAAACAAGTGCCGTCAAGTATAGTAACCTTGCATTATTTTTCATTCTACTACATTTCGAACATGGATTTTCTAAAAAAATTATTTTTACCCATGTCAAATTTTTATGAACATGATCATTATTGAGATATTTTTTATCTTATGATTGAGGAATTTATTGGAAAATTATTTGTACAATAGGCATAAAAAAGTCAAAAAAATATTGAAAATAGTATTTTGAATATGTTCCAACGTTTAAATTAATAAAATAAAATAAAAAACTTGGCTTTATTTGTATGAATACTAATCAATGCTGTTAGATAATTTTGATGCAGCGGTGCACGTAAATTTAAAGGATTATATTATACTAGTAACAAATTTTGGTTGACAAGGTTTAATGATCCTTTCAATACGTCATTGTAAGTGAATGGTAGGTTAGGCATTGAAGCCTAGAGACCAACCAGCACAGGTCACTACGGGCTAAATAAAGAAAGGCTATGAATCAGATAGGGAAGTTAGGCTGTAATTGGAAACCCAACCACAAAATTTTACCAAGGGCTGGTGGAAGACCTGATGCTATAACTAAAACCATGAAATGGAGAGCAAAGTTCCTATGTAGATATTTAGGAGACAAGGGAACTGCCCCACTTTTCTCTATTTTTTTTGTTCCCAACACAGACCCCTCAACATTAAAAACCAATCCTTGATTTTGGGACAGTGGTTATCATTTTGCTTATTATCAGATAAAAGTCAACAATCATTCAAGGAACAAATCCTACTGATAATGACCATCCTAAAGGATATTGTAAATAGTCACATGCTCCAATAAGTTATTGTGATTAAAAGGAAATTAGAAAAGGGGTAGTAGTTTTGAAATTCACTGTTCTTTTTTCCTTAACTGAGTTGACCTGTTTTTGTTTTACACCTTAGAAAAAATTTCCAACTGTTTACATTGAAATCAATATCCTGTTAGGAGATCGGCATTGCCATGTGGATTGGATATGATCGAGCAGGAGGAGGGCAGAGAAGAGCAGAGAGTGCAGGGTCACAGTCTCAGAATAATAGTTTGAGGCATGAGAGTGCTATGAAAAAGGTTCCTATTCATGTACAGCCTGCCCCGTCAACCAGCATCCCTGTAGAACCAGTATTGGGGCCTATCTATCATGAGAATTTTGAAAAATATCGGCAGCCACAGCTCCATTCACACTTTCCCTTCAAAACTGGTTTAAACCATTAATTTTAACTTTCAAGGGAGGTTGATTCCTTACTCCTTTGTTTCAATCTAAAAAATACAAGCAAAATTCATGTGTTTCTGTTATCAAATGATAAGTTTAGAGGAAATTTATGAGAAAATTGATCAAATTTAGATGGTTTTATGATATTTAGAGGTATTACTCAACAAAGACACAAATTGTAGAACCAAATTCCGCAAACTAGATTTTTTTCCCCTTTTCTTCCCAAAGACTCTGATTAAGAAATATCTCTCCAATAATTTGCTCTGATCAATGCTATGTAGACTTGATAGCAAATTTCCAATTGCAAAATAAAAAAAAAATTCAGGTACAGGGGAAAATCAAACAGAGGAAATGAAAAGAAAGAGCATTAAGTTTGAATTAAAAAATGAAAAAAAAAAAAAGAATATGCAATTGGGTTTGGATAGTATGAACATGATGTGAAGTAATAATTTCTGAGTGATTGTACCAAAGAATAAAGTTTGGAATTTACCTGATCACTATCTTAATCTTATATCTTCCTTTGATAGTCAGAGAATTACCCCTTTTTTACCTCTGGTCTCAAGTGAGTCAAAAGTTTTTTTTCCCAAATTTCAACATCTTTTATAAAAGGTAACTTTCCCATGAATAAAAACAAAAATTTTACAAAACATTTACCTCCCTAGTGGACTAGACTAGTTTTTGTTCCCCACTCTTTTTTTTTTACCTCTTTCTCAAAGTGAGGACTGATTCGTCGTTGAACGATGCAATAACCCCAAAAAACACAGCTTTTTTTTTAAATTGTTATTTTTACCTTCTTTCTCTTTCCTACGCAGATGTCACGTGCGATCTGAGGTACTACATCGTGCTTTTCGCTTCTCTGCCTTCTGCAATTCTGCATCATCCCCACCCACCCGAGGAACTGATCAGACCAAATAATACAGCCAATTTATACAAATTTATCCATCTGAGAGTGTTTTAAGTGTTAAAAACTGTTATTCTTTTTACTGTTTTCCTTTTATTTTAGTAGGCGTTAGCTGTTAAGTTTAAGTATAGATGATTTTTATAAAGCGAAAACTGGAAACTTTCACCACCCCAAACACACAGATCAAAAAAATCTCTCCCTCCTCTCTCTCTCTCTCTCTCTCTCTCTCTCTGGGAAAGACTGAAACTTTAGCTTAAATGGATTGGTACACAAACTTGCAGGCTTTTTCACAGCCGTCTTTACCATTATTACAATTATCATTATTACCATGCACAAAGGTTGTGTCTCGAGAAAGATCAGATCTTTGTTCCTCTCTCCACGCACTCTCTGTGACTTCATCTAATAATAATGACAGCCTTTTTACCGTCATTATATTTGTCTTCCTTTGTCTCTCCTTTTAATCCCCATTTGATCCTCTTCTTCTGCAACTTCTCAACTACAGCAAAGACTTTATTATTATTATTTTTTGGGGTTTTAAAAGGACCCCTCACCTTCACAAGCCACAACCACAACCACAACTACAACCCTTCATTTACTTTCATTTCTTGTACAACTTCTGCTGCGCTGTGCTGTTTTCAGCTTCTGACGAGTCTTTTTAGTTCTGGGTCGTAATTATCCTTGTCAGATACTTTAATTACTGCCTCTGCCACTGCTACACCCCCCAAAGAAAGAACCTTTCTTTTTTCCACTACGTATTAGTTTTTTTTTTTTTTTTTTGGTAATTTTCGTATTAGCTTTCACACGTAACATTACTTGCCGCTTCTTGTTTGTCTCTTATTTACTCTTTTGCTATACAAAAGAAGTCACCGCCTCTCCTTACTGTGTTTACTTACTATTTCTAGAACTACTACACTGCCTCTTGTTTTGTTTTCCTGGGGAGGGAGGGGCGATATTGTGAAAAATAAAACCAGCATTTTTTTTCTCCGGCAGTGACTGGAGAATCAGAGTTGCACCAGGAAATTAATGGCTGCAAGGTCAGGAGGTTCTTCGTCTGTGCCGTCTCTGCCTCCACCATGTCCGAAATCGCCGCCAGAGTATCCGGATTTGTATGGAAAGCGAAGGGAAACGGCTAAAGTTCAGATACTCGAGAGAGAAATTAGTTTTCTTGAGGTGTGTTTTAATTTGGGATTGCTTTCTGTTTAGTTACCATATATTAGTACGCATTTATTACTTAATGTTATGTTTTACAATGGATTTAGGATAAAAAATGAACTTTAAATGTCGTAAAATTTCAAGTTCCTTGTTTTGAACTGAAAGTTAATGTCACGTTTGTTTACCAAATTTTAGAACTAAGTCTTAGAATCCAATTCTCTCTCTTTTAAATTCAATAAATCTAAACACAAGATAAACAAATTTCTCTGTATTTTGGAACAATTTTATCTCCAAATTCCGCAGCCCCCCCCCCCCCCCCCCCCCCAACAAAGAAAAAGAATTAAAAAATTTTGTCGGTCAATGACATTGTATATCTGTGGTTGGTGAGAGTTTCAAATGCAAAGGTGCCGGTTAACATTAAATTCAAAAGAGCATACCTACTGTAGTTGTGTTCATTTAGCTAGAAAAGCAAACTGGGAAAATATTTTTCTCTAACATAGTAAATTTTGGTGGAGACTGTAGTCCCTGACAACTAGGCTTGTCATGGCAAACAATTAAAACTGTTTACAGAATGTTATCTTTAGAAAGCTGAAGCATGCGTTACTACTGACCTAGTTCAGGTCACCGACCCACTTGGTTGGTGGAGTTTGCCTTGGATCTGCACATCATTGTAGAGGATTATTATTATTATTATTATTATTATTATTATTATTATTGGATACAACCATAACATTATTAACATTTGATTCCTCTGTTTAAAAACAGATAGGTTTGGCTCATCAAACACTCAAATCTTCACTTGTTGTTCGTGTATTCTGGTTAATTATGTAACTCTTTCGAATCAGCATAACTAGTATTTTTTGTGTATTTTGGTTAATTGTGTAATTCTTTCGAATCAAAATAACTAGTAATGTGAATTCGTTACCATGGAAGCATAGTACAGAGCGCAGCAGATTGCTGAAATCCATATTCTTTTGTTTACTCATTGTCAATTTGTATGCATCAACTTATGAATTTTCATCAAATTTAAAAATGCGCACATGATAGTTTTGTTTTAAAAAGATGGCTCAAACAATATATATGTGACCAATGTGCATTTGCCACTGTTTATAGTGTGGTCCACTTGCAAAAGAACTCATCCTATTAAATAAACCAGAGTTACTGTTATTTCAGTTAATTTTCTTATGAATATTTTTATTGCATTCATCAATGTTTCTGACAATTTCATATTTGAACAGGAGGAGTTAAAGTCTGTTGAAGGTCTCCAACCTGCATCCAGATGCTGCAAAGAGTATGCACAGTTTTGTAATTACCTTGAATAGCATCTTTTTAATTAAAAGTTCTCGTAGAGATATAGTTCATCCATGCATTTTGAATATTTTCGAGTTAGTTCTGGATAAAGATGTACATTAGTCAAAGGTTATTTATATACATATATATATATAAATGTTTTTTTTTTCCTTCTTTGCAGGGTTACAGATTTTGTGATGGCAAAGTCAGATCCTCTAGTACCTACGTAAGAACTAAAATTGTAGTAATTTCTAATTACATTTTAAGAAATGTTTAGAAGAGGATGTAAGCCTTACATTAGATCTTTTGTCCCTTCAAGCAGAAGCCGGAAGAACCGAAAGACGTGTCGATTTTGGAAGTGGCTTTGGTACCAATTTCTTGTGCTTTTGTTTTACGTTTATTCTTTATTAGTTAGTATATATACTTTACAAATACATTCTATTTTGAAAGGACATAGATACTACAAGATTACTGCCAAACACCTATAATTGTAGCTATTACTTATTATACAGAAACCTAATTTCATATTTATACACGTTGCCTACTGCTAATTCAAACGTGTAAACTGAGTGTCAATCTTGTATCTCTAAATTTGAACCAAAACTTTTGCATGCTAGATGTCTTTCTTCATGACATTAATTTCATTCTTTTGCAGTGGAATGCCCTGCTTTAACTTGTCATGGATCTGCTGTTGCTGTTATTCTGATTGCTCTTGCCATCTGAAATGCCCGCAGTGCTCTGACTGTAATATGTGTGACTGCAATTTATGCAACTGCAGCTCATGTAACTGCAGGTCCTGCAATAGCAGCTCATGTGACTGCAGTTCATGCAAATGCAGCTCGTGTGATTGCAGATCATGTAAATGCATTCCCTGTGACTGCAGATCATGTAAATGCATCTCTTGTGACTGCAGATCGTGTAAATGCATCTCATGTGACTGCAGTTCATGTAAATGCTATTCATGTAACTGCAATCCCATTTCATGTTTAAGCTGCTGCAAAATACCAAAATGGTGGTGTTGCTCTTGTCCTAAATCTCATTGCTGTAGAAAGATCTCATGCAGCCGAAACTGTTGCAGTTTTCAATTTCCTTTATGCACAGACTGCTGTTGTTGCAGATGGAAAAGCTCCTGTCCTAAATGTCCAAAGGTACGCCTTGGCCGCAGTTGTACAAAAACCTGTTGTAACCCATGCTGCTTATTATTCTAAATATATTAATGCAATGTCGGATGTAATCCTTGATCCTAAACATGTCATTCAATTTTTGTCAGGGAATAGCTTTTATGAAGTGAGAAAGTGATGAATATTTTTTCTTTCAATAGTTACATTAGGGAAGGGAGATTCAAACTTGGAACCTCCTGATAGATGATGGAATTGTCTAGCTATCATTGAATCAATGGCTAAGTAATACCGGTGAATTATTGTTGTTTTCTTTTGTAAAAAGTTTCCCCGAGACTGATTAGACATGATTGGAACAAGTTTAGAAATGATGCAAGGATCACAAAATTACACAGAAAACAGTGAAGTCATTTAATGTTATAATTCGCCTATAAACTATATAATCCACAATTAGTTGGACTTCAGAACCAGGCTTAGGTTAGAGTTGCATAAGAATACGAATGTTTCTGTGAAACCTCTTGCAGCATATTATAAGTTTTTGTTAGACATGTCATTTGCGTTTGCAGTCTTTTGCTGACAGTGAGAGCAGATGATGGACCTTTTCCAGGTCCAAAATTCAAACCAATGGACCTACTACCTGACAATTACGTATGTAAATAATTGATTTTGGGAGGCCAAGTTCTGTATGTTTCTGCAGTTTTTTCCTGCAAAATTGTAACTAAATTATGTGGTGAGAGGTCTTTTCGAACAGTTTTGTAAACGATGGCCATTCAAGTTGGAGGTGATGGCCAGAATCCCATCGCCGTTCAGTCATTCTTTGCCTTCCTAAATCTTTACGAATAATTGAGTCAGGATAACGAGGCCCAGAAACTCGGGGCAAAGACCCGAGTCTCACTATGGGTATCAAAGTTAAAAGATGTCTAAGCCTGACTGTGACATATGCTTTTGGGAAAAAAAAAAACATTAAAACTGTTCTGTTGGTGAAATTGGCTGAACTTTGCTGTGCTTAAAAAGATTTCTTAGGGTCCATGCCTGTCCCCTCTTCTTTTCCTTGTGTTGCGTGCTACTTTGTCGAATCTGTTCGTAAGTAGACCATGAATGTATTGTCAATGGTTGCTATTGAATCATTTACAGTGATGGGGCCTCCCTGTGAGGGAACCTTTTAGCAAAGGAGTCACTTTTATACCATCAAGTAATCAAATAATAAATTTCTGGTACAGATTCTGGTACAGACGGTTTAGCTAATGAAAAAAGGCTAGCTGGATGTCCAATCCCCTGATATCCCTCAATAATCAAGGTAACCTTGTTTCATGAATAAATTAAGAAGTGAAAAGCTCAATCTTATACTTAGTATTATGTCATTCTAATAAACCAACCAAACCGAAATTTGCAAACTTACACACTCTACCCAATTCCAACTTTTCTTCAGGACTGGACGGTCCATGTGTTATGGTTTTCCTCCATGGATGATGGCCTTTACACTGGTTTACTTGGATGCAAACTTGTGCCGTGTGAGGTTCATTAACTGGAAAACCGGCCCCAGGGTTATGTTGTCAAAGTCAAATCCTCACAACAATGTCCATGAGAAGGAAACTGGGCTCTTAACTTCGTTTTGGGCATTGCCCCACACTATTGAACCAAATTCAGATCTAGACATTGGACTTGTCCCTCTTTCGGCGACAAAAGTGACCGTGTATCTCTTCTTCTCCCCTACGCTCCTAAAGGTAAGTGTCCTGGGCCTAACTGAGATCCCTACTGTTGATGGGCCACTCGGTGTCACGTTGTAAATGGACCTTGCAGGGCCTACATTCGTCAATTCGCGAGTGTATCGGACAACCCTTTTGTCCCCAAAAAAGACTGAAAATGATGGGTAATTGAGTTCACCGGGGTCATTGAATTTCCTGGAACATGTAATATTGGGGCGCTTGACTATCATATTGACATGATCAATGGTGTAGCCCAGTGAGCACAAAAATGCTATGTATTCTTCTGTAGAGATGTCATACACTAGGCCTGGAGAGAGAGCTTTTTGGGGGTCAACATGACCAGCCCCATGAGCCCACGGGTTAGACAATGAACCATCTGCATCATCCCTGAGAGAGGAATTGGTGTTGTCCTGGGTGTAGGCAGTAGTGATGAGAGCGGATTTGATAGCACTGGGGCTCCATTCGGGATGAGCTGCCTTGAGCAATGCTGCTAGCCCACTGATGTGAGGGCAGGACATGGATGTACCTACATTTTTTAAAACACAAAAAGAAACGACCAAGATTTAGCCTAAAGCCTACTGTGAACAACTGAACATGGCTAGGATGTCCAAACATGAATGCATGTGGATCACCGTCCAAGTCGAGAAAGAAAAAAGCATGCTGCTTCCAAGGTATACCATTCACATGCGTAACAGCTCACCAATCAAAATTGGTTTCATCTTTATTACACAACGCGTTACAACCTACTTTAGTACGTTTAAGAGATAAAAAAAATGCTATCCTAATCTAATCCTTCACAATAAAGTTTAGGCAAAATATGATATTTCTTGCTAACATGATAGCACCACTAAATAATAATGCAGTTCCTTGTATGACAAAAACTAATCTATTCTGCAACCTAACATTTTTTTTAACAGATCAATGCTATTGATATAAGAATGATTGAACTGTGTGCATTATAAGATATTATTTGTTTTGGGATCAAAAGCTTACTTTGATTTATACTTTGAAAAGTAAGCTTTACTTATAAAATTGTATTCCAATCCATCCTTGACTATTAAATATAAAATAGTTTCCTCCTCAACATCGCAAACTAATCATCCCTTTATAGATGTCAAAAGACAAACCTTTAATGTTAATTTTTACCTTATCAATACAGCAATAAACTTCGAAAGTCAAAACCTAAAGGCCAAACGGAGAACCTTAATTGCAATTTTCTGTTAACTTGCACAACATCTTTTCCTGCTTCCAACGATGTTTTGTTTTGAACAACTATTATGTTACACTGACGCAAAACTCAGAAAAACAAAAAGGACAGAGACAAAGAGATGTTAAGCTTAATGAAATGTCATAAGGTCATAAATTAACTATAAAACAGGTAAGAATATAGCCGTTATAATGTACCTGACATAATATTGAACTTAGTCTTCCTAGTGTCCTTCGGCAACCCAGTGGGCCCAATAGCCTCTGACCATGCAGCCAATATGTTGACTCCAGGCCCAATTACGTCCGGCTTCAAGATCTGCGGTGTCACTGTATTGGGTCCCCGCGAACTAAACGCAGCGACAACTGGCGAAGGCCGCACATTCAACACCGTTCCACCGAAAACAAGCACGGCCGTCGGGTTAGGATCGGACCGTACGTATTCCCTGATCAAGTCACCAACTTTTCTCCCCACCGCCACGCCAGGTAACAAGTGACTGTCAGCCACCAGTTCCTCACCGCTAACCGGCGTGTTCGCTAATATCATCCCCACCCCGCCGGCGTCGAGCACAACAGCTCCTTTTTCGACACGCGCGTTTGTTCCTCTATCGCAAATCACTACCTTCCCACGTACCAAAGCCGGGTCGAGTGAACCGGGCAAACATAAATTGCTGGAAATGTTACCATTGTCGTAAACCAAACCAACCGGTTTCTTTCCCATTCCTTGACCACTGTAAAGCGAGACGCCGTTATAACGGATTTTGTTTCCCAAAACGGCGTATGCAGGGAAATCTCGATCTAAAGTCCCGGCGCCAACAGTCATAATCCAAGGTGGCACGTTGGCAAGAGTGGCCTTAGTGGGCCCGCTATTGCCAGCAGAGCAAGAGACGAAAATGCCCTTCTCCATCGCCGTGAAGGCTCCAATAGCGATGGTGTCGCGGTAATACGGTGCGGATCCGCCACCGAGGGATAATGAAAGGACGTCGACACCGTCTTGGATGGCACGATCCATACCGGCGAGAATGTCGGATCCGAAGCATCCAGTTTCCCAGCAAACCTTGTACGTAGCGACGCGGGCGTGAGTTGCCATCCCACGGGCAGTTCCGCTGGCGTATCCGAGGAGGTTAGCGTTGGCCACGTGAGAACCAGCTGCGGTGCTGGCAGTGTGGGTGCCATGACCATCTTTGTCACGTGGGGATTCGATCTCTCTGGGTTTCTTGTAAATTCCACCGCCGCCAGTGGACATATGGTAACCTTTGGAAAAGCTTCTTGCTCCAATGAGTTTCTTGTTGCAAAGTTTTGGACTGAAATCAGGAGCTGATTCACACTCGCCACGCCATTTGGAAGGAATTTCAGGCATGTCAGAATCGTCGAAGCTCTTAGATTCTGGCCAAACTCCTGTGTCTAGAACTCCAATGATCACATCTCGAGAAGCTTGTTCGAGCTGCTGGGCGTTATGGCCAGCCCAGAGCCCGAAGTCAGCATCAAGGCCCAGGAATTGAGGGGTACGGGTAGTGTGGAGAGTGTAAACGGTGTCTTCATAAACACCCAGAACTGAATCTGATTTAATAAGAGACTCCGCTTGTTCCGGATCAAGACTGGCAGCGAAGCCATTGAATGTAGTAGTGTAGGAATATAGGAGGGAGTCAGCTGGGGTGGCGGAGAGTGATTCCAAGCTTGAACTGTACCAATCATGGTGAGTTTCAAAAGAAAGAGGCTTGTCTTGATGTTTCATGTAAACAATGTAGGTTTTTTTGGCAGTGACTGTTAGACAAAGTACGAGGAAGAAGAAGCTAAGGAAGAACGTAGAAGCCATGGAGGCCATGGCTTTGGTTTACCCAGAACAAAGAGCTGTTAAAATTGGATTACTAACAGTAGTACTGAAAACTGGAAGAGTGGATGAAGGAAGGGAAGGGATAGTTGCTATAACAAGTTGCGAATGTCAGAAAAGGATAGAAGGAAACATGAGACTGGTGTCGGATTTATAACCCAGTTGGATTTCTAATTGGGCTCATTGTCTTTCTTTATTACCTCACTGCCATCTCGTCGGTGTTCTTATAATGTTTATTAATTTAAAATGGCAATGAAGTGTTAACTAAAATAGTTACATATACGACGGACCAGGTACAGCTGTAGACAAGTTATAGGCAATGGTCCCTTTACTGATCAAAGGCATGGGGACAATGTAGCAGTAGGTGTGAAAGGGTTGTGGGATCATCGTGGTGTTGCAACATGAGTGCGGTGTATTGGGTAGCCACAAGGTAGTTGAGTTTGAAACCAGCATGAAAAAAGGAGGATGAAAGTTTTGGTTGGGGGAATTGATCATTTCTATCCAATTAGTAGTTTCCTGGGGAATACTTCCTAGTTCATAATAAATTTTTATTAAATACTATGTGTAACTCTAAACTAAACCCAGATTGGAATCTGAAATATGAAGTTGAGGTTTACTTATAAGATCCAATTAATAAGTGTTTAAAAACACTCATTTTCTTAGAGGATGAAAATGGGGCAAAATACGAAGACAGATGGAAGGAGGCGCAGTCAAAGTTGGTTACTGGTCAGTGCAAATCAAGGGTCTTGATTTTGTCTCCAAACTCGTGTGGAGAAAAATAGCTGTACGAGTCCAATAGTCCACGTTGTAGCCGTCCATCCAATGCTATCGCCATTTTTCAGTGTGAAATGAAACTAGCAAAGTAGGCAGAATTACTAGATTTCCTTTTGCAGAGGGAGGTTCTGATCATTTGTTCTTTTACTTCCCTATCTATTATTGGCTTCACTTTTTATCCATCTTCCTTTCTTTGAAGAACCACCCCTCTGTCACGTCCCCTCCCCTGACCCCATCTTTTTAACAACATCAACAGCTAACAGGCTGATAATTAACAAAAATGTTGGCACATAATCTTCATTTTCTCTAATAAAAAATGGTCTATGACCATAACCAGGGCAAGCAACCATCAATTTTTGTTTTCGAATTATAAAACTAGCTAATACTAATATAGCTAGTCTTTTAATTGTGTTGTGGCAATTAGAGAGCCACAGGACAATGACTGTAGATGACCCACTCTAACATAGAGCCGCAGATGATGGCGTCAATCGAGGCAACAAAAACTCCCATGAAATCTGAAAAATTCTGCCCAAATACCGCACGCCCACACTGCTTTCTTCCTTTTTTTTTCTTCAATAATGTCTCACGCGTTTTCTTCTAGCCATCTCTGATCTTGAAAAAAAAAAACCAATCATCTGTTCTCATACAGTCAAAGTGACTGATTACAAGGGAAGGTTCTATAACTTCCTTGACTTGCCAGCTTGTAAAAAAGATGTTCTCATTTTATGGCTTACTCTAGGCTTTTTCAAGTGAGTGATGAAAGAGGAAGTATCTGCAATTGCCTCTTCAATTGGGTCAGGGAAGAATTGGTAAAACAAGACAATAGCCTTCCTTGGGCTGTAACTACAATATGCCCCATATAGCAATTTTGACCCTTTAAGGCCAAAAACTTTGGACTGAAGAAGGAAAAAAAAAAGTAAAAGATATTGAGTGCGAGAAATCATACAAACTTAACATGTTGTCAACGGAAATTTATGCTGAATGATGATTTCTATACATTATGAAATATAAAATTGAGTGTTTCCATAACAAATTAAAACGCATGCAGACAACATATATAATCACAAGTAAAATGAGTTGATTATTGATGATGTTTAGAAAGAGTATAAGTCGGGCATTTTATGATTATAAGTGCGCAAAGAACTTTTTTTTTTTTTATAAGAGGTGATTCATTAACAAAACAGGGTATTGTCGTTATTTGGAATTGAACTGAGGTGATAAGCCAATTTGAAATAAAAATTTATATCAATTTGATTAAATCGATTTTTTATTTGAATGTATTTAAATATATTATACCATTATTTTTTAATTAAATTTTCATTTATCATGTAAGATTGAATTAATTTTATTAACTTTAAATGCGACTCTCAAAACTCGAACTAATTAAATTTGATAATTTCAATTTTCATATATAAATAATTTTTTCATTTTAAATATGAGCGTTCAATTTTTTTTGTTATCTCTTTAAAATTTTCTTTTTAAATTTATTTTTAAATATTAATTTAAGTATCCAAATAAAAAAATCAAAGACACTTCTAACCTTTACTTCTAACCGATATCCAATTTTGCTATGTCAAATTTTACCTTCACTGAATAGCTCGACACCAACGGTAGATGAATTAGAAGTCAAGAAAAGTTGCATTCATCAATAAATGTAGTTTACTCCCCTCCACAGTTTTCGATAGACTTCAACATGATCATGGAACCACTAACTTACAAGTAAAAAATTTTATTTGTATTAAAAACTTAATTCAATTAATTTATAAATTTATTTTTAAAAAATAATATTTAATAAATCTAAAATTTAAATTTCAATATTTTTAATTTTTTTCTACCATCAAGCAGTAACTTCTTTTGTTTAAAAAAAAAAAAATCATTTTGAATTATTCTCGGTTCAAAAGAATGTTTGAGATCCCAAATCAAATTAAGAAGTTAGTGGGTGCGTCGTCTTTCATTTCCTTTAGAGTACCCATTCTTAAGTAAGAATAAAAAAAGAAAAAGAACAATGAACGGTCATGGAAGCTGACCTGTTTAGCACAAGAAAAACTAATATGGTAACAAAATAACCAAGACCAGTTACCCACTTACCCCAGAAAGTGCTGAGAAACAGGACTAAAAAAATGGTCATGCGTCAAATTGGTTGTAAAAGAAGGATGATGGTCAATAATTTAACCTTGAACACACATACTCGATTTCCTTGAATTCAACAGCGTGACAAAGTGAATTACAAGAGTTCATAAATTATAAGCAGGAGACGCAAGTTTCTACAATTGGGAGAACAACGGCTAGTACCCTTGAAGTAGGTTTAAAGTTTGGTGGAAAGAGGTGGTCCCAATCAACCTGCATCCAATGCAGGGTGGCCCGGAAAGAGGGATTATTGATTAATCTTATGGGGTCTTTGGATAATTATTGAGACGAATAAAGGAAGAAAAGCTTAACGGGAATTGGAAAATTTCAGAAAGTGAGCATGATTTGAGGAGAGGGCCATTGCAGTGGAAAAGCTCCTTCCTAGTGTGCAGCAACCATCTGCTCTATTTCTTAATGCCCATGTGCACAAATCGTGGCATTTTCTAATTGAGTGATGCTGACTTATGGTTAGGAAAAAGAGATGGGGGAGCCCCACCCAATTTTCCGCGTGGGCAGTAGTATGAAAATATATCTCCGAAGTTTATTATCGGCTGTACCTACTTTAGTTTGAGTGATAGGATACAGCCATTGCCGATGATATGAGCAATGGTCATTGACTGAAGCAGACGCTGCAAATCCAGGTATATACTTTATTTCATTAATGACAGCGTGCTTGTTTTTTTCTATTAAAATTAAATGTTCTTACTGTCCGTCCATTCCTAATTAACTGCTAACAATAGCAGTCCCTTTACTTTCTTTTCAATTAAAGACTCAAAGAGAGTTACAGACATAGTGACAGTTCTATTTCAATTATGAGTGCGTGAAATGAACCTAACATGTATTCAAATCCCTGAAAAGACATATCAGATAATGGAAATTATTTCAAGATTTGGTGTTGGACGAATGAGAGGAAAGGAGGAAATAAGATTACAAGATCAATTGATTAGTATATAGTGCTCTGCGCACAAGCTTTTCATACTCACCATCCATTATCAAAGAACGGTACTGAAAGATTAAAGAATGATGGATTACATCCATTTTTTTAATGCAAATTGACCAAAAAAAAGTATTAGCTCTAGTATTTGATTGATATTTAAGTGGGAAATGAGCATTTTGAAAGTATAACTAGTATTATCAGAAAAACATAATCATATCCCTCAATGAGTGGGCGTTCTCAAAGGGAGTGAATTAAAGGGAGCGGGTGGGGAATGGGGAGGGACTTGGGAGGATATGTATGAATCAGAAAGTTCCTTCCTGTTTCCCTTTGTTTTGTAGCGAGTTGCACATGCAGGAGAGATGTTTTTGCATCTCTCGTCCAACAAAAAAGCTTTGATGGCTGAAAGCTGTCTTCATTAAAATTCACTTTTGCACCTAATCTACGCAACAGTTGCTTCTTTTTTCTAATCGTGTTCTTTATTTATTATGTGAAGAAGATAGTGTTTGTGATGACAGATAACTACTTAACATGTTGAGTGTTCAAGAGAGGAGGGAATGGGATTAAAAATTAGCTATTAACACGTCATTTTTCTTTTATTATTGATGAAATTCGATCTGGAATCAGTTGCTTTACCAGATCAACGACACAAGAAGAAATCTACATGCCATACCCGAACAGAGAAAGCAATGAAACAAAAAGAAAATTCACCAAGGGCAATAAATTTTAGAATGCCGCTTCAACCCCAGCAAATTTTTGTGGTGTATGCGTATAATACTGCGGGAAAGGTTTTCACTCGTGCAGATGGTGGTAAACCATTTAATCTATGTTGCAACCAAACAGACTAACTAAATAGATTGGTTCCATTTCACACATAAACTGATTACCAAGGAATAATATTCACATGAAAAGGCATTCATCAGCACCGCCCCCGTCCAGAGAGAGGGAAAGAGAGACGTTAACACAAGATGGATAATTCTCATTAATTTAAAATATTGCACTCAATGTATATTAAATTCCAATCCTTAATTCATATAGCCAAATTTTTTTTTTTCTAAAAATTAAATAAACTCCAGTTGAATCAAAAGAAAGCTGAAGAAATAGGTAATCTTCTTCCACCACACGAGAGGGTAAGCAGGTTCAACTGGTAACACCCCAAAAGATCTAGTGGCCATACTTTTGGAACTCCCACTCACTATTATCTGCAAAAGCAAAACAAAAAAGACATTAATGATATGCAGTTCTCGGAAAATGAGTCGTACAAAATATCCAAGTGAGATAAGGCACAGGCCACACCGTAGGGAGACAAAAAACAAAAACATACCCAATGGACAAACTTGACGAGTTTTGAGCCATCGGCTGATGCAATGGAAGTGAAATGCATGGTTGCAGACCCCTACATTACACAAAAAACAATTAAATATTGAATCAAGCTTGCTGAAGCTAGAGTGTAGGTCAAGAATTTTTTTTCTTTTAAAGAAAAACAGTTATAGAGAAGTTTACTCGTTCGTCTTCCAATAAACACATTTATATGCAAGATGAGTAACAACTGTTACAGGTAAGGCCATAAAAATCCCAAGACCAAAACAACATCAATCAAATCACAAATATATTAATGCTGTTAAAGTAAGCCGTCCTGTTCTTTTATGTTATCTCCACATGCTTCAATAGTTTCTCTGAACCATATATGAATCCTAAGAAATAAAATGAACTGCAATTTCACAAATAGTTTCTGTAGCACTTCACTCTTAGTATAGTCATGGAAATCTATTCCCATTTGATGCTAATAAAATGTAGGGATCAACCATTTTTTTAACAACATATAACCACCAAATAAAGAGAAACCAATATAATTTATACTTGCCCCAGCCCAAAAGTGAGAAACTATCAAAATAATCGGACAGATGTTGGATACAAAAATAATCTGACATTGTGTTAAAAGGGCAAAAACATCAGCAAACTACATCACAGGGAAACCTGCTTAAGTAGATCTGCTTACAGCACAACCTACAAAATAATGTATCTGGATGCCACTAGGCGTAAATTGTCGAAGGCAAAGAATTAGAAATCAAGATTTGATAGCCCATGTCAACTTAATTGATTCATCACCATTACAATCTTAAAAACTATAGTTTTTTGTTATGTTATTCTTAATAAAATATAAAACAGATCACCATAACTTCTTCCAAATTTACTAGTAATTTGTTCTCTTCTACACCCAAACAAAAAGACTCAATCCTCTACTTCATGGAATCAGCAACCACAAGTTCAAAATTGACTTATAAAAATTGTGTTGGGTATTAAAGAATACTAAAACCAAACAACCAAGCACTACTCAACCAAAGTAAACAATGCATATACAATTCAATACAAACAACTGCTACGTGTTTCAAAGAGTACTTCTTTAGTAACCCTAACAGAACTTTTAAGAATTCCCGGGTCAAACACCGAGATATAACTGTAGAGCATATATATATAGAGCAAACTCAACTGTGTAATCCCCAACAAACAATGAAAGGTGAAACATGCCTAAGACATTACCATACAGTATAAATCAGTAAGCCTATGGTTTTGGGGAGTGGAAAAAGAAAAATCATACCCCAAGCAACAGTGCATTCCTCACTGGTGGCGCTGGCTTGGTTGGCTTGGCATTCGATGCCTGAAGGAACCATATTAAAGTAATCAATCTAAATTAATAAACCAACAGAAAAAAAAATCGAAAGTCGAACGAAGGAAAAAAGTTGAAAATAAAATCGAGAAGGACTCACAGAGATCCATAATGTGATTCCTGCAAATTGCACAGTTATCCACGACAATATCTGCATCCAGCGTAAAAAAAAATGTATTTAAAAATTGAAACTACATGTGTATAGAGAGAGGAAGTGGGTTAGGGTTAGGGTTAGGCACCCCAGGCCCAGAGGGCAACGGCACTCCATTTTTTTATCTCGAAGCGCTTGGGCTTCTTAGAGGAGGAGGAAGGGGCGATGCTGCTGGAAGCCTCGCCGACGGGGACCATTGGAACATCGGAGTCTAAAGTAGCCATGGCTGAGATCGAAACGTGAGGCGAGCAGAAGATTTTTTTTGCTTTTGATTTGGGGCAAAGCCGAAGGTAGACGCAGGCGAAGCGAAGGGCGCGTGTAAAATGGAACGTGTTCCTTTTAAAAAATGGAAATTTATAAAGTAGGTGTTGGGTTTGGGTTAACGTATAGCCCAAGCCCACGGTGGTATGACTGAGTCCTTTCGGAAACTGAAAGGTTTTCTATGCAACATGTAAAAAATTGATCTTTCCAACGCAATTTTCATAAAAAAATTAGATTTTTGAATTGACCGAGTTTTTATGGTTTTCCTTTTAGGGGAAAACTATTATTATTTTATAAAAATAATTTCTTTCTAAAAATTAGGCTTCATTTTGAAAAAAAAAAAAAAAGAAGATTAAAAACAAAAGTAAGTAGAAAATATATTTAAACATTAAATTTAGTTTCATAAATAAAAAAAATATTTATTAATATAATTCTTAATCAAATATGATTTTGATACAATTATTATCAAGCTTTTGCTTTATAAAAAAAAAAAAATTGAGAACATCAAATGCAATTTCTCCAAGGAAACATTCTAGTGATCAGTACAATTTTAAACTCATTAAGTTAAAATTTATGAAATGAAAAATCATTGCTTTTTTAATTATAAAATTAAAGTCTAATGAATTTGAACACAATCATGTCCATTTTCGTTCGTTCAAAAATTTTTCATATTTATAAATCATACTTTTACATAGATTTAATATTATTATAAATTGCTTAAAGAACTTAATTATCACATAAATAAAATATGAGCTTATATCTTATTAATTCCTAAGCCCGAACTAATTTAAAAAAAAAAATTGCCAAACTTTCTTGCATTGAACATAGATATTGAAACCAAAGTTCTCCGTACATATAATGGCACGAGATTTAATTATTCATGGACTCTAATTTTACCTTCATTTGATAAAATTTAATCGATTATACAAAAAAAAAAAATTACCATAACCATAACCATAACAATTCAATATAATTATTGATGGACTCTGAATTTACGTTTGATGAAATTTAACCAGAGCTATTTAAAGAATTATTATCCAAAATATTCTATCATAATAACTGCAATTCAATATAATTAAAACTATTTTCTGTCTATAAAACTAAAAAATAATCTTATAATTTAATTTGAATTTATAATAAATAAATTTTAATTTTAAAAGATAATTTAAAATTTTAATAAAAAAATATTTATTTTTCACGTATATCATAGATGTAACCGTTTCGGTCATTTTAACAAGGGAAATATTGCAAAGGAAGTTGCGTGAAAGGTGATCACTGACCATTTCTATAAAGTTTACAATAATAGTTTGACGCAAGTCACCGGTTATAGCTAGCAGATCACTCTCTACGGTAAGCTGGCTGCCGTTGGATGCAGTCTACCCCTTGATTTATATGCATTACCTTTTCTATTCTACATGAAACAAATTAACCTCCATTTATGAATCAATCATCATTAAAATTTACCAATCCATGCAAAAAAGAAGAGAAAAGAAAAAGAACTGTATCGTATTCTCTTATCCCCATGAACAAAGTGCCACAAGTTTTATATTGATATATAAATGAAAACACCAAAACAAAGAAATGGTAATGCATTAACATTTTGTAACAATGTCAAGGGAGTTTTGTTAATGGAAGAATGAAGATAGATATATATAGCTAGAAAAGTTTTTGTTTGTTCCATTATATCATTTGTATGATCAACTGAAACATTTGTAAACAATACGTAAACTTGAAGCTGATACAACAACCGAATGTAGCTTTGGTGGACAGAGTTCCATCCGCCCATGCTAGTTAAGCTTCTCCTACAACCGTCTTCCATGGTTTCCATATCTGAAGATCGCCATTCACCCTTGATTTTGTTAAGCATCGGATGGATGGAACTCGATCCACGTAATAATTAATCAGTACTACAAGAAATTTCAAAAGAAGTACATCAAAAGATAAAAAATGAAGAACACGGTCAGAGCCAACAAAATGACACCCAAAAGAAAGAAACAAAGGGCAACTTCCTGATTAGGGTTGTTGTTATTGTTTTTCTTGCCATCTTTGTCGTCCCTTCTTCTGCGACGACGAAGTGGTCGCATTGGTTTGTCGATCTCTTTGTCTCTCGGCATGTTTTTTCGTTTTTCCTTCCAAAGACGAATTACACAAAGCTATCTATGTATATTAAGAGTTTGAGGAATGAGTCTTGTAAACCTGGGCAAAGTGAAGAGAAAGAATGCTGGGGATTGTTATAAATGAAGGTGGGGCATTAGCTTTTATGGCACTTTTCATCCATTTCTCAGTATGTATTTCCATTCATGCGTTTTCAACACTTTATTCATTTTTCCCTTTGATTGGAGGTAGTTTCATAGCAAGTACCAAGCAATTTCACAAACCTATAAACCTTAAGTCCTTAGTTTTATGCTATTGTTCGTACGAGAAAAATGATATTCATGATTGGTTGAAGCCATTTAGTTAAGGGGAAAGCGGCTTCCTTTAAAGCACTTTTGCTCAACTTGTTAGTTGATTCAATCTTTTAAAGAATTTGTGAACTGTGAAAATATACATTTTTTTCCTTATTCTTGGATTTGGTCTGGTCATATATGCTTACCCGAGTCTTTTGGCTTAGATTTTGGTTAAGTTTTTAAGAGTAAAATAGAGGTTTGAACCGTATATAGTTATAATTATATTTAAATATGTTGGAGCAATACGAAACAGGACATATTTCAAGAGTCAAATATTAGTTGTCCATCACAAATCACATTAATATGGCAACTTGCTGAACATAGCAGCTTAATAGGGCTTCAAATTAATGATTTAAAAAATTTTAATAAATTTAAAATTCAAATTTTAACATTTTATAATCACTTCTTTTATTTATAAATTGTGACATTTTTTATTAAAAAAAATGATGATCGAAACCCAGCTTATTGTTTAAGTCATTGAGAAAATAATGATATTTTGGTGTAAGATTAGCTATAAGTTTAATCTCTCTCTCAAATTGATGAAAAGTTCAACGGAAGAGGTCTTGTTGATAAATGCGACCACCCAATTGAATTTGAAAGTCAGGAAATCTAAACATGTTTCGTCACATCATTCCACGTTTTATACATAAACTCTCGAAAGTTTTACCAATTTGATTACTTTGGTCATGTGGTCAAATTTCAAAGGTCGAGTCTACCCATAAAATATTTATAATATTTTTATTTTGGGTTATACGTAGAAACTCTTTAAAATGTTTTAGGCACTTTCGTATAAAATACTAGTACAGTTTGAACAAATTTAGTACAACCTTTTAGTTAGTAATAAAACTAATAGAATGGGCCGAGCTCGTATCCCTTGTTCGTGGGCTCGGCAAATGGGAATAAAACGGTAGCCCATTACCATGATGGTTCTCAAAATGCCCACCAAATACCACTATCAGCCTGGCTTGATAAACAATATCACCAAAGTTTTGAGAATTACATATTTTCCAAGACAGCGTCCAAGATGCAATCATTGTAACCTGAATCAGACTTTAGGACATCAGAGCAATAAGTTCAAAGACTATACTTTCTAATTCACAGTTAAATGTTAATTTATCGTAAAATTAAGCAAGCAAGAGTTGGAGAATTGAGGTGCAGCATCGCCACCAGAGTGATTTAAAGAGGATAAGAGTTGGAAATTGCAATTTAATTGTAGATCCTTCTCCAATCGTATAGGGTTATCTTTTTCCTTTATTTAATTGGATTTTTGTGTCCAAGTCCAACATTTTATTCACATTTCGACTTCACCTGAACCAAAAGATAAAAACAGACACGGGATTTCAAAGAAACGTGTCCAACATATTTGGTTAGAGAGATTCATGTAAAATAATCAATGTGTGTATCATGCTTGTTTAGCTTTACACAAACAAGATGTTAAACAAATCAAACCACTGGTCTAATTATCCAATTAAATAATAAAGAAAATTTCCCTTCACCCAACCGACAGAAATTTAGCCTCACTAGTAAGGGTCCCATGGGATAGCATTGGTAGGATATGTGAAATTCTACACGTTTTTTTTATTTACCTTATATTTTTTAATATATTGAAATCAATAATTGATAAAAAAATTTTAATAATTTGATCTCTTCCCTTCACTTCCACATGCAAGACACATGTGCCTGGATGAATAACTTCGGAGCTTGTGAATGTCATTCATTTTCTTAGTTGAAAAATTTCTATTAGATTTGACGAGTGATTGATATAATTTATAATTAAAATAAAAATTAATTTGAATGTGAATAAGAGTTTAATTTTATTTAATTGAGATTTACAAAATTGATATCGTCATCCTGTTTTCTCAAATTGAAGTTATGAAACTAATAAATTAATTTCATAGATAAAGGTGATAATAAAAATCTCTTTTAATATATTAATAAAAATTAACATATTTTATTATGGATTTAAATACTAAATTAAAGCAGAATCATATTAAATGATAATTATACAACTAATTTGAATATATTATAATACATATCATAATAATTATTCATGAATTAATATTAATTAATAAATTTGATATATAATAATTTTATTAACCCAATAATATAAAATAAATACAACAGGATTAATCAATTCCGGGCTGCTAATATAACTTATCTTCTCTCTGGACATGGTCCCGAGTCATTTATCAGATTGGGAAGTGGAATTCTTTGGGCTAAGCAGAAAATCTTTCTATAGATTTGGGTTAGTCTGTTTGGATAAATAGAAACAAAACACCGTCAGACTACTTTACGGAAAGCAAGCCACAGAAAGGCCGATACACTGTTCTGAGTCACACTCTTGATGAGACAGATGCTGCTTCAATAATTTTCAACAATTATTGCCGGTTTAATAACAAGAAAATGCTATATATTGTCCAATTCACTATCATACACTCATATAATATATACAATTTTAAAATTCTATTATAATCTACAAAAATTTTAATAATTTTATATAAGTCTCTAAAATAAAAAAGTAAAATAAATATATAAAATAAATGCATATAACACCGTAATATATGAAAAATGTTAAGACAGTAATTAAGGTAATATGCATTTATGAAAACAAATTTATGCATTGCCTCTCATTGAGTTTTATGAAAATAAATATTAAATGTGAACAACATTCATTGTTAAAATAGTATTTTTTTTCGGTGCTTATAAATATCTATCCTATATAAAAATAAATTGGGATTATTGAGACATATTAATTTATTTATTTTTTTGTTATTTCTATTTGTTTCCTGCTTTTCATCTACTTCATAAAAAATAAAAAATAAAAAATAAAATCTTAATTACGTAAAAAAAATCTTAAATGACCTCCAAACCATAGTAAAATATTTAATATTATATTTAAATTTAAAAAATTTTTAATATGATATTTAAATTATAAATTTATTAATTAATGTGATATTTATGTGTAATATGATTAACTTTAAATGACGACATGTGATGAACAAATAAATCATCCAAAGATTATATTAATTAAAATATTTATAATTCAAGTATCATATTAAAAATGTTTAGTTTATGAATCGGGATAGGTAAAGAAAATGAGAAAACCTTTCTTTAACTTTTTTTTTTATTGGATTTCACATAAATTAAAATAAAAGAAATGAAGGGATGATTGGTTATCTTGCTTTCGATCACATTCTCTCAATTTTCTTTTTTATTATCCCGAATTGAGAAAAAGGAAGAGAAAGAAATTTAGTAAAAATTTTAAAATTTGAAATAACTATTATACACTTATCGTTTTTATATTCTAAATAAACTTTTTATTAATTTACAAATCTAATTATTATCAAATCTTTTAACAATTCTTTATGAACTCGTAATCTAAAATATATATATATATATATTAAAAAAAAAAACATTGCCTTGTTATAAAATAAACCTCTAACAAAAACGGAATCAATTTAATTTCATATTATCATTTTATTACATAAATCAATGTATGATAATCGTAAAAAAAACTAATGTACCAATGAAAAAAGAATTAAATTGGTATCCCATGTTATATGATTAATATTGTATGCTTCATAATTTGTCTAGTCAAGTAGTATATTCGAAAAATTACTTTAAACACATGTATCATGCTATGTGAGTAAAGACTTTGAGTCTTTGATTTATACATTTTATAACAATTTTTTAGAATATTTAAATTTTTACAATTAAAAATATTGTATATTATTTTATATTTCATGATTAATATTGTTTGCTTTATAATTTGTCTAGTCAAGTAGTATATCCGACAAATTACTTTAAAAACATGTGTCATACACTTTGGGTAAAGACTTAGAGTCTTTGATTTATACATTTTATAACAAATTTTTAAAATATTTAATTTTTTACAATTAAAAATATTGTATATTATTTTATATTTTGTTTTGATATGTCATCAAAAAAATTTGATTGATGTTATATGATATTTTATAAAAGAAAGGTTATAATTAAAAAAGAATGTTATAATTAACCATTCTTTTTCCTTTTCATTATTTAATCAAATATTGGTTATTATTATTCATTTATTTTTTTTTACTTTATTAATTTTAGCTATTCAAATAAAAATACATGTGTTTTTTCCTTTAATTTAAAAAACCTTCTTTGCCTTTCTTTTCTTTTTTTATTAATATTTATCCAAGCATAATATTAAAATTCATATATTATATTCTAAATTTTTTTATAATTTAAAAGTCATTTATAACATTAAATTTTTTTCTAAAAGAAATCACCGTTTTTTAAAAATAATTAAAATTATAAATTTATTAAATATTATTTTTTTATATATAAATATATAAATTAATTAAATTCAATTTTAAATTCAATCTGTATAATAGTTAACTAATTCTATACCTATAGACATGAGTTAACTTACGAGTATAATGAGGTTTCACGTGTAACAAAAGATAAACTATATCCAATATTTAATTACTCTAATTGCCTTTTTTTTTATTATTATTATCTTTGTCCAGTACAGACACGTTTATTTATTTATTTTGAAAAACCACGTTTATTGAGTTAAACCCGCGTAAATATCGAGAACTCAACGATAATAAATACCCTTGGAAGGAGCAAATATTATCCAATCCCACAACCACGACCTCTAAGTAATGGAAGTTCCTTCTTGGCTCGTTCTATCCATAGCATGGCTAGCTTCTCTAGCCTTTCTCTCAAAAATTTTCACAGGCCGTTGCAACAAACTAAAGTTGCCACCAGGACCCAAACCCTGGCCCATCATTGGCAACCTGAAACTCATTGGTTCCCTCCCGCACCAATCTCTTCACAAACTATCCCAACAATATGGACCATTAATGCAGCTCAAGTTTGGTTCTTACCCTGTTGTGGTCGCATCATCTGCAGATATGGCTAGGCAATTCCTGAAGAAACATGACCAAATCTTTGCTTCTAGACCCCAAACTGCCGCCGGCAAGTACACTACTTATAACTACAGCAATGTCACATGGGCTCCTTATGGACCATACTGGCGCCAAGGCCGTAAAATTTTCCTGAATGAGCTATTCAGCTCGAAAAGACTTGAGTCCTTCGAGTACATCCGTGTCGAGGAAAGGCGTGCTTTTGTCTCCCGCCTGTATGCGTTATCAGGGAAGCATGTTGTGCTTAAAGAACAGCTCTCGCGTTTTACTCTCAGTGTTATAAGCAGAATCGTGTTGGGAAAAAAATACTTCAGTGAGTCTGGTGATCAGCTTGAAACTTCAATAGTGAGTCTGGAAGAGTTTCAAGAGACTCTAGACGAGTTATTCTTGCTTAATGGAGTGTTGAATATTGGGGACTGGATGCCTTGCCTAGGCTTCTTGGACTTGCAGGGCTACGTAAAACGAATGAAGGCTTTAAAGAAAAAACTTGATCGATTTCACGAGCATGTGTTCGATGAACATAAGAGAAAAAAGAAAGAATCGAAGGATTTTGTGCCCCAAGACATGGTGGATTTACTGTTGCAGTTAGCTGATGATCCTGATATTGATGTTAAGCTCACTTATGATGGAATCAGGGGGTTCACCCAGGTATATATTTTGCTCATTCTATTTTTCTATTTGTTCTCCTTTGCAACTGAAAAAAATAAATCACTTACAGCAAAATATTTTGACTTGTAAATTATTAAAACACAACACTAATTTAATATAATTCTTGGTATATAAAAACATGAGTGATAACGGTTCGATTAGATCTGATTCAGTTTAACTTTTTTAGATAATGTATAAAATTATAATTTTTAAAATTTGATTCGAATTCGAATAAAATTTTTATAAGATTTGAAATGACTCAAATTCAATCGATTAAGGATTTTTTAAATTTAAATTTTTTATTTTTTATATATTATTTTAATAAATTCTTAATATATTTAAATAGAATTAGATATAAAATAATTATTTTATTTTATAAAAATTTAAAAATATATATTTATTTTTTATTTTTTAATATTAACTTAATATATACATTTAATATTTAAGCGAAATCTAAATAAAATAAAAAAATTAATTTAAAATGAATTTCATTAAATACTACGATTTTGAATTAATTTTTTATTTTTTTTCACTCTTATATAAAAGACATACATTTTATTCTAATTAAGAAACATATTTTTAATTATTGGAATTTTAAAGTTTTTATTTATGTATCCAAACACATCTTTAAAAAAAAAAGAAAAATAAAAATAAAAAGATAGTACTACTTGATTAAAAAATTCGGCCAACATCTAGCGGACTTCCGCTATATACCAATTGAATTACTATCAAATTGCGTAGAAGGGTGAAAACGTTTTTCCTTCTCTGGCAGTAGCTTTCGTCCTTTCAAGTGTGTTCCACCAGAACATGAAAATATTATCTTATATATATTTTTTGAACCAATCAAAAAAGCTTCAGCCTAAATATTGCAAGTTAAATTGCCTCTTTGCTACTCAATGAAAGTTTTTCTTGTTTTATTAATCGAGATCAGGACCTGGTAGCTGGAGGCACAGATACCTCAGCAACAAGTGTGGAATGGGCAATCTCTGAACTCATCAAACAACCACAACTCATCATAAAGGCAACCGAAGAGCTAGACAGAGTCATTGGCAGAGAGAGATGGGTAGAAGAGAAAGACATCCCACAACTTCCTTACATAGATGCAATCATGAAAGAAACAATGAGGAAACACCCGGTTGCTGTAATGCTAGCACCACACTTGGCCCTGGAAGATTGTAATGTGGCTGGATATGATATTCGCAAAGGAACTACAGTCTTCATCAATACTTGGAGCATGGGGAAAGACCCGTTACTGTGGGAAGAACCTGAGGAGTTTCGCCCTGAGAGGTTCTTAGGGAAGAAAATTGATGTCAAGGGGCAAAACTTTGAACTATTGCCATTCGGTTCTGGGAGGAGGATGTGCCCTGGCTACAGCCTTGGACTAAAGATGATTCAATCAAGCTTAGCAAACTTGTTACATGGGTTTAACTGGAAATTGCCTGACAATACTAAAGCAGAAGATTTGAGCATGGAAGAAGTTTATGGATTGGCAACACCAAGAAAGTTTCCACTTGTTGCAGTTTTGGAGCCTCGTCTCCCGCTTCATCTTTATAAAATCTAAATTCCACATAATTCTGGGTACTTTTCTTCTAGGATTTCATCATATTTCCCACCTATGAAGTCTCCTCTGCCACAAATGAATGTTCTATTGTCATGTTTGTATCCTCTTTAGCTGTTTGATTATGAAATAAGATGTATCCATTATGAAATATGGTTGTTTTCTTCCCCAACATATTTGCACCCTTTGAGGCGCTGCCAAAGAATTTGTAATCTGAAGAATATTATATTTTGAAATTCAAAACCTGCTTTCTCCCTCAATTTAATTAATTATTGACACGTTATTATCAAAACGATCATAAGAAATCGGAAACCTGAAACAGATATTTAATACGTTCATAAATTTAACTTCAGTAATTTCTTGCTGTTTGAAGAGTGTACTTGTGGTTGAGAAGATGTTTTGATGAAGGTTCCTACATCCTTGCAATATATTTATTGTCACTAGCTAGAGCCTCAAGTTTCATCTAGACTGAAATGCCCTTCAAAAAATATTCATATTCCATCACAAGACAAAAAAAAAAAAAAAAGCCGACATCTCTGACTGCATCAAAAGTTCAAACGGTAGAGGAATCACGGTTGAAATGCCTGTTTGATCCTACTTTTTTTCAGAGTAAACGCATAAATAGGGTGTTAGTCTCAGAGCTGCAGATCCATGATGCTTAAAATCTTGATATCTTTCACAACCATACTTACACAGTTGAAATAGAAATAATGATTGCCATGAGTCAAGTCATGCCGTAATTGTTTAGCCATTGGTAGTAGGGAATTTGATGCCATGGCATGGCACATCTTGAAACAAGCATATTTATTCAGGATCGAAGCAAAAAATTTTTAATTATTATAGTTGGTCACAGAATGGCGTTATAAAACTTATTGGCAGTAATGGACAATGCTATGCTTGCGACTCTGCCTTGCTGACTTTTGTGTTTGCCTTGTTTTCTCAGCCTGGTGAGCATTTATTAAGGCACTTTGTTGGTTGGTTGGTTGATTAAAACTTGAAAAGCCAGTTCATATGATCACTCTTCTTCAAACAAAAAGAAAAGAAAAATCACCAACAAAATAAATTGCCAGTTGGTCAGGGCGATTTGTAGCTTGGAGCCTTGGAGTTTGTTTCATCTTCTCTCATTTCTTCCATGTTCTTTTGTTTTGGAGGTATTCTTTGTCTCATTTTCAATTACAAAAGAAATTGAGAAACCAACTTAAAAGACGGATTTGATTGTATATATAGGGACAATATCTTTTCCCTTAATTATTGGCGATCGCATAGCATCAATGTTGACATAAGCTAGCCTGCTAGTGCTACTCAGACAAATATTTGAATTAGAAAGTAGTAGTTTAGTGGGATTTGATCCATAGTAGTATATCCGCGTTGTTTCCATGCTTAGCTGTATTTGACAATTTTGAATATTTGCTTTTTGATCAACATAGGTTGGAGATTAGCCATTTTTGAACTAGTCTTTTGCTTCACAAACAATGAAACTCATCCCATCTCGGATACAATTTAAGACAAGAATAAAATAAATAAAAAATTTTGTATTTAAAAGAATCCGTTGAAGCAAACAAGTCTTCGCTCTCAAGAAAAACTTAACACTCTTAACATTTGCCACGGTGAGCAATCCAACGGCAATCTCTAATTAATGCATATTTACAGTGTAATTTACAATTGTGCTAATTTATACTCTATGCTCCCCTGGCTTTATGGTGCAATGGAGAATTCAACCCATTTCTATAATTTTGCTTTAGAGTGTCACTTTCCGAGTGAATTGGGGACATCTTTGGTGATCTATTTTGATGCTTATGGCCGTGATGGAGTTTGTGGTTTTTATGATGGTGGCCATTCTCTTTCTTTGACTTCTTTTTAAATTCACTAGTGTCCTTGTCCTCCTTTGGCGAACCACTTTCGGTTGGAACCGTATAAACAAAGGGACCAATTGGGGTGTCCTCATAGTCCTGAAGGGGCTCCAAAGTCTTGACCACATCACACATTTTTGGTCTTTGCTTTGGCCGGTGACTTAGGCATTGATAAGCCAACGCAGCTGCCTGTCGTGCCCCCATACCTGAGTATTGGCCTTCCAATCTTGGATCCATTACCCGGCCAAATTTCCTAGGATCATTCAACATTGGCCTTGCCCACTCTGCTAAGTTCTGTTCTCTTTGAGAACGGTTCTTGTCTAAAGATCTTCTCCCTGTTAAAAGCTCCAGAAGTACCACTCCAAAGCTATATACATCACTCATTGCTGTCAAGTGACCTAAAACAAAAGTTACAATTATATCATTTTCAGCAAATTTACATTTCTAAATAGTATGAAAACGTGACAAATTAGCCAAAAACTGTATAAATCAAATGTTGTACCTGTCATGATGTATTCAGGAGCAGCGTAGCCTTGTGTCCCCATAACCCTGGTGGAAACATGCGTGTCATCCCCTTCCGGGCCATCTTTTGCCAGACCAAAATCTGAAAGTTTGGCAGTGTAATCCTGGAAAAAACATGGTTGAAAACGTAACATCAGTAATGAGGAAAATCCATGTTACAGTTCTAAAGGGATAAGTTTTGTTCAGTAGGTAACAACTTAAAAAAGCAATACTCACCGAGTCTAACAAGATATTTGACGCTTTAAAATCTCGGTATATGACTGGTTTTTCTGCTTCATGGAGATAGGCAAGGCCCTTGGCTGCTCCAAGAGCAATTTTCATCCTTGTCGCCCATGGAAGAGAAACTGAATACCCTGCATGCGAGGAGATTGACATTAATTTCTTTTATTGTTTGTAAAAACAAAATTTTTCTAAAACAGAATGGTAATTACAGAGAGAACATACTTCTAAATAGCTGGTTCTCCAAGCTGCCTCTAGGCATATATTCATATACAAGTAGCCTATGTTCTTCTTCGCAACAATATCCGATCAGCTTCACAAGATGTGGATGCCTCAATTGTGCAAGAAAGATTACTTCAGTCTGTTCAAGAAAAAAATGATTTATTAATCAATAAATCAAACTTCCAGCTGAAATAAGCATTAGAATAAATGGGAATTCAGGAAACAGAACAATTAACGTCCTACTGTAAGCAATATTGATTGAAAATTTATACCCACCAGCCATTCTCTATGTCCTTGCAGGCCTTCCAAATCTAGGCGCTTAACAGCCACAGGCTGAGCTTTCAATCCAGGCCTAAGCTTGTCATCAATGAACCCCTTATGAACCTGTCCAAACCCACCTTCACCCAGAAAGTTAGCTGATGAAAAGCTTTGTGTTACCACCTTTAGCTCCCCCAGCGTAAAAACATGAAGGTTTGAACCGGCAAGCGATGTAGACAGATCTTCCGAAAGCATTGAGCCGGGATAACTTAAGTCTAACATTGCAAGCCTGGTAAATGAACTTTGTTTCGCAACTTCATTCTTAGGCTTGGCTTCTGGTTTCACGACACCCTTGGAACAGCTCGGGATGATCAATCTCCAAGTAAGTTTCATCACAGTCATTTTTTCAGAATCTAGTATAATTCCACAAAATCACTTCTTCCAACTTTTATCGACGTATATAGGATCCAAAACTAGACGATTATCCGTGGTTGGTGAAAGCCGACAGCTTTCAGGTAATGATTTGATAGAACAAGAAAATCAGGTTAGAAGATATTAGAAGATGGTGAAGAAAAAGCAATGCTTTGGACGGACTTTAATAACGTTTGGGAGAGGGAGGCTAAATCACCAACTTCTCTTAAAACCCGATACAGAGAAACAGGTTTCCAACTCCTTTTTTTCTAGTTTTCCAACACCCTTTGATTTTTTCTTCATATCCTTCTCGGCACCATTCTATTTCTATACAAAGGAAATCTTCCAAGTTCCACCATTCTCAATAACTTCTATATATATAAGATTTAAGACATGGTTATATAATTTGATTAATGGGTAAATTGAGTCCATAAGTCCACAAAAGTTGGTTCAAGCCAAAATGACGCGGCTGCCCCGGCCCCTCTTGACTTTCCTCTTTTCATAGGTTAAAAAGAAGATAGGGAAAGCTAGAAATTTGTTTTTGGGCCATTAGAATGTTCCGTATGAAAGCTTATTCGATGATTCAAACCCTTCTTTTCAATTTTCATCCAACTATAAATCGAAACTGCTTATCGTATTTCCAAAATTGACTACTTCGTAATAATATTTCTTAAAAAACCAAATCAAAAGTGTAGTTTTATTTTAAATAAATAAAATTTGGTAATCAGGCACAGAACACCAAATCAGCTATTACACACTAAAATCCGCAGTCATAGGACAATTTCATCGAATTAAAAAAACCTGGGTTTGTTTAGAGTTGGTAAGATAAAGAGTTTGGTCTGCTTGCAATAATAATAATAATAATAATAATATAGTGCTATATGTTCTAGAAGATTTACTCCAATAAAAATACAAACAATATGGTATTATCTTTGTTTAGATGGCTGACATGATGAAAGTTTTTTGTATGCATGACGATTAAATTACAGGCGGATGATCACGACCGCATGAACTGTGGACTTTTCTCCCTTCCGTTGGATTTTGATGGTCATGATTTTTCCTTGAAGTTGACCTTGGATATATCTTACAAAGTTGGTCCAGAAAAGCTGGTCGGTGAGGGGTCAGCTTATTATTATGTTACTATCATCTTAATTTGTTTAATCCTGTTCTTGCTTCTGTCCAAAACCACAAAATTAAAAACGAGATTGTCAATGATCAATATGGATGTCAATGGATACCTTGCATTTTCTCAAACCAAACAAACAAATTTTTTTATCAGTAAGTTTGGATTTGAATATAAATAATTGAGTTTTAATTAGATTTTAATTCAAGTTCCTACCGTCCATTGCCTTTCTTATACAATGAACTTAGACCCCTCAATATCTTTGTGAATCTAAATAACTTGGAATTATCCTTGTTAAGGGTCACTTCACTACTTTCTTGAAAATAATTTTAGCCAATGAAAAAGAAGATATGAAATTATGAGATCAAATCTTGGCCAAGTTGGCATGTAAAGCGTAGATATTTTGTACCATACTAAAATTACACATGTAATTACGATTTAAGATGAGAGGGACTGTGCTAAAGAGAAAACGAAAGAGAGGGTCTCAGGTCCCAATCCTTCAATCCATGAAAAAGATAAAAGTGGTAAATTTGTCAATAAGGGAGTAGGTGTTTGATTTGAGATAACATTTCGTCGTGTAGTCACCTAATGAAAGTCAATGGGCAATATTGTCATTTTAAATTGAAAATTACGTCCGCGTTTTGCATGAACGATTTAAAGTCATTTTGGACTAGATCCATGCGAGGACAATGCAAATGAAAAACAAATACTAGAAGGTTATTATTATTAAATACGGATGTTGCTTTTGCTGATTTTTCTTTCCCGCGATTCTTCAACAATTCAAAACAACTCCATTTAAAGGCTGCTTTCTTTGATTTTGTATATTAAAAAAATGCCTTTGACATTTTGCAAAGAAAGGGAAAAACAGGGAAATTGTACAATAAATTACACAAATTAAGGTAAAAAAATGGATTAATTAGAAAAGAAGTGTCTGTTGTGTTCTCTTAAATGGCAATTGAATAATTTAATTATATGGGAAAAGGACCACTGTTTTTTCCCTTAACAAGCAAGTCTAGTTTTCATTTGACAGCTTATAAGTTATAAGGCATGATTATGTGGCAGCATTTTGATGTGGCTAAGAACAACAATGTAATACTACCATTAGTTAGCAGTAAAAATGTTGTTCTTGTGGTTAATTATAGTTTTAACAGTTACTTTAAGGTCAAGAAATTAGGATGAACAAATCAATCAAGCTACAACTACTTCACCTTCTCTTTTTATGGTATTTCACCAAACAAACAAACACCAAAATTTTGAAAAAAAAAAATCTTTTCATACCCAAACATTGACTCTTCAAAGTTTCTTGTATAGGATTAAATTGTCATAATAACTCCTTGGCTTATCAAGAGTCAAACAACTAACGATTTTTTTTATTTAAGTTTGTTAAAATAAAAATATTAATAAATAAAATTAAGAGTTAAGTATTTTATTGAAAGATCACAAGATTATTGATCGAACAACTAAAATTAACATAGGTAGAGATTAAAATAATTGCATTAGGTTTTGCAAGGACTATTAATTGGACATGGCATGCAAAGTCTTAGGTTTAGTATGAAATAAGACTCAGATTCATGGTTGACATTTTGTCCCATAATCTTTACATCTTAATTATCCAACTGTGCCGGAAAAACTTGCCCGATTATTATTTCTTTATTATAGATAAGATTCCCTAAATATATATAAGATGATTACATGAGAAAAACGAAACCAATAAGAAAGCTAATGACAATTACTACAACTTCCGCGTGACTGTATAAACTTTTTTTCAGGTGAACAACCGAAGACATTGATGTTAGAAAGATTTAACTTCTAGGTCTCTTAAATACCTAAAACAAAAGCAAACAAACCAAAATAAAATTTTGGGTTGTTTGGGATTTTGAAAATGTGGAAAGGAGTGATCTAAAAATTATACAAGTGTGAAATATGGTTGGGTTTAGGAATTGTCGAAGATCCTCATGCATGTACTCACGTAAACAGGATATATGAATGAAAAGCGTGTCAAAAAGCAATTAAGAAAAGGAGAAAAATATGAAAATCCATCGGAGAATGGCGAAGACCCTGTGGAGTCAAAGTCAATCTTTTAATGGCGTTCGGTTGATACGTATAATTAATATAAAGCTTTGGTTGTGTGAGTGGAAAAGTTGGAAACTTGGAAACTTGGAAACTCTGGATTCCATCGTCTGGAACCCTTTAGGTTTCAGCCAGGAGAGTTTGGCTTTGTCTTAAACGCGTACGTTTTGCGAACTAATACTACTAGTAGTAGCAAAACAGCCGCGTCCGTGCAGTGATTGCGGACCCAGCTAGCTTGTTTGGCTTAGTTCCCGTCAGCGTTTGCTGCGCCTGCGCAGCGCGTGTTAGCCATCTCGACCTGTACAAACGCGGAGTTTGCCTACACCGGACCCAGAATAGAACTGACTCCTGTTGGGCTCGGAGTGGATAACGCATCATAGGTTTTGACCTTCCGCAAAGGAAACGAAAGACACTGCTTATTAGGCCTAGTGGTTGGTTTAGGTTTGGGCCTATTGGTCGGTAGAAAATCCACGACGGCTTTTTTTAAGTCTTTGTTATACAATTAATGCGGCCTAGATCAATTGCTGCCAATATAAGAAAAGAAAGATATTTTACTTTCAATATAAAACCTTGTTTTTTTTTTTTTTTAAATTGATTTCCGATTTAATATGATATATAGCGCCACATATTTGTATATAAAAAAAATCAAACTTAAATTTGAAACGTATCATATTAGCCAATCTGACAAACTTCAACACAGAGAAAGAAGCTTTAAGGGCCACACACTTGAAAACATGGTTCACATCCAGAAATTAACATATATTTGGAATCTGAGGGAATCCAAAATGCTGGCAATCGGTGCCCCAGTCCACTGCAATTTGTGGCAAAACATGACTTGTTGTCCAACCAAATCATTCCAGATGATTAGCCTGGACGGCTCGTTTAATGTTGGCACAAAAATATCTGCTCTGCAATATTGGTCGTAGGCCCCCCATGTCCATATATTTCTTTATCTACCCCTCTTTTGTTCTCTTTTGAATGAATAACCCGTGCAAGCAAGAAATATATTTCCCACTGTTTATCAAAC
This sequence comes from Durio zibethinus, assembly GCF_047325235.1. Taxonomy (NCBI): domain Eukaryota; kingdom Viridiplantae; phylum Streptophyta; class Magnoliopsida; order Malvales; family Malvaceae; genus Durio; species Durio zibethinus. The sequence continues at coordinate 33,428,448 of NC_143167.1, forward strand.
ATATTTTATTTGTATTTCATTTATGACCAATTATGATCGCTGGTTAGCCATAATGTGAGATATTTACATGCAACTACAAAATTCAACTCCAAGCATTTTTACCTTTTTTCATAAAAAAAAAAAAAATTTTCCGACCCTTTTTTTATGCAAGGGAAGTGGGCTGGACTAGGGATTGGTGATGGCTGTTAATTTCTTAAACTATAAAACAATAAGTAGGAAGTAGACAAAAAAGAGTGGACATCAAAGTTTCCAAGGAAGAAAGAATAAGAACCCAATTCTTTTTGCAAAAAATTTTATAGCTAGATGCATTGATTATGCTTATTCTGGTTGATTTGTTTTATGAAAATAGAAATTTTGGACGTTTAAAACGGAGAAAGACAAAGGAGTTAAAAGTTTTGATAATTGGGCGTAAGGAATACGTAAGGTCGAAGCATAACAACAAATAGAGAGGCAATAGTTACGGTATCTATGAACATGACATTACCCCAAATACAATTTTCCTAATCTTTTTCAGAGAATTCATTTATTACTAATTATTCCGAATCACCTATTTCTTCTGTGTGTTAAATTTCTCTCCACAAAAATAGCCTGATAGCAACCAGAAACACTGAAAAACATAACCATGGCTCGCTTAACGTTGGTTTCCTCGATCATCCTTCTGCTATGCTGCGCCGCCGCAGCATCAACTTTCGAGGACTCTAACCCTATCCAGATGGTATCCGATCGCCTCCGTGGCTTCGAGTCATCTGTTCTTCGTGTCATCGGTCATACACATCAAGCTATCTCCTTCGCCCGTTTTGCTTACAAGTAACAAATCATTTCATCATCAGACAGTTATCTTAATTCTTACTTTTTTTCCCAGAAAAAAAAAAAAAGAGTGAAAATCGAAATGATTTTTTTTTTTTTTTTGGTTAGGCATGGTAAGAGGTACGACAACGCGGAGGATATGAGGCTAAGGTTTCAGATTTTCAAAGACAATTTAGATTTAATCAGATCCACTAACAAGAAGGGATTGCCCTACACTCTTGCTGTTAATCGTACGTTGCTTCTGTTTTTTTTTTTTTTTAAAGTTTAATTCAATTTATATCCGCTGTCTGCTGATGAATCAAAGGTGTCTGATTCCGACAACTAACTGATTTTTTTTTTCAAAAGTGTACAACTTGACTTTCTTAACTATGATCTGGTTTTGTTCAGTTCAGTTCCAGTATGTTTGGTTACAGTTCAACTGTTGCCTGACACGATAGTATTAGAGAACTGAACTTACTTTGACTCGATGAAATTGTGAACTAATGATCTTGATTATTGCAGTTCCCCGATTTGTCTTCTCAACTAAAACTTGGCTAATTTTATGGAAATAAATTTTGTTTTAAAGTTTATTATGAACTGATTTTTTTTGTTTGTTTGTTTATTGATTCAACGATGCAGATTTTGCTGATTTGACCTGGCAAGAGTTTCAAAAACACAGGTTGGGAGCTGCTCAAAACTGCTCTGCTACCACAAAGGGCAATCACCAACTCACTGATGTCATCCTCCCTGAATCGGTACTTTTCACCCCAAAAAAAAAAAAAAAACCTATAAATGAAGATTAAGAATTTTTAACGATGTTTTATCATAATTCATTGGAAAATATACCTGCATAATCAACCCCAGTAATCAGTAACACGATTTCACCATGCAACAAGTTGTAAAAGATAGTGGGGTGGAATTTATTGAAGTATCAAGACATGGATCGCCTGATGTTCTATAATTCCCGTAGTGATAACATTGAAACTTTTGAATTGGATACTTGGCATAACTAGAAATTTATGAGCCAATGTTATTGGCGAATGGCAAATGGCGAATGCTATATGAAGTAGCAATTTTGGTTTCGCTTATTGGGTAACTCTTCTGCTGAATGATATCTACAGAAAGACTGGAGGGAAGTTGGCATAGTCAGCCCAGTCAAAAATCAGGGCTCCTGTGGATCTTGCTGGACATTCAGGTTAGCTTTCAGTTATGATGAGAGCGATTTTTAGCAAGATACTAATCTTAGGTTGTAAACTTTTTAAGTTGTCACATGCATTATACATTTGCATATTGCAGTACCACTGGAGCTCTTGAGGCAGCTTACCATCAGGCATTTGGAAAAGGAGTCTCTCTTTCTGAGCAGCAGCTTGTGGACTGTGCTGGAGCCTTTAATAACTTTGGTTGCAATGGTGGGTTGCCATCCCAAGCCTTTGAATATATCAAATATAATGGTGGCCTTGACACAGAGGCAGCATATCCTTACACTGGAAAAGATGGTCAATGCAAATTCTCTTCTGAAAATGTTGGTGTCCAAGTCATTGCCTCCATCAATATTACCTTGGTAAGTTCACAAGCCATTCCCTTCTGCTTTTCTGGTATAGTAGTTTACATGATCATGTTCTTGATGTAATCCATGTACACAGCTGTAATCCACCGTTCTAATTTGCGAACCTAGCTAAATATTGGAATTCAATTGGCTACAAAGTCCAAACAAATGCCTTTTGACTCTAGATGCATAAATTACATATTTCATCTTTTTGAATTTCCTAATCCGTACAATCAAACACAGGGTGCTGAAGATGAGTTAAAGCATGCAGTTGCCATGGTTCGGCCGGTTAGCGTGGCATTTGAAGTTGTCGATGGTTTCCATCTTTACAAGAGCGGGGTTTACACCAGTGACACATGTGGCAGCACTCCCATGGTAATTCGTCTATCACATGACTATCCAGCACGCACATTTATAGGATGGATTGATGCTTTTCTTTGTGTTCTTACTAACTATGGGGCTTGTATGCCAGGATGTGAACCATGCTGTTCTTGCAGTTGGGTATGGAGTTGAAAATGGTGTTCCATATTGGCTCATCAAAAACTCATGGGGAACAGATTGGGGTAATGATGGCTACTTCAAGATGGAGATGGGGAAAAACATGTGTGGTAAGTATCAACCTCATTGGATCTCAGATGTTAAGATTTTACTAGTCTGCGAAGATCACCTGGATTATGAAGAGATATAAGTCAATTGGATATGGTCCTATGAATTTTCTTCAATTTATGGAGAAAATTGTTTCTGAATTATGGTGAAAAAAGCTAAGAATTCAACACTGAAATTTTGAACTGTAAAGAGTGGATATCTAGCATTTAATCCCTTTTATACTTGTATTTCCAATTTGGTTGCAGGTGTGGCAACATGTGCATCATACCCTATTGTTGCTTGATCTGGTTGAAGAACAGCCTGTATTAGGTCGTTGCTTTGTGTTATACAAGCGGTATAGTTATCGTCTATGAATATTGTAGTTGTCAATCTCAAAAGGTGAGGGTCATGGTCTAGTTGAAGGCGGTGGCTTGATGTAAAATAAGGTTCAAGACATATATGATGCAAATGTTCAACGCAACAAAGACAATGTAAATTTTTATCGTTGAATGCTTGTTGTGTTATAACCTGCCAACAATGGAAATCAATTTATATCCTTCTATATTTGCTGGAACAGCGCTCACTTTGCCTGCATCTTTCTTCTTTGATGAAGTTGGTGGCATTCTTGAGAGTTTGTCGATTAATCTTTGATGACCGAACCCCGCTCCACCAGGTTCCCAGAACTTTGGGACCTTTACCTTCTAAAAGACATTTTTGTAGCTAAATGATTCAGCCATCTCCTTTAAGAGCTGGAATCCAGCTAGATTAAGATTCATACTTAGCACTTGCAAATTTTTTTTATTAAATTTTCGTCCCTAAATTTGAATTACATAAATCAAAAAGAAGAAATTTCATTCATTTTTGAAAATTTCTAACAATTTGTACGGACTCAACATTGCGAGGAACATGTAGAATGTGAGAGGCCAAAAATCAAACAATATTGAATTGCCAAGAAGAAAAGAAAAAATAAAATCTAGACATGAAATTGATCTTATCTTATTCCTTTTCCTTACCCTAAACACGAAACTGCTTGATTTTACATTATCGTGTTTGGAGATTTCATTTGACATGGAATGCCAAACTAAACTGAAAGGACAAATGGCCAACCTCCGTGGTACTTTGCAACTCATTCAGCATCATGTCTGTTTTCTATAGCATCATCCAGCATTTGAAGCCAAACATCCATTGGTGATGTTCCCCTACCAAATTCAGATTTAAGATGTTGCAGCTTTTAATCTCCTATAGTACCCTCATGTAATGTAAGAGGCAACAACAGAATACCATTGAGGTTTCCACCAATACCAGGAAAAATGCTTATCCGCTATCCTGCAATCCAATAAAAACAAGAAAGATGTGTTTTTAAGAATAAATGGTGAAGTAAATAAACAGAAACAATGCAACTCACCATCAATCCTTCAAGTCCTCCCAATAAGGATTATATACAGATGCTACAATATTATACATCCATATCTACATGCATATGTCCAGTTTAACTATGATCCTGAACTCAAAATATTCCATATCCCTCAAGGGCTGTGAGCCTGACCTCTATCACCAGATAAATAATCTCCAGGATATTGAGCCAACTATTCAGATTTTATCAGTTGACATAAAAAGGTCAAAATAATTTGCCAATCTTCTCCTTTCTCTTCTAAATAGCATTTACTAGTTATAAGTTTGAAGCATAATTAAAATGAAAGAGACTAGAAGGCAGATTATATTAGCATCAAACTTCCTTGACATCATAATTACTGCTTAACCCAACCTAAGATGCACATATCCAAAAAAATTCTCCAGCTTAGAGGATCACATTATTTTCTCCTTTGATAATAGTCAGTCCCAGTATGATTAAAAATTAAAAACTACAAGTGATGAGCTTTGATGATTAAAAAGAAAAACGAAATTGATGTACTGCTAAGAAGAGTGTTGACTGCCAAGTATTAAATGTGTGTTAAATTGCATGAACGAAGTCTATTCAGAATAAAAGAAAACAGAGACTTTGTCTTACTGAATGGAAGGTTGTTTGTGCTTCAAGCTGGATATGCTTAATTGGATATGACAAAGAAGCTTCTCCATATCTCGGAATGACACCAAATTCAGTGATGGGGAGCTTTTTGCCTAAGCAGCCACAGGAACATCTCTGTTTATCCTCAAAGGAGCATTGTTATCCAAGGATGATGAACCTGCCAACCTCATATCCTGTGATGCTATTGTTGTAATACGGGAGACTTCATTAGGCATCCCAGCCTTCAAAAGGCATGATATCAGAGAATGTATCGTGACATTATCTGGGGTACAACCAACTGATAACATTTTATCAAAAATGCTAATTGCTTCAAGCATTCTTCCCTTCATACAGTGCCCAATAATGAGAATAGTATATGTCACTTTATCAGGGTAACATTTCTTCTCCTCCATCTGCATTACTATCCGATTGGCCTCATCCAAATTTCCAGCCTTGCAGAACCCATCAATCACAGGGTTGAAGATAAACGGTTTTGGAACAATATTCCTACATTGCAAATCCCTCAAAAATTCACAGGCCTCATGTAGTCTATTTTCCTTGCATAAAGCATTAATAGTAATAGCAAAGGTATAAACATTTGGAGATACATTTCTCACTTTCATTGCATTCCAAAGCTGCAGACTCTGATTCACATCTCCAATGCGACAGTACCCATCAATCAAGGAAGTGAAGGTAATAACATCAGCAATGCAACCAAAAGAAACCATCTTCTCATACAAGGATTTAGCAGAGAGCATATCACCAACCTTGCCAAAACCATCAATCAGAACATTAAAAGTAACAACACTAGGCACGATTCCAGAACTAATCATCTCATTAAAAAGAGCAGAGGCCTCCCCCATCTTACCCAACTTGCAATAACCAGATATGACGGACGTATAAGTCACAACATCAGGTGAACAATCATCTCTTGATTGAATTTCATTCAAAAACTTGTGACCTCTATCTACCTCATTTGCCCTACATAACCCATTTATAATTGTGTTATACGTAACAATATCAGGAAAACAACCAAAACTCCTCATATCATTAAAAAATTCAAAAGCCTGATCCACCTTCCCAACTCTGCACAGGCCTCGAATTAGAATATTAAACGTCCAATTATCTGGGTAAAAGTTTGATCCTAAATTCTCTTTATATAAGCTAACTGCCTCTTCTAGCATATTTTGCTTAACCATCATATTCAACAAGTTGTTTAATGAAAAAATGCCGACCCCCACTTCGTCCGACTGAATCTCAGCAAGTAACTTCTTTGCCATACCAAACTTACCCGCCCTCCCAAAAGCCGAAACCATAAATCCTACCATAGTACTATCAGCCAAATGATCATCAATCCTCATATAATCAAAAACTAATTTAGCCGAGTCATGTAGACCCATATGACAAAATGACCTTATAAGCAAATTATAAGTCCAAAAAGAATGAGCAATATTAAAATTTACCCTACTGAACTCGAAAAACTTCAACCCATATGTCGGATTGTTTAACCTTTTAAGAACTTCAAATTCAACTAAAGGAGTCAAATTCTTGCTCAAATAACCCAAAAAGCCATTATCCAAAGGTTGTGAACAAACAAAGAGAGTGCACACAACCTTAACGAACCAAGCCTCGTGCTTTTGCACTAGCTTTACCTCTTTATTGCCTTGCGGGTGAGATCCTCCGTGAAATTGCATGTGATAATGAGGAATGAAAACCTTGGAGGCGGCCCGAACCCTTGAGGCACGCGTTGTGAATGAAAAAAGGGTCATCTGTAACCCCACGCCATATGTAGGCCTAGTTAGATACCCAAAATTCTCTACTTGAAGATGATCAAGTTTTCTATTAGGAACCCCAGGTTCGAAATTGGGTTTTTGATTAAAATCTCTACCCTTCATGGAGATGGTGACAAATCCAAGTACGGTACCATAGCAAAACGACCCACAGCCCAAAGTAATTGCTAAAATAGTACTAACCCAGCAAAGAACTAAAACCCCTGATAAATCTCAAGCATTCAATAACCAAAATAATAGATCACCGGATGATCACGAAGCATTGCGATGGTTGACATGGAGAACAAAAATAGATGGTGAAAGAAATCTGTTATATTAAAATTCAAAAAAAAAAATTGGGAACAAAAAGATCTTAGAGATGTTTGATGGCAATGGGGTACTTGGACGCCTGCACAGGAATTGCAACTAGGGTTTTTGCTGGCGGTGTTGGCTTTCTTTAGTTGCTGGCTCACTGCCCCGTAAAGATAGACAGCTAACTATCGTTTCGCGAAATAAGAGAAGGGCTCAAAAATTGGGCTTTATCTTCTCAAACTTAGACCCATGCAGACTCAGAGTGGAGCAGGATCCATACGTTATCGCTATTGGGCCTGTAAGGATGCCATGCCATTTCAATCTGGTATTTTTTATTTGAAAAAAGAAAGGAAGCCGAGAGAGCAAGCAAGGAGCCAGGGACGTTCTTACAGCGTTGAGTCAGGACCCAAAAAAAAGTAAATCATAGATGAAATCTGTATGAATCGAGATTTCTTTCACTGAAAACAAGTAATTTTGAAAAGGTTGAAACTTTTTTGTTTTTTGTGAAGGAGAAGAAGAAAAGGTGGAATATGACTAATGAGAGGCCCCAATCTCCACAAGAAAACGCTATGCAAGTTTTCAATCCTTCCTTCCATTTTCAAAAAAAAAATTTTTCCCATTTTTTTCCTTGATCGGCGACCTCCATTTTGTTTGAAAATTCTGATACTTGAAGAACCTTAAATTTTTTTCCGTCAATCATGTCTTACTAATCACTTTCTTTTTTTTACTGTGTCGAATTATCAATAATTGCGCGCTTTTAGTGTAAAATTTGGAGTAGCGTTTTCCAATACTTCACTGTAGGGATCAAATTTTGTTAATTTAACGTGATCTGAGTAATTTTTTTTACTCAAATGAGTAATGGGAAATTTCACATCTGGTTCCATTTTTAGGTTCCTTGATATACTGCATGAGGCTCCCTTATTTGGTCACCGGAAACCAAGGAATATTGTTGGCGGTGTTATTTTCTGTTTCATACTGGCAAGTTTGAAGTTCATTGCTATTTTCTATCAAATAATTAAACTTTCCTTTCAATGTGTGATTAGGCAAGCTCTGATAGTTTTTCAATTTTTAGGCAGGTTATGCTATATTGGTTGCAGCAGCTCCTTGGATATTTTGGCCTATAGAGAGTTCCGTCTTACCATTGCTTTGCAGTTGCAATGTTATTCTTTTAATGGTCACAGGTATCTTGCTAGGTCCTATCTTGATTTGCTTGAGGTGTTTGCTTCTAGGTCTATACCATCCATGGGGTGCTTTGTATTAGATTTGATGATTTTTGTATGATTTGTAGACAATATTCATTGTACATTGGTTTGATATAGAATGCATGCGGTGCTATAACAAGGATTTCAGTGAGATGCTAACTGTTAAGTTCTTGTTTGACTTTTACAGGCATTTTTCAACAATATCTTGTTTATCAAGTCCAGAAGATACGTTTACAGGTAACTTTATTTATCATTCAAACCCTGGTGATTTCCTAAGTGACATTTGATAGAAACCATTAAATGTTTTTGTATTTTGTAGGGTTATTATAGTTTCAGTCAGAAGTTGAAGCACATTGTTCGCCTACCATTTGCCATTACTGTATATGGTGAGTATTGTTTTTGTGTATTTTTTACTGGCAGCACTTGATTTTCTTAATTTTTTTTTTTCAATCAGAAATGGGCTATTCAGGTGTGTGCTTTCACTGAACCATCTATTTTTTTCAATCATCACTACCTATTAAGATATTAATAATCCCTTTTACCCACGTTAATCATAGTGGCTTATGTCTATTGAACCTTTTCAGTTAGGAATAATGTTACAGTTCTAGTCATACTTGTATCACTATGATGTGGTAAGTTTATGAGAAAAGTTTTTATATATATATATATATATCTTAATTGTTGCTGTATTAGGAACTGCTGCAATGATGCTTGTCATGGCCTGGAAACCCAACATCAGTTTTCTTTCCACCTCTGCCATACTCAGGTACCCTACTGTTCAGCAATAATTCCAATCTTTTTTTATGCTTAAGATATATTTCTTATGCTTCTTTAAGTATATATTCTTAATAGTTTTCGGTTTGTATTCTATCATAGTGATTTTATTAGCTTTAAGAAATGTTTGCCTCTTGAAATGTGTGTGATTTATGAGCTATGGATGCTCATTCTACATTGTTTAGTTTTACATTACAATCTGCAATCATGAAAGTCTGATGTTAGTGATTGTTGGGAATGTTGGGTTACTTCAGAGGTTGATATGAAATATAAATGATAGTAATACTCTAAGTTCTCCATTTTACTCTGTTGAACTACATATCATTGACAACATCCCACTGGACTCACTTTATTTGCAGAATTATTATGTTGGGTGAAGCAGTATGTTCTGGGTTCTTTATGAGTGTGTATATCGGTAAGCTCACATGCATGTGTAGAAGCATTTGAAGAGTTAAATTGTATACATTGTTACAATTTAGGTTTTATTGTTCAGTTATTCCAATTAGGTGCCTATACATTTCTGCATTGTTGTGGTGCTTGCAGGTTATGTACACCAGTACAATTCGTTGGATTCTCAGCCTGATGTTTTAAAGTCATTATATTCTCCCCTTCAACCATCAAGTCCTTTGGAAGATTTGAGGTTAATGAAAAATATTTTATTGATCCAAGTTAAACTATATTTTCAAGATTCCCTGTGAAAGATATACTGCCTCATTGAAAGAATACATCACTTGACAATTGTCTTTCAATCTTTGATTTAGTTATATAGTTTAATTTTTCTATTGCTGGAGCTTTTGTGGTTTGTATAAATTCTGATTATGATAGTCGCGGATTCACTAGTCATGAAACCGAGACAATTAATATGAAATTATGAATCATCATTATGGTTATACTCTATGACATCTATATTCTATGATCACTTCTGTTTGGTGCAACAGGTATCATGATGGCGGTCGAATCTCTGACCAGCAAATGGCTTTACTGCAGTATCAGCGTGAAAACCTTCATTTTCTGAGTGAGGAGGTACATAATCGTCTTAGAAGTCATACCTATAATTCATGATAGTTATTTTCCTGCATCTTTTGGTAGTATTGTAATGGCTTACTGTTATATAAGTAATATATCTTTAACTGCAGATTCTTCGATTGCAAGAGTGCTTAAGCAAATACGAGGGATCTAATGATGGAAGCACACCTCAGGTGATAGTCTATCTGCATAGATGATAAGATAAATCAGTATTTTCTTTTTGTTACATATTTTAGAAAAAAAAAAGAATTGAGTGGAGGAATTTGAATAACGGTGCAAGAAACAGTCAGAATAATGGCTACTCTTGACTTCTTTTCAGGTTGATCTTGCCCATCTATTAGCAGCTCGTGATCAAGAATTACGAATGGTTTCAGCTGAGGTAACAACTAAGTTTTCATTCTTGCATATTAGCCATTGTTCTCTCATGCACCTCATGCCCTTTTTCCTTGCTGCTCTATCTGGTTTGCACTTAAATGCCTTGTTCATGGTTTAAATAGATGATTTATGCTAAGAGTTAGGTTTTGACATGTTAAAAATTGGGGTGTTATCACATGATTAAAATAGGGGGCGTTTATTTGGCATGGAAGCCATGCAATATATGTAAGTGTGAATATAAACTTAGGGAGAGAGAGTCTTCTTTGTATTTATATTCATTTGCATGCTCGTGTGCATACTCCATAATACAAATAAGATCAAATTCCAATCTGCTGATTCTTTATTTAAAAGATTGTGACCGTAGTAGATATTTTCAGGAACTGAGCAATTAAACTATTTGAATTTTAGATGAACCAACTGCAGTCTGAGCTAAGCCTTGCCCGTTCTTTGATGGCTGAGAGGGATGCAGAGGTCCAGCGTGTACAAACAACCAACAATCAGGTAAGTACAAATACTGGGAATGACCAGCGGTAATTTTGAGTTGAAAATGACTTGATTAACTATTCCTAATAATTTCATGCTTTAAGCAAAAATTGTGTTGTGTTGAAAATGTTTGTAATCAGAATGCTATGTTGACAATGTTCTCAATTATTTTGCTGAAAACTGAAACAGTATGTCGAAGAGAATGAAAGGCTGAGAGCTATTCTAGGAGAATGGAGCACCCGAGCGGCAAAGGTACTTCCCTACAATCCCTACTTGTGAATTTCATTTCCGATTGTATTTATAGGCTTTATCATCACATACAATGATATTAATGTCATGGCAAATGCTGAAGCTTGAGCGAGCTTTGGAGGTTGAGCGGATGTCAAACCTTGAATTACAGAAGAATATTTCGACACTTAGAAATCCGACACATATCAGCTGAATCAAGTGAGCAACAGGGAGCCTGATTACTTCCCTTCAAGCACCCTGTATAGCTGATTTCTGACTACTCCCGGCACTTGGGAGTTAAAAGAAACTTCAAGACTGGATAACACTTGCTTTACAGCTTTTACCCCTTGATTTCTTGCTTAGGGGGAGTGTTTCTGCCAATATTCTGGGACCTGTACGTAACAGTATATTTTTTTCCCTTTGTTGGATGCAGAATTTGAATGATATTAGCCCACACGGCTTACTATTATAGGTAACAACAGTGGGCTGCTAATCATCTGAGCCCAATAGGAGATTTTGGGGAACCAGGAAAAAAGATAAATAGAAATATAATGGCACTGTTATGATATGATACAAAATTAACATTTCACATGTTTAAATTACAATTGGCTAACATGAATGCTTTCATTTAAAAAGAGACAACCAAACACAGAATTGAAGAAGTCGCGACTTTTAATCACTTCTCCCCCTCCAAATATAGCTTCTGTGTTATACTTGCATGCTCTCATACAGTCAGGACAGTAGGTAACCTGCATGAAAGTTGGCATATTCTTTTCAGAAAATAATATGGTAATAAAACATAGGGTGAGAAGAGAACTAATAATAAAAATTCATGAAAAGTAATTTACGCCTGCTATAATGGTTGTATATAATTATGTGATTGCAAAATAGAAATATCTAATGGAAGGATGTTGCTTTCAGTTACGAACCTCCAATAACTTAGGCTGGAATGAATCATCAAGCATTACATCTAAGCCGTATATGGCCCTAGACTTTGGATCATGCATCTCTGGATGTACCGCTGCAGCTGACTCGAAGACAGATCTTATCATGCTTTTCACTCTTTGATGGATGTCCAGCCATTTAACTGTAACAAACACAAAATGTCAATAAAGAAACAACTTAACAGTGCCTCTTGTTGCTTCCAAATGTAAACATTCATTTTTTTTTTAAAGGAAAAGGCAATCTGGGTAGAAGTTGGGCAAGCACAAATACCTTGATGCTCCTTTTCAAACTCCCTAACAAACTCTGGTGTGTTCATGTGATTGAACCTTCGGCCATAGTTCTGAAAGTTATATTAATTCATTAAGTTACCAAAGGTAAAAGCATGAATTTAACATGATTCTTAATTGGTTAATATTACATATAGCCCTTAAACTATAATGAAAAATATTTAATATGATACCTAAACTTTAAAAATCTTCAATGTAGTACCTGAATTATGAATTTGTTAGCTAAGTGGGAATTGGAGGGTTGGTTATATGCCTTGTGTCATCATTTAAAGCTAACCACATTAGGTGTAAGTATCACATTAGTTAACAAATTAATAAATTCATAGTTCAAGTATTACATTAAAGATTTTTAAAGTTCAGATACCATATTAAACATTTCACTAAAGTTCAGAGACCATTCATAACATTAACCCTTCTTAAATTATAAGGGTAATTTAGGGACTTGATTATTTGCATTTCTTTTTATATTCCATGAAAAAGGCCTAATTTTCAAGGGCTAGCATAAAATATATGTACTCTTTCAAGATACCAAAAAAAAAAAAAGTGCTTCAACATACCATAACAGTGAAGTGGGTCTCATACTCAAAAAAACTATGCTTCTCAAGGGAATACAGGTTGTTTGCCAATCTGACCTGAAAATTTAACAGGAAGAACTAAATAAGACACTTTAATAGCAGAAAATATTTAAATAAGAAAAGGACCTCTGAAGAAAACTCATCCTATGGCATCTCAGTCAGACAAAAGAATGTGCATACCCAGAAGACATCTGAAAGGAAGATCTCCAAAGGGTTTATACTGCGAACCAGTACAATATAACGAAGGTCAAACTTTTTCCCTTTAAACAAAGCAGGGTGCTCAATATACTTCTGGCATATTTTCGGTCCAGTTTCCATGAGACGGATAATAGCAGATAAATTATCAGTTACAGTTGTATCAATAGTTCGTGCCATGTTCCAAGGTTTCAAGATCCATAGATTGTTGAGCCCATCTTTCTTGTGTAGACAATAGTCACCAATAAGTTGAGATAGATGTGTTTCAAGATTATAAGTAGGTTGCAACCATCCAGGAGATCCCAGCGCCTGTTGCAAGGGAAAAAGAGGCAATTTAGAGTTAGTTAACCTCTGCAAAGAGAACCATTTATCTTGGTAAGTTTTCAGTATCCATCAAAAAAAGTTTAGTATCAGTTGAAATATGAGTGTCATTCTTAAAACGGGGTTTTGTTGCAAGTATTAATATGTAAAATAAGTAAGCTATCTTAACCTTTTGTATGGTATCTGCCAAATGATGTTTCATCACAAGACAAGCCTCAAAAGGAAACTGGTTTACGTATTGTTGATCTGTTATTCCTACAGCTTTTTTCATCTCTTCATCCACCTGCATACTTGTCCATATAATATCTGCATCCTTCAGGTCATTTGCTGCAAGCATTTGGGAGTATTAAATTTAAAAATCTCAGAGCAGAAAGAGTCCCCTAAAACCTTAAAAAAATAAATAAATAAACTGTGAAATACTTTCAACAAATACTTCATTCATCAGACAGACACTAATCAAACCCAAATAACAACGAATTAATTCTTTTGTAATTTGCTTCCTATTTCTACAGGTTGTAAACTTTGTAGCAGAAGACTTCTGCTTCTTTTGGATAAATGAAAGCAAATTACTTACCCAAGAAAAAATTCCAAATGACAATCATGAATCCAACAAATAAAAATGACTCAGGTAGATTCAATACTTAACAGATTTATATCATTCCGCATAAAAATAGAAATTTAGTCTCTTTTAATAAAAAAAATATTCTAATTATTTCAATAACAATTCACAGCATATGCAAATGTTTCAGAGAAAAAAGGGTCAAATGCGAAATAAGAAAAAAATTTGCCCTGCATGGACAAGGGCACATACTGATCACAAATTCCGGCCGTGTCAAAAATTCTTCAACTTGAGGTATATCAGTGTAAACACGTAATGAGCTCCCATCACTGCAGTGCACAACAATAGTTGTGGAAGACTTTATGGGCACAGAAGGTAAACTTTTTGATTGCAATTTATTTAGATGCTTCTCATACTCCTGCATGAAATGATGTGAATCATTAAGAACCACAAACAGAGTAGCAGAACACAGTTTAAATGGAAATGGAAGTAATTCCAATAACGGATACAATACTTGGATGAAAAAATTCTGTGGCGTGTAGAACCAAGCTGAAAGTCTGGCAGAACGCTGGTTGTCCTCTCCAATACCAAATAAATAATCACGAGTGCACTCATCACCTTTTTTAACATTCTGGGTTGGCCATAAAATGGAATAGCTGAGAAAGAAATTTAACAAGTGTCATGACTCCATATGAATGGTCCTCTACATGCCTTAATTGAAAGAGCAGAAAGATCATACTACAAGGAATGATAGAATGGATAAATCAAGATGTGGGAACACAAAGCTCTAGGTTTAGAAAGTTTTCAGTACATGATACATAGACAAATATGCAAGGATGATTACACATTATATAACTATAGAACTGCTGAATATAGTAAACAGAAAAAGGAATTAAACGGCTCCGACAAGCAGCAGAAGAAAAGGATTAAGAAGAAAACCTCACTGCTGATGCCAGTTTCCCATCTGGCATGAAGAGAAAAGGAGCCACTCTGAAATTTGGCTCATCACTATGCTGCAAAGCTGAACCCAGTTCATCCATAACATACCTGCCAAGGAACTCCAAAGTTAAAACTTAAAAAAGTTTTCATTTGGAAGGATAATTAGATACAATGAATTCAGTAAATCGGAAAAAAAAAAAAAAAAGAAAAGAAAGAAAGAAGATACAAACTACTTAATGATGATCCTCAAGTACATTCTTTTCATTTCATCTAGCACCATTAGTTTAGCCTAAAATCCATATTGACACCCAGATTTCCCAATTGTAAGCAGATATCATGGCTTTTAACGTCATATCCTTGCTTCCAAGAAATTCAACAAATGATTAAACAAGATCTGAGGTCTATATTTCAGTATGTCAATAGATAAATCATAAATCAATGTAGAAGTGCATACCACACGGGAGTTTCATCAAGCTTTTCCTCATCTGCAAGTCTATAAGTCATTAAATATAACCACATTGCATTAAGAACACGATCAGCAAGAGGTTCCTCAGCAGTCCATTCAGGCACACACGGCTGAAGCATTGAATCAACAACATGCTTTTCAGTTTCTAAGATTTTGGATGCATCAACACCATTCAGTAAGGAAAGAGTGGGAAGGGATTCAAGAATTTCCACAGCACTCTCTCCAAGTGGGCCAGGTATATCCACCTGCAAGAACAATTATTTTAAGAGGATATGAGAACTTCATGCTGTCTCACCTTTGGTAGCATCATGGTGCTCTAAATGAAAAACAAGAGCACTCTTTTCCAATAAACATACCTCCAAAGATTGCAAGCAATAAAATGCCTTCAAGATTCCAAACAAATCACTGACTGAATTTTCTTCAATTGGATTGCCTCGAATGTTCAAATATGAAAGATTTGGCATCTCAAAAGGCAAGAATGCCTGGAAAAAAGCAGAGCCATAGATAATCAGAATCCACCTCACAGCTTGTTTCCACATCCACGTTTATGATTAACTAAGAAAAGAAAAAGGAAATACAGAGAGTAAGATATTAGACCTTATTGATCAGATTATGAATACATCTATTCGAAAGGTCAAGCGAGGTCACACTTTGCAGAGCAAGGTCACTCTGATGACTACTCCCAGGATTGTCCTTCCCATACACATCAGCACAGAACCCCAATGCCAACTCACCAAAATTACAGGTAAAACGAGAGTTATAGATTTCCAGTTTGGGACATCCTTGAAGAATTGCAACTTCCATACCACTACCACTGTAAACAAAAACATGCACTTCGTTAATAGAAACCCAATTAACAGTAAACTTAACATTTTCTTTTTCAAGTATCGACAAGACAAAACCTTTTTTCAAGAACTGGGTTATTGTTCAACCAAAGAGCCTTTAAGTTCTTAAATTTAGTAACTTCGTGGACAAGTTTCTCACTGTTTTCAAGCTTGTTCCCACACAAACTAAGAGCCACCAAATCCTGGGACCGAAACAAAACAATAATATGAATATAAAGAACTTTGAAACAGAAATTGAAATATGAAAAATAAGATAAAAGATGATTAACAAACCGGAAATTTTGAGGACAGATTGAGAGAAAGGAGGGCAGCATCATCAAGTCCAAGCTCCTCGAGCTCCAACCATCTTACAACTCCATCCCCATTTTCTTTCGCGTTTCGAATTTCACTCTCCAAAACTTCCTCAACCATCATTTTCTCGCCATTTTCAATGGTCTCTTCTAAATCCGCGTCGTCATCAACGTCCACGCACATCAGTGCAGCCATCCTCTGCGCCAGCCCTGGAACCTCCTGCAACTGCAACCAATCAAAGAATACCACGTTTCACTCTAAAAGAACTTCAAAGAAATTCAGAGTAATTTAAGAAAAAAAAAAAAAAAACACCAAACCTGTTTGTAGGCGTCGGGGAGGCGAAACGTCCAGGCATGGTCGATGAGGAAAACATTGGACTCTTTAGTCAAGGTGTCGGAGGTTAATAATAAACGCCTTTGACGGCCATCCTCACATGGTTCGATCTCGAAGTGAAATCCGCCATCAAATGTTTCGGATGTTAGTTTCTCGAACAGTTTGAAATGAAGTGATTGGGGCAGTCCCGAGGCTGCTAAGAGCAGACCGTGAACTTTCACGAAGTCCTCGTATGTTTCGATTCTGCCGCCAGTACTTGAAGTAGTCGCAGACATTGGTGTTGGGGGACAGTAAGTATGGCGAAGAGCGAGGTTTTAGGATGTAGGGTTTTTGCAGCTGGGAGTAACTATTAAGCTATTCGAGGAGGCTTTACGGGTTGACGTCTGATGATAGACCTAAAAAATGGTGTGGCAAAGGCTACAAAACCTTTTCGGTATGCAAGAGCGTTAGAACTTAGAACCAATTAATAACTAGATTTTGGAAAATTAAAATAATGTACCAAAAATTAAAAAAAAATGCTATAAAATAGAAATTTGTTTAAAATAAAAATTGCAAATATGATTTTATTTGTCTTTTGATATGTTATTATTATAAGCAATTGTTGTCTAATGATAATAAAATGCCAATAGATAAATTGATCTGCTGATATTTAAAAATAAAAAAAAAATGCATTTTTAATATGATTAAATGAAACAAGTTGATCCATGTGTTCCTTCGAAAAAAAATATTGGATTTGAATTGTCTTACATGGCCCAAATATAGTACTACTCATAAACAATATCTTGGGTTCAATTATCTCACACGATTTTTTTTTTTCACTTTTGATCTAATTGAAATGTATTGCAGGTAACTTTTTTGTTAATGGGTGGTCTATGGTCTCTTGTTTATTTAGGATTCAATTCTCCTTCTAAGTTATGTGATTATAATTTAATTTATGTTATAATTATAAATTATTTAATTAATTATATAAATATAAACGTTAATCAAGGATATATATATTTCATTTCGTATGTAGTAAAAATGTGCTAGTGAAATTTGAAATTAGGGAAGGTTTAACATTTTAATAAAGTTTGTTAGATTATATTTTGATTTATTGATGAATATATATATATATATATATATATTATAATCGCATGATTGGCTCATGTTAAATTAACTGTCACTGAATATTTCTAATAATAAAAGAATTGAAAGTGACAAAATAAATCCAAAATTAAATTTATTTCATTATTTGGACAAAAACAGTAATTTGCATTAATGGAGGATTATAACATTTTTTATTTATTGAAATAATATTGAGTTTTATTAACGAGTCGTTTGAGTTATGTTTGATGCATAAAATTATTGATATGATAAGATAATAATTATTTTATATCATATTTAATTTAAATCTAAAAAGAGAGATATGAATTGTAAGAAATATTAATATATTTTTGATATAAAATTATTTAATTTTTTTAAAGTGGAGATAATTATTTTTAATTCATTAAATTAAATTTACATGTCTAATTATACTATTAAAAATTATATCAATAATTTAAATTATATAAACTTTAAAAATAATAATTTTAATAAATAAATAAATAATTTTATTTTTATTATTACATATTTTAAATACAAAATAAGATAACATTAATTAACCTAATCATATTCATACTATTATCTTATCTTATCATAATTTTATGTATCAAATATAAATTTAAGATATTATTTAAAGTTACAAGTTCAAATTTATTGAAATTTATGAAATTAATCATAATTATTATATTTAATATAAAAAATTATAAGTTTAACAAATGCTAATAAAATCCAATAGTGAGAATTATTTTTTTTGTCCGAATGTGAATAGATGTTAGTAGTACAATTCAGCTGTCCTTTACCAACAAAAAAAAAATCGTATATATCATCAAATGATATTTTCCTTAATCAACTGCATAAATTTATGATATTTTTTCTCTTAAAATTAATGCTTAATTATGTAATCACCCATTTAAGTGACAAAAACACGTTCTCATCAATAACCGTACAAAGTTCGACATCAGATGATCAAACATCAATCATAACCGTGCACGTTAAGAGTCAACCAAAACCTATGACAAACACGATCATTCGAACCTGGACTGCAACAGAATTCCGCCTCTTTCTTTATTTCTTAATTCTTACGAAACCAAAATATCTTTATCCATTTTTTTTTATTATTTTAAATTATTAAAATATTTGATATAATTTTACATTTTAAAAAATTATAATATCGTATTTAGATTATAAATTTTTTAATTAAAATAATATTTACATAAAAATAAATAAAATTTTAAATATCATATTAATTAATAAATTTATAATTCAAATATTATAATTAATTTTTTGTAATTTAAATAATATATTAAAAAATTACTATAAAAAATTATTTATTACATTAACCTTTTATTTTTCTTTCCTTATCTCTACAATTTCCAGCAAAATACATAAAATAAAACGAATTTTCCATCAGGATAAGGGTTCCCCATCCTCATTTATTCGCTTGATTATTAAAATAATTAAATTTTTAGTGAAATAATATAGAAATTCAAAGGAACCTTTTTTTTTTTTAATTTTCTCTCTATGTTGTCAATAATTGCGGAAATATCGTCTCCCACGTGCACTTCACCGGATATTAATAATACCCACTGCTTTTACACTCTCCTGCATTCTCCGCTCTTTTTAATTCCCAAAACGATGTCGCTCGTTTTTGAAAGGAATGATGATACTAATTCAATCAGGCGCTCAGCGTTTATCCAAGGAATGCAGTGTATCCCCGTGTATGATTCGCCGGAGGAGAAAAGCGAGGACCAGAGGAGGTTGTTGTTGGCGGAGGAGATACAAGATGATGATTTGGGGTCTTGTAGTTCATCGTCAATCGGAAGGAACAGTGATGTTTCCGGTGAATCATCATCGGGCGGTGAAGATTCAACTGAGGCTGAAGTGCAAAGCCAGCTTAAAGGACCTTTGGATACCATGGATGCTCTAGAGGAGGTTTTGCCTATGAGGTAAAATTTTTTGAACAAAAAACCTTAAAATTTTGGGGTTCTTTTTTTTTTTTTTTTCATCTTTCTGGGTTTTGATCCAATCTTGGTTTCTGTTGATGCGTTTTTGTTAAAATTTTGCAATGAAGTTTAGAGGAATGGGTAGGGTTCAGTTTGATATTTTCTTCTATCTGGTAACATTGGTTTGGAGAATTCATTAGAAATATCTATTTTATAACTCCCATTTTTCTTATTAAGCATTGCTTGAAAAACAGGAAAGTACTTTCTTTAAAGGACTGTTGTGATTTTGCACAGTTGTTGTTTGGGTGCTTCGATTTCTTATTTTTGTGCTTTTGCTTTATTTCAGAAGAGGCATATCCAAGTTTTATAATGGCAAATCGAAGTCCTTCACAAGTCTTGCTGATGCTGCAGCTGTTTCCTCTGTTAAAGATTTTGCAAAGCCAGACAATCCCTATAACAGGAAACGCAAGAATTTATTAGCTCATAGTTCTTTGTTGGACAAGAATCGTACTAATCCTTTGAGAAACAGCGGAAGTGGGATATCAAAGAGACTAGCTAACTCCAATCGAAGCACAATGGCTCTTGGAACTACTACAAGCAACTCTGACTTCAACTCAACCTCCTCATCGCTATCTAGCTGTCTTCCACCTCTGCATCCTCAGTGTAAAAAATCAACTACCATCAGATCATCATCGCCGACTATGCGAACGAACCCTCCTTGCCGGTCTTTCTCCTTGTCTGATCTACAGTTTGTTGCTGCTGCAACTCCTGACATAGCTGGTTTGGCTGTTCATAGTGGCAACAAGGACAACAAACTGCGTTGAATTTAACTGAAATTTCACTTTCAAAATTATGAAACTGGACGTTGCCAAGATGCTTATGGTATTGGTCTTGGAGACTGTCTCTTACAGCTTCCTGATTTGATCTAATGGTTGTACTTGTAGTGCTAGGTATACGATGGCCATGCATTTTGAGAAGTAATTCCTGCTGTACTATTCTCATCTCTTATTTGCATTCAGTTGTTAATGATGAGAATGCTTTATTGTATAATACCAGAAGTAAGATAGATTCTCTTCCTAAGCAGCAAATGTTGGCCTTTTTCTTATTTCAGCAATATGGGAGTTATTTTACATGTTACTATAGTACAGTTTTTCCTTTCCTCTTCCTCTCTACCCACTTCACCATTCCTTGTGTTACTTTTCTTGCTGTATGCAGATGATCTGTGCTTTAGAGTGGCTTGGTAACGGATTTCCTAGGTCCTTGGTTCAGCTCGTCGTTATGGTTCTTGGTTTTTGCCAATTCCTGTGGCAAATAGTGGAATTTGCTAAATTGGTCATCAATCATCAGCAGATGGAAATAGCAAGTGGCTGACAATTTGAAATGAGAAATAAAGCTTAGAAATGTTTTCAACTTCCCCTTTATTACTTTGGAAGTGCGGTCTACCTCTGTATTAAGAGGGAAAGTTGTAGAGAAGTTCAATCTAGTTTCCCGGGTAAGGTAACCTTCTTGTAAGTTTCAAGACCATTGAATCTGCCTTGATGAGGTATGATGATTACACCAAAATTATAGCTATAGGAAGTCAGATTATGGTTGCACCGGCATGTTCAGATGTTCGTGTGCATATTAAACCTGTTCAAGTTGTTACAAGTAAAAGTTATGGATGTCACAATAATGCAAACGGTGAGGCATGATGGGCCTCGGTCCAAAGCCTAAATCCAAATGGAAAACGAGTCGCCTTTCCACTCTCCTACCATTGCCGAAACCGGACCAAAACATTGGACGACAATACATCCTCTCCATTTACACATCCGTATATACACTGGAAATACGATTCTATTGTTTCTAATCCTTCTTAAAGGTAAGCATACTCCCATGGCTTCAGTGATTTCAACTCAAGAATTACAGTAATGAAGTACTAGTGAGAGTTTAGTCTTAAATTTTTATTAACATTGGCTTTTATTGCGTGTTTGGTATTTCTTGGGGATTGAATTCTCAGTTTTGGTCGGTTGAAAAATGGAGCCGGCCCCTAATGGTGAAGAACCCACTTCGTGGGATGAGTTATACAACGTAGATTTGATTCCATCTGACTTGTTCCTCAAGTTTAGAAAAGAAATCAAGGGGTTTCGAGTTGGTGTCAATTTTGAGGTTATTTTTTTATGTTTTTCCTTCATAGTCTTAGATTGTTGCATCCATATGCTCTATGATGTTACAATTTTGGCAGATATTATATGATTCCCGTTATCCTTTTTGTATGTAAATGGGCATCGCTTTTTGTTTGGTCCAGTGAATTTATGTATGGAGTTTAGTTAGTAAGTAGTAATGTAAGCTTCAGGCATGAATCCATGAAAGGAATGTTTTTTAGCTGTCTCATCTTCTTTATTTTCTACTTTAAATGTTGCTTTTACTTGAAAAAGGATACTTTTATAAAAGATATGTATCAATTGCTGAAACTAAAGTATGGCTAATGATGCTATGCAAGACAGCAAGACCAAGAATCAAATATTGTTCAATTATTTGTTAGAAATGTCTGTAGCTTTCGCATTTTACAAGTGATAGGTGGTTTAGAAACTAGTTCACTTGGAATCATGGCCTATAATTTTAACCCTAGACTTCAAAATTTAAAAGCCAAACACAGTATTAGAATCTTTTTTCTTTTTGAAACCATGTAGAGGGAAAAACGCAAGAACAGTACATCAATCGAGGTTTAAGAATGGACCCTTTCCGTCTAGCCGTTGTAGCCTGCAACGGCCATCTATCTACCACTTCAATTGTTATATATAACTTCATAATCTCCTTTCTGTAAAACTCCAAAGCAACCCTTAAACCCGACTCATATCAATCAAAGCATCAACCGAAAATGACTTCCTCCAAGCTTAGAAGCTCATTTTCATTCCCAAACCTTCTCCTCTCTTGCTTGAGTTTCGTCCTCTTTATACTCTCTGCATCCTCTCTTGCTCCCATTGCTCTCCTCAAAATGCCTCCAGCTTCACTGGGTTTAGCATTCCTGATGGTCTCCTGCATCTCCCTTCTCTCCTCCTTCGTGGGCTTCTACTCTCAGCTCACCCACTTCTGTTTCATAACCCATATTTCACTTCTCCTGGCCTCCTTGATTGGGCAAGTCCTCAGCATACTGGCCTTATATACAAGAGAAAAATCTAGCCTTTCGATGCTGAAATCCCCACGGGACCCAAAAGAGGCAAAGCTGTTGGTGAGAGTGGAATGTGGGATTTTCATGGCAATGTTGCTAATGCAGTTGGTAGTGTTAGTATTAACCTGCACTGTCCATAACTTCTGGGTGAGGGAATACGAAGGATTAGAAGCAGAGAGAGAGGCAACAGCCAAGAAAAGGAGCAGAAAGGTAGCAAGAGTGCAAGAGGAATCCATGGCAAATGCAGCTAAAATTGCTGAGATTAAAGCAAAGGAGTTTGATGAGAAGATGAAGAGCAAGTATTGTCAGTGGGTGAAAACTGATTTTGAAGGCTAAAAGGCATGTAGTCAATGATTAGTGTTAATTCTTGGTTTTCTTCTTGGGGTCACTCCTGTGGTGGCCACTGGATTTGTATTGCGGAGCCTATCACTTTTTTCGGCATGGATTTTGATGTGACGGGTGACTTATAATGAGGTTTTCTTGTGTAATTACTTTTGAATATGTTGATTATTACCATATTACATTTGTTGATTTGGCATAGTACATTTCTGAAGTTAAAAACCTTTTCTGGTAATTTCGATTTTCCTAACCTTTTATTTCGGAGTGGGCCACTTGACCTTCACGAAATCTTCATTCATGCTATATAGGCCCATAAATTCAACGTATTTAAGCTTTGGGTTTGTGCCTAGCTAGCTATTTTTTTTAATATATTTCATATTTATTTAATTTTAAAAATTAAAATTTGATAATTAAAATTGAAAGGGAGGCGTGATCAAATCAAGTTGAAACAGGCATAAGAAAATTCATTGCAAAAGTCCAAATATCCAAAATTTTTGTCTAATTAATGACAATGATTATTATTATGTGTTTATCAATGTATAAATCAAAAACAAAAAGAAAAAAAAATTGTGGGATGAACAAGAAAAAAAAAATGGCGGCTAAAAATAATCTGACAAACAATATCCAAAACCAAAACAAAACGATGGGGATATGAATTAAGGAGCTTGTTTTTCTCAACCAAAAACGTTGTACTTCTCTTTCTGCTCCGCTTTGCGTGTCCGCCATTCCTTATTATTTGCCTTGCCTTCGCTCTCAGCGACTCAGACAAATCATAAAAATAAAATAATTTTGTTGACCCGCCAATCATTTGGAGCCTCTAACTTCATGCCGCATCACCACCGTCCCACGTGTCAAAATCTCCCTGGCTTTCCTTTGTCAGATAATTTCGTCTTATCCTCTTTCCATGGCCCACCGCTTCACACTCAACGGCAGCTGTCAGTTTCTTTTTTTTTTAATTTTTTAATATTCGATTGCCAAAAGTAACTTCATCTCGTTCGTTCCCCATTGCCAGCTCCTCCGAACATTGCTGCCAGATACACCTATATATAATATTAAATAATTCATTAGAGTTTTTTTGTTTGGGATTTTCTTGATCTTTATCCTCTTTCAGATAAGAAAAGGATAAGAAAAGACAGCCAAAAATTTGGATAAAGTTTTCCCGGATAAACTATTTCCTGTATCCGGGAAAACTTAGTTGCCATGTCAACCATTTCGATTTACAGAGCTGAATTCTTAACTTTTTCTAGCCATGGATCGAGGCCCCGCCTCAAATTTCAAAGAACTTCCCTTTCTCCAACTATGTGAGTTTTTCCTCTTTTTTTCCTTTTAATTTGATTATTTCAAGTTAACAATCAGGAGATATTTGGCTTTTGAATGCGGTTTTATTTGCTTTTGATTTTTTTATATAGAAAAAGTTTAGGGTTTTTAATTTTAAAAAAAATGTTATCTTTTGCGTACTTTCCTTTTAATTTAATGATGTTTTCGGTTATTTGGTTTTTGGGGATTTGATTAGGAAAATGGATTCGAAATCAATGGAAAGGGTGAAAAAGGAAGAACTTTCGATACAGCTTCAAACGCCGTCAATACCTCAGCTGGAAAACTCAAGACCGTCTAATCTTAGGTTTGACCGGCTGCAACCGTCGGATCAGGAGCTGAATCAAGATAACAGATTAGAATTTGGAAAATTCGTGGCAAGAGAGGCCGTCCTTGATGAAGAATTCTGGGTATACGCCATTCCTAATCTTTTTCTCCATCTTTTATTTGATCAAATGGACCTTTTGGTGCTGATGATTTTGTTTTGATTTTGATATAGACAGCGGCATGGCTGAGAGCAGAAAGCCACTGGGAGGATCGACTGGGTGAAAGGTAGGGATTAAATTTCTAAACTCTTTTTTTGAAGTAAATGAGAATACCCTTCTGTTTTATGATTGGACTTATCCAAAGAAATGAACCATTAAGTCCTTATTTGGTAGATATTTATAGTATAGAGAGATTTAGATACACAGGACTAGCTCTTTTATGCAAAGAAGCAAACCTCTTGACCTAATTATGGGAAAAAAATGTAATAGATGTAGATAAATTGTTTGAAAATTTGACTGTGGAAGGTCTATCAGGTTTAGAGGAAGAGAGTTATATTAAGATGCTGACAATGGACTTGATTCAATTCCCACCCCGCGTTTATGCAGCTGCAGCCTTGACAGACTTTTTTTTTGCT
Organism: Durio zibethinus; assembly: GCF_047325235.1. Classification (NCBI taxonomy): domain Eukaryota; kingdom Viridiplantae; phylum Streptophyta; class Magnoliopsida; order Malvales; family Malvaceae; genus Durio; species Durio zibethinus. The sequence continues at coordinate 33,454,020 of NC_143167.1, forward strand.
AATGTATATGAGTGGATATTGAGTGCCCCTGATTTTAGCTATTCATGATATATACAGATATGTTGATAACTTTAAAAGGAAATTTGCTGAGCAGGTAAGAAAGCATAGTGTCTTCTCTTAGTTGCTTATAAACACATATGAATTTCAGTTACATTAAAAATGCTTAGAAACTTTCCTTATTTTTAGGAGTTCAATGCCATAAAAGGCCGATACAAGGGGCAACAAGGACAGACATATGCATGTGTTGTCACGGTATGATGTTTTCATTTTCCCAGATTGGTATTCCTTTCAATGTGTTTGTTATCTCCTTTGGGTGAGGATTAGATCAAGTTAGAGCTTCTCTGTTTCTCTTCATTACTGGGATACAGTTCGTGTTACGTTATTGTTTTCTTTAGGTGAGGAGTCTTATAGTGTTTTGATATCAAATTGTCAGGTTAAGAAAGAGGAGAGGAGTGTCAAACGCACAGTGTTGAAAAGTGTAGTTGGAACCCTTGATTTCAGCATTAGGCATTTGTTGCATGGAGAGTCTTTTCCAGGGGTACGTGCATACTTATTATATTCAGACTGCTAGTTCTTCATCAATCTAAATAAGTTGTTTGTTCATATAGTTGTGAATTTGAAACCCTTGCAGGAACGTGAAAAGCATCTCTTCTGCAGCATCAACAGAACACATATGAATAAATATATTTATGTTTCCAACTTATGTGTAGCCAAATCAGCCCGTCGACAAGGCATTGCTAGAAATATGTTGAATTTTGCTTTTGAATCAGCCAGATCAAGTGGTAAAAATTACAAGCTTATTTCCGTCAGATGCACCTCATCTGGTACTAGTAGTGGGAAAATTACCTTCTAATGTAGTTATTCGGTTGCAGGTGTTGAACTGGTATATGTGCATGTGAATAGAAACAATGGACCTGCACTCGAACTGTACCAAAATATTGGTTTTGAGGTAATACCATTTTATCCACTCTATTTTTTACTTTGTGGTTTCATTTTGTGCCCTTCTGTCATTTTTCACACGGGGGCTGATATACATATTGCATTCTTCATCAGATGGTTGAAATTGCAAGTTCTCAGTTGTCAAAACAGCAGATGTACTTACTTTGTTATAAGACTTAAAGCTCTGTTGAACACAAAATTCAGGATATCTTTTTTTTTTTTTCTCTTTTTGAATGAAAAAAAAAAACCCATACATATAGCTTGTGAACTCGGGGCTTAGGAATGACTGAGGATGGGGAAGGATTAACCCAAAAATGTAATTTCCTGACATTACTACTCGGGACATATGTATGTATTATTTCCATAATCAGAAATTGTAAATGCTATGAATTTCTTATATGCTTTCTTCTTACCATTCTGAAAAAGATGGTTTGATGGATGAAGCATGAATTGGGACATATGTGTAATGAAGGCGAGTTTCCCTTTTATAAACAAGTTGGAAACCATGAAAAGGAGAAACAAAATAATGAGAGCGGGCAAAGACTGCACGTATGAAACCTTACCGGAAAGGCAGAAAATACTTGCACCTTCCGAGATTTCAAGTATCTAAATGAAGATCTGAAAGTGGAATGAGACCACTAGACGTTCTTGATCTATATGCTCTCCGCACCAAAATATTTCCGAGAATGTTGTAAGCTGCAAGTCTCACGTTTTTGGATTATGGTAAATGTGGTCATGAATATACCCTGTAATGTAATTGAATGGAAACATGATATCATAAAATGAAAGGGAAACGAACGAAAACATCTTCATGATTGCTTATTCTTTGATGTAAAAAAATATAGTGAATTATTCATTTGAAATGAATATATATATATATATACACGGTGAAAAAGGTGGCCAAAATTATGATCATAAATTACCAGGTAAATCAGGAAATTCAACCATGAATTGTTTTAACGGGCAAGGGCTTCGAGATGCCATCACATTCCAGAAACATGGATGTGATTCTGGTTCTTGTTCTGCTTCTCTCACTAAACCCATACAAAACCTTAAAGTTTTAATTAAAAGAAAAAAACAAGCCATTAGATTAAACAAGCTAACATCCAGATTCAGCAAGGTGACCGTTTTGAGCGTACAAATAGATTAGTCGTACTACCCTCCTTTTAGTAAAATTAAAAACAAGACTTGGATTTGTTTCAAGAATTTCATTCATGAAAAAGAAAAGGGAAACATATCCTTCTAGAAATGACATTGTATTATAATTTTACTACTAGAATCTCATCTCATGCATGCCAAGCAGCCGCTAATGGTTGAATTCAACATCTAACCTTTTTTCCCTCGAGTCTCATCAGCTAATTTACGTACTTAAGGTTGCATATATATAGTATTAAAACTAGTACGAATATATATCAGCAATTACTCTTAAATCAACAGCAGATTGTATCGAGAAACACGAATTGTTTGGGTTTGGGTACCAAGTAGCACCTGGGTAAACACTTACATGTCGCATTATGACACACCTCGGGCAAAAGGGTAGAACAGTGCACCCATTTTACAAAAATTGCTCATGTAGGAAACCCAAATGATACAACTGAATAGTCGGGTCTCCAACAAAAAGACATCACAGGGTGACAAAAAATGTCCAAGTTCTTTAGGCAGCAAAATTCGCCTACATGTTTCCTGGACAATTCCTATGGCTAGTTATTCACACCCAGATCACATTAAAGATGACACTGCAGAGTACTGCATTGGACCCAATTTAAGAATCAGGTACTTTGATATGCTATAAAAGTGGAGAAAACTTCAAACCGATGATTTCTACCTTTGAATTAGAGTGGCCATACAGAAACACGTTTGTAATCTGCAAAGAAAACACCAAGACAACATAAAACTCTTAATGTCTGGCAAATACTGATGAAGGTCTGCGGCTAACTCAAGCAGCATGATATTGCAGCTCAAGAAAGTCGGACAATTAATTGGTCATAAGATAATTTTAGGCTGCACATGCCAAAATGTGAGTCCGATGGGACAAAAGTACCTGAGTGCATCCAAAAAGTTTAAGCATCCTCAACGATAAACAGCTATCCACAATCAAACCCACAGCTTCATCAGTCAGATTTCGGCACCAAGATAGATCCAAACTAAGCAAATTTCTTGTGCGTCTCGCAAGTGATAGGGCTGTACTTTGACCAACCTAAAAAAGGGTCATACATCATTAAGAAATCAGACGAATACCATTGAACGAAAACAAGCAAAGAGACTTAAAATTGTTCTTTTGTTTTGTGGGGTGGGAGGGGAGACTAATGTGTGTGCCTGTCTCTGCACGTGTGAGAGAAAGGAGAGGCACTAATCCAGTACCTTCAGAACATTGTTCAGTGACAGCTCTTTCAAAACCTCCCCAGACATTTCAAGAAATGCAGCTATAGCATCATCACTATTGCATAAAAGGGACAAAAAGTAAAGAGTGAAATTTAGATCTAATATAAAACAAATCATATTAACAATATGAGAATGAAATGAACTCCAATGTACTTTGGACATAGGTGGAATAGAAAAAGACAATGTCAAGGCCAAAAATGCAAAGAAAAGTAAGCATGCAGAGAGCAGGAATGCCAGAGCAACTGCTCCAACCAACCACTTGCCTACAGCATTGATTAGAAACCCATAAGGCCACTCCACTCTCACACTATTATCCAGTAAGACATTGGAAATAAAAACTTAATTGCCCATCGAAAGCCTTGAGCTTCATTGGGATACAAACACCATTGTATGCTAAACTCAACTATGATGCAATGTCAACTACAAGGAATCAAGTAGCAAAATATAATTCTGCATGAGATCATAGCACAAGATTCTATGACACAGTAAGATAAGTAATAATAACCTGAACCTCAAATCATGTAAATACCTGAATGCATTGCGGCAGAGTTTCAATGACTGTAATGATCTACAACCATTGGCCAGGTAGGCAAAAGAAGAGTCAGTCAGTTTGGATACATTACCAATATCAAGTGCACGTAAACTTGAACAGGTTTCCGCAATGATTTTCAAGGAAGAATCAGTTAATTTCCTGCAAGAAATTACATGCATCCAACATATTAAAGGGACAAAAGCAATTCAAAACCAAGGAACTCTAAAAGAATTTAGATGTATATAGGTGTTAAGCAAACATACCCACAACCTGTCAAAATCAGTTCCTTGATACCATCACCTCGTGCAATAATAAATTCCTTGATGAAACCATCAGTAACAGATTCCAAGCCTGCTACTGACAACACTTCCAAATGCTCCAGCTTCTTCAATGCTGGCAGAATCAGCATGGCATCAATACTTTGGCAATCATTGATATATAGTTCCAGTAGAACTGATGCCAAGGAGGTTGCTAAAGTGTCAATAGCACTGTGGGTAAGAAGTGAACACTGACTGAGATTTACAGACCTTAGTACAGGGGCAGAAGAAACTAGAACACTTAGCCCAGCGTCAGAAAGCCGAAATGCACCAGTCAACGACAAATTAGATAGTGCAGGCAAGCTGTTTGACGACCGAGCTAAGGTAGAAGGTAAAATATAATCCGGCAAACAGTGGCCACACTGATCAAGTTGAAGAACCTGAGTTCACAAAGGAAAAAACTTTAGATTATCCATAAAGGACGATCAGGGGACAGATAAATAGCAACAACTTTATACTAAATAAGATTGAATATGGACTTCCCATAAAAAATATATATATATACTAGGTTAAACTAAAACAGAGGTCAGAAAATTTAATAATATCCTCAATACTTCCATATTTAAATCCTGGGAAGGGGAGATACAAACATTGTTGACCTTCACTTTTAAGCCAGTCAAAATGTTCTAGAATTGGTTGGATGTTAGAACCACATATTCTCAACTAAGTTACATAATATTGGCCAAAAAAAAAAAAAAAACTGTCACATAACACAGCACTTGAAATTAATAAGTAAATGATTAGTTACTAAAAAACCCATGTCATTCTAGTGCAATTTGAATAGCAATATAGCATTATCCATGGAAGCTTTACATGTATTATCTGGCCTTAAGAATTTTTAAACTTGCTTAGTCAACATATTCTGGTGTGGAATATGAAAATGCAGAGTTATGTGCAGCTGTTCTCGGTTAACAGAAAAACAATGATGCCACTACAGCTGATATACTTAACCAACAAGCAACCATGAGTCTTTCCATCATTACCACACAACACTAGCTCAAATCAATCTGACATAATAAGCAAGCAAGTGCGGTTCCACTAAAAACAAATTTAAACCAATCAAAGCAGGAAGTGAAGCCCAAAACTGAATTCATGCACCATGACAATAAATAAACAAGCAACATACCGTCAAGTTGGTAGTGTCACACCCTTCAAAACATTTAGTGAACTGTTCCTCCGTTAGCCATGAACAATCCTTCAGGCGAATTTCAGTCGGGGATCCACTAACGACGAGGTCCAAAAAGTTACTATTTATTCGTCTCGAGTCACAGAGCATCTGACATAGCTTGTGCCTCAGAGCATCTGGCACATGATCAAGAGAAGCAATTGCATCTGCATTATTGACCAGAACACTCAAGCACATATCAAGCAATGATGGAGGCAACCGCTTTGAACAGTCCTTTCCTTTACCCTTTTGAGGAACCCACTTAATTTGCACGGATTGAACCTTGTCTGAGGAAGAACTCCCCTGTCGTAAATTCATATTCTCTGCTCTATCCCTTATAATCTTCATAGCAGTAGAGAAAGGCCCAGGCCAATCTTCAACACCCTTCTCTTCTGGCTCTTCTTTGGAGGGAATTTCCCTTTCAGTCTCGGCAGAGAAATTGGTATTGTCTTCCTCCTGGTCGTCGAAATGGGCAAATCGAGAAGCATTTTGCCTAGCCGTATCTCGAAACTGTTCGATTCTCCCCCCATTTCTTCTCTTATTATTCTTCTTACTTGGCTTTTCATCTAGCAATGTCACTTTCTCGGCAGAATGAGTAACGCCTGAAACAGAATCGTCAATTGAACTCTCAGCTTTAGATTCCAAAACCGTTTCAACAATCAATTTACCCTTCCCTTTCTCTTCTCTACTGAATTTGCTTCTTCTGTTCACATTCTCTTTCTTATTGTTTCTCTCCAATTTCTCTATACCCTCACTCTCTTCCCTTAATATCCTTTCCCCTTTCTTTTCAATTTCAACCTCCTCACCGCCTCCGTCTCCGCCGCCGTCACTAAATGAACTCCTCTTACTAACCCTCTTCCCCGACCGCAAACTCAAAACCCCTATACTCTCATGGTTCTCAAAATCACCATCATTATCCACACTCAACTTCCTCTTTTTCGAAAATTCTCCATTTCGCCTTTCAATCCGTTTCTCCACCTCCGAAAGGCCAACCTGGTCGGCACTTGAGGAAGCTTTTGTGGCAAGACGAAGGCTCCGCCTGAGTGAGGGCGTGGAATCGGAGCCCAACCCGAGGGTTTTAGGGGAGGGAGTGAGTGAGGGAGATTGGCGCGTCGCAGTTTGTTCGCGGCCTTGAGTGGGAGTGGCGGGTGGGTCGATGTTGGCCCGGGCTTTGCGGGGCTTAGGTGGGACAGGGGGGACTTCGCGGGATCTTAGGACCGGCATGGTTTGCTGTTGAAGGAACGGCGGGTAGTGAAACGGACAGTCTAAACGGAAATGGCTATGCGTTAAGCGATCAGGTGTAATATTAAAAAGGGCGCGTTCCTACCATATTTAGGGTTTGTTTGAGCGAGAGCTTCTTGTGTACGCTTATCAGTCTCAATTTTCCCGCCCAAATAAATGCGTCGTCTTACGTTTGGGACAGAATGGGCCGATAAGGGTTCATCCAACAAAATTATGACCAGAATGTTTTTCCATTTTTGGCCCAAAAAAATTGTACCGCTTGAATTATTCTAAATTCTTTTTTTTTTTTGCCATAATAATTATTCTAAATTCAGTAAAAATAATATCACTATTACTTTTGGTTGATCGAGAAATTATAAGTTTGATTCCATTAACGTTCAAAAATCTATTTCTTTTTAAATCTTAAACTTAAATTTGATCTCAACATTTTTATTCGACCTAATAAAAAAATTATTTTCAAACTTGATATGTACTTTTTTTGAAATGCTTTCAAATGAATTCATATTAATGAAAAAATATTATTTATAATTATTGTAATATAATTAATTAATTATAATTTTAAATTACATAAGATTCACTAAATTTTTATGTGCAAACAAATTTTCAAATAATAGATCTTATACAATTTTCAATTATGATTAAATAGTTTATAATAAAAAAATTACTCATTAAATTTTACCGTGTAATAATCTTAAAGGATGTCCAGGTACTGGAATGCGTGTTAGAAGGCTGAGCTCAAAAGGTTTGTCAAGTCTAAACGACCGCTGATTAGTGGAAAGTATCACGTGTGGGGCCATTCAAGCCTGGAACTCTAACATCCCATCGCATCATCATCATTTATACTCTCTCCTCACATTCTTTCCCATTATTATGTATACTATTATTATTTATGTCCGTATATTTTTTTCTTTTTCTTCCGGTTCAACAACATTTTATAACGAACTTAAAGTTTGGTTGTCAATAATTGAATTTTAGTATATATAATTTTTTTTCTTGTTTTTATATTGAGATTTTTTATATATAAAATAAAACAAAAAACAATAAAAATTTAAAATTGAAATGTTAAGCAATGTCAGGTGATTAATATATTATATATTTTTAATTTAATAAAAAATAATACATTAAATATATATTTTAAATAATATTAAATAATTCTTAACCGTTATTCCGAATCTTAATTAAAAAGTCTTCGCGATCTACCATGCAGCCACCGTTTCTCCGCCGCGTAGAATTTGGTCTCCTATTTTAATTTATTGTTAGAAGATTGGATTAAAATCCTCACATGCACCAAATGTTTGCTCAAAAAAAATATTTATATGGATGGGCAATTTTGTACTTTCATTCAAGTCAATTTCGGTGGCTTGCCAATTGGATTTATTTCCATTTTTATCATTCTTGTCTTATTTATTTGTTTCTTTTTAGTCCTTCGAAAATTTTAATTTGTCTTTGTCTAACTGAGGATTACTTCAAAAGTTGAGAGGCGCTTTTTCGTTCTATTTCCTCTGGCATCCTAAATACTGGTATTATTTTCATTGTCAATTACCATTGAATTAATCATTTAAATTTTTTATCAATTAAGTCTCGGTTTAATAAAATATTGATCCTCTTTTTTTTTGTGACCTTTTCATTACAATATGAAGTATTTGTTCTTATTTTAGAGCTCATAAGTGAATTATTGTTAAAACTAATTGAAATCTTAAACCAATATATTTTTATGTTGGGTTGGAGAAGAGGATCCAAGCAAACTCGAATTCTTACAATAAATTAGTGTACTGTTTTAAGCATGTGAAATAGTTTAGATATTGAAAAACTTTATAAAAATCAAAATCAAATTGCTAACTAATAATTTTTATTGAATTTTATCTAATTAAGTATATAAATTATTATTATTATTACTTAATACAACAAGGGCTCATTACATTTTTATTATTTGAAAAACAATTCGAGCCTCACTTTTCATGTTCACCATCGATTAAATAAAATACTCAAATTTAAACTTTTTTATTGTTGAATTCAATTAACACTCAAATTTAAAGTTATACTAAATCCTAAACCCTACATTCAATCCAACCCAAAAATTGTAAAAAAAAATGCTTTTATAATAATTACAAAATCCAATCATTTAGGGGCATAAAAGTATATATACATTTTTTGGGGGTAAATTGAAAAGACCACCATAATGAAAAAGGACCCATCTCATTTCCATAGTATCAAGTAAAACAACTCAGGCCCGAGGCCAACCCGGCAATAATTCCCATCCCTGTCTTGTCCTAACACGTTCTTTAGAATTTTCTAAGTCATTGTTTTCAGAATCTAAAATCCCGGAAAATACCCCAAATAATCTATATCTCTCTCGTTTTCAGTGCTTTGTTTTTGTTAATGAAGATTTAACCAAAAACCTTAATCTGCTTTCGTTTTATTATTATTACTATGAATAAATAATAAGTTGTTAGACTGTAATAAAATTTAGATGGGTCACAACACGCAGCATCACCACCACAACACGAGCGATGGCGTTTCACAGCGAGTTAACAGCCCACGTTTCTCGGGTTCCATGACTCGCCGTGCTCACTCGTTCAAGCGCAACAATGGCAACTCCCAAACCACCAATAGCACTAACAACGCCGTTGGTTCCAGTAACGGCAATAATAACGGAAGCAACGGCAACAACTTGAGCTTGCATCACGAGATTGATCTACAGTTAAATTCACCCAGGTCGGAGATTGGAGCCGTGGCTTCGGTTTCAATCGAGGGGTTGAGCCAAAGAAAAGGTTTGTTAAGGAAGCCGAGTGTTGGATCTATGGTTTTTGATTTTGGGTTGAAAGAAAGGAAGAAGCTTGGGCATTGGATGTTCTTGGTTTTTTGTGGGGTTTGTTTGTTCTTGGGTGTTTTTAAGATTTTTGCAACTGGTTGGTTTGGATCTGCTATCGAAACCGTAACATCAAATCAGGTACTTTTTATGATCTTTATTTAGTATTTTGCTATAGCTGTTTATGAAATTGACTTGCACTGGTATTTAATATAAATGGATCAATGTGACAAATGTGATTTATTTTTAGAGACTGTTAGGCTTTTTAGTTATCTTGCTTGGGAAATTAATGGGTGATTCTCTCGTGTACTTTTTGTCTTTTGGAAAATATTCATGGATGCAAAGCAGAAATTAGGGAGTAATCATATTAGTTGTATAACTTTTAAGTATTATTTTTGCAATACAAGACCATAAACTAGGCTAAAAGTAGAGTCGTTGCAGTTTAAAGTTTCATTTTAGTCAAGTTGTGGATATTTGGATAAAAACATGCAGTTCTACTTCTAATGCTGGTATAATTCTGGATTTGTGAAGTAGAATATTCATGTTTCATTATATGGGGTGTGCTCAGAGCTTGAATTTTCACCTGCTTTAAGTTGAGGGCTAAGCATGCTTAGTATATCACTAGAACAGACCTTTGAATTCTTAACTTTTGTGAAAAAAATTTTAATTTTTATGTTACTCCATTTATTTTTGTCAATACATATGATAAGTTTTAACAGTAGATAACTTGTAGAACATTCTTTATACTTTTCCTTGCTAATGTGCTATCACTGTCATTGTAATTAGGATTTATCTGATCAGTCCACCAATCGACTAAAGCTAATGGATCAAGGCTCTCATGATTATGGGTACAGGGAAGGAGGAAGTGATTCAGATCGAACTTTAATGACAGTGACATCAGTCATAACAGAAGTAAGTTTAAAATCTCTATCTTAAATTTGTTGTCTCACTTCTGCTTGGTTTGCAGGAAGAACATGATTAATGAAAAACACTTAGAATTGATTATTCTGATTAGAAAAAAGAATGTTTTGAACTTTTTCATTTCTTATCCAGCATTCAGGTATTTGGTCTCAACCAAATAGTGAGAATTTCACCCAGTGCATTCACCATTCAAAGAATCAGAAAAGTACGGAATTCTTTCTCCCTACTTTTTATGTGTGTGTTCACAGGCATCTTGATGTTTGTTTGCTGCAAACTTGCAATCCATTTCTATGGTTTTGCTTGTTCTAAGCTCTTCTAAATGTTGCTTTCTTGGCAGAGATAGATGCAAAGACAAATGGCTACATTCTCATAAATGCTAATGGTGGTTTGAATCAGATGAGATTTGGGGTCTGTTTGTTGTTTATTTCTCATTGTTTTTCATAGCCTGATCTTTTATTATTACTATACTCTGGTGTATCAATAATTTTAGAATGCAGATCTGTGATATGGTTGCGGTTGCTAAGGTTATGAAGGCAACACTTGTCCTTCCGTCACTAGATCACACCTCATATTGGGCTGATGAAAGGTTAGTTTCCTTGTGTATGGTGCTAATGTTTCAGATTGCCTGTTTTGCACCTACAATTATATCAGTTATTCTGATTCGATTGAGTGTTGAATGCTTAAGATAATAACCTTTATTTACATGATTTTGAATATGGATGTAATGCTACATGCTAAGACAAATGTTGGTTTATACCCTAGTGGATAGACAGGGAAGGTATAAATTCCATTATTAGGAATTGAATGATTCTTGCAGCCGGTCTGACCAGTTCTCAAAGATGCATTTCAGCACTAACTACATTAGGCTTCCTTCTTGTGCGCTTAAAAAACCTACATCTGTTGGTATTAATGTGTGGCTAACTTATGGTTATTCCTAGGTCAACATTCTTGACATCTAACATCGGGTACTTGAGTCATATAAGAGTGTTGCATGGCATGCATTATAGTTGTATGTTGTAGCATATTGTCTAGCTAATTGATTGGGTTGATCTATTTGCAGTGGCTTTAAAGATCTGTTTGACTGGCGGCACTTCATTGAGATCCTGAAGGATGATGTCCACATAGTTGAGACAATACCACCTGAGTATGCTGGAATTGAACCTTTTAACAAAACACCAATATCTTGGTCTAAGGTTAGTGCAAACTTATCTTTGCCATTTCCAAATTTCTATACAGAAAATACAGAATGTACCTATCATTGAGGATGGTTGCCTCTGTTTTTGGCCCGATATGGCAATCATTTGAGTAGTCCATTCATACGACTGTACAAGTGGCTTTGCTTCGGTCAAATCATATCATATGTGATACATGTGTTTTGTATTGCTGGTTCCTTCTGAGGTTAGTGGTAACTAACTTACCTACATTCTTTGATTTAGGTTAGCTATTACAAGGCAGAGGTCCTCCCGTTGTTGAAGCAGCATAAAGTAATCTATTTTACTCACACAGATTCTCGGCTTGCTAATAATGGTATCCCAAGTTCCATACAAAAGCTGAGGTGCCAGGTAAATTATAGGGCACTAAAATATTCGGCTCCAATTGAAGAACTTGGAAACACTTTGATTTCTAGAATGCGCAAGAATGGTGGCCCTTATCTTGCTCTCCATTTGAGGCAAGTAAAATAAAGTTATTTCTTACGCATATCAATACTATATTCCCCTTTCTCCATACTTTTCTTGTTTGGTTTGTCATGAGTAATCATTTGTTGTCATGAAAATGGGTGTATGGTATCATCTTTACTTTCATGATAAATGATAACATTGATAAGTTCATATTACTGCAAAGAAGTCAAGGCTGATGTATGTTCTTGCTTTTATTTGTTTAATCTGTAGATATGAGAAGGATATGCTTGCATTTACTGGCTGCAGTCACAGTTTGACAGCAGAAGAAGATGATGAGCTACATAGGATGCGTTATGAAATCAGCCATTGGAAGGAGAAAGAGATTAATGGAACAGAGAGAAGATTGCTTGGTGGCTGTCCACTGACCCCTAGGGAGACTTCCCTCTTGCTCAGAGCATTGGGTTTCCCACCAAGCACTCGGATTTACTTGGTAGCTGGTGAAGCTTATGGAAATGGAAGTATGGAATCTATTAAGGAGGATTTTCCTTACATCTTCTCTCATTCCTCCCTCGCTACAGAAGAGGAGTTGAATCCTTTCAAGAATCACCAGAACATGTTGGCTGGTTTAGACTATGTTGTTGCCCTTCAGAGTGATGTATTTGTTTATACGTATGATGGAAATATGGCAAAGGCCGTTCAAGGACATAGGCGATTTGAGAACTTCAAGAAGACTATCAGCCCAGACAGGTAATTTTCTACCTATTGGTTCAACTATTCTTAACCTTCTTAATCTGGTTGTTTCAATTGTTTTCTTGAATGAATAGTCCTGTAGCATCTAAACATTGTCATTTCCAGTGCAAAATGTGTATAAACAATTATGAATCTGTTGGTGCAGGGTGAATTTTGTAAAACTTGTGGATGAATATGATGAGGGAAATATTTCTTGGAAGAAATTCAGTTCCAAAGTGAAAAAGCTTCATAAAGATCGAGCTGGAGCTCCATATCTTAGGGAGCCTGGAGAATTTCCAAAACTGGAGGAGAGTTTTTATGCAAATCCGCTTCCAGGATGCATCTGTGAAAAAACAGAAGAAATATAGAAAAGCAAAAACACAGCTTCTGCAAATTTGTCTTAATGCTACAAAGTAAAAGCTCAACTGAAAAGGAGGGTGTGCTGGCATTGTTTCAGACAGGCCAGTCCAGAAGGATGGAATCGTATATATACCATTCAAAACCATGACTCAACTCATTGGTTGAAAAATGCCTGCTCAAGTGGGAAAATCCGTGGGTGGCATGCAAACTAACACATTAAGTCATCATCAATGGAGGTATTAGCAGGTCACAGCAGATACAGTTGAAAGATAAACATTCATTTGGTGGAGTGGAATATCCTTTCTTGTCCATCAGAAAGAAAATGTTGTTGCTTATTTTTCCTTCTATTTTGACAAAAGAATTTCCTTTTATTTATTTTTTTTCTGAAGAATTGTTTAGGTTGTGGATGCAAATAAAGTTGGGGGGGGGGGGGGGGGGGATGAATGAGGCGGCTATGTTCCCATACCAAAGTTAGAATTTGAATTAACTGATGGAAATACCACAGGATGATATTGATTGAATTGTATCACATCTTGATGTTAATTATACCAAAATATAATTTCAGTTGGTGTTAATCACAACCAATGAATGGATGGATATTCAGAATGCAAATGTCTGCATTTATTTTTTGTACAAAGCAAAATATGAATTACAGAATGGTGGATCGAAATTATAATGGAATAAGAACCCTTTTTTGTTGGTGAACCATTTCAAGGATATTCCCACATTTTTCTGTCATCTTCACTTTCCAACCTTTATGTAAAGTCACAAATGCAAAATTATTGCATAAATCCATATGGAAGTCAGTCAACTAAAGTTGCCATCAGAGCAGGAAAGAAAAAGGAAAACTGAAGATAATATCTTTAATATTCCTACATCTGGCCTCTTAATAAAGTGTTGTTCTTATTCTTTTCTTTCATATTTCAATACTAAAATGTATAAAATGTGACGAATACATTCTTGATGGTTGAAAACATGAAACGAAAAAAAAAAAAGGAATAACACCATTGGTCGAGAAAGGAGACAACAGATGCTTAAAGGAATCTTTTCTCTTCAAAAAAATACAACAGCAAATAGAAGCTCACAAACAATGTGTATCCAAAACGTTTAAAAAGAGGAAGAAAATTCATTCCGCTACAACTGCAAAATAGAGTCCACAAGGTCAGACAGAGGTGCAAGTTCTCCTTTGTCAATCAACCGGAATTCCTGCATAACATGACAACCAATTAGATTTGGAGGCCCTCAAGAATCATCTAGTACATGCCAAATACATTGTTATGGCCACAATTTCAGTTTTTCTAAGTGAGGAATTTGGTTGGAAAAGGGTGAAGTGAGGCAGACTTAACAACCATTTATTATGCACATGGACATGCTTTCCACAAGCAAAAAGAATAAAAGATTTTGACAACTTACCCAAGTAAACAGAACAAAATGCTTAAAACAAGTATTCAAATGAGCTTCTTCCTTCAAACCCACAATCTTCTGAAAATGTGAGTGGTAAATGTGAGCATATACTCGGAACAATCTTTTAAATATTGTCCTGACAACATCTCGAAAATTTGGTGGAAAGGGTGCACCTGTAGCACATAAAAATTCAAGCAATCACAAAGGCTTCAATTTCGAAAGGCATTTAACTCTACTCGTACTAACCCAATTTTTGTGGGAAAATAGCTTCATCATCTAGCTGAGCTTCAATCCAGTCCATCAGATGCTCAGCATACTTAGGAGCTGATACCTCTATAGGCTTCTTAATAGTAACTCCATCGGCCCATCTATACTCATATCTGCCCACATCAACGATTAAACCAACCAGTGTCAATCTTTATTAGTAATCACAGATACTTTTAGCAAAAAAGCAATCAAAACTTAGAATCACTAGCTTTTAAAGAAGAAAGAAATGCAAGGATCAAGGGTATCAGATAAGTTATGAGGGTCATCCATTCCAGCAAACTACAAAAGAACATATCCAAGCTCCCTTAACAAGTCTCTAAATGGAGCTCTCAAGTGCAATTCTCAAGCAAACTATACTTAAATTCAGCTAGGATCCGAGTAAGGGATTAAATATCATACTTTGGTCCTGCTGTCATTGTTGGACAGTTGTTTGGAGTGCAGAATTCAGTTAGAGTACCATAAAGGATGTTCACCTGATTGAAGAAATCCACCGCTGCATGAAAAAGAACGAAATGAACTTAAAATTAGTTCCAGAAAAACCATTCACAATTAATCATTATTAAAACGCTGGTTTATGATTAGGACTCTTTAGCAAAGGAAGTGTCAAGTTTTTTATTCATATGCTCAGATTCTTACTATTTACAGCTAGCCATTCATTGATATCTTCTCCAGGTGGCAGCCTAACAGCTTCTCTCAAGTTCCCACTACCCAAGGTAGCATCAATATGCTTTTGAAGCTGAGCACCCTGCATTTCATTAAAATTGCATTCCTTCAACTTTATAACTTAACTGAAAGCACCCTAAGACATGTTAACAAATATTAACCCAAACAAGAAAAAGGGAAGCACACCAACCTTGCTTCCGGATGGAGCATTCTTCTTAGGCCTAAATGTCTTCTGGTTTCTGCACAATTGTAAGTTCATTGTTATAATTATCGGGAAAAAAGTTTCAATTTCCATGGTGAATGTGCAATTACCATATAGAATCCATATTATTGACTTTCCTAGAATCCAATTCTGCAGCTATGAGAATGAGATCAGCACTTATGCATGGTAAGACAGCTGTCATCAACTTCTTATAACATAATCTAGAATTCTTCAAGAAAGAGTTTTTTTGGGGGGGTCGAAATCATTTGCCTAGTATCAAAGTGAAATTGATTTTATGTCATAAATATTTCTAATAATCCTCGTTCGACATGCAACGGGAATTCAGATGATTTTTATTACTACTTCTCGAAATACCAGATTTGAAATCAGTTATCAACTTATCATCACGTCACAAACACAAAATAAAGGGAAAAAAAAAAGGAGGAGGAAAAAGAGAGATCACGGCCATAACTAAAAAAGATATAGAAACGAGGAGGAATGGAGAAAATTTCGAAAGAAAGGAGATTAGGGTAATTGAATTGGTGTGAACCTGCTACCGAGGCCGAAAAGACTCATGGCAATGGAGAAACCTTGTCGTTTCTGGCGGTGTCAAAGTCTTTGTCTTTAGAATCAAAATGCAAGAAACAGAGGTTAATGAAAACAAGAAACACGTTTATACTTCATATGTATATATATATATATATATATATACATATATATATATGTATATACATATATATATATATATATATGGCGATAAGAGAAAGCGTTTGGTAAATAAAATAAGAAAATATCAATATATAGATAATGAAGATAGAAGACAGACTGGCAAAGACAGAGAAACTCTCTGTCTCTCTTTAAATTCTGTTAAAGAACAGAACAGAACAGAATCCAGCCAGAGCAGACAGGGTCCCCTTGCCTTCTTTTGCATTTGCCTGCCTGCTTACCTGGCTTTTTATTCCTCTTCCCCCTAATTTTTTTGTCCTTTTTAAAAAATTTTATGAAAGATAGGATTTTGGTAATGATGAAGGATTGGTTTCTATTGATTAGGATAAGGGCAGGGGAATATATTATAAAGTCTATCCAAAAAAAAAAAAAAGATCGAAGAACTTAATGTGGACGAGGGGGAGGGTTGGATCGTCTTAGCTGTAAGGATTTGCTGGATTTTGGATTTGTTTGTTGGGGTGATTAAGCAAACGTGTCTCAATTCTGATGTAATAATATATAATGCAAAAGGTGTCCCGATACTATGTGTTGGGTTGGATTGGACCACTGACGTGTTAAGCTTTCCTTTTGTTCTTTGCAATTTGCCTTCTAGCATAAATTTGCTAGGAAAACTTCATTTTTTTTTTCGGTCAGTTCTGCTTCAGAATTGTTCAAGTTGCTTTAACTTATATTCAGGTTGATGTAAAGAGTTAGAAAAGAGTTAGAAAATCGATCTAGTGGAAATTTGAACTTTGAAAAATGATTATTTAAGATGTTTTAACAGTTGTGTATGATAGGATTGGTAGAATCTGGGACTGGGATGCTCTCAAATTGTTTATTGGATTTGTGCTCTTGCTAGCTTTACCCTGATTCTGCCAGTTATCTGCAAGAACCAAAGAGTGCTATACAGCTAAGTCAGCTCTCACGCTCCTGAATTTTGAACAATGTAAAAAGGGACACTAAAAAGTAAGTAAGCCTTTCCCACGGTGCCAGCTGCCCAGCTCCATGCATGTCCACTCTTTGTAATGCATGTACCTTACATATTTTCAGTATAGCATATATTCTTTTGAAGTTGATTAGCATCATTATATTTATATTTTCGTATCCATGGAAATGATTGTAAGGATCAGTACTTAATTCATGTTGTTAGCATGCTTTCTTAGTTATATCTTCTGTGTAGTATTAGTAGTAGTAATAGTATATGCTTCTTCAATGGACTCCTAACATATTGAATATCTGATGCAATTAAGCTCTTGGTTGTCATGTGTTAGTAGATTGCACTGGATCTCTATTGTTTTAGGTTTATCATTTGATTTATGTAAGAGAATTTCATTGTTTTTGCTTTTGCTTTTGCTATAAATTTCTGTAGATTATGGGACTATCCTATAAAAATTGTTTTAGGAAGCCACGGTCCAAGGAAAATAGTACCAGTATTACTTCTTTTTTGGTGCATCAGAAAGGAAGCTTTCTGGGTGGAGCAAATTGTATGCTCTAGAAATAGAATCAAGGCTAAATGACGCTTTTTTGTTTAATAAAATTTCAAATATCAAATATTCTGTTTATTTTATTTATGGGTTTGGATTTACCCCATAGCTTGTGAATTTCAAGCCATTTTGGTCACTGCTAGAATTTAAAAAACTAATTTGAAATCAGGTCCAATCCTGTAGCCTTGATGAAGATACTGCATTAAGGGTTGGTTTCAAACCCAGACAGCATCAAGATATTAATAAGGAAGTACTAGAAGATAGTGTACATCAGGATTTTAGTCAGCCTTAATCTCAATCTCTCTTTTGCCTGTCCGGTCCATTTGCTATGGATCGGGGACATTTTTCGTGAAGGTTTTAGCAAGTATTTTACCACTGATTGATTTTTAATATGCAACTTGGCAAGCATATGATGTTAGAGGCTCCACTCTTGTTTCTTTTGAAACTTCAAATTATAGTAAACTCTGATTCAGTGATGATTCCTGATTCTGATGCTGGGAGCAGTAGAATTTCAAAAAGCTTGGAACACATAAAATACTACTACTTGATAAGGTTATGATATATGAAGTAGTAATTTTTAATGTTGACCAATTTTCAACCAAAATATTATTTCTCAGGGGCATATGTTCATCCCAAAAATATGTCCTGTCATTGCAATATTCCATTCTAAAAGTAAATTGCACCCCAAAAGGCTGCTCTCCATCATTTTTGGGGATTAATGAAGCTGGTTATTTCCCATTCAAGAGAAAAAGATAAACAACATAATTGGACTTAGGAATTTGCCTTTTAGGGATTGGTTTTTTTATTAGATTTTTGATTGTCAGAAATCACCCCCCCAGAAGACAATTGACCATGAAGACGGAATACAAAGAAGCAGAACTAGACTCAATTGCAAGTAATTTTAATCAGACTACCGTTGACTGGAAGACACTAATGCTTCCAGACTTCTTAGCATGACAGTTGAAATTATGGAAGAGACAAAGACTCTGCATACATTTAGATATCTTAACCAGTTCCTCCAAGAACGCCCTTCAGCTTCTTCACCTGAGCATCGTCAAGGAAAGTGGTCTCTTCTATAATGTCAGAGGGCAAATTATTTCCGAACAAGGCAAAGTCCAGGATTTGGAGACCAGGGCTTGGACTACTGAAGGATGCAAATGCCAACGCTTGAGTTTTACCTGCATTGATTTGAAAATGCAATAAACCTTGGGGGAAAACCATAATATCCCCCTTTTTGAGAGATTTGAAGTAAACTTTGTTCGCAGAGGATATGAATCCAGCACAAATTGACCCTTGAATAACAACAAGGATTTCTGAACCCCCAGGGTGCGTATGCATAGGCACCACTCCACCAACAGCCAAATCCAGACGAGCTATGGAAATGCCAAGTCCATTAACACCAGGAACTTGAGCAGAAAAGGCGGGTGTTACAGCAGCTTTTATGAGGTTTGACGTGTTGCCTGCAGCACCAAGGCCTGAGAAAACAAAATCGTCTGTGGTGACTGCTTCAGGCTTCTTGCAAGAGTAGCCTGCAGGACCTTGAGGAGCACTTAAGTCTGCAACGCAGAAGTCTAATGCATTGGAGGAGGAGAATAGGAAAGAAAAAATGAAAAAGATAGAGAGAAGCATCTTTTGCCACTATTTTTGAGGCTTGATAACGTTTTAGGCTGTGCTCGAAGGGAATCTCCTACCCCATATATAGAATGGAAAGCCTGGATATTTTGAGCCATTGCAATTGGTAATTGAAGGCATGCCCATGCATACTCTCACATGATGATGATGAGATCGATTCCATGTGTGAGAAACGACAGATTTTGAGCAGTGATGCATGTGAATCAGCGGTAACATTTTTCTCATATAACAACAAGAATTCTCTTTTGGCTTGGAAAAGCAGGGGCATGAGAAAATTATCTTTTCCATCCAATTAACGCGGGTCAATTTCATTTCTTGACTGACTTTCAAGCAGTAATTTGAAATCCAATAGTATTTTGACTTATGTCAGTTGTGTTTCTCTCAGCTCAAGGTTTTTTTTTTTTTTTTTTCTCTACTGTATCATTTTATAAACACAACTAGGTTTCAGGCATGACCATGCATCTATATATTCACCAAAGTGACTGTTTGTGCCGAGTTTTAATATCAAGGTATTCTTAAAAAGATAAAAGAGAGTGACAATTAGAAGCAAAGTTAAAAAGTATTTTTTATGTTTGTATTTCGACACACAAAGTAAAATGAGTGAGATTGAAAGGAGAGTAATAAAAAGAATTAAAAGTAAATTAAACTTGCCTTAATGATGTCTAGACATTTGTATTTATAGATGAGAGATAGGAGACCATTGGGAGATAATAAAGACATGATCGAGTTAATATGGCCGAATTGATGTGGTACTAAATATGTCAGGCCAACCTGCCTGACATATCAAATTAACACAAATATTGAAATTACCTCTGATTGTCTGCTGAAGGCTTCTAACAAGGAAAAAGACTATTATATTCATTTGACCATCAAATGCCCCCAACATTCTATCACTCCCTCAAGCAGTCGAATATGAAATTGTTGGGTATGTAGTCAATACATTTCGTGCAGGCCAAATAAGTAAAAAAGGATGACATGAAATTTGATTATTTATAGCCAATGTCACAGTGGAAGTTAGCTTTAGGAAACAATTAGCGTTAAGTCGTGGTTTGACATTATAGGGGTTTGATCTTACGCATATGTCTTTGGTTGAGTGCATAGCTGGCTTGAAAGTCGTCAAGGTGTCAATTGTTCGAGGTGATCTGACATTAGTGTTAGAGTTCGTCTGATCGATGTGAGATTTTATGTTTTATTTCAAAAGTTTGGATTCAAGTCTCTATTTAAAACTTTGAAAACAAATCAGATGTTCGA
Organism: Durio zibethinus; assembly: GCF_047325235.1. NCBI lineage: Eukaryota > Viridiplantae > Streptophyta > Magnoliopsida > Malvales > Malvaceae > Durio > Durio zibethinus. The sequence goes on from NC_143167.1 coordinate 33,474,643, forward strand.
TCTGACCTGAAAAGTTATCTAGTTTGGCTTGTCTAATGGCATTAAATGAAAAGAGATGTAGTTTAAGCGAAACAATTTAAAAAGGGAATACGAAAAAATATCTTCCCATCTTCACTCTAACATGTGGTATAGTCTGTGCCGTTCATCTTATTTGAGGATAGTTATATAAAAGGTCATTGGGGCTTCCATTTTTTACTTTTTACTTTCTTTACTATCCATTTGATCTAAAATTTTTAACTTCAAAAGCTTTTTGGCCTTAGAGTTATTCTTTTTATCACCTATTTTCTTTGCTTTCTTTTGTATATACTTTCAATTATGTCTTCTAATTTAAGTTTTGGGGAGGTCGAAAGTTTCAGGGTAGAACTTAGGGGGGTCAGCTCGGGTAGGATGATGACAACCTAATTTCATCAATCATCATAGGTTGTAATTATTATAAGGTGGCCTTTGATGTCTAAAGAAGGACAATAACAAAAAGATGACAATGTTTGGGCAAGAGAAAAATGGGTGTTAAACATAGAGAAACTGTGTGCTAAAATAGATTTTGACCTACATAATCCATTTTTTTCCTCATTTTTCAGGTTAGTTCGTCTTCTGTGGTTGACATTCTTTCATCTTTAGTTGTTTTTCTTTCTGGAGTTTAGTCTCATCAGTTTTTTTTTACTTTTACTCTTTCACTTATAGATGTTACCATTGTCACTTTTATTTTTCCTCAATCAATTTTTGTTGAGATTACTTCTTCTTCTGAAGGGTATTTACTTCATCATTCATCTTTTGGGGTCATGTTGCTCTCAACCATAGTTCAATATCAGAATCTTACTCTTACTCAAGAGTTAGAGTCTTCTAGTGATGAATATTTTAACGATAAGGAGGGTTTCAATGAGAAATAAAGAAAATGGAGTACTTCGACTAAGAAAAGTGACGATGATGAGGGGAATCCTATAGAGCATGATGAGTTAGCTGAAATTCTTATATATACTCATTGTGACCTCGACATGATCCCCAAAGATGTGATAAGAAAACTAAAGGGCAGGGCTAATCCTGAAAATTGTTTTAACATATGTTCAGCTTATCACGTCCACACTTTGGAAATGACTTTTTTTTTTCTCAAATAGGGGTATAGCATATTAATGCTGAACTTTTCAGATTAAGCCACTAATAAACTACAATCACATCGGCTCTATGTATATTGAGATTCATTCATAGTTGGTCTAAGGTTTTCCTTTCATTTTTTGTTTGTTTCAATTTTTAATTCTTACAATTTAACTATCATACAGCTCACTCCTAACTTTATATGGTACATAATAGGTTTTATCATTCTTTGTCAACATTTAGATATTCTTCTCGCTCTTTTTTTATTCAAAAAAAATTTTTTCTATCAAAAAGCACCCCAGCGATAAAAGATGGCATTACATAACAGCTTGGCCAAAGAAAAAAATATTCATTGATGGTCTGATCTGTATAAAAAATTGAGAGCTGCTCTTCGTTTGCATTCAAAATCAAAAAATAAATAAAGATGATGATATCAAGGTTAGGGTCGTTATCAAATTGAGGCATAAAAGATAATAAATGGGTCCGTCATTTTTGTAGATGCACCAATAGCTCTGTCCATCTTGGATCTATCAAATCAAGACAAAATAATGTAGTACACCTGTAAGAAAAGCTCGTCATTGATGCCCACGGGTTAACCTATTTCAAAATAATAAATGAGACAAAATATTAAGGTAGGTGTGAGGTAACATCATTGGATTTTATTTTAACCTAGTTTTTATCTAGTTGTTAGCTTGATTATGCAGAGATATCCATCAACAAAGATTTCAACTTCTCTATATTTCAGCTCAAAGAACTCAGAGCAAAAAAATTTAACTCAGGGCTTTATTTCAAAAAAGGATAAGGTCATTAACCTTTCGAACTAGCACTCTTTTGTAATCTAGAAGACAAAGTTCATAACTTGTCAGGAGCTCTCTACAACACCTTTTCTTGCCAAAAAATCAAAGGTTGAGGTCTCATTTTCCACTATAGAGAATCTCAAAGCAAAGGTGTTAAAACCTAACTTGGAAAGGATTTGCACAAGGTTGGAGTATACTCTTACTGATGACCTCATCGAGAACCTCGACATAACGAGAAGGTTTCGTAAGGTGCGATCATCCCTTTGGCAAGTACTACCTAACTCCAACTCGATTTTTTTATTATTCTTTATTTTACTAAGTTTGAGTTCATTATATGCAGTCTAACAGAAGTTTTCACCTCAGCCCTTAGACAACACCAGCCTTGCATTTACTATGCCTATCTTGCTATAGCCCATTTTTTAAGGTTAAAAAAGATGTGGCTGCCCTGACTGAAGAGCATAAAAAGAGCTCGAATGTTTTAGGCAACATTAGGTCTAACCTTAGTGCATCCCATAAGAAAGAGGCTGAGTAGGAAAAAAAGAATGACGAACTGATAGCGAAGCTAGATGTCATCTTGATTGAAAAAATCTCGATCGATTTTATAAGGGAGCAGGTCGAGCTCAAGCTTAACGATGTTCAAGTCGAGATAGCAAGGCTGAAGTTTGAGTTAGAGGCTAAAGAGAGGAAAAAAAAGATCTGAAAAAAAAAAACTATAAGGACTTCAAGGCTTCTAATGAATTTCTTTAGCTCCAAGTGGAGTTCTTCAAGGTCAATGTGTTTGGTGCCTTTGATCTAGCCAAGAATGAGAGACAATTCAAATTTATCGACCTTAACCTTGATCTCTTTGATATTGATATCAATAATATCAGATCGAAACCTCCTCTATGTCAACCCAAAGAGAAAAAAAAAAGATGATGATATGACCATAGACGCTGAACGCAAGGTAGTTTTGGGGATCGAGCATGAAGTGGATAAAGCTGAAGAGGTTGAGGTCATTGTTGTGGCTCTTTCTGGGTGCTATTGCTACTACTGATGTTGCTGACACGTAATTTTTTTTAAATTTTTTATTAATTTTTTTTATTTTAGATATGCTGATGTATGAAATCAGTTTTTATAGTGACCTTGAATATGAATCTTTTACTAACAATCCTTTAATTGATAATTTTTGTATAGGTTATACAAACAAGGAATACATAATTTGTTCATTTTATTTAAGTTTTAGTTTAATTTTATTATTATTATTTTTTTATTTGTAGAAGTTTAAGCACATTAATCACAGTAACATAAGTTCTATAAATTTATGATAACAAGTTTAAGCTTGATGTTTGATTTGACTAAAGTTAATTTGATCAAGCTCGGTTAAATAGGCTGAGGATTTATGTGGTCGCTTAAAAATATCTCAAATTAATTAACTTGAGAATCCATCTAAGTTTGAAGTCAAATTTTGTTAAATCGATTGGGGTATGAGCTCAATGTAAGCGTAAGCATAAGTGTAATCAGGTGAGCATAATTTGATTCTATATTTAAGTATAAAGTACAAGTGTGAACTCAATTTAGTCTGAGCTACTGGTAATAAACTTTTAAGTTATTCTCATTCCATGTCTTTGGGATGATGTTGCCGTTCATGTCCTATAGTTTATAAGTTACATCACAAACGATCTCTTTGATTTCATATGATCTTTCTTAGGTCGGGGCTAATTTGCCACTTTGGTCATTTACTCTTAAAGTTTTAACTTTTTAAAGCACCAAATCACCTTTTTCAATGTGCTTACATCAAATTTTTTTGTTATAATACTTGGATACCTTTTGTTGATAAGCTGCTATCCATGTTAGGATTATATCTTTTTATTCTTCAATAAGGTCTAAATTGACCCTAGAGTCTCATCATTTTCTTTTTCTAACCCTAATTTGACCTGTAAGCTTGAAAGGTTAATGTCAATAGGTATCACAACCTCTGTTCTAAATGTCAAGTGGAACAAAGTTTCATCTATTGGTACTTTAGTGGTTACCCTTAGGGCCTATAACACCCCTAGTAGTTCGTCGGCCATTTCTCTTTTGCTTTATCTAGTTTTTTTTTCAAAGCTTCTAATATTATCTTATTCGTTGCTTCGGCCTAACAATTGGATTGAGGGTAGGCAACTGACATAAATTTCAAGTTTATATGAAGGTTTGAACACCATTTCTTGAACCTTAAGTTTTTAAATTATTTATCATTATCTGTTATTATAGATTGAGGTAGGTCGAATCTATAAACTATATTCTTCCAACAAATTTTTTGACTTGGGTCTTTATCATGTGGCTAAGGCCTCGATTTTAAGCCATTTCGTGAAGTAGTCCATTGCTACTAAAACAAATTTCTCTCGACTTGTGGCTAGGGTGAATGGTCCAAAGATATCTATTTTCCATTGTATAAAAGGCCATGAACTAATAATAAGAGCGAGCTCAGTCGAGGAAAGATGTTTCACATGAGTAAACTTTTGATATTTATCACATCTCTTGACTAGTTTAATTGCATCCTTTCAGATGGTGGGCCAATAGTAGCCCTACCTAAGCACTTTATAGGCTAATGGTATAGGTTCAAGGTGGTTTTCACATATTCCTTCATAAATTTCTTATAGGATATAATCTATTTTTTTTCTCATCAACGCATCTTAGATAAAGCAGGCTAAAAGATATTTTGTGTAAATTTTACTTGATCATCGTGTACCGAGAAGCCTTTTTCATCAACGTTTTAGCTTGGATCCTATCTTCAGGTAGTATTTTCATTATTAGATATGTTTTGATCGGTGTCATCCAAGTTTTTTTTTTGTGATCTACCCTATGAACTCTTTCTTGATACTTTTGTGCATTAATTATTCTATTATGGCTTGATCAAAGCTTTCTATCATTATTTTTTAAACCAATTTAGATAAAAAAAAATTTGTCAGTAAATTTTAGACATCGATATCTTTTTTACCTCGATCTTAGTAAAACTGATCACCAAGGTCAGTATTTTATCTAGATATTTTTGAATTCTTTTTTTTTTAGTTCTAAAATTTTCATTTATTTGATCGATCACTAATTGAAAGTCACTATACATAATTATTTATTAAACATTCAGCTTAGTTGCCAATCTTAAACCAGCTATCAATGTCTCATATTCAACCTCATTGTTAGATATCTTAAACTTAAATCTCAAGGTGTATAGATATTACAGTCTTTTCGGGCTGATTAGGATGAGGTTGGCTTCTCCACCATAGTTTATGATCGAATTATCAACAAAAAGCTTCCAACTTTCCTAGTTTAGGGTTTGTTCTTTTTTCTCAGGTTATTTTTCAAGGTAAATCGAGATGAACTCTAAAATGAAATCCACTAGTATCCAAGATTTCAAGGTTGACCTAGGTAATATGTACAGGTCAAACTCGTTAAGCTCTACTGCTCACTTGATTAGCCTCTCTGATATTTCTAATGTTTGTAAGACCTATCTCAGTGGTTGATCAATCAATATGTGGATCATATGGGCTTAAAAATACAGTTTGAGTTTTATAGCCAAAGTGAAAACCACATAAGTTAATTTTCTATACCGCTGTAGTTAATGCTTCCTCTCTTATTTTTGAATCAAGATCAAGCTAATGGCCTGATCTTTTATGGTATGTATACGTATAAGATTTCGTTGGATCTTAGCTTAAATATGATAAGTGAAAAGGATAAGAACTCTTTGAGTTCTTTAAAAGTTTTTTGGCATTGAGGGGTCTACCTGAAGTCAAAAATATTTTTAAAAATTTTAAAGAATAGCAGACATCGTTCTGTTAACCTAGACGTGAATCGCTTTAGGGCAGCTATTCTTTCAGTTAGCCTTTATACTTCTTTTATCGAGGTCAGTGTCTTTATGTTTAAAATTGCCTGAACCTTTTTTGAGTTTACCTCTATCCCTCTTTTATTAATCATATAATCGAAGAACTTACCCGATGTGACCCAAAAAGCATATTTGCTCGTGTTAAACATCATATTATTCTTTCTTAGGGTGTTAAAAGTTTTTTTGAGGTTTTTCAAGTGCTCGGTCAAGCTTTTACTTTTTACTATCATGTCATCCATATACTTCTATATTATGACCGATATAATTTTTAAACACCTTGTTGACCAATTTTTGGTAGGTGGTCCTACATTTTTTAATTTGAAAGGTATCACTTTATAATAGTAAAAACCCTTCTTAATAATAAAAGCCATATTTTTCTATCATCTTTTAGTAATTTTAATTTGATTGTAACCAAAGTAAGCATATATAAAGCTAAAAAGGTCATGTTCAGTACTATCATCCACTAACCAATTTATGCTATAGAGAAAAAATTTATCTTTTAGGCATGCTTTGTTCAGATTGATAAAGTGAACACATATCCTTTATTTTTTGCTGTATTTTTTTAATATTACCACATTAGCTATCCATTCAAGATAATAGACCTCTCTAATAAAGCTTGCTTGTAGTAATCCGTCGGCCTCATTCTCGATAACCCTTTTACTTTTTGGGCTAAAAGTTTTCTTCTTTTGTCAAACTGATTTTATCTCGAAATTAGTATATAGCTTATGGACCATCACCTCGATATCAATTTTTGGCATATCGGATGGTGTCCAAACGAACAAGTCAGCATTATTTCTTAGAAGTTGAATTAATTGATCTTAGTGTCAAAGTTTAGTTCTAATCTACATGTGTTTTTCAGGGACGCTATCCTAAAATGGTATAGCTACAAGATCCTCAGCAGGTTCAAGTCGATTTTCATCCAAGTCTGATCTTTGATCAATTATCTTTTTTTGTTTGATTAGGTCGAGACCATTTTATTATATGTTTTTACTTATAATTTTTTGCTTCTTCTCTATTTTAACTGTTTGCCTTTCCTCAACGCTCTCGATTTCGATCGAACTGCCATTTTACTTTTCAGTCTTCATTTTTATTATTGTGAAATAACACTATCATGCTATGGATTGGTCTTTTTTAACTTCTCCAACCTTTTGAATGTTGAGAATTTTACTTTCAGATAAGGAGTTGAGCCTATGAGCTACATAATAGATTGACTAAGTTGTCTTAATATCATATTATAAGCAAATGGAACGTCCATAATCATAAATTCTATGATAGAAGTGGTGGTCTTCAATTTTATCTCTAAAAAAATAAGTAACTTGATTATTCTTTTTTCTGGTACCTACTTATTCCTAAATCTCATTAGTGTTATAGTGATTGGTTATAGCTGATCTTCACTAATTTTCATTTTTTTCATGGTGCCATAGTACATGACGTCGATCGAGCTCCAATTATTGAATAAGATTATCTTAACTACATAGTTATATACTATAGTTATGATTACTATGGCATTATCATATTAGTGCTAGATTCCTTCTAAGTTTCCAAGCTAAACGAGATTGATTCATCTTTTCAGTCTTTTTCTTTCTTTATTGAGGTGCTCACAACCATGCTCATGCCTAGATTAAACTTTTTTTTAGCTGAGGTTAAGTTATCTTTTGTAATTGCATTGATCACTCCAGCGACGACCTGTTGTTATTAGTTCAACCTTCTTCTCATCTCGATTCATCTTTTCAAACTTTTCTTCTTCTATTTTTTGTTTTTTCTTCTCCGCCTCGAATGAGCTCTTTTTGGTCTATTCTATAATCTATTCTGGGTTAACCTTATCTTTGTTGCTCTACAAACCTTATCAATTGGCCTCTCCTAATCAGAGTTTTGATCTTATTTTTTAGGTCGACACAATCTTCAGTATTATGGTTTGTGTCCCTATGAAAGGTATATCTTTTAATCAGATCCCTTATTGTGTTCTGTCTCAATGGCTTCGATCGTCTGAGGTCAAAATTTCTTTCGATTTGTTCTTTTTTCCACCTGGGCTTCTAGCTTTATGTTGTCTCCCTCTTGAGGAAAGATCGTAAAAATCCTTACCTTTCTTACGATAGAGAAAGGGAGATGAGCCTTTCTCAACTCGATTATTTTTCATTGTAGCTTTAACATTCATATATTTTTTAATTGCTAATAGGACGTTAGCCAAAGTTTTATGTGGTTCTAGTGACGAAGTTAACTTTAGCTGGTATTCTCTATCATTAAGTCCATTTGTTAAGGCGACTACAGTAGTCATTTACTTTAGGTTTTTTACCTGCAGAGCTTCTGTGTTAAAACGCGTGATGTAGCTCTTCAAAGATTCATTGCAACCTTGGTGGATCGACATCAAACTCAAAGTTGTCTTTTTCATTCTTCAGTTATTTACAAATTGAGACAAAAAAGAGTGGCTGAGTTTTTTAAACGTTGTAATCGACCTCGATTCCATGCTACTGTACCAGATTGAGCTGTACTTTTTAAAGTGGTAGCAAGGGCCTTGCACATCAAAGCTTCTTTTGCACCCTGCATCATCGTATTAGTCCTATAAAATTTCAAATGATCGAAGAGGTTAGAAGTACCGTTATAGGTTCTAAGGTTGACATTTTGAACCCTTTTGGAGGCATGGCTTTGTCAATCTCTTCAGTAAAGGGCAAAGTCTCAAGAAATTTAAGCTCATCATCGAATGCCACTACCATTGTTTTTAGCTCTTTCTCTATAGCCAACATCTAAGCTTCTAAAGCTTTGTTTGGTTAGGGTTCCAGGTTTGTCTGTTTGGATTTTTAGGTTGTAGCATTTGTTGAATTGTGATTGAGGTAGTGATGGATGGCGGTATTGTGCTCTTTTTCCTTAGAGATTGAAGAGGCTTCCATTTATTCATAACTAGGCTGTTTTATTGCGGCTCCTTGACTAGGGGTGATTAGGTTAGACATTTTCAAAGCTTATGGTGGGATTATGGTTTGCAGCATCTGTTTGAGAGCCTTTATTTGCTTGGTCAAACCCTAGAATTGTTCCATGGTCAGGCCGATTTGTGGTGGGGCAAGTAAGTCTGAGTGTTGGCTATTGTGCATTTTCGTCTCGATTGGGATGGTGGTCTCTCCTTTCTTTAAAGTTTTTTTTCCTAAGTGGCATTGTTTCGTGTTTGACTAGTGAGTGAAAAATGTCTCATGCTTGGAGTGCCAAGTATTTGTGTCGAGCTCCGATTTTAGGATATTCCTAAAAAGATAGAAAAGAAGAAAGGTTATAAGTAAAGGTAGGGAATGTTACTTATGTTTGCACTTCGACAATCAGAATGAGTGAGGTAAAAAAAAGAGTAGTAAAAAAAAATTAAGAGTATATTGAACTTACCTTAATAATGTTTGGACATTCGTATTTATAAATGAGAGATAGGGAATTATCGAGGGACAAAAAGGATATGATCACACTGTTGTGGCACTGAATATAATGTCAAAATTACTTTTGATTATTTGCTGAAAGTTTTAATAAAAAAAAATATCATTATACCATTTTGATCATTAAATACCCTGATAGTGACTTATAATCTAGTATCAACTTTTGATATATATGCAACCTTGGACTGTCCACTAGCATTAATGAAACAGGAATTGCATTGACCGGTTGCGTATCATTAACGTTTCAATTAAAGCAAGACTTCTCTTCCATAAATGAAAACCAGTAGGTGTGTGTATCCATCAAACAGTTGCTGTCAAAAGATGCTAGATTGATAGTAATTGTGGCATTAGTACTCATCCTGCATGATTTATGGAGTCACCGAAGGCGACCTGCTCCTCTATTTTCTATGCAATCACATATTTGCAGACGGCAGTTTGAAATTTTCAATATATTAGACAATAAGACATCAATATAGCCTGTTATTAAGGCTTAATTAGCATGGAAAACCAAGATCATTGTTTACAGGGTGAAAATTTGAAAGAGAATGGAGAAATATCAAACTGTGGTCCTATGGCTCCACGGGCACGATAGAAGGGAGTGAAGTTAGGGCAATAGAAAACATTTTGACAGCTAATACGAGTCTATGCAAGTCTCCTTATCACTTTGATTATATCTATGGAAAAATATGTGGACGTTGCAAGTTCCCTATCTTTCAAGACATCTAGATTACATTCAAAAGGGTAAAGGGTGTCTCCCAATGCCAGATCCTTGGAAATATAAACAATCAAAACCAATATCAATTTAAGCATTTTTCATGGATCCAGGCAGATCAAGCAGGAGAGTGGCAGTACACCGTTTTCAACCTAGCAGCTTGAGTTGAAGCAGGGTTTTCTTATTTCCTCTGCTCTCAGGCATCCCATTTATTGATGGCCTTTCTCAGGCCCCTCACTTGAAGATTTATTGATTAGAAACTGCTGGCACAATTTATTCACCATCCAGCTGCAGTTACTTGCAAGTTGGAAGTACAATATGCAATGAATAAATATGCAGAAACCTCCTATTTCTTTTATTCTGCTATTTTTGGGCATTACATGCCACTTTCCCATAGTTAAGGAACCTCACCAAAATTTCAGCATTGGATTAAACACATATACAAAGTGCCTGAAGAAGAATTGCTTGCAAAAAGTTCTATCTATTACATCTGATCTACTTGAAATTAAGTCCAAGTAATTCTCCTCCTGGGTTTTCAATTTCTGATGTAAATTTTAAAATGAGTTGATGGTTATTGTCCCAAGCTCAAGCCAACAAGAATGAAGGAACAAAATAAGAATATTCCAGCTGAGGTAAATATCTAATCTATCTGCAAATATCTAATCTATCTGCAAATATAGCTAGCGGTTCCTAATGCATGAATGTGAAAATAAAAATCCCTAGTTGACCCATCCCGTAAAAGTAGCAGCAGAGACAAGGTTTGAAAATGACTGAAGGATAAAAGCCAGGCCAATAGCCATCCATTTTCCAGCTGGAAAATAGGATGCTTCTGTTACTTTCCAGTCATCATCGTTCATCACTGAAGATTTTCCTTTGGATTTCATTTTGAAATCTTGCCGTGGAGACTTTTTCTTGATTCACATAGTACAAACATCTTAGGTTCGACTAACGACAAGATGGATAAAGCAAGGAAGAAACCATGACAAGGTAAATGAAATCAAATTCACTGTAAATAATGAACTTGGCAATCTCTCAGCCAATGTCTAAGGTAATTACAGCAGAAAGACAAACTTTTCGACCAAGTAAGAAACTTAAGCATCCACACGAGTTGAAACTTCATTTATGTGCAAAATAGATCAAGAAAATTTCCGAGGAATTACAAAATCTATCCTATATACACTGAGGACTAACTATTAATCTATCCCCTGCATAGCTGATTTACAATTTGATGGCTGCATTCCTTTCCAACCTCAAACAGCCACCGATTCACTTTTATGCAGTCTATCTAGAACTAGCCGCGTCTCTTGACGTCCTATTACTTATGAGATATTTTTAAGGCCACCAAAAAAATAATAAAAAGAAAAATCTCAGTGTCTGATTTTTTATTTTAATAGAATGAAGATAAATATTAAATTTTGAAGATAAAATGGAGATGAGTATAAATTTACATATTTATGAAATATAAGTATAAAAATAAGTAATATAATATCTGTCTTATATTTATATCTTTTATATATATTGATATATATTTAATAATATAAATTTTATTTTAAATTAATTAAAATTAATATATTTTTATTTAATAAATATATATTTATAAAAAAATTATATAAATATTTAAGATAAAAAACTAAAAAATTAAATTAAATTTTTTACTTTTAAAAAAAATTATGAGTACAGAAATCGTCGATCATATTAAATAACTACAAAGATAAAAATAAAATTAAAATATTTGTTAAATATAAAAACGAGAATATATAATATTAAAAATTAAAAATAAAAAATATTCTATCCCATACTTTCGTATTAACATTCTAATTTCTCGTAGTCTTATTACAGGAGGGATTTCCCCTTCTGAGTAATGTATACCCTTTGCCTGGTGTCCTAAACAGCAGACCATTAAAGCATACGCTTGGGGTAGGCCTTGGTTCTGCTATGACTGACCTTGAATCGAGCAATTGTCGAAATCAAACTAGCAGAAAAGTGATTTTAAGAGATGTGGGTATGCATTTGGAGCTTTGGAACATGTTACTAACATATTATACGGGCAGTGGGAGCCCTGGATCGCAAGATACGCGAGAAAATTCGAGATAATAGTCAAGCACCCTCATGCCAAGTAGTCCGGTGGGTGCCATTAGTGAAGCAGCGTGAGGGCGTTCTGAGCATGAGAATATATTAGGATATTGTGCGTGGATAGTCCGAGCCATAAACCCTAAGATATGCAGATAAGTGTGAGGCAATGCGCCGATGCTCTGGGACCAGCTAGTCAGTGAGGTGTTGTCGGTCGAAACCATATGCGGGCACCTTTAAGTGGGTTGGTGGAGCAACAAGCAGAATCAAGGAATAGTGGTGACCAAGAGGAAGGTTATGGGGCCTTGAGTTAGCCGGAGAAAGATCCTGATGTGACTGGAGAGAAAAGTGTTCCCATTTCAGACAATCTTACAGTCACTAGGAGATTGAGAAAATCTCTTGCTCTTTATAAGGGATGACTGGTGTCAGTTCTCCACCATCCCTTAGCTAGCGAGCAGGTAGGGGCTTAGCTAGTCTGAAGTGAGCTACTCCTAGGCACTAGTGGTGTCTAGATGGGCGGGCATCGTAGGGTCACGAGCGTGGCATGATGTTTCCGCAGGTCATGATAAACCCGAAAACGGTTAGGGCCGGCAGGCCTTGTATCGCGCCTTGCGTTGAGCTATAGGGTTACACGGTAGAGATCGTTATGCCCTTCGGTTTTTCCTCTTCAAACCGGAAAGATCATGAGATGATGTTTGCGTATGAAGGATGCCATCGAGCTTGAGGGATGTGCGGGCTAACAGGCAGTCACGTTGCTAGCCCATGTGGTCAATCGGTAGAGGTGTGCTGCAGCTGAGGCAGCACACCCAAGTCTCCTTGTAGGACTAACATGATATTGGGTGTCAATCATTGGTGCGGGCAGTCCATATGGAAGCTAAGGATTGAAACCCTAAAAATTGAGTCTCATGAGACGAGATGAGCTTAAAGGCTCCGTATTGGCTGCTGACCAACATAAGTGGTGCGCTTGTGTAAACTAGATAGGAGAGCTTGCATATAATACGAACAGACATGGTGTTGGATTCCCACCATATCAAAAAGAAATAGTGTCATGAAAATCGGGGCTGCGTGCCCCTACGGGTACTCGAGGATCGGTGCTCGAGACCTTAAACCCTGCGGGCAGGGTTAGGTGCTCGGGACCACTTTGAGAATCGTGAGCTGATGAGCGATGGGAGTTGGATTCCTTTCTATAGAGTGCAAAATGAGCAACCTTACAGGATCAAAGCCAGAAAAGACTCTTGTGTATGCGACTTGAAGGATAAAAATTGATCTGTCCAAAGAAAAATGGACTCGGTGAAAGCTAATCGACTAGGAATAATCTTGGTGTCACTAGGACGCGTGATTTCAAAATGAGGAACATGGGGACCGTGGCACTTGGCCTGCGCACGCAGTTTTATTGCTCAAAATGGACAATCAGGCCCAGCCGTTTACATAGTAGTAGTAGTAGTAAATTTTCCTATCTTCTCTTGCCTTGATCGATGAGAATCTAAAACGAGCTCCAGGTGGAGCAACGTTTTCACTTTTATGCCAATCATTAGATATTAAATAATAAATTGCTATTACACATCAAAGGCGTGACTGTACTTGGGTACCTTTCTCTTCACTCAGGAATGGATAGTCTGTGTATCCAACCACAGGATCCTGAGTATAAAACGTCTTCCTAATGTGCCTATTTAATGGAACATTAACTTTCAACCTCAAGACTAGGTCAGGATTTGAGATGAAAAGACGGCCATAGGATACCAGATCCGCATCACCCTCAGCCACAGCTTGCATTCCCAGCTCCCTATTGAATCCACCACTACACATGAAAGTTCCCTGATAAGTCCTCTTCAGAGTTCTCATTAAATAAGCTTCCTCATCTTCACTACCGTTTCTGCCTGATTCTGTTTGCCCATAAGCATGATAACGAGGCTGAGTTACATGAAGATAAGCGAGGTTTGACCCCAGCTGTAGCTGGAGCTTGTTAAGTCTCCCAATCACTGCCAAGCCTAAGCTGAGCGGATTAGAGTCTGTTGCGTCAAGGTGATCGATTGCAGGAGAAATTCTGATGGCAACTCTATCGGCACCAATGGCTGAAGCTACTGCTTGAACAATTTGCATTAAGAACTTGCAGCGGTTTTCCAATGATCCACCGTACTCATCTGTGCGATCATTGATCCCATCCTTTAAGAATTGGTCAATGAGATAGCCATGTGCTCCATGAATCTCAATTCCATCAAAACCTGTAAGTTTTAATGATTTTATACAGTTTAAATAGATGTCATATGAATGTAGTGATAAGGAAAATTATACATATTTTGTTGAAACTGGATAAGGTAAGAAATAGTTCATAATAAAATGTGATGGTAGTTTATATGCTAATTAACAGATCAATTCTAACACTATCCTAATTCCTAAATATGGCTCAGAACTTCATTCAGAAGTAAATTCTTCTCTGTCTGAAAAGTTCTATCAAGTCCAATGGGAGGGAAACAATGTTAAAAATTCCAAGTTGTTTGCCACAGCTTTTCAAGATATTGATCAATGCTGACAAATATATGGCAAGACTGAACAGCTTGATCTTTGTACTGGTACGCATGACCATAGACAGAAGTCAAGTTCATATGTCACATTAATGTTTTAGCTAGCGTGATAACTAAATGTGGCATCATGGCCATGCTGCATATATGTAGCCACTATAATGGAGACATAATGATAGCCATTCAATGTATTCCCATGTTACTAAAAGGCGTAAGAAAGATCCCCTATTTTGGAAAGAAATCATGGCTGCATGTACCCCTAGTAAAATTTTAATAAAGCATACACCATCTTTTTGATAAAAATAAAAGTAACTGTCTTTTTTTAAATCAGCTTGCTATTTAAGAATAAAAAAATGACTTTTCCTAGAGGCCTCCATCAAACCCATAAATTAAAATGAATACTACTTCAGCACATTGTATCAATAGAAAGTGAAGATTACTATTTAATCTAACCTGCTTGCATGGCATTCAAGGCCGCCTTGCGGTAATGCTCTACAACCTCTTGTATTTCCGAGATTTCCAGAGATCGAGGTTTTGGGTATATACCATAGCTCCCATCTGGCATAAGAATTCTCCACCTATTCGAGATGGGCTTGTTTGTTGATGATATTGGTGCCGCTCCACCAGGTTGATACACTATTTCATCAGTCAATAACCAAATAAAACTTGTGAATAAGTGCTCAACACCCCAAAAAGAAAAAAACAATGCATGGTGAATAACAGTTAATGTAATCCCACCATGTAGCATATGAATGAATGATATTGAGGACTATTCTGATTGAACTGCAAAAAGGTACCAAGGGATTGAGGAAGTTACCTGAATGAGATGCTCGGCCAACGTGCCATAGTTGACAGAAAATGATGCCTCCTTTGTCATGAACAGCAGCCACAATCCTCTTCCATGCCTCCACCTGTTCTTCATTGTAGATTCCAGGAACATGTGGAAACCTGCTTCAACATTGCAATATCAGACAATGCTATAGTTAAAAGAAATGCTCTTAAACATATAGATCTGAGAGTGAAAACTGAAAACCATCAAATAAATGTGACAAAGGATTTCAAAGGAACTTTAGGACAGTAGTAAGATTTGTCTGAATAATTCAATATGAAATTAGAGACAGGGACTGTGAAAAACTGATAGCTGAGTTAATTCTAATGACAAATTATATTGGTAAATTATTTTATTAAAACTTGGTACTAAGTTTGTTTTAGGAGAACTATTTGCAACAAGGAGTCGAGAGACCAAAAAGGGTGCCATTATTTCAGATACAAAGTGATTATATTTGTCCATAATTTAAGTGAAGTATTGCGTCTGCAAACAGTACAAGACTAAAATACAATTGACTCTTATTCATCTGCTTAGAAAATTGAATCCATGAACACAACTTTACTACTATTTATTACTGCAATAGAAACAAATATTACTATTTACTACTAATAGAATGGTAACAATAAACACAACGTCCATGAGCAGGAAAAAGAAAAATAATGGTATAGAAAAACTCAAAAACATGCATGATTAAATTTGCTCAGGATCAATGTCTGGTTCAGGTCTAAAGTCAGCAATGAGCAATCCAATCCAATTGGTAATGGGCCTAGCAGCCACTATTGCTGGAATAATGATAGTGAGCTGTAAGAGCTTTCATTATCAATTGAGTTACGAAATTACCCTGCTCCAGTGTTAGAGATCAATGTCCCTTCAGTGATGAGAAAACCGCCAGGAGTCGACCTCTGCGTGTAATATTCAGCAAGCGCCGGCCTTGGAATTCCATTCAACGCCCTGCATCGCGTCATAGGCCCCTGCACCACCCTGCCATCAGACACAACCCATTCAAGGACACAAATTCGTCATTAGAAAAATATACTTAGATGAAAGTCACAAAATTAGCCTTCAGCATTTCTCCTGGATTTACAGAATCCGAGGAGATCGTGGAGGAACATGTCTGAAACGGAAAGTTCCCTAACGACAAGGTTCTAAGTGCCCCCTTTGGATCACGGAATTTGATGCAAAAACGACAAACTGAATCACAGACAGAGTAGTCAAAGTTGCAGGGTAGACAAACCTGTGAGAAAGGTTGAACTTGCCCATCTTGTAAGGAGAAAACAACGTAGCCATTGTCACTTTTTCTGCAAACTTGATCCGATGATGATGAACTTATTGATGGTATATTCCAACTGAGAAATTAAGGAAAGCCCACACTTACTACTAGTATTTTTATTCTATTGGTCAAAACTAAACTGCCGAACTTGACATATGCCAGATAAAGATATTTTGAAGGGATGAATATGAGCATGTGCTTGTACATTGGATGGGGCTAAGGGACCGAGGGTGAGGCGTATTTAGAGTTGAAATTTCTTTGATAGGGCGGTGATGGACGAAGTCGGTTGGCGTGGCTGCTTCTTTTGGCATGGGTTTCACGTGCCATGTGAAACACTGACTGCCACTATTTTTTTTTTCCTTTTTCCGGTCTCTTGCAAAATTTTTCATGGAAAATGGTATGGACTTTGAATATGGGCTCAATTCTTAGTTAAAAAAGTACGAGTCTGAAGTTTGAGCCTAGACCAAAAAGCTAGAGTTTCTATCTAAACTATGCCAACGCAAATGCTTCCTAAACTGGGCCTTAGTTTCCTGGTTTACGAAATTCATTATATACCCTTTTCTTTTAGCCTTAATTAGGGCTTGTAATGATTGCAAAATGCGCGTTGATTTCCTGTCCACAGACTGACGCATTCATTATCACTCCACTTGGATTGTTGATGACATTTGACAATTTTTTTCATGTTTGTCGGCTGGTTGGCACATTTTCATGAGCGGTGTTGGGAAGGTAATGAGATTTGCTTAAGCAAATTCAAGACCCTAAAAAAAAAAAAAAAAGGGTTTCGTAGAAAGCAGGAGGACTTTTCAAGGCTGTAAAAAAAATTCCACCACATCGTTTTTTCATTGCGCAACATTTGCAAATGGGTTTGGCGAACATGAAGAGATAAGTAAATTTGTCAATATATTATATTTTATATAAAAAAATCATATATTATAAATATAAAATATATATTTAATTTTACTAAATTTATTTATAATTTTTATTAAAATTTTAAATTATATTATTATTATATTGATACATCAAGAGATAATGGAGCCTGTCAAAGTCAACAAGTGAGAAACTGAAAGTGCATAAACGCCGTCCACATCCAAAACTGTGTCAAATTCATGTTTATCTTTGTTTTTTCGTTGGTTCCCAAAGCTTAACTCGGTCAATTCAACATCTCAACCTAGAGAGCTTCGAGATTCTTATATTCTTCCTCCGTCGCTTATTGATGTAACAATTGAAAGGTTGACTAATGTGATCATAATTAAATTATACATTGGTCCAAATTTCACGTTTTTTTGGTTGTTGAAGTAAAAGGAAAAAAAATGGTATCCTTCTTTTTTTTGGACACGATATGCTTGTGTTTTATTTGCAAAAATGTTAGGTGTGACACGATGCCTTGTGGAATAAATTGTTACAAACATAAATGGTTAAGAATTTATGAGACAAATTTTGTGATCCAATAAAAAAACATTAATTTTTTTATCTACTGATATATGGGTGAGAAAAAATTAAAAATACTGAAAATTAATTTGAAATTATAATATTTATTTTTATCCGAATTAAATTTAAATATTAAATATATATGTTAAGTTTAAATTAAATTTTATATTAAAAAATAAAAAATAAACTTAATTATATATTTTTATTAATTTTATATATTTTTAAATTTTTAAAAATAAAATAAAAATATTATATTTAAATATTTAAACATTATATTAAAATAATATATAAAAATAAAATTTAATTCAAATAGAATTAAATCATATAAAAATTTAATTTAAATTTTAATTAAATTTTAATGATTTATAATTTTATACATCATAAAAAAATTAAATCAAATTCAATTTAAATCAAAATCAAAATCATTATATATATATATGTTTTTGGGTCATCATAAAAACATATCTACCATAAAAGAATTAAAGTTTGTTTTGAGTACAAGCTAACCCCAGTTCAATAGTTGAGAATTTAGAGCAAGAAAGTGAGGATAGGCACATGCATTGCTATCCAAGGTGAGCAATCCCATGCAGTGGAGAACATGGAAAGCTTTATTATTATTATTATTAAATACATGCATCTTTTCAAAAGAGTAAAGGGTCAAAACAGTAACATGTGGTAGCCCACATCAACAACTCCTTCATGTCTGATGCAATCATTCACAAATGTGGGGCTTCTGCATCATAAAGCAACTTGTCCTTGGTCCCTACCCTTCAAAACAGCAATATAAAAGAGAAGGGAAAACGCTTGGCAACCCTAATCATGCCTGTTAATTCATTTGCCTACTTCCTCACGCCACCCTCCAAAGCCTAATTTTCCTCACTTTTTAACCTATCATACATCATTTGCTCAATGAGCATGTCTGGTTCCCTGGCCCTAACTTCTCGAGCAATGAAGCTTTTTCCACACAAAATTAATTTACTGCTTATTTCTTTTACGTATAAATATAAATATATTAAAAGCCAATTTTATGTAGGATTTGTTTGTTTTATAGAAAATAAAATTTAAAAATGATTTATAAATTTTCAATATTTATTTGATAAAAATTTATTAATCAATACAAAATAATTTAATAATCAATAAAAAATATTTTTTAAAATTAATTTAATTAACAATATATTTTTGGGACAAAATAAAGTTTTTGAAAACGTAATATATTTATCTAATGTTAAGAGGTATTTTTATATTTTAATTAAAAATATATTAAAATAAAACGAAGTAAAAAATTTTAAAAATCTTTAGTAATCAAATTAAAATATTGTTTATGAGACGGCAATTTTTTTCTTATTAAAAAATTGAGTTGAATCTTCCATCTTCTAATATAAAGAAACAAATATATGTCTAAAATTATCAATGGACATGAATTTTATATTACTTTTCTATTCTCAATTTAATCAAGAATGTCAAATACTTGATTTATTCATATTGAAACTCAGAAAATTTCACTAAAACTATAGCCGTACCAAATTGTTAAGAAAAAAAAGTTAGAAATTAGGGAAATTAAAAGAAAAAAATCTTGATCGAAGAAAAATGGTCATAATTTGTTGAACATAAAGGAGTGGCACGTTATACCAAAAAAAAAAAAAAGTGAACCCCATCTCAAGGATCCTGTCCGTACATGTTGTCAAATAGCCACGTGTCAACATTAAAGCCATATAAAAATTATAATATATGATCTGAATAATCCTACCAAATAAAATCTCTCCCCTACTTTGACCCTTCCCTGCTCAATAGTGGCGCATTGCGCGCCGTGTGTATTTAGATAAAATAATAAACTAATGCAATTTGTGAATATATAAAAAAAAAAAAGATTTAGGAGAGGATTGGTAAATTAAAAAAAAAAAATCATAATCTCGATCTTTTCTCTCCTAAACTCCAATCCTAATTCGTGCGCAGACGGGACATAATAGCACGACAAAACCAAGAAGAAGAGAAAGAGAAAGAAACTGAAACAGACCGTCTCCTTACGTTGTTGTTGTTTTTTATTTTTGGGTTGCAGCTTTTTATTTATTCTGGTATTTTTACAAAAACATTATCATCATCTTCGACGACGCATACGAGGAAGAGGAAAAAAAACCCTTTTTGATTTCTTTCATTTAGTCTTTACTTTCTCCCAAGCAAGAGAAAAAACCAAAAAACCGGAGCTTTTTTACCTTATGCAGAGAGCTTTTTTTTCTTCATATGGCGGCCGCTTAAAACCCTTTCTGTTTTCTTTCTGTCTGTGCTAGTTTTTGGTTTTCCCTTTTTCTGAAGTTATCGTTTCGTTAAGTTAATCGGCGAAAAATCGTTTTGGTGCGGCTCTAAATCGGTTTTTTTTTTTTTGAGGTAAGTTTTTTTTTCCCGTGTTAATTTTTTTTTCTACAGGTTAATTTTCAGTACCCATGTTTATTTGAAAAACTTTTTTTTGTGTTTTTTTTTTTTCCTTTGCTTTTAAGCTCTTACTTTGGTGGATTCAAAGTTTGTCTTTGGATTGTTGATTGGGTTTTTTATGCTTGAATTGCAAGAATTTCTTGATAATTATGGGCGAATTACTGTACTTTGGAGGATCATACTTTATTACAAGAAAATTGATGGCTTTTTATTTATTTCATCTATTCTAACTTATTTTCTTTTTCTAAGTTGTAAGTTGTAACTGAAATATTTTTTAATAGAAGGGAAGTAACTGAATATTTTTTCAACTCGGATAGACGTTTAACTAGTATAACTTGTCTGAGTCCAAAGGGTGAATTCAGCAATCTTGAACATGTTTTTGTTGATTAGATAAGTCGATTTTGGATTGTTGAAAAAAGGGTTTTCGTTTTTTTTTTTTTTTCACTTGAAAGGAGGAAAGTGATAAAGCTAGTAATTTTAGTCTAATTTAATGAAAAGTTCAATGTTTTAGCAACTGTTTATGTTTATTCTTTGATTATTTTGTATATGTTAGCAGTTGAGAAGCTTTAAGGATGTCTAAGAGTGAAGATTCTGGTAGCCCTGGATGGAGTGCATCCTTGTTCATGCAGACGACAGAGGATGTTGCAAGAGCAGTTGTAGCTGCCGCAGCAGCTGCAACTGCTGTTCGTTCTCCTCGACCATCTGCTGTATATTCATCTAAAGATGAAAATGGCGGTAGCCAATTTCAGAAGCTACAGCGTCATGTTTCAAGAGTGTTAAAAGGCTTCTCGCATCCCCCTGAAGTGAGAAGTGGAACTTACAATCCCGAAGTTCTGACTAGCCAAAAGCGTCAATGGGCAAGCTTTCAGTTGCAATACTTGGTACGATACTTAATTCAAGTGGACATGTAGTTGTTAATGCTATTCACACTTGTGTATGGAGTTCTCTCTGCAAGTATCTACTGAGTGATGTTGCTATTTTTTTTTTTTTTAGTGTAGCTTTCATTTTATGTATGTTTAAGTCTTTTATTCCAGCATTTAGCGCTCTTAAAATGAAGTAGTTGCTTGTCTAGTTGTCACTCAATTTGTATATTGCTTTCCTTATATGATGTCTGATAAACCTCTTATATTTTACTTTTGATATATTTGTAATTATATTTAACTGATAGACACAAAATTTGAAAGTGTTTTTATAACATTTTGTTGTTAAGTGTGCAGGATCATAGATCTTTGAAAGAACCATCAAGATTGTTCGAGAGCATGGTTGTTGTTGGACTTCCTCCTAATTGTGATATTCAGGCACTTCAAAGGCAATATGCTACCAGAAAGTTTGAAGGTTCTGGGAAGTTTCGAAGTGCTCTAAGTTGTCAGAACAATTCTCGTGTTGAACCTAACCTTGAACCCCAGGTGGGTTTTCTTCATAAAACAAGTGATTTCGTATATCTTGAAGGGGGTCTCTATTTATGTGGAGAGAGGGAGGGGGTGGGGTGGGTTATTTCTTTGGATATTGATTCTGTCCTTTACTTTCAGGTCTTATTTGTTTATCCTCCAGAAAAGCAGCTGCCACTTAAATACAAGGATCTTCTTTCATTTTGCTTCCCTGGAGGTGTAGAGGTTGGCTAATGGTTCCTTCTTCTTCTTCTACTTCTTCTTATTTATTTATTTATTTATTTTTTGTAGTGCTTAGTTGAGTATGAAATATTCACATTCAAAGGAGTTTAACTCATGCTGTAATATGAATGCTTAGTTGAGAGATTTTGTCAATTTAAATTTTGTTCCAGTGTAAATATGTATTTGCAACATAGATGTGCCTTTAAGCTGGTATTTCTAAATTCAAGTTGTGTTATTTTAGGTTCATGCCGTTGAGAGAACTCCTTCAATGAGTGAGCTGAATGAAATTCTTCTTTCACAGGTATTTATGCTAAAATTGGTGTTAATGCTCTTCCACTTGATAGATTATTTAGGGTTGTTTGATTGTGAGCTTCTCAATTATTCTGGTTTTAGAGTTTCACCATAAAAAACGTTGTTTAAATCTCTTCTAGATTTACTTAACTAAATGCTTCTTCAGACTGCATAATTTGAGTTTCTATCACTTGATTGACAATGTAAACTAATTCTTTTTTCTATACTGATGCCAACGTGGGTCATATATGACACTGAAATTTGTTTTGAGGTTAGGTCAGATTGTTATCACTTGTAGCCGTACGCTATATTAGCTAATTCTAGCCTCTGTATTTAGTTCCATTTGAATTTTTAATGCTAGAGACTTGTATAAGCGCATGCATGCACGTGTTATTGCAAAATGAAAGTTTATGTCATGTCAAATTGTAATCTTTTCTGTCACGATGCTTGTCTTGCAGGAACACCTAAAGCAAAGTGACCTGTCATTTGTATTCCGGTTACAGGTAACCTTTGAAGTTTGAAATATTAAGCTATTGGTTGTCTACTGTTGAAGTCTTGTTTTTCCATTGTGTTTTCTGTATTCAGTTGTGTTGCCTGCTTCTTATGTGATCAAAGTTTGACATGCTGGATGGTGATCACCATTTTAGAGTTCTATAACTGTAGATATAGATACTGAGAAGTGAAACTCATGTGAAGCCTTCTCGCTTGCTCATATTCCAGCCAGAGCTAGTAATAGAGGCTAGTCTATTCTGGAATTTTTATGAACTGACTTGGTCTGGTCTTTTTTGGATCCCAAAATCCTTGTTCTCGTTGCTATTCTCTGCTAACGGTTTTCCCTTTAATTTTTGTTGTGGTTGTTATCAACTCGTATTTGAACCTTTTAGTCATCTATATGCCAGATCTTTAAGTTTACTAGATCACTGCCTATAGCTCTATCATGTGTATACTTGATGATGATTGCATTTTGTTGTTTTCCTCTTATCTTTGATTGATTAGAAGAAGTTCATTTGCTGTTGGTTTGCTGCTTCAATTCTAATTTCCTTTCTCATGACATTGTAAATTATGGTAGCTTTCCTTTTTTAAAATTTTTTTTATTTCTGTTCTTTCCCCTTCCAGGTTGCTGATAATTCCACTTTGTATGGGTGCTGTGTGTTAGTTGAAGAAATAGTACAAAAGCCCTCTGGATTGCTTTCCTTGATTTCAGATAGACAACCTGCCGCCCCGTCTCTAAGCCGTTATGTGATGACCACTCGCAGATGTTATTGCATTCTTTCGAGGCTTCCATTCTTTGAGTTGCACTTTGGTTTGCTGAATAGGTATGCTTTATTACATATCAGATACAACAAAAGATAATGAGGATCACTTACGAACCTCTTTCTTAACTTATTATTATTGTCACTGAGGGTGTGCTTGGTAGAGTGGAAAAGTGGAAGGATGGAAAGGTACAGGTGGAAACGTGGAAAGAAAATGTAAATTTTGAGTGTGCTTGGTGTGGGAGAAAAGTGAAAGGAAAAAAATAGGAAAGATATCCATTTTCCACCCTTATTCACGAAAGCAAATCATTCCAAATTGGAAAGATAGGAGGAGAGAAAATGAGAAAGGTGTGAATAAGTGTTGCATAATTATAAAATTGACCGTTATTATTTTTTCTCTCCATTTTTTCATCTTTCTTACCAAGCACACCACTAGAAAGAAAAGTATTTTTTCCTTCTCACTTTTCTCTTCCTCCAATTTTTCGATCCACCCTACCTAGCAAACCATAAGGGAAAACTATAGCTTTATTTCTTATGTTATTGGATCTTTTATTTGCTCAAATTTCTGAAACATTGTTTTAAATTTATGCATTGATGGAGATAATCCCACTTCATAAAGTTTTTGGACTGAAATCTTGAGGATTTGACGCTATCTATATGGTTCTAGTTCATCTCACTTGTTATCATAACTTCTTTTCCCCCTTAAAATTTTCGTGCAGCTTATTTGATGAAGAAAGGTTGGAGCGGTTAACAATAAGTATTGGTGATATGGATTTAGAGTTGTCAGAGAGTTATAGCAATGAAGCAAATCTAGATGATATGTCAACAGATCAAGGAGCTCTAGAGGACATGCAGAACACAATGACCAAAACCTCTGAGATAAGTTCAGGAGATTCTAACCCTAGAGTTACTGATGATGGGAATAACTTGGAGCATCAAATACTTGAGAGGGACTTTGACTCGAACAAAGCCGTTAATCATGATACTGTTGTTCCAATTGATCTGGAAACTGAGATGTTTACAAGAAAAAAAGAATCTAGTGTTGCAAATACTGAAGATTGTGTTACTGATTTAGATGATTTCACGACAAATAAGCAAGCGGCAGAAAGACATTTGCCAAATGCTGTTTTGCCACTTTTGCGCTATTATCAGTATGAAAGCTCTGAATCTTCTTGCAGGTAGAATGTTTGCAATGCTCCTGTTTGTTTAGTTTGTTACTCATTTCTGTGGAGCTTATATGGTGAATCAGTTTTATATTGTTTTGCTGAAGTATGCTTTTGGCTCTTTTACATTTAGGAGTCCTATCTTTTAGTAATTTTTTTAATAATTGAGAAAGTAGCACTTTCATGCTATCTGTTGTTTTCTACATCTGCAACTATGTGGATGAGTGTTACCATGTAGTCTGCATATAATCCCAAACCTTAATGTGGTATACATTTGTTTTTCGGTGATCATTTAAATGGAAGTTTTCCTTCTTCGTCTCTCTATGTCTAACTTCACAAACGCACATGTATTTACATTTTTATGTACGCACACACTTTTTCAGGTTGAAGTGACTTGGTCATCAATGTCTGATATAAATATGGGATTTATATGTGTCTATGCAGTTTTCAAGGTTCTCCTTGCGAAGAAAGGAATTTGAGGAGTGATGTTGATGATACAGAAACAGAAGAGGCATCTATTTCTGGCCAGGAAGATTCCAGTGATCACCTTGATATTCTTGAATGGGCTAAGGTTTGAATCTATCTTGATTTAAGCTCTAAATTTACCCTTGTGGCATGCCACACTTTTCTTTTTTCTGTGACATCTTAGAAAAAGTGATTTCCCCCAATTTCCAGGCAAACAATCATGGATCATTGCAGATACTATGTGAATATTATCGGTTACCTTGCCCCACAAGGGGTTCAAAACTTACGTTTCATCCTTTGGAGCACCTTCATCCGCTGGAATATCATAGACCTGATGAAAAAGTTTTGCATATTGCTGGCTCAACCATTGATTTGAGATCTTGCAGTACAAAACTTGAATTTGCTGAGGTAACCATGATTGTTAGTTTCATAGGATGGAATAATTTTTGCATTGCTCATTTCAGACTTGGCGGTTCAATTACATCTCACCATTGTCTGCTTCTGTCAGGCACACACTGCCCTTTTGGCCGAAGAGGAATCAACCACTCTATCAACGTGGGCTGTTGCATGCATGTGTGGATCTCTGCGGCTTGAACACGTAAGAATGTGTTCCTTTTTATTCACAGAAGGATAGTTTTAGGTTTTCCTCTAAGTTGATTGTTGTTGATGTCATACTTGGCTTTTTGGATGTCATGTAAATTATTTTCCTCATGGACTTTAGTGTTGTGAAATTTAAGGACATAAATTTGTTTTTACACTTTTCAAGTGGGCGAATATATACAGTTTTGATGCTGCATTAGTAATTCATTAATCTATGAAATGTAACCATGAATTTAATCATAAAAATTTGTTAGTTTTGTCCTGATGTTGTAAATCTTGTTCTATTTGTTATCGTGACATGATGACCGAACACCATTTATCTATTTTTTGTGTTGTGTGTCTAAGTTGATTGTTCCCTCAAGTTATAATGAGCATTAGTGATTTAAATTTGCTTGGTCTTGCATGGATCGTTGAGAGGTTAGCAGTATTGATTTTTCTTATCCTGCAGGTGTTAACAATCTTTGCTGGCGCATTGCTGGAGAAGCAGATTGTGGTTGTTTGTTCGAATTTGGTAGGTATTAAGTATCATCTTAATTGATGGTGGTTTTTTCCCTGGTTGATTATGTTTCAACTACCAATCTTTATGTTAAAACCTGATGAATGTGTTGCAATTACACGGTCCTAACTGCATCTCCTTCCATGGCCTCTAGGCTGGTTGCATCCATTTGCCTGGAATGATTTATAAGTAGCTTGGAGTTTGCATGGATTTGAATCCATATTTTTATAATTAGGAGACCTCATCTCAATTCTTTTGAGTTTTTCTGCTTGATGTTTATCACGTATTTTGAATGATGTGGATTATGTCTTTTTCTTTTTTTTTTCTTCAGTGGTTGATGGTTAGAAATATAGAACCTTTGCGTTTATATTAGATTTGAAATTATTTGCAGGGCATCTTATCTGCTACAGTTTTGTCAATTGTCCCTCTGATCCGTCCATACCAATGGCAAAGCCTCTTGATGCCGGTATCATCTCTTAATGATCTCTACTGATTTTCTAAATTGATATTTAAATTGTTCATATTTTCAGTACTTGTATTCGAAAATTTCCAGGTTTTGCCAGATGATATGCTGGACTTTTTAGATGCACCGGTTCCTTACATAGTAAGTTTACAAACTCTAGTCCTGCTCAATTTCTCCCCTTCTTTTCAAAAGTGCTCGATGTTGGTATGATTGGGTTAGTGGATGATAATACTCTTGTCAAAAGGAAAAGGAGGGGGTAGACCAAAAAGAACTTGTGGGAAACTGTCAAAAAGGATCATGCTGTTATTGGGCTTATGAGGATATCATGTTAAGTAGAGCACAATGATCTACATAACCCATGTAGCTGAATCCACATACTGGGAAAAGTCTTGGTTATTATTGTAATTTACTAATAAAGACTCTTGGCTAAGTTTTCTTTATAGTTAAGTAATATGATCTTTCTGAATAAGTTATCTTCCGATAAATATGTTTTCAATGAACTATGGCACATTTGAGAATTCAACATATGGTGGAATATAGATTTTAATGCAACTTTCCCAGTTTATCCTTAGTTTATTCCCTAATGTTGTACTGGCTAATAAAATTTTTTCTCTTCTGTAGGTTGGTGTAAAGAACAAAACCAGTGAAGTGCAGTCAAAATTAGCCAATGTTATTCTTGTTGATGCTAATAAGAACCAGGTTTGCATCTCTTCTGTTTACATTGCATTATAACTTATTAGATGCATGGCAGACAATTTTTTTCTTTTTGATAATGACTATTACATTATTTTTGTTTTCTAAGTCATGGAGTTACAATTTGGCATAATAATGTTATTTCTAATATGTTTGTTTGATTGCAATATTAGCTCCTTTTGCTAATAAAAGTAAAATTTTTAGTTTGATTAATATTCTATTATTTCTCTCCATTTCCTTCTATTTATTTATTTATTTTTCTATTGGGGTGGTATGCTTGAGAAATTATTGTTTCAGTGGTTTGATGTCCTTTTCTTTTTTACTAACATATATCTAAACATATGACAATTTTCATAGAGCTGTTTGATTTTTGTCAGGTCAACAGTAAGAAGTTAATTACATGTTTTTTAATTTAATCTGGATGTGTAAAAGCTTGTTTTCTTGCTTAGCAAACAGAAGAGCAAATTCACAAAATTGCTTGCTTTATTTTGCATATTCTTAGTGCTTACAAGTTTGTACACTACATTTCATTGCCTAGTTTCCATCGTGCATTTGAAGTCTAACTTAATCATTGCATGATGTGATAGATAAAGGCATCAACGATACCACAACTGCCACGGCATAGGGAGCTGTTTTCATGTTTAAGTCCTTATCATGCAAAGCTTGTCGGGGAAAGTTATTTGGGGAGGAAAAGACCAGTACATGAGTGCACAGATGTGCAGGTATGCTTTTTGCCATCTTTATCAGTTTTGCTTTTTCTATGCCAATCTTAAACCCGAAGGACCTTTTACCGTCTGGTTTACTTTACCTACATTCATGGGTATGGTTCATGGGGGCTTCATATAGAATTCAGGTGGAACCCCACAAAATTCATGATTGGCATTGTATAATTGTAGAATTCTAGATGATATGAACCCTTTCCTGACAGCATACTACTGAGCTTGACTGGTGAGATTGTAGTGTGACACTGTTTTCGATGTGCAGAGCATTGTCATTGTGGATTTACCTCATATAGAGGGTACGCTGTTGCACTTTGTTTCTTGCGCAATGGAATTGTTTGCCTTCCATGAATGGCATCATGGAAACTGAGCCTTTCATTATGATAGTAAATTCATATACAAGAGTTGTTATTGTTTTGCTTTTTCAACTCGTCAGTGTCTGAATTATGCATTGATTGTATTGTGAGGTCTAACTAGAAACTATAATTTCTACTATTTTGGTGTGGACTAGAATACCACCATATTCTGAAGTTTATAATTTGACTATCCATATGATCATTGAATCATCTTTTATTTGATACGTTTTGGTTTTTGTGTAATTGCTTGTTTAAGTTGTTATGCTGTCATTTCAGTGGTTTGCTAATTGTTGTTTTTATGTGGTTTATTGTATAGATTGAAGCTGCCAAAGGTTTTCTATCAGTGTTAAGGTCATACTTGGATTCTCTTTGCTCTAACATGCGTTCACACACAATAACAAATGTACAGTCCAACAATGATAAGGTTTGTGTTTCATTTAATTAGATTATTTCAGCAAAGCAGCTTTGTTTGGGTGTTTCTTTGGTAGCCAGACAAACCTACTATGCTGTTGTACTGATTGTCTTACACTATCAATGCATTATTTACAATTGTGAATTGTTTAGAATTTTCTGTCATAGATTTTGCTGTTACCAGATACATATTACAAGTTTGTCGGGATATGTGATCCATAGGGTCATAAGGATGTCAAAACCATGCTTGGCTTTGTTGGATGGATATTTCCAATACTAAGAACTTGGTCAGTTATTATTACTAATATTTTCAGTTGAATCAAAGTGTACCTAGAACCTGGAGGATTGTATATGCATTAAACATGAGTTTAAAAGAATATGAATTACAATGAACTTTTTATGTAAAATGCCAAAAGGAAATAGGATGTATATTGATAATGATATTTCAACATTTTATTCAACATAAAATGTCTACCGGGGAATCTTTAGCACAAAATTTGGTCCTTTCCAATCAAGTCATTAAAGCAAAATTTAAGGTTTTCTCTACCCTTTGGTTGAGGAAATTTTCTGAGGATTTATGGTCAAAAGTTGTAATTATAGTTTTATGCTGGCCAACCTACCACAAGCCAAACATTTTATGTGGACTTTGTGGTGGTTATGTATGTATTTGTGTAAGAATTTACTCTTGGACAGGCAGGTGGGAAGATGGAGTTGTATAATGCAGTATTTATATGTCATATTCTGCTACCTTGTATTGTTCAAAAACAAATGATAAAATCCTGAATTTCTTCTATGTTCAGGTATCATTGCTTTTAAAGGAGAGCTTCATTGATTCATTCCTTAGTCGTGATCGACCATTTATGAAGGTGAATCCTTCAATTCCCTTCGCTAAATATCTAAGATGTTTTTCACCAGTCCTGATTTCAGAATAATTATAGTACATTGAACCTTGTTTTCCTTTATTTTATGCTTTTCATTTTCTTTCATTTTTTGAGGATGATTATTTTCATATTTATTTTTTAATTGCTGAAAATATACTGACGGTTTTCACCTCCTCCCAGCTGTTTGTGGACACACAACTCTTCTCTGTACATACGGATCTTGTTCTCTCATTTATACAGAAGGAATAGACCACAATCATCCAAAGATGGCCTGGTTTTTGTAGTGTTGTAACTTGAACGTAAGTTCTGCAATGTACAATGTCAAATTATAGTCAATATCAGCAAAAAATGTTATAGGTTTGTAAAAATATATGTATTTATTTTTGCCTCGTCCCAATTCTCCCATTTCTCTTGCTATTTTTTACTTGGCACCCTGAAAATTGATAAATAACAATAATTATAATTAAATGAATGGGATTTTGATCAGGTTGTAGCAGGGTGTTTGAATTCGGGACTGGGAAATATTGTTATTAGAATTGAATGATATATCTTTTTCATCATTATATTGTGTTGGTAAATTCAAGGCAAACAATTCTTGGTCATGTTCCATGAAGCAAAGGGGAAAAAAGAGAGAAATGCTAAGGCTACTGCGCAACAGGACTGAGAATGAAATTTTACCATTGCTTTCCCTTAACGAATCTAGCTTTTGGGAGTGCGGGAAAAATGAAAACAAAGGGCGCACGGTGAATGGATTTTGTTTTCTTCTGTTTGTGCTCCTCGAAAAGTGTAAAATAAATATTTTTTGGTTCAGTTCGAATCATAAGTGCTTTTCAGAGGTGGTAGATGAAGTTTTCAAGTTAAACGGCGCATCTTGCATCTCGGATCTAGGGTAAGCAACTTTAAAGGTTCTTGTTCCCTCTTAACCAAACAATTATTTCAGCTAAACCAATAGTTTCTTTGCAATTAGCAGACTTAGTTTAATGGTGCATCTACCGCCGATCCAAGATTCTATCAAGTTCCTGATTCAGTCATTGACTGCTATTATGATGGAAATGAGCTCTTCTTGATTGCCTTAAAATGGCAGTCAGTCACAGGGTGGTGTCCCTACCACCCTATGCTAGGTTTCTTGACCTATTGAGACACACTTTGTGCCACCTTATGTGGCCTTAAGGCAGGGCATATGGCTCTCGTTTCCTCGACATGATAGAGTAGGGGAGTACATAAGAAATTAAACATGGGTTGGATTAATGGAGCTTGAACTTTGAAATTAATTAGGAGCAGTGATCTTGATTGTTGAGTAATAGCCAGGGAACAGTCTTTTTGAAGCTCAAATCTTGGCAAAGTGGCAAATGCTAGGGCCATAATCTTGCTGGATTTTTTAAGACAGGAATGACCATAAATATTTGTAAGCTGTTTCTGGAGTAGTATGTTTAGTTGGCCATGACCCACATTTGAGTTGGGAAGCTGGAACCCTGAAGGTAGAGCACTGGTGGCCAGTGTTTCTTCCAGGAACATCAATGAAGGTGAATATCTTTCATTAGCTCACTGAATCATAGGATCCAAAGATTAAAAAAAAAAAAAAAAACATTTCTCATTATTCATTAGTCACTACTTTTGGGAGCAAAGTGAAGCAATGAAAGTGGGCTCTACCAAACTATGCTTAGGAAGTTCGAAAAGAGAATTTATTCAAGAAATGCAATGCGTAGGGCCGTTCTGGTCAAGTGGGGTTTTTTTTTTTTGGTAGAAAAGGGTTCTTTGCATGTGTTTGAACCTGCCAGGGAATAAGGACAGAGACTGTGAACAGTGCCAAAGAGTCCACTACTTCGTATAACACCTGCTAAATTTATGATACAAGAATTATGCCTGGGAATTAAATGCAACCAAACAAAATAAATAGTCCTATACTCTCTTTCCTATCTTACTTCTGCAAATGCCCTTTCCACCTTGATGAATGCTCAATATCTCTCCACTGACCTTATAATAAAACTTTACAATAGTCCCAAACTACAGGGAGAAACAAGGATCATTGGGAAAACTGTTCAAGCAGTTCTGTCCACTTGACTCTTTTTGGACCTGAGTGATAATGAAGAGCTGCTACAGGGCTGATATACCACCAGTTTTTGCTTAAAGAATATTAATCCTTGTGTTAAGCGATGCAAAGAATGGTTTCATTCTCCACACTCCACTAATAAAATAGCTATAAATAGATGGCAATGGTTAAAACATTACCTAACTGAGCTGGTTTATGTAGATTGCAGACTAGCTACTTTACAAGAGATAGACAAGCCAGCACATGTTCCTCACATTTGAGAAATAGGGAAAAGAACAGACACATAATATATATATAACATTGAAAAAACAAAAGGTAGATGAGAAAAAAGTGGGAAGAGTTAGCCTGGTTAAGCACCAAAAGAACCCTGGAACTAATCTTTCATTTTCCCAATTTCCGAAAATTGAAAAAGATCGTATAGTAAGTGGGGGATGCTGGGGTCTGAGGTAAAGGAACAGAAAAAAGTAAAAGAGTTAGTAGCAGTAACAGCCCAAAACCGTACAAACTTCTTAAGGGGGCAGGCATTTGGCTTCAGACACCAACTCTTGTAGTTAATAATAATAATAATTCTCTCTTTTGTTTTTACAGTCTTTTTAATCCACTCACCTTTAGTTTATGGGTTTCCGTAGAGTTGTCAGAGACAAGAGCTGCCACTGAGGTAGCTTAGCTGCAGGACCAGAAAGCAACAGAGAGGTGCAGTCATAATATGAGCAGCTGCTCTCTCCCTCAGGACTCAGGAGTCAGGGAAGAAAAGAGAGAGAAAAGAGAGGTGGCAGCATTATATCAGAACCATTAGTTTTATCCATGTACAGAAGATTCTGCAGGGAAATGGTCCCTGAAATAAATATACCTACTCTACAGCAGCAGCAGGCCTCTCAAGTAATAAGTAATCACCAACCAACAAACACACTTGCAGAGAAACCAACCCTCTTTCTCTCTCTTTCTTCATGTTTGTTTCTCTTTCACCGAACTGTGTGGTCTAATTTACTGCCTTTTTCTTTTCCCCACCTTTCTTATTAGCTTGCTTTCAACAATTTTCTTCTCCTTTCTTCTTCTCTCTTGAATGATGATGAGTGGAAGAAACAGGTTTCCTTTTACTGCATCACAGTGGCAAGAGCTTGAACACCAAGCTCTAATCTTCAAGTACATGGTCTCAGGCATCCCCATACCACCTGATCTCCTCTTCACCATCAAGAGAAGCTGCTTGGACTCCTCACTTTCTTCGAGGCTTTTCTCTCGCCAGCCTCCACATAGTAAAACCCAAACTAAACCCATTTTAACTTTTCTAATGACTTCTATTTCCTTCTGTTTTGGTTTTTCTGTAGCCGGTTTTTTTTCCATCTTTAACTATAAGGTTCCTGTTGTATTTGACAGTTGGATGGAATTGTTTCCAAATGGGATTGGGGAGAAAAGTGGACCCAGAGCCCGGGAGGTGTAGGAGAACAGATGGAAAGAAATGGAGATGCTCGAAAGAAGCCTACCCAGATTCAAAGTACTGTGAAAGACACATGCATAGAGGCAAAAACCGTTCAAGAAAGCCTGTGGAAGTTACTACTACAGCAATAGCAAACCCTTCAACAGCAACCTCAAATATCTCATCAATCACCAAGACTCACCCCCCTTCTTTTTCTTCTCTTTCTTCCATGTCCTTGTCCTCCTCCGAGTCCCAACAGCACCACCATCAACTTCGTTACCCTGCTTATCATTCCCAGGTCAATCACCCCTCTATGTATCCCCATGCATCAAGAACTCCAGGGATTGGCCTGTCACCTCAAGAAAACACCACCCACTCTCTCTTGGAGTCTGGCTCTTACTCCCAGACAAATACAGATTACAGGTTCGGTTACAAAGATCCTTGTCCCTTGAAATTTCTTTTACCGTACCTCTTTTCTTTTCTTTTTTGCATATTTCTTCATATTTTTAGTGCTACTATTTGCTAATGAGTTTTGTTTCTCGTGGCTTTTATGAAGAAGAAACAGTTATGTTTATGGGCTAAAAGAAGAGGTGGATGAGCACGCTTTTTTCTCTGAGCCTTCTGGGACAATGAGGAGCTTCTCAGATTCATCCGTGGATAATTCATGGCAACTTACGCCACTAACAATGAGCTCCTCTTCTTCAAAGCAGAGGAGCTGCTCTGGCTTACAGAGTGAATACTCTTACTTGCAGCTTCAAAGCCTCACTGATCACAACTCAAAACAAAACAAGCAGGATGATGAGCATTGCTACGTATTGGGAAGTGATATCAAATGTGAAATGCCTATTAAATTTGATAAAGGAGAACCCCAAAAGACAGTCCATCGATTCTTTGATGAATGGCCACCAAAACATAGAGATTCCTGGCTTGATTTGGATGATAAGTCATCAAACAGCTCATCAGTTTCAACAACCAAGCTCTCAATATCCATCCCTTCCACTTCACATGACTTTCCCATTTTCAATTCAAGAGCTCATAATGGTATTTTTTTTTTCAATCGCTTACCCCTCGTTTGTCTAATTTAAGACATTTAACTCGCTTCCTTTTTGGTCTGAAAACTTGAATTTTGTTTTGGCAGATGGTTGAGCATCCAGTGATAGGTTTCTGCATTACAGGCCAAGAATGTACTTAGTGGGGATCACTTCTTGCTGTGAATTCTGACTGTTTAGTCTTTCCTTATTTATTTTCTTTTGGCTCTTTTTTTTTTTTTTGCCAATTTGGTGAAGTTGGCTTGTGTGTTTTTAATGAAGGATCCAATGACTTCTATCTTACTGGTTTCTGTTCTTTTCCTTCTGCAAATTTATAGTTCATAAATATTTAGACTGAATGACTCCTCCAAACGTGATTTGCTGGTAGCTAACAGGGCGGTGTGTTGTTCTGGGGTTTTTAATTTTTATGTTGCTTTTAATTTTAAGCACTTACTACTCAACCTGATAATTATAGTTGGGGGACCCTATGTAACCAGGATTTGCTAATTTCAGTCTTCTAGTCTGGTAAAGCCTCTCTCCTTGTGGACATCACTCACGCCTAGCCAAATGGTCCAATGATGAAACTTGCTTTCTACGCTTCTGCTCCTGTTTTGGGAGAAAATATTTCTCTTCAAATGACAATCTCAAGTCCATTGAACATACAAATGTTGCTATTTATCATGGCTAAATTTCATTCATTATCCTAACATTTTATTTTATTCTTAATTTTTGAATTATTTCATTTTGATTCTTAAAATCTTAAAGTAGTTTATTCGATTCTTTTGTCATATTTTTTCCAATCATTTAAAAAGGTTTAGAACTTAAAAGAAAAGTAGAACCAAAAAAAAAAAAAAGTTTGGGATCATGGATGAAATTTATTCATTCACGGTATAGAAGGGCAACATTTGTCCAAAAAAGACAAAAAAAAAAAAAAGAAGAGAAGAAGATATCCATCTCTTATGGTAGTAAGAAAAAAGGAAAGAGTTGGGAATTCAGGATTCAATTCTCTTCCTTTTGGTTAAACTATTATCATCTAAGTTGAGAGCTGTGGTTTAAAGCATCTGGAGAAGAAAATCTCTCGCAAAGTTTAGGCTTTTGGGAAAATATTCAACTATTAATTAAATAGGAAGAAGCAGCATCTTCCATTCCATAGATATTTGGTTTTAAGGGATGCATGCATGCCAGTCAGCCACTTTTTACCATGTTCATCTTCTACTTTGGCATAACTAAACATGCAACTTTAGTTTTCCACTAAGCTTTTTTATCTCCATCTCTTTCTTTTATGTACTGCCCTGCCTGTACTACTCACTCCTCGTTACTACACCTGTGTATACCCATAATCAACGAAAGTTTCCCACAGTATCTTCCTGTGATTTGTTTTTAACCAAAAGCAAATAAAGGAAAAAAAAAAAAGAAAACAAAGTTAACCGTTGTTAACAAAAAAGCAGACTCAGGGCAATTAGACAGGTTAATAAAGTATGTTTCATTAGAGGAGATAAAGGGAATTGAAGATGTAGTTAGCAGTTGAAGTCATGGGTATTTAGTATAAGTTATAACTTCTGTTTGTCAGGGGAAAAAATTACTGTAGTACATTTAATTTGTTTGGTATGCCTATAGCAACATCCAAAATCTTAAGGTGTATATATTGTCATAAAGGAATTTGGTAATCACAATGGGTTATCATGAAACTGGCTGGTCAATGAATGAAAGGAAAGGACAATATTGGTTCAGGAAGAAAAAAAGAAAGGAGCCAGCCAAGCAGTAAGGAGAAGTTGAGGCCAGGTGAAGTCAGACGGTGAGGTTAAGCTCTGGGAAAAAAGAGGACTACCCTGGATTGCTCTGAAGCTTCTGGTTGGTGGTTAAGTAAGTGGTTCCTTTGCTTTGGTCCAAAAAAGAGAGAGAAGAGAAAGAGAGACATTTATGTGGTTACAGAAAGGACTTACCCATCAGCATCAGCTCATCAGTGGGCACTTCTCAGTGAATGAAGGTACACTTTTAATCCTCCCCCTTCCTTTCCCACACGTATACACACACCCCCCCCAGCCCATCTGACTCTCTGACAGTCTGTCTCTGACTCTGACTCTTTCTTGTCTTTTTTTGTCAGTCACCACCCAAAAACATCTGACAGCCTTCACCTTACACTTTGAACTATTAAAATCCAGATTGGGCAGACATGGATGGACCTTCCCGTGTCTGAATATTTCTATATTTGACAATTCAGTTCTGCCCAATCTGGATGGTCGATTTCCATTGTTAATGCTTGTCCACGCTCGATGCTTTTTAACTACTAAAAATATTTCTAGTAAGATCAAATCACCCCCACGATTTATCTCTATAATGTCCTAAGATGAATGAAGAATCACATGGTCGGATGAATTTTGTTCTTTGGTTCTTCGAAATATACAAACTTGCAAGGCTTTGTTAGAACAATTATATTAATGGCACAGCGCAGGATGGAAGTGGCAAAACGGATAGAAGTGTTCGCCTTGGCTCTTTATACTAATGTTTACGCAGATTTTCTTTCCCATGCATCAATGAAGTGTACAACATGGAGATCGGATCTTAAATAGAAACGCAAGAGGAACGCACGCATCATCTATAAACAAAATATCGTGATCCCCACTACAATAAAATAAATGAAGTTCGAATTCCACTTTGCTGATCTCATTCCTCATCATCATCATCAAGCGCAGCATCTCCATTTAGCTTACTGTTATCTTCTCTAATTTCTCCATCACTCAGATGTAGCTCAGCTGAATTCTCTCTTACAGGACTGGACTCTGGTCCCCTTTGTAATGTTTCATCATCATCAGACTCTGACCATGCCCGCCGCCGTCTTCCTGCAGCTGATGAAGACGCAACAGCCTTCACAGAGAAAAAGAAATGGTAACATCTCAGGCAACAAAGAATAAAACAATTTGCCATCATACCACAGTATCCTCCGTACCACACCAATCCTTTGTATGATATAAGTTGGGCTGAAATAACATGCTAAGTGGAAACACACCAAGACAAGGGGTATACAGCATGCTAAAAGAACCATTTCTTTGAAAAAATGTTTAACCACCTAAAGAAACTAGAGCAAATGCATCTAAAACTACAGCAAGCTTATCTACCACCATTGTTAGTTTCACCAGATAAACGGTCGTGGCAGTAGACCATGAACATTTTAAATTCTACTGCACATCTATTATTTTAATTTAAAAAGAAGCCACAGAGTTGACAAAATGCAATTAGATTTTAAAATATGACGTCAGATGCCTGTAAAAGAAATGATTGTAAAAATGTTACCACCTCATCCTCCGCATCAGAATCTTCTAATCCAGCTGCAGCAAGAAGATCCTGAGCATTTTCTCCATTGTCATCATCCTGATCATCCATATGAGTTGTGGATTCCCTATAGTTCATGTTGGCATCTTCATCTTCCAATTCTTCCCGATCATCCACCATGTCAGGTTCCTCATCATCTCTCTCAGAATGTGATTTATTCTTGTCCTTCTTTCTCCTCTTTCCACCTTTTCTTCTCCTCTTCTCACTATGCCCACCCTCTTCATCATCAATTTCAGACCTTTCCCTTCGTTTGGAAGCAGGAGTGCTACTCTTCCATTGCTCCTGGAGATAGCAGCAAAGAACAAATTATATTCAAAATCATAAAGCCAAAATCTTAGATAACTAAATAACACTCTTTGAAGCAGATTTAAGTGAACCCTAGATGGTGTTAACGGCTGGATTGTCTGGTAAGTATAATATCCAATAAAGGCACAAGAAATCTATTACAGGATCATGCATCCCTGAGTCAGACAAAAAAAGTGATAAGATTTCCACACAAAAAAAGGAACTGCTCAAGTTTTAGTGTCTCCATGGCAAACAATCTCCTGACAAGAAATCTTTATTTCCGATCAACAAAATATAAATCACAATGAACCTTTTACCGCGATTGCTGACAAATCAGCAACACCAAAAAAGGGAGGAGAGAAGTAAGGGATAAGTTCTGAAAGCTCATCAACTCCATTTTTTATTAGTTTCACCTTGTTACTAGCTTCTGGAAGAGATAAAATGATATTGGCTAATCCAATAGCAGTAAAGTCAGTAATTTTGATTATATCTGACATAGCTTAAAATCTTGCCTGGACACGCTTA
Source organism: Durio zibethinus (assembly GCF_047325235.1). Lineage (NCBI taxonomy): Eukaryota > Viridiplantae > Streptophyta > Magnoliopsida > Malvales > Malvaceae > Durio > Durio zibethinus. Next base: position 33,513,056 of record NC_143167.1, read on the forward strand.
AAATGTTCCTCTGCCTGCTGGAGCCTTTTTTGCTCATCTTCTTGTTTTCTTCTCTCCAACTGTTTTGCCACAAAAGGAATTAAGCAAACATAAGCTAGCCATCTTCAAACAGAACAACATTCACATCACAATAATCATACAAGCATAAATGAATAAAGCAAGTTTACACATGCACACCAGATATTTTCTTTGCTCTTCGGCCTTGCGACGGGCTTCCTCAGCCAATGCAAGTTGACGAGCTGCTTCTTGTTTCTGCTTGTTCTGCTGCTCTTCACGCTCAGCTGCTTCACAGTGAACTTTTGCTGCTTCAAGCAAGTGTTTGCAATATTCAACATGGGTGTTAATCTTCTTCTCATCAAACCCATGAAGATGAAGGTTGGATGCGGCAGATAATTGACTAAATATACGAACAGCATTCTCTAGCTGTGCAACTGTTGAACGTACCTAAAATGGTGAAAAGGAAGATGATTATAGGAAATATTAATCTCTTTTGATCCACTTCCAGTTATAAAAAACAATATCATTCCCAACAAATCTCCACTCATGAACGAAAATGGACCAGAGACTAGCCTCATTTCAAGTAGATTAGGCCAACTGAAGACAATCACACTTCAAAATTTGACCCTATTTAAAGTATATCTTATAAAACACTCAAATTTCTGGTAGCATCATACCTACCACATCTCAATAATGCAGATCCTTTAATAGGCAGAATCAAATTGCAATCCTACCAGCTCTTATCGTCATACCTTTAACTTCTACAAAGAATATCTATGTGTATCCCTTCTTACAAGGTTTCCATCACTCACACAACACTCCAAACTCACCTCTCCACTATAGACACACCTGCATTTTTCAAAGAATGCATCCCACATAGTTGGAAGTTAGTGTTAACAGGAGATAGGAATCACTTCTAATTACCCACTAACAATTTCTATTCCTAAAATAGAGTTATGCATACACAACTCTTCTTTAAAGATTTGAAGCAAAGCCATGTCATAAATAACTTTCCCCGGGGATAAGTATTGGAGAAAAAAAAAGAAAATCGATACAACTGTGATGAAACAACCTCATCTGCAGTCCTCTTTTCCTTCTGTAGTGTTGATGTTGAGAATTTCTGCATAGCTACTCCTGCATCAAACCTTAGTGTGTAATTTGAAGGAGCTAAGTGGATGGCTCTCAATAAAGTTTTCTTGCACTCTTGCCATTGTTCAGCTTCGTAATGAGTCCTAGCTAGGTAGAGAAGAATTTGAGAATCTGTATTGTAATAGAACTTCCGCAAGCAATTTTGATACTGCAAGACAGCAAGTATTATAGCATGCAAAAGATAATATAAGGAAAAAAAAAAAAAGGAAAGCATATTAAATCAATAACTCACCATTTTTACAGCCAAAGCAAAATTTCCTTGAGCAAAGAAAATATGGGCCAAATTTATCCATACATCTGGCATTTGGACAAAAACACTCCCACTTGCACCTTCTTGAACCTATAATAACTAAAATTAGATCACAAAATTTGAAGTTTTACATTACATGTAAAAAGATTAGACAAATTACAAGCCCAAACCTGAGTAAAAATATCTTTTGAAACATCAAATTGGCCTTTTTCTGCCAAGACTACTCCAGCACCATTTGCAGCATATAAATTCTCTGTATGCTGAACAAGGACCTGTAAAGCATGCGGATGAACCAAAAAAGAAACTAAGTTTAGGCTTCACAGAACATTGTCAAAATATCAAGCATTAGCACAATGCAAAAGGCAAAAATAGGGAATTTAAAGATGAACCTATGTCAGCACAAGGATATCAGAAATTTAGTTCTATAGGCTCTCTTCCTTCTCTATCCAAGACAATTATTTAGTTTAAAGAAGAAAATCAGTATTACAGAGGAACTCCATCAGTCAGAAAAGTTTACATATCCTCATCATTTCAACATCTTTTTTTAATAGACTACCATACATTTTCTTTTTGCTTCTGTCAATAAGGTGTTTCCAAAGCTCTATGAAGAGAGACATCCCCTCAAAAAGACAAGAACCAATTGAAATGATATGTAGATGGAGCATTCACCATAGAGTTAACCTGTGGTTGGAAAGAAACCAGGCAATTTACTTGCATGTGATTCTTTATAGTGCACGATAGTTACTGTCTTATCCCATTAATACAGTTCAGATAACTGTTAATATTTATCTGCAGCCATTAACCTCCAACTAAAAAGTAAATCATCACTGGTAAAAATACATTCTAAACAACAATATTCCATTATATTAATTAACAAATTTAATCTGGAAGTGGAAACTATAATTGGAATAAATGCATAACATGCAAAAAAATTCTTCAGAAATTTGAAGACATCAGAATCTTTAGTAGAATAACATGTTAATAAAGTATTGCAAAAATGGCACTTAAGGGTGAAACATGAAAAATAAGATAAACTGTACTCTTGTATACAGTTCCTTGGCTTTTTCCAAATGGGTGGCTTCCAACTTAGGATTTCTTTTCTCATTGCGAATTGCTGCAAAGTAGTTCCAGTTCCCCTACAAAAATATCGAATAAGCATATCGGATTAAGATGTTGTTTCAGTAATGAGGACAGTGAAAAAGCACCAGAAACAAAAAACAAGAAGAAGCCTTTTCATACTGATAATGAGATGCAAACAAAACCTCTTGAAAAAGCATTGCAAGTAGTTATTAGAGAAACATATCCTGTCATTGTTAGACTTGAGTAAAATAATGGCAAGTTAATAGAAAAGGAATTTCCCAAAAGAAATGAATAAATGAATGCAGTGTACACACCAGAGAAAGAATAGCATACGAATCCCTCCCATTAGTTGCATCACTAGCAGAACGAAACGTTTCCTTTGCTTTAACCCAGTCATCATTCTTAAGCTCCAAGTCACCAAGCATGGATAATGCATTGGGGCATTTGTCATTAACCTTCAGTGCCTCATTAACCTATATATATAAAGTTTGGAATTATTCTCAGACAACCATGCCTATAATAAGATAAGAAAATAGCAGCTGGAATGTTTTAGGGTTAATAACAACCAGTTCAATGCTTAATTGAAGATTATTTCGAGCTTTTGCTATGGCCGCAAGCCTCAGATAAGCATCAATGTAGTCTGGATACTGTCAAGAAGTAACAAACTTGTTAAACAATATAAAGTGCATAAAAAAATAAATAAAAGAAATAAAAGAAAGCAAAGGAAAAAAAACAAGAAAAATTGAAATAGAAAAGAAAAGAAAAGATGATACTCTGATCATGCTAATAGCCAACAACCATGGCATTTGCTCAACCATGAGGTAGAAAAATCTATAACTGATTTGGAGAAATACAAAAGAAAAAGAAAAGGAATAACAACAGGCTTATTTAATTATGGGAGACAGTTTGAGTCGGGAAACATGCACAAAAAATAATAATAACAAAAAAAAAGAGAACCTGGAATTGGGGGGGGAGGTGATTGACAACAAATCAAGGCAAGTCTCAAATACGTGCAACAGAATATGAAAGTTTTAAGTCATGCCCGCAACAGTGGGAAATTTGAACTGCAGAAAATCAGCTTGATCTTTAAGCCAACCATCAAGCAGGGCAAAAATGAGATTTCGCTCTATTCAATGGGGCCCTTATAATCAATTATAACTAGTCGAATAAATGCTTTTGTTCAACAACTTTTTCCAAGTGCAACTTATCCAGATAAAGTGTCCTTACCCTCCATTGTGGAAAGATATTTAAGTAAAAAACACCAAGTTAAGAGGAATGCAAATTTGCAGATCATACCTTGAATAATATCAGGCGATACAATATGTTTGCAGTTCCTGTGTTATGCAGCTGCTCATGTAATCTGGCAAGGTTAAATACAACTGTTACTTTATTCCAGGGTAGTTCCACAGAAAGACCATCTTCCTCGAGTCGATGAAATAACTGCATATCCTTGTAGTCAAGGATAGAATCACTGGCTTCAATAACATAGGATTTTGGCATATTCCCAGTTAAAGCAAGCCATACACCATCTCCCAGGGCCTTGTTGAAACTTTCCAGTGCTAGCTGTAATATATGAAACATCAACTGCCATGGAGTAAATTTCTAAGAAAGGGTAGGCAAGTTGAAGATTTAGAAAATTGCTGTAAGGGTGAGCAAAAGTCGGTTACAACCAACTAAAACTGACTAAATTCGGTTAATTCAAATCAGTTAATTCAATGTTGGTAATAAGGGATTAAAGGCATTGGTTTTTCAACTAATTCGGTCGGTCCTTGGTGACCAAAATTCAATAACTGAACAGACTAATTTAACCAACATTAATATTAATTGATTTTAAAAATATATTATATATTATATTATGTTTTTTTGAAAAAATATATATTATATATTAAACATAAATACCCTTACAAAAAACCCCAACACCCATCATTCTTTCTTTCTTTTCTCCTCTGCCGACTCCCTCAGCCTCAAACACAGCACCAGCGCCAGAACCTCAACCTCAGCCTGCATTGCCACCAGCTCCAACTCCAGCTGCACGAGCTCTGCTCAGCCAACTAGGACTGAAGTTGGAAATTTTCAGTCTTGTTAGTTTCAATTTTGTCCGTTCTGGTTTTGTTTAAATTAAACAGACAAATTATTTGGTGCAATTCTTCTTAGCTTATATACAAAAGTGCACCTGCCACCTCCTGTAGTAAACTAGCAATGGGTGGGCGCTATCAAATAATAGTATAATAGTATTACTAGTATTAAAAGGGATGGGGAGGGTAGATTGAAGCAACAGGATAAACTTTTGTTGTTGGAGACTCCACCAAAAATGATGCAGAGCACGCTTCTTGGTGATTGTCTGGGAATTTGCTGTCCAAGATTAGCTAAGTAGTCCTTTTATTTTAAGGGTTTTCCTTCTATCTCACCCAAAAAAAAGAAATGGGTGGATGAGTGGTTGCTAGTAAACTGAATAAAGTCAGTGGCAACCTATTCCAGAAACAAAAGGCTTGGTATTTATAATAGTGATGCTCATGACCTATAGCTTTGATTTATTTTTTTTTTTAAAAAAGAGAAAAAAGAGTCTTCCCATAGGTTCGGTTACTGACCAAACCAACAGACCTGATTCAGCTTTTGATTTTAGTTTATCTATAAAAGTTCAATTGGTTCATTTTTTTTACATAGGATTGGTTAATTCGGATTTTTCAAGACTGAACTAACCAATTGCTCACCCCTATCTTTGAAGAGCGATAATTTCATTTGCAAGAGAATGGATAGTTGTTGAATAACAATGTAAACAGATATTTACCCAGAAAAATTGAATAGCATAGAATAAGCCATAAGAAATCTGACAAACCTCAAGCTCTTCCCTTTCAAAATGTAGAACACCAATATTGTTGAGCACTTCTACTGGCACTGCTTGACCTCCCTTTTCCATAAGATTTCGTGCCTTTACAAATATTTTGAGTTTTTAAAAAATAAATAGCAGACAGAGAAGATAGTACTAGAACTTCACTAAAATTTATCCAGAAACAGGAATATCAAGAATTAGGTAACAGTCCATAAGAAGGAAGCCCATACTGTTTTGAAGGCATCAAGAGCAGCTCCTGTGTCATATGAAATTAACAACTCCCCAAGATCAAGAAATGCCTGTGCAGAAGTTAGAATTAGAAACTGTGTTACCAAATAATACTAAACATATCTTGAGTTTAATTAAAACACATTCAATCTTGTAATCAGGAAAGTACAATGGCAAGATAAAAAATAAAAAAAAAAAGCGAAAAATGGCAAATCCTAATATCTGCCAGCTTATCTCTGAACATTCAGGTCAATGTTGCAAGAAAATTTCATGTTAAACCACTTCAAGACAATAGTACACATTAAAGTCTGAAACACAGTGCATTAACATTGCAACTTTCCTAAAATATTGAAGAAGAATATAAACTACCTGTGCATCACGGGGATCAATTTTTGTGGCCTTTCTCATAAATTCTTGAGCTTTTTCAACCTGACCAAGCTGAACATATATGTGCCCAAGAGCCTAAAGGAAACAATAAAATTCAATAAAATAGAAAAGGAAAATCCTCAAACAGGAAAACACCTTAATAAGTGAAAAACCAACAACAATGCCATTTCTACTCACCTTCAGTGTCTCACAGTTATCAGGGTATACTTCTAAAACTTTTTCAAAGTTTGAAAGTGCACTCCTAAAATCTCCTGACCTAAGTTTTACTTGTCCCAAACCTGTCACAACAAAATAAAATTGACGGAAAATGAAAGTCCATGAATAACATTATTATAATCATCAAGCTTGAAAATTTCATGTAAATCATTTTTGTCACAGTCATCCAGCCTCACTCATCATCAAAGGGTTAGAAATTACACTCTCCATCCCATTGATGTTGTCATTTCCATGCTTAAAAATTGTCACATTCAAACTGACAACATGAATGGGGCAAAGAGGTATTACTGAACCAGTTAATTCAAACCTGTGATAATTGAGCTCATACTAAAACTAAAATTAAACAATCCAGTGGGATAATGCACAAAATTCAGTTGAATAATTGAACTCAAAAGTGTCTTAAATATGTTTTTTACCATAGTAAGGAAATACAAATTCATGGGGCTTATTGATTTCCTTGATAGATGCCATGTAATAGAACCCAGCTTTTTCGTAGTCCCCCTACACTAAGAAGAAATAACATTGATCCCATAAGTAACTTTAAGAATCAAAATCACCACAGTTTGACAAGCATGGCTAATTCAGCCAACTTAAATCAAAGTTTAAGATTGTAGACAAAAGATTTCACCAACATTTACATTCACCTATTTGAGATTCTGGACCACAAAGTAGGCAAATATAGAAAACATTATTGTTATTCCAAGTTGAGTTGGTAAATTATCTGTCTAGCAGAACTTCAATAGTAGATAAAGGAAGAAGTAATCTTATTTTATCACATTGAACTGTCAAATGATCACTAATATAAGAGTAACCATGGGTGGTGACTAATGAGTAGGAACCATATAAAGGAAGAAGTCACTAAGATAGCTTGTTTTATTTAGCAGATACTCTAAAACTATTTCCTTTTAAGACAAAATCAGATCAAAAGGGAAAAAGAGAGATTGGCTAGCTATCAACAAAGAACAAGATATAATATCCTCACTTTTCCACAACTTTCAGCTCAAAGTAAAAAAAAAAAAAAAAAAACGTAAATAGTGGTCTATTAGAAGTATTGAAATAAAGGGATAGTATTTGAACCTTGCTATGATAAGAGCGTGCAAGATTATAATAAGAATGTGACTTGGTCGGTCCATGATTGGTGACAGCAAGAGCTGTTTCAGTCAGTTGTTCAACTAAAAAGTGTTGTCCAGTGAAGAAAAAGTGATTTGCTAGATAATTTAGTGCCATTGCACAGTAGGGATATATCTCAAAAGCCCTACGCATTTTGTCCATGCCTTTTTGAATCCCAGCAGCTGTGGAGACATAATAAAGCATCATCACTACACTAAACTCAGATAATAGAACAATAACCAAACCACATAGAACATCGATCATAAGCAGAGTAATTTTATCTCCCAGTCTACCTTCATTTGCTTGCAAATCCATAATTGCCAGTGCAACAAGAGCTTCAGCATTTTCTGAGTCTAACTACAAACGTTAATTTTTGGGCACAAAGAGAACAATCAGCAATGAACATATGGAACATGCCATAAATAACAGTAACTAGAAACAAAAACAACTGCAAGAGTTTCATAAAAAATAAATGTAATTGATTAAACCAAATTACCTGTAAAACCCGCTGAAATGCCTGTCTAGCTTTTTCAAATTGGCCCAATTTATATCGACAGAGACCGATACCAAGTCTGACAGCCCCAGGACAATAAGGATACACTTGCAAGGCCCTCTTGTTAAATTTATGTGTTATGTGAGTTAGCAAACATGTCATTATCTTGAACCCTCAAGTTAAAGAAGTATGAAATGCTGAATAAAATAAATGTAACAGACCTTGTATAACTCCAATGAATCAGAATAACGACCGCGATTGAACTCAACACATGCCTGAAGATACACACAACAAGTTATTTATGGAAAAAAAAAAAAAAAGCAGCATGTAAACATCTTAAGTTATGTTGGGTTCCTTCCCTGGGCCATTCCAGCCAGAACTTCACTTCTTTATAGAAGACAATGAGTTTGCTTAAAAATTTATCCATGAAATATTTATCAATCATTTAATGCAAAGCAACTATGGTCACTAACACAACATCACAAATTTCACAACTAAGAGTAGGGAAATCTCTCTGTATATTTGGTAATATCTTCAATGTAATCAACAAATCTAACCACTAGCATATTACATTAATATGAAAAAATGAATACTTAAATACACCTGACCAAGAAGAGCAGGAACATTATCTAGATCTCCTTCCAAGACAATCTTAAATGCAGCAAATGCCTGTTCTACTTCACCTTTTGCCAGGAGAAGCTGACCTGTGTGCGGTAGACATTGATTGAAGTTAAAAGCATTTCAAATAACATGAGTTGCCCAAACATTGCGAAACAATTCATGACCCTAATCGGAAGAAAGAACAAAGGTTATCAGCAAGTGAAGAATAAATTCATACATGAACTAGACTAGACATCAAGTATAAGCTGGTGTCAACACGAAAAGTAGCAAAAATATACTTCAAAATAAAACCCAGTTTAAGATTGATCACCCAATCCCTTGTCTGTACTGTAATTGGAACTTTAATTAGATATGCTATAATAGCATAACAAGGCCTGACAATGTTCACCTTTGCCAACCCAAGTCGAGGGCTCATGCATATCAATTCTAGACGCTTTATTGTAATATTGAGTAGCCAAAATAAAATGTTCCTCTTTCTCCCTTTGCTTTGTCTCAATTTTTCCAAGGTAGCTGTAATAAGCCCCTAAAGCATTAAGTATAGCAATCCTTTCGTATCTAACATCAGCATAATATTCATCGATTTCTGCAAAACAAAAATACTACAATCAAATCATGCAGATAACAATTTATCAGTTAAAACAAATTCAATAAAATCAGTAACATCGAAGTACCATCGATTTCTTCAAAACAAAAATAGTACAATCAAATCATGCAGATAACAACTTATCAGTTAAAACAAATTCAATAAGATCAGTAACATCGAAGTACTAAAGTAAGGAAAAGAACATGAAATAAGAAAACGCATAAATACCAGGACTGGATCCTTCTTCGAGAATTTGTCGAAATTGTTCAATCTTCCCTTGTTTAAAGTACTCCCTCTACACAATTAAGAAAAAGACCCTAAAATGTCATCATAACATGAATTGATCGAGAGGAATTCGCAAGTTAAACATGAAGGATTTTGAAGAAATTAAAAAAAAAAAGAGACGAACCGCAATGATGAGCCAGAGATCAAGAGGAGCTTGTTCGGCTTTGAGGATATCAAGAATATCAGAAGCATCTCGAGGAAGCTGATCCAGAACAACCCGCACTTCCTCTTCCGAGTTCTGAACCGGTATATAAACACATGACATTGATTATCTGAGACTGGAAATTTGTGAGAAAACAGAAGAAAAAAATTCTAGATAAAACCTAGCTCTACCTCTGTTTGGCTATTTGTTTTTATTTTTTTTTATAACAAGGAGAGAGAAAACACTGTGAGTGAAGAGTGTAACTGAATACGGGGAAATTCGAAGGGCGAATCTTTTTTGTCCGTATTTTTTGGTACAATATCTTTTTATTACCGTTGGTGAAATTGATAATTTTTTTCAATAATTTTAATATTTTGTTTTTAAAGAGCAATGTCTTAATGACATTGGATACTTGTTAAGATTATTATTAAAATAATATTTTAAAAATAATCAAATTATCTATCAATTGAATTATAATTTTGGTAAGAATGACTGCAGTTTTATTTCACATAGTTATCTGTTATGTAAATATGTTTAATTATTGAATGTATAATATGAATTAATGAAGAACTATTTTTTTGGGTTAAAAGGTAAAAATTACTTTTCTTATCGTTTACAGACCTGCAGTAAGAGTTACAGCCAGTTACTCAATAAATATTTACGACACCGTTTTCGGTCTATTTGCAATATCGAGTCCCTGAAAGCTCTGTCGTACGCGGTCACATTTCCGGATTGAGTTATCTCCGTCACAACCCCGACCCCAAAAGCGATGCCTCTGAAATGGTATTGGTGAATAAACCAAAAAATCTTTGCTCAAACTCTTATTCTTCCCTTTGATTTCCATTTTTTTTAGTTTAAAATCTTGTTTTCTTGTTTTTCCTCCTTTAGGGTTTTGAATTGGCAGCCCAATGCTGGATCAACCGTTAACAGCCAAATCCTAAACGAAGTTACACAATGCGTTGAGAGCATCAATGGCGTCAAAGAAGGTCGTTGGAAAGCTACTCTCACTTTTTACAAACCCATGTTACGAGGTCAGCTCTCTTTCTCTTTCTCTTTTCTTTTTCGTTTTTGGTTTTCTAATTTGATTTATGGATTTTGAACTATGTTATTCTTAGATCAAGCGTTATCCGCCGAATTCCCGCGTGACTTCCTAGGGATTTCGCTTCCTGAGCAACCCAACAAGTATTATTTCATACTTCGAGGTCATAAGATTGTTCTGGAAGCGGATTCTTCTATTCAGTTGATAATGGAGAAATTGCAGTCTTATAAATCCAGGGTTGCCCTTAATTTCGAGGTATGTGATTTCACGTTTCCTTTCAATTCCATTTGTTTTTCTGTGAGCAATGATTTTGTTTTCTGATATCATTTTTTGTTGTAGGGGTTTCAATATCAACTAGGCGACTTTCAATTGAGAGTAGGGAAAGTTGTACCTAATCAATCTGAAAGTTTGAGAGGAATAGTTATGGAGGTACTGTATTATTGCTTGTCTTATACTTCGAAACATTCATTTTAGAATGCTGGTGTAGATTAATTTTAATGTATCATTTTGATTTAAGGATGGGTAGCTGTTGTTTTTTGGTTAGAGCATGCCATAGAGATTGGGAAACAAGCTGATTGTTTAGTCTCCACTAAAACAAATCCTAATTTCTAGTGGGTAGAGTTCATTGCATTTTTGGATGTTCATGCTTTTTGGAATGTCAAGTGATTATGATTTTGTATTTCATAGCAATCTGTCACCAAAGGTGTCTACATTTGCTTCAATGTTCAATTCTCGTTTTATGTCCTTTACTCCTTATATCAGAATCAATGCAAAACTTGGTACCCTTTTGTCCTCCTGTCTCTAGGTTGAATTATCTGTGGTTGTTGCCGTGAAATCCTTGAGAAATTTGTTTGGTGTTTTAAGATGTTAAGTATGGTAACATTACTAGTTGTCAAACTCAGCGAGTAGATTGTTTTGAATTGTTGAACCATAATTCATTCTAATTTAACTTTTTGTTCCTTTGCAGGTGGAGTATCTTCCCATTTCTTCAATAGAGAAATCCAGACAAATCATGGAGGAGTTTGTTGATATTTGGCAAGATGCCGTGTCCAAACGATCATTGCCAGGCCATTTTATGCATTTAGAACCGAACTTTTCAGATTATGGCCTTGCAGATCACTATACGTCACAACACACAGCTGTTCAGTACACTCATGTCATGGCTCATCTTATTGCATCAGGTCAAGCTGTACAAGCAGCAAGAAATTAGGATATTGTTGTTAGTCCACCCAGATCCAAAGGGATATAGAGAGAGTTTAAGATGATCATGTTTGTTACTTGTATGACTGGATTCAATCTCAAGGACTTGGAAATGCTGGTTTTGGGGTTCAACTCATGGATTCTTTTGCATCATATTCTTTAGTTCAAATAATTGCTCTTTAGTTTGTAGAAAATTTAGAAAGAAACAGATAAAGGAAATGGAAGAAGAATAAGTAGACTTGGGATAAGCTTAAAAGCAAGCATGTATGTCTGATACAGTTAAATGCAACCACCGCTATAAAATACCAAACTACAAATAATAAGCTAAGTTGCAGCTTCAAATTTCTAACATCTTGTCGCCACCGGTATAGATTGACTTTTGATTATTTTGTTTGGTATTATCGTGTTTAAAACTGTCATATCTAGTTTTATATTTCGTTCCGGTTTGATCTGACCATCTTGCAGTAAATCTTAACTTAAGGCAAACCACCAAGCCCCTGGTTGATTTGGTTAGGAGGGCATTGAGCTAAATCATTAGTTACGTCCGAGGGGGTGGGGGATAGAATGGTGTTAAGGGTCTTTTAGTCCCTTACACATGAAACAGAACGGACTTGATGTCTGAACCGACAGTCTCATGGTACGAGTGGAGAACATTTTTCTGTTCCGAAGATTTGGCCATCTAGGTTTCAGTTGCACATAATATAAAAACTCCACGTTCGATCACGAAAGATTTTGCTATTTTAGTTGGCCGCCCTTTCCCACTTTCTTTTCTTTCTTATTACTTTCGCTCTGCACCTTTTCCATCTAATAATCGCATCTCCCTATTCATTCAATTCAGTTCTCAATCTTTATTCGATCAACCCAGATTATATCAGACATCAAGTAATCATTTTCTTTCCTCGTTTGAAGAGTTTTGTTCATCTCCAATGGAACAACAAAACAACAAAACCAATGCCCCCAGGAAGGTTTGTTCCAACTCCTTTAACTTAATATCTATGGTTGAATAGTTGGTCATTTTTCTATCTGTATTTTCTGACGATTTCTATTTTTTCTGGGGTGTTACAGATGAGATTTGCACCGAAAGCTCCTCCTCGCCGAGCACCAAAGCTCGAGGTTAAAACGTACATATCATTTGGTACTTGGATTGCAATGCGCTGTGTCTGTTTCTTGACGTTGAAACTGCCTTTTTAATCTGTATGTTCATATTTTTGGTTGTTTGAGTGGTTTCAGTGAAGTGGTCGAAGACATTGATGCTGTTCAGGCCAGGGATTTGCTGCAACGTTTAAATGTACATGCGTTTGCCAATTTTTATTGCCATTTTCTTCACGTTTATCTGGCATTGATTATCTTGTTATGTTCTTTTCCTTTGATCTTTTTATTTCTTTTCTCACAGCAAACTTCTGCAAAGACTAAGCCGAAAGTTGAAAAGAAAGGTAAATTCATTTTTCTGATAGGATTCTTTTGAATATCTAATTCAGATATATCAGGATGTAATTTTAGTTTCTGTTTTGTTTTTCCAACCGTCATTCATATTCTAATATTCTTCATATGGAGCTAAAAATAAATAAACAATTAAATCATTGCCTAAATTTCCTATAGATAGAAAAATGCTAGTCTATGAGATTGCATTTCACTGAGACAATTTGAGGTTCATAACAACCCAGAAGCAGAGTGCATATAAGATTGAGAAACTAAGACTGCGAAATATAGACATGACATGAGAAATGGCATCATTGCAATAAGAGGAAAGAAGCGTTTTGTTTTCATTCTAATATAGTCTTATCTTTGTTCAAAGAATTACTAAACATATTTTGGCAACATTTTTGAGAGAATTTAAAAACTTTATCCTGAATTAGCCAAGAATTTAAAAACTTGATCTTGCTTCTGTTGTTATACAATAGTTGAATGATCTCATTACTTCGAGGACTTATTTCAGGCATAGTTGTGCCTCATTTTACTTCAATATATTTGGCTATCATATGCTTTGAAAGCTGATGCAACCAACACCTTAAATGGGCGTCAGATTAATAACAAATAATATAAATTAATGCCTAAGGGGCTCTTCTCTAGTATATTATTCGATTACATTTAAAACAAAGATATTTGACCTTAATAATGATTTCTCTGACTTGTCATGTGTTTTGGATTACCGCATGATAAACATGTGTTGGTTATTATTCTGAACATTTTCTAATTGGTGCAGCTTACTCCAGGCTTGAATTGCGTGTTTGCCCAGGATGTTGTAGCTGTTAATACTGCAGAGAGGCATTGTTGTGTTGTTGGGGAGCTTAACAAGCACGCTGCCTTAACCCCAGATGTGAATTCTGTTTTGAATAGTTTGGCTGATCTTTAATGGCTTTTGCTCCTTCGGATTTGGTTATTAGTTTACAGAAGAAATCGAGAACAAAAAATGCTCTAAAAACAAAATTATATGGTTATTGATTCTTCAGGAAAAAGGAAAATGAATACTCAGTCAAGATCTGGGTTTCAAAATAAAGAACTATTGACTCAGTCGATTTGTCACAAAAAATACTAATGAAATACTCTAAATCAAATTCTACCAAGTAGTTCTTCTTCTTATGCATTTGGATTTTGACATTCATGTGAGCTGCACAAGAGTTGTATATGATTGGAATTGCTTCCAAAAGATTCTATTGATTATGGCATAGAGATCAAAATCCTGAGTTTTCCTGATCCCTTTATTTTTCAGTGGGAAACAACTACGAACTTTTAACTAAAACACATTCAATTTTCTAATCATGAAACTGCCTTAAAGTGCAAGGGTAAAATAAGATAAATTCAAAAATGGCAAATCATAACATCCGCCAGCATATATCTGAACATCCAGGTCAATGTTTCAAGAAAATTTCATGTTGAAACACTTGAATACAATAGTACACATCAAAGTCCGAAACACAGTTCATTAACATTGCAACTTGCTTAAAATATTAAAAGAATAATATAAATTACCTGGGGTTCAATTTTTGTGGCCTTTCTCATAAATTCTTGAGCCTTTTCAACCTGACCAAGCTGAGATTATATATGTCCAAGAGCCTATGGAAAACAATAAAATTCAATGAAATACAAAAGGAGAAACCTCAATTTTTTTCCTTTTCTCTTTTTTTTTTTTAAAATTTGGATTTTTGTTTTTGATATTTTGATTATGCCTGGAAATTTTTAAATTGATAATTTTCTTTTCATCATCTTAATACCGCAATGTCTTGGATACTTATCAAGATTATTATTATTATTATTATTAAAATAATACTTTTATTAAAAATATTTAAATTATCTATAAATTATATTATTTTTGTATAAAATATTGTAAATGTTAAATTTTAAATTTTCGACTTGTTTAAATTCATCTTTTAAAAATGGATGAATGAAAAAAATGAATTAAATCTCAAAATTAATTACATTAATCTTTGAGTCTAAGGTAATTATCACTTTTGTCACCTTTATTTTTCGATAGAATAACTATGAACTTTGATAGCTTTGTTTGTTAGTAGTTTCGGTGCCTCATTATAAAAATTGATTGGATAATGAACTGTTAAAGGCGTTCAATCATTAGATCATTGCTTCAATTGTTAGGTTAGTAGGGTTTATTATTGAATCAATAAAGATATTTTAAAATTTAATCTCATATGTGATATATAATAAAATTTTACTGTAGATAATTTCATCTTTTAAAAAATTAAATATATAATATAATATAATAAATGTGAAAAATATATTTTTAAAATAAATTTAAAATTCAAACTCCCAACTCGAAAATATTAGCAAACAATTCAATCATATTAATTTAAAAAATAAACAAAAAGTAAATACCCTAAAAATTTTAAAAATAAAAAATAACATTCTAAAAAAAACTCATGTAAAATATAAATTTTAAAAAATAAAAAAAATAAAACAAGTACCGTCAAAATAATAATATTTGATATAAAGCCTATCAAGCTCCAAAATGATAAATAAAGTTTTAATTTTAATCAACCAAGTCTTTACTTTCAATTTGATGTGAATGTATCACCTAGAAATAGAAATGAAAAAGAGATTGTATTTAAAGTGTGAGGGAGGATAACTCCATTTAAATATTTAAATTTAAATTTGTTTTATTTTCTATTTTACTTTAAAATATATTATTTTAGTTAAAAACACAATAATTCATAATTTTAATTATAAAAATTAAATTAATAATAATTTTAAAGTCATTTTATAAAAAAATTTAAAAACCCAACAAGTTCAATAAAAACCTATCAATTCATCAATTTATTAATTAAACTTCCTCTTTCTATTATATATTAGTATTTTATGACATCTAATCATTGTGGTTTTCCCAAATTATCAAACCAAAATTGGATATAAGCTTATCATTTGAATTTTATCCACGCAAAACACATCATTTTCTTCCTTGTACTCCTTGATTGAATTGACAAGAAGAAACTTTAATCTTTCCAATAACACAATGGTATGAAACATCGGTGATATAGAAAATTGGAACAACTTGGGTTGTGATTCCTCCTTATTGAAGCAAGTCTTGGGTATGGTGTGGCTTCTTGGCCATTAGATATTAAAATGTCTTTGGTGCTTAGAGTTAATGAAAAATTATTTCCAAGGGGTGATTGGAGTGTACAATTGAAATGGACTGTTATCCAGAGAAGTGAAATAACTGACTAAAAAAATGAGCAAACCATATGTCCCAGCATCGTTTTATTACATCACTCTTTCAGAAATGCAACACACAGTCGATAATTCTTCTCCCATCCAAAGTCACTCTGCTTCCGAAATGAAAATCTAGCATACTCTGGATGCAGCCCAGCTTGCTTTCTAGATTTGGTGTAAGATTATTTGTGCCCCATGCTGTGGTTGAAGAGTCATAACAGTGTATGGGGCATGCGAGTAGGAAGGTGAGAGCTTGAATGAGAAATGCTGTAGAATCATAGCCAAAGCTACCTTAGCTTCAAGCATGGCAAAATTTTGCCCAATGCAGGTCCTTGGGCCCCAACCAAACGGGAAAAATGCCAGTTGATCTTTGGATGCCTTTGAAACTCCTTCAGAAAATCTCTCTGGTTTGAATTCTTCAGCATCATCACCCCAAAGTTCAGGATCATGATTAATGAGCAGGATGGGCAGCGTTATATCAACTCCAGCTGGAAGAGAGATTTCTTTAATCTTGGTGTCTTTGTTAGCATGTTGATATAGAGCTATGACAGGTGGGTATAACCTCAGGACCTCATAAAGTATCATTGTTACCTGCAAGAAATTTACATCATGAATATTTGATCAACAAACTACAGATTTGTGGTTCATATCATTGCTACTGCTGCTGCTTTTGCATCATGACTTGGGAATTTTATCTGGGGAGCAGTGGAATACTCACAATCTTAAGGTGACTTATAGCTTCAAAATCAGGCTCCTTCCCGCAAACCTGTAGGACCTGTTGCGCCTGAAGCAATAATCACAACAATACAGAAGCAATAGACAACAATCAATAATCAAATACGCAGGAAAAATAAAGCACACCAAGATTTACGTGGAAAACCCTCCAGTGTAGAGAGAAAAAAAAACCACGGGCCGCCAGAAAAATCTTCACTATCAAATAATAGTTATACAAAGTTCTTCTCTAGCTAAAACTAGAGCTAATCAACCACTAGAGAAACAATTGGAGAAATCTCACCAAATAAGTGACTCAACAAATACACCCTGGATTTGTTCTTAGAGAGCTTCAAACCCGATCTTCACCGTTCAGAATGTAAAACTCTGAATCATAAACCTCCTGACAAGGTTCCAACTCAATCGGACCACGGATTGACTTCCGTTCAACCAACTCTCCCTTCTCCTTTTTCTCTCTCTACTTTTCCTGGCTTTTCTTCTTTCTCTGCTTGGTTGTCAACACACACCTTAAACAACCCCACCTCTTTTTTATTAAGTAGCTAGGGCTCTGTGTAAAATAAAAGATCAAGGCCCATGGCCTTTACTTGGTCCAAAACCACTTACATGGGACTGGACCCCATTTTCCTAACAGGACCTCCTCTCTTGCCTTTTCTTGCCACTCTGGATGCAGAGCCAAGACTATTATTGCCCATGTTACCCAGCTTGCGGTCGTTTCTTGGCCAGCAAGGTAGAACTGTTTGCATTCCTCTATTATATCTTCGGTTGTCATCCCTCCTTCTGCGCCATTTGCACATTGATTATTATGTTGCAAGAGCATGCCTAGCAAGTCATCAGCCCTCGTTTGTCCCGTCCTCATTCCGTTCTCTTTCATTTGGATTACATTTCTTAGCATTGATGTAATATCTTTGTCCAATTTCTTTCTCCTCTGATTCTTTTTTGTAGGAATAAATCTGCACAATTTTTACTAATTACCTTCCCAACATAGTAGACAGTTTTTATTTTAAAGGACTACCAAATTAAGGAAGAAACTGACAACATATGAAGATACCAAAAAGAGTTTGAGTCGAATCAGTAAATGGAAATGCACCTGAAACCTGGAATGTACAATGACTGCATTGCTTCAAGTGTCAATGATATTAGCTCTTTTTGAAGTTGGAAGATTTTCTTCCCTTCTTCATAGCTGCTTCCAAATGCTGTCCTGGAAATAGCATCAGCAGTAAGCTTTTGAAGTTCAGGCCAGACATCAATCTCACAACTAGAATGCAAACTAGCCATTTTCTTCCACTGCTCTATCATCTGTCCACAACTGACTGAGAATACCGGTATCATCCCCTGACAGAGCAATTGAAGAAACAATGAGAATCATCTAACTGACTAGGGGGTTTGAGAACAACCCATTACCTCATCTTGTTTTTAAGCCTGGATTGGTCTTTAAAAAAAAGATTGAAGTAATTGAGCTGAAATATGGTTAAAAACAAGGACTGCCTGAATGGAACCTTCAGTTTCTCAAGGTGAAAGGCAGGGTTGATCATCCTTCTGCGTTTAGACCACTGCTCGCCCTCAAGAGTTGTGAGTCCTCTTGATAGAATGAGAATAATAGGATTTAGTGGTGGCTTTTGGAAGTGACCTTGCTTGTTGGCCAGCACCTCCTTCATCAATTCCGTATCCTTTATGATTAGCCGTGGTCTTGTTCCAGCCCAACAAAATGATACCTTCCCTGCATTAGAAATAGAAAAAAAATATATGAAAAAACTTGTTTCAACACTTGAATCGGCTACTTGATGATATAGCATAGCTTATGGCCTACCATATTTCTGCACGTTATCGAGTGTGAAGGGGTCAACACGTGGAACAATCTGGTGAGTTAAATTAATAGGCCTGGACCATGCTTCAGTTATCTGCTTTACAAACTCTTTCATGTCCCCAACCAACAGTTTGTATGGTCTTCCTCTGATTCCTTGCTGCTTTAATAGCCTTTCCTGCAATTTGGGCTTCAACCAAATGGAATAGGTAAGTCTTGCAACCCCATAGAGGAGGATGAAGGCCAACGAAGTGGTTACTAAAACAAAGAAATCCATCCAAAAAGATAGCCAAGTACTATGCTTTAAGTGAAGTTCTGTATCTGATGAGACTTTCTTGAAATGTTCTATGATCTAATGTTCTAAACTTGATGACCATCTATACAGCTTTTCTATTGCATTATCTGCTTGAGATATTTGACTTCAAATTTAGCTCAAAGTTCTCTTTTGACCATTTAACTTGGCGAAGAAGGAAAGAGAAGTGTATACCTCTATTCTTTATTTATTTGTTTTGAATGCTTTTGTAGCTTGAAAATTTGACCAAACTGTTGTAGATGATATGTTTTTCTCGGTTTCTTTTTTCTATCAGAGCAAAACTAATTTATTTGGTTGATATCTTCTTGCATATTTAATTTCTGGGAATTCTTTTGAATAACGAGATAAGACACTCTAAACAAAAATGCGTGGAGACCAAGTTATGTGGGCCAAATATTTTTCAATAGGCAAAGAGTAGAAAAAGAATGCTGAGCCAAATTCAAAGCAGCACTAGGCCATAACCCCACCATGAAATATGGTAAAAAACAGTAGATATGTAGTTATGTACATAGTTTTCAACAAAGAAAGAATTTATATATATTGACATACTCATGCTTTTTTCAAATGTATATATACATTAAAGAAATTACTATATTCATCTTTACAGTTTATTTCATAATCAAATTGAAATCTCCGAACATAACATAGAAATAATGGAAAAACTTGAATGTGAACTTAAAGTTTTTTAAGAATTGAGCTTTTACCTGTGGATTATTACAGTTGAAGTGGTGGATTTGCTGGAACTTGCATTTCTTACACTTCTGTTAGGTCCAAAGTTGTCCAAATAGCAAAGGTTCCGACAAACTAACTTTAAACGGATCGAAGATTCCTCTGGGCTTGTTAAGTACAATTTAGCTGTCCTTTGGAAATACGTTGCTCTCATAGATAGGCTTTTGAAAAGTCTTCACAAGAGCTGATCAGCTTGTAAACAGGCTTAAGGCCATCTCTCAGACTCCGCAGTCTCCCTCTCCCCTTCCCTGCTCAAGAACGCCCACCAAATTATGTCATCTCAATTTATTATCCTGTATTTTATTTTTAAGTTACGTTCTCAATTGTAAAAAAATAAATAAAAATACGATAAGAAAATAGCAAATTACCTTTGTCACTTTGTACCCAGACTTGTCCTACTACTTATCTTCAAAAATACATTATATACATAAATTTTCTAAAATTCATAATCTTCAAATGTTAATTCTAATAATATATCAATTGATCCAAAAAATAATAGACTGTAATAATAATTTATTTAGTAGAAAACATTACTTTTTGTTTTTATCCCAGTGGGCTTCAGGAGTTGGTTTAAATGCAAGAAAAAATTGGCTTGAAAGTGTTCTCACAGTTCAAACTCTTTCAGCCACTCATCTATAGTCATGGGATGGAACTCAAAACGTTTTTCCTTAGGCAATTATACCATAGAGTTGAAGACAATCAGTTTTGATCACGAACTCAATTTCCTGAAATTTTACCGTGACTAAATAATTATAATCATAAAATTTAACTTATAATAAAAACTTATGAAAATTCCATGTTCAAAACTACCAAGACAATATGAAAAATATATACATTTGTATATATTTTCACCTAAAATTTGTATCCATTTAAAACTCCCACTTTTGCCTATAGCAAGTCTATCAGTATATTTGGTTTTATAAATCATAGTTATTAGAATCAGAGCGAATCGTCAGTCTAATAAGGTAAATTAGTGAACCGATATTAAAATCGATTCAATTTTGTAATTAAATTAGTTTTATAATAAAACCATTTTAAACAATTATGAACTGACGGTTTACATAATAAATCAATAAAATCAAACGATTTTTTTTATCATATTGATTCAATATCAACTAATAAATTTAGGTAAAATATGAAAAAAAAAAAAAAAACTTTCAAGTATTCAAAATAATATAATTAAATCCTTATACTACTATTTCATCTAAATAAGCCCAAAATTCTTATTTTCTACTATCAAAACCTTTGCATCCTTATATTAATGATATGTTGACATATTTTTAGACATATGGATAATGATATTGTAAACAAAATTTATACATATATAAAAATAAGAGATTTAAAAAAAAATGATCTAACAAAAAATTGTATTAATTGATACCATAATTAAAAATAATTATAAAATTAATAATATATAAAATTAATAAAAAATAAAAGGTTAATAAAAAAAATTAATTATTTGACCATAATCGAAAATAATTAATAAAATATATATATAATTAATAAAAAAATCTACATTCATATAAAATATATAAAAATGATTTTAATTTCTTTTTTACTAATTTTCATATAAATATAAATATTTCATTTTTATTAATTTTATATATAGATATTTCTTTTTTATAACATAAAGATTAATTATTATATATTAATAAATAATATTTATATTTTAATAAATATAAATAATAATTATTTATTATATTATTAAAATATAAATATTATTTCTAACTATTAAAATATAAAATATGATTTTAATAAAATATTAAGTAATTTTATTACTAACTAGTAATTAATTATTGTATGAATTTTATATTTTAAAATTTGTAGTTTATGATATACTTTAAAATTTATAGTTTTATAGTTAAATTATTAAATTACAATTTTAATTAAAAGTTTGAATTTTAAAATTTTAAAATATTTATATTTTTTATAATATTTTTTATTAAACTAATAATTAATCTATTGATCCAATAATTGAACCATTGATTTTATAATTTAAAACTTTAAATGATTTAATATTATATTATAAATTATTTGTGAAGCTCGAGAACTACCATTTTTATTTCAAGGTGACATCAACGTATACCAACCATCCAACACCCTCTCGCTGCCTTGGACCCAAATAATTTAAAATAAGTTAGCCCTCTTCTTTTATGGATGCAACCTGAACGTGTTCAAAATGAAAATAATTGAAGGTACTATATGATAGTATAAATTAAGGTGGGTAAAGAGACCAAAACTTATTGCAAAATCTATCGTGGAATTCCACTTGGATCTTTTATCCGACAAAAGCAAAATTTTTTTTTATATAAAAGAGGTCGTGATTTAAATATATAAATATTTAAATTTTAAAAATAATTATATAAGCAGATTAAATTAAACTTTTGTTCAAAATCAAAATACTTTAGGTTAAACCAATTTAATTATAAATGGCCACTAATATTTGTCATGGTCTGTCCTAGTCAAATGTCACCTCCCCCAAAGCCTTAGTGAAACTTTTTCCTGCAATCTTGTGAATTGCCAGAAAAAAAAACTGCTATTCTACCATAGATCCTACAAAATAAGACAATATTCTTAAATGCGACCCCCTCTGCCCCACTACCGTTTCTCCAATAGTTTTGGAAACAGTTGTTGTCCTTCAAATTAGGGCACCCCACCCCATTGTCTACATTATGGCTCTGAAAATATTTTGTACCACTGAATTATTTGAATGCAAGTTGGTCGCTAAAGATCAGTCCAGGTATTATTTCAAGTACCTCATTTAATTTTTACCCGAATTTTTTTTTTCGTACAGGACAAATACTAAGTTATAAATTTCTGTTTGACTAAAGCAAATCTGCATCTAACAATTTTAGTCACGAAATAATAATATAATATAAAAATATATTATTAAAAATTAATAAAAATATATATTTGATAAAAATTAAAAAAAATTAGTTATAAATATTAATTATGCTATAATAATTTTTATATTTAATATAAATAAATATGATATAAATATATAAATTTTAAAAAACAGATTAAAATTTTATTAAAGCCATTCATTTTGAGAAAAATGAAATATTTATATTATAATTATCCAAAAAAACAATATTGATATATTTATGTATTAACATAATTAATTTTTCTGTCCAACAGAAAAATGCAGGTGGGCGTGGGAGTGTCAGTGTCACTTGTAATTTAGTTAAGTGTGTCCCAATTCCTACAATAAATGAAACTAGAAATATTAATTTGTTCAACTACAATTCCTACAAGGCCCGTGGGATATGAGAGAAAAAGGACTAGATAGTGAAAGATACAATTAAAATATTCTCTAGAGGTAGAATCATTCACCTTTTTTTTAAAAAATTTGAATTTAAATATGAATTATTGAATACATAAAATTTTTTAATTTATTTTTTTGAATAGTACTATATTAATTTCAAATTGTACTTTTCATTTCAAATGTGTAATGGTGGGGGTACATGACAATTGACAAGACAACTTTTTTCCCTACAAATAGTTTTGTAATCTACTAAGATGAGAAATGCTTGGTGCACATTATTCACGGCTATAGTTAGATTTGACATTAAAATTAAATTTTAAAAATATGAATTTAAATATAATATAATATTTAAATTTTTGATAAAATTATAAAGAAATTAATTTTTTTAATATAAAAAATTTAATCTTCTTAAAATAAAGAAAATTATTTATAATATATGAAATTAAACTTATATATCTTATTATATATTTAAAAATTATATAAATAATTTAAATTATATAAAATTTGAAGAATAATAAATTTGATCAATAAATAAATTATTTTATTTTAATTATTAAACATATCAAAATAAAATAAGATGATATTGTTTAATTTAATTTTATTCATAATATCATCTTATCCTATCCTATTATAATTTTGTGTACAAAAAAATTCAAAAGTTATATTTAATTCATAAGATGATAGATATAATAGAATAATAATCATCCTATATTATATTTTATTTTTATTTTTAAAAAAATGTAGGATTACAATAATTACTGATCATCCTATTTGTATAAAAAAAAATTCAATCCTCTCAAATGAAAGATGATTATTTTTAATACATGACATTAAATTTATATGTTTCATTATATCATTAAAAATTATATCAATAATTTAAATTTTATAAATTTTAAAAAATGATAATTTTAACAGATAATAAACTATCACATCATAATTCTTACATACATTAAACACAATATAAGAAAATATTATTTACTCTAATTTCATTCATATACTATCGTAATCTTATGTACTAAACATATCTAAAAATTATATAAAAAATAAAATAATGCAATAAAAATTTTAAATATAAATTATATATAAATTTAATAAAAAATATTTTATCGATATAAATATAATACAAGTACCATAATTATTAAATCCATCTATAACTACAGAATTTAAAGAGCGTAATTATTCACATAGCAGATTTTATATAACTACTTGTGCAAGTAGTAAATAAATAGGCAGGCATGTCCCAAAATATCTAATACAAACACATCAACGTGTGCCATCGGTTTTGACTACATACATGAGGTTGTCGTGAACAAAGTCAAATGAAACATGCATCACGCAATGCAATATCTCTTCCTTTTATGTCAAACGAGGAAAATAATTATTTTGTCAGGAAAAAAAATTCTCCATTGACAAGTTTTTCCTCTAGGAGGGATGGATTGTCTGAGTCGGCAAACATAGATGTTCCCTTGTTTTTGAAAAATAATATTGACTTAAATCGATGAATAATGAACAAAAAAAAAAAAAAGAATATTCGGTGAGACAAAAAGGGAGAGTCGGAGTCGTTGGATAATATACCATAGTGGGAATTGTTGTTTGAAATCTGAATTGTCTTAATGACTTGACGAAGAACTTGAAATTTACCAAATAGTAATTAAACACGTAAGAAGTGCTTAATTTACTTTCCCTTGATTCAATATAAAAGTGTTACTTTATGTTTTTCTTTAAAAAAATTTATTATATGCATGTATAATTTTGTTAATTTAAAGTTAAAAAACTTTATTATTAATTAATAAAATAAATTTTTTTAAATAAATAAAAATAAAACATACTATAATTTTTTAATTTAATTTTTTCAGTTAAAAATTTACTATTAATGTATAAAAAACAAATTCAAATATATATATACATTTGTGTCACTTAAAACTTAATAATTATGAAAAATTGGATGGAAATGTTTGTTTTCTATAATCTATATGTGCAAAACAAAATTTGAAGTATTAGAAATTCAATAATTTTCGATTCTTTTGAAATTATTATTATTATTATTGAAATATTCAGTGTCTAATACCACCTAACGGCTGTCAGTCCAAAGCTAATTAAACCATAAAGATATTCATTAATTAATTTCATTAAAGCTTGCGGAAGAGCAAGAATTTTAGAAACTTCAAAATTGTCGGAATGTATTTGATAAAATTTTATAAAACCACAAATAATTATTATTGAAATAGTTTTGGCTGCTGCCAATTAGTTTGAATTTAATAACATCCTTGCAAATTAAAAAAAAAAGTGATTTTTTTTAAAAAATTACAGTTATGTCAAGATGAAAAGTTGTTTTTCAAATTTATAATAATATCAAATCAAATCATATTCTTTTGCCTTTTGTCTATATTTCACCTGTTTTGTTGAAAATTTTCATCATTTAAGAGAAAAGAAAAAAAAAAGGGATGAAGAATCCAACAACAAAGCAGCACGATGTTTGGGTTTATATTTGACGCTTTTTTTTTTTAATTTGATAAATAGTAATAACTTTTAATTTAGTTATTAAAAAAATAATATAATTAACTAATGTGTCTACCATCAATTATAGGCTTTTAGGTTTTGATAAAGTACTACATAGCATGTTTGAATTGATAAATATTAAAATATTTTTTAAATTTGTTTTAATACAATTTAAAAGGAAATTTTATATTAAAAGCTTTTTGGCCGCGAGATTCAGGGCAAAAAGAAGACAAATTGAAATGTTATAAAATTAAACAAAGAAAATTTGACAACTAATCGCTTGAAAAGCCATAGATTCAACGTGAGAAAGGTAGCCTTCAGAATTTTTTTTAATGAAGCAGGGGCCCATGTATTTATTAGTACTTCATTGGAATAGTAAGATTAAATTTTAGTTTATGAAATGTAAAATGACATATATATATATGTATATACATGCGAAGATAAAAATTTTAGTTTAAACTATAAAAATTTATTAAATTACTGGTAAATAATTAAATAAAAGGGACTCTCAATGACCAGCACGAAACAGAAATTTAGTACAATTATTTAGTTTCACAAGTTGAGCTGAAAAGCTGAGACGTAGAACAGTCGCAGATCATATTGTAACATTGTTTATCTTATTTTACAAGCCAATCCTCAAAGTTTTCAATAAATGGAGCCAAAGAATATTGGAGATCCGAAGCCAAATTTAGAGCGTAGTGGGTGGAGGTCCAGTCTTGTCGCATTTCCTCGGAGAAAATGAGAGGTTGGTCTTGTGAAGGCACCGAAGCATTGTTGTAATTAAGGTTACCTATATCAGAAAAATCGGAATTTAAAAGATCTGGCAGACAAAACTCTCCCACATTGTCGAAGTCAAGCATAAAATCGGACGAATTATTATTGGTCTTTTCATTTTCGGATATGGGTAATAAGCAATTAATTGAAGTGGATGCCGATGTTTGAGTCATTGGACAATGGCCATCCCCATTTTTTGAAGGCTTGGCCTCTCTGTTCCTGTCAAAATTAGGATCAACTTTTGGTGGGTACCGAGGCTTTACGAAAACCTTGGAGCACCTGGTTGCCTTTGTCAGTACCACATGTGATGAGGACGAACCATCAGTTGGTACCAGTTGGGCCGCCTCACTTTTCTTAATAGTTCTCCCATTAGATTTCTTGTGTTTCAAAGCTGCTGCTGCTGCTGAGTTTTGGTGATCTTGAACCTTTTTCCCCAAGTTGGTGTTCCAATAATTCTTTATTTCATTGTCTGTTCGCCCTGGAAGCCTCCCCGCAATCAAAGACCATCTACATCAACAAAATGTAAACAGTAAACACTGTCAAATTAAGCTTGACACCAGCAGTACTACAATAATATTTGTACTTTATCAAACTTTGAAAAACAGAAGAGTACCATGGAAATTGCTTTAAACAGAATGTGAAAAGAAAAATGAAGAACATGTCTACGAAAGAGAGAGAAGATAAAAAACCTGTTCCCCAGGAGTTTGTGAAGTCTGATGATAAGCTCTTCCTCGTCTGTTGATATGTTACCTCTTTTGATATCTGGCCTCAAATAGTTCAACCAGCGAAGCCTACAACTTTTCCCACATCTGTTCAAACCTGTTTACAAAGAAATTAACTATTACCACATTTCCGTCGTTTCTCTTTTATAATATAATGATCAATTATGCAGCTAATCCCCCCAACCCACCCCGCCCAAAAAAAAAAAAAAATACCAGCTCTTTTGGGGAGATTTCTCCATCTGCCTTCACCATGTGCTTTAATGTAATCTATAAGGATTTTGTCTTCAAGAACAGACCAAGCGCCTCTGTTCAGGCCTTCCTTGGAACAACATGGGCTCCTTCCCATTTGGCACTGCACCACCCTCCCCCCTCTCCCTCTCTCTCTCTCTGTCTCTCTCTCTCTCTCGCAGATGGGTGTGTTCCGAGTTATGACTTCTGATTTTCTCAAAAATGATTCTTGATACGTCTCCCTTCTTCGACGGGATAATTTATAGCCACCTTTTTTTTATATTATTATTTTAATTTTTTATAAATTTATATTTAATATATTATTGATATATATATTTTATTTTATCAATAAACTAGATTAAGATAATTTATTAATAAAATAAATCAAATAATAATATATCATTAATAAATTATTATTATCGAATTCACTGCATTATATAAATTTTATACATAAATAATATATCAAATATAAACTATAGTTTTAGATTATGAATCGGTAGCAACTTGTGTTTTTAGGGTTTGTATTTTCTAACGTGATGCTTTAGTTCCTTTATGAAAAAAAAAATCAATGTGACAAATTTTTAAATTTTTTCCTGCAAAATTAAATATAAAAAATGTAATAAAAGAATATATAAATGACGTTTTGGTTACATGTGCAATATGGACCACGTTTATTCTCGCACAAAGGAATAAAATGATAATTATTATATTAAATCCTTAGTTAAAATCACTATAATATATTTTATTTAAATTATATCATATATTTATATTATTAAAATAATTAATCATTTATTATATATCACATTTGATAATTAAATGATAAATATTTATTTTTATAAATTTATTAATAATTTTAATAATAAATTAATGATTAATTTTTTCTAATAATGTAATTATATCATATGATTTAAGTAAAATGATCATGCATTACTATATGGAGTATGACTTTTATTCAGATTCATTTGCATATTCCATGTAACTACCACCAAGTTAATTTTCTGCTCCCCATTGATGATGCAAGGAAGAATATTGAGGCAATTCCATGCAAGAGCCACAGTTATGCAATCCACAATAGTAATTTCTTGATCTCTTCCGAACTTATTAAGTTTGATATCTTTGTGTTTGATGTTGTTATTTTCATTGGATAGTAAATAAAATTTTCACTTGTTAGTTCTACTTGCTAAATTTGTAATTCATATCAACCTTAAATATATATAAAAAGAATTATTTCCGCACAATAAAATGGATGGGACATGGTGCAGCCATAGCATTGACCTTACCCTCTTTATCTTGCCAAGGAAATGACTGTAAATCACATGCTTCTTCCAAAAGGAAGGGTCCAAGTACAAATCTCTCTCCCAAACTTAAACTATATATGTATAGAAAGGGAAAAAATCATTCCAAAAACTTCAATTAATGGTTATATATCATACAGGATGGAAATTTAATTAGTAGTAACTTTTTTCTCATTTACTACGTTTGTAAACTCTAAACGACAAAGTTGACACATATAGTGATTATGCAGTTGATAATAACATTATCCCTTTCCCCAAGTTGGGCCAGCAATATCTGATCCTGCAATAATGATGGTTTCCTTTCCCTCGGAGGCTCAAACTAACCTTCTTCATTCTTGCATGGCTTGGAAAGTTTGTTGCAAAAAGCAAGCCGCCCACATAATTGTCCCGACCCCAAATTCAATTCGAAAAGATTAAAAAATGTTGCCACGACAGGTAATGATTGATTGAGAGGTACTCACATCGCTGACAAAAGTTTCCAATTGAAAAAAAAAAAAAATCAAAATCCTATTGTGCCTAACTTAAACCTGCACCGTCCACGTCCCATCATTGCTGGCATTGCTGTATTCTTTTACCACTTGCTATTAAATTTGCTGTGCATGAATCAAAACAAAATATAACAAATTAAGAAAAATACATACATAGTTAAAACGTATGATTGGTTTGTAACATAGTCAACAATCTTTTGGCCCCTATATACAATGATTAATTTCACAGACTCACATATTAAGAACCTTAATTAATTTGAAAGAATATTTCATTAGTATATAATATCATGCTGTTGTCTTCTTTCCTCTTCTTTTTTTTTTTTTCGAGGTTTCTAGACAAATCTAGCTTGATATTTGAAATAATTGTCCTATATGTATAGACATTGGATGCTTAATCATAATATCATATTTGTTTAGATAATGTTAAGAACCTTAATTAAGATGAAAGAATACTCTATTTCATTAGAATATAATATTAAACTGTAGTGTATATATATTTTTTGTCTTCTTTCCTTTTTCTTTTTTTTTTCGCAGGTTTCTAGACAAATCTAATTTGATCTTTGAAACAATTGTCCTATATGTATAGACATTGGAAGCTTAACCATCATAATACCA
This sequence comes from Durio zibethinus, assembly GCF_047325235.1. Lineage (NCBI taxonomy): Eukaryota > Viridiplantae > Streptophyta > Magnoliopsida > Malvales > Malvaceae > Durio > Durio zibethinus. The sequence continues at coordinate 33,542,786 of NC_143167.1, forward strand.
TATTTGTTTAGATAATGTTATATACAAATAAATATATATATACATAAATGTTTTGTGATATTATTTAAAAAATGTTTTTTATTAAGTTAAAAAAGTTAATGAGAGATTAAAAAAAAGAAGAAATGCTCTTTTTATTTATATTTTTTTTGTTAAAAGTTATCAAATTTTAATCTTTAATTATTAAAATAAAAAATTAATATTTTATCTATAAATAATGTAATTATTAATTACAAATGTTTGTTTTTTTTAAGTGAATATATCCTTCTTTCCATCATTTATTTTTTAGAAGATTGGGAGTTTAAACTCAAAGTGCTTTGACCTGCTTAGGGCAATTACGTACGTATAAGTTTACCTATTGTGGAATCATTATGTACCCTATTAAAAAAAAGTTTTTTTTTTTGTTTTCTTTCAACTTAAAAAAAAAAGAAAGAGATAACAAGAAGGGCAAATACAATTACAAATAAATCCACAGTTTTATTCAAAAAGGGAAAAAAAACAAATGTTTTTATATTGTATGTATGTTTTCTTTTGGGTAAGTGATTGAAGTTAAAAAAAGGTTGAAACTGACAAGGTGTTTTTAACAAGAACAAGAACAATTTAATTGGCATTTGATTAACGTCTCCTCCTATACTACCACCTAATTATGTGACCCCTTAATAAATTTTAATATATATTTTCTTGTCACGTGCTTAAGATAATTTACTTTAATAAAAAGAAAAATTAGTCAATATTTAATTTAATAGGAAAACGATTAATTAAGGAAAGTTTAACTACTTTAAGGAAATAGATAATTAAAAACTATTCAATATTTAAGATTATTAATCAAGGAAAGTTTAAATACTTTAATAAATAATTCAATATTAATAAGGAAATAAATAAAATTAGTTAATATTTTAATATAATAAGAGAATAATTAATTGAAGATCAAATAATTAATTTAATAAATTACCAAGGGCATATATGTTGGCCTATGTTGTTCACTATTTGTAGTTTTGAAGTTCATTTTTTATACATAGTATTGATATATATATATATATATATATTTATATATTTGCCTTTTTTTTTTAGGGTAAATAGCAAAAAGTAAATTAAATAGTTAATGTAATTACACCAACAAAGCAATTAGTTGATAAAGTTTTCCTTTTCTCTTATGTTATTCTAAGAACTTAATGTTGAATCACACTTGGGTCTAGCGGGAATATTGCTCAATATATTATACCCATTGCACTATAGGAAAAAAAAACAAGGCTAGACCAAAAAAACAGCACTAAGAAAAATTCTAAAATTCAAAGACGAGATTATAAATTTAATAAATTAAACCTGGCATTCCATATGAACATATATTAGTGACTGTGTCACAAAGATAGCTACCCATATCGGTAATGCCAACGGTCATCAGGTTGACCCAAAAAGCCGACATTAGCGCAATGCATTTCGATTCTAAGCCAGCAAAATCATGAAAGAAGGTCGAAATAATAAACCAAGTTGAAGAGACTGCATTTTATATTTTATGGTCCCTGCCTGCGTAGCTAGGTTCGTCCTGCTCATAAATATGATTGTTGTTTTTGTTAGGTGCATCGACAGTGTCTCATTCAAATTGCTTACAGAAATATGTCTTCATACATATGAATGATAATGGCCATGATTCAGACACGACTTGTGTACTGTATAGAAATGTCCAAAACCGAACGGTTTGATCACTGCAATATTAGTGGTTTCATTCGGTGGAACCAGCTAGCTTGCAATTTGCTTCTTGATTGAATGAGAGTAGTTGACAACTCTACTAGTGTTTTAACTCGACTTTTCGAAGAAGAGAAGCAAAAAAACCGTGAAGAATTAGCTAGATAGGTCGACATCGGAGGACGCCATAGGCATGTTCGGCTCGGCATACTAAGTCAAGAACAATAGTAGAATGAATAGTAAGAGACTTAAGTGTCACCCGAGGCGAATCTAGGGGAGGGCAGGCAGGGCCATGGCCCCTCCCCAAAATTATTATAGCCTTAAAGTTACCCGTTTGGTTACTATTTCAACGTAGTTGTTTTAACACTTAGTTCCATTTCAAATTTAATTTACTATTAATTTAATACTTTATCTTAATATGACATTAGTTTTGCCGCTGAGTGTAACCATATTTAGGCTCAAGCTATCTCAAACTTTTGATGCGATCATTTAAGATTTCATTGATCATATTTAACCGGTGTCGTGATTTTATCATAAATTTTCATTTAATTAAAGGTTAAATACTCGTGTACCTCTCTAATTATATCTCTTCTATTACTTTAATGTTTAAAGAAAAAAAATCGCAATTAAATATTTAAAATTTAATTTTATTTGTAAAATGCATCATTGGTTAGGATGTTAGTTAAAGTGCTAAAGTGGCCAAAACAAAAACCATCATGTCATGTTATTTTATTATTTTATATTTAAAAATAAAATATATTTATAAATTTTAAAAATTCATATAAAAATTAAAATTATATTTTTTTAATTTTATAAAAAACTAAAATATATAAAATATAATTTTTTTTTATTTTTCATTTTTGACATAACAATGAGAAAGATTAAAAATTTTTAAAAAATAATAAGAAAAAAAGCTGGCCTGTCAGCGATGGCATTTGGCAGATCAAAATAGGGATTTACCTTGCCCGAAACAGGTAAACTGATTTGCTTCAAGGCGACCAAAATAGCTTCCGATATCTGACTTTTTGCTCTAATTTGTTCGGTCCAGTTTCCCTCCATGAACATTTTTAATATGCCTGTTCAGATCGAACTTCAAATGAGACAAGTTCTTCTGCTTCATTAAACTAGAGGTTATATGAACATCTTTTAGAGCTTGGGAGACGAGAAAGCTCTTATCTAGTAAGTAGCTGATAATTCAAATAGTAGTAGCACTCGTTTAACACATTTTATGTTGCAAAATTAAAATAGTGTTGGATAAATTACTACAAAATGTTATAAATAGTAGTGCTTTAAAATGTATTAGCAAAAATTTTTTATATTTTTCTGTAAAATGTAACTTGTAATTAATTCAATAATTAATTCATGTAACTCATTTTAAAAAATAATATTTAATAAATTTTAAATTTAAATCTTAATATTTAGAATTTTTTTTATTAAAAAATTTCTGTCTTTTGTAAAAAAATGTAACTTGTAATTATCTATTGCAACAAAACACTACTTATGTTATAATATATTGCAATATTTATGTAAATTATTTGAAAATAATTTGTTGCCAAAAGAAATTTGTTGCAATGGTGATTTATATTTTTAAGTTGTAAATGAAAAAAAATATTGGCCAGGCTGTCAGCTACACGTCCATGTCGGGCCAACGTGGCCCAAAGAAAAAGGTTGTCAAGTTGGCAAAAACAGGTCCACAAGGACCACAACCGCAAGTTCTTGAACCAAGAGCCGAATGGAAAAACCAATGATCTCCTTCGACAGGGGAGACGGACAGACGGTCACTATCTCTCACGTGGAGCATAGGGGCTTGCCCAAGGACTTTGGAGAACTTGTTTTTGTACTTTTTGTAAGCCATGAGTCTTTCATTAAACCTTAATTCATGTTAAAAAAAAAATACAACATTGATACCGAAGCCCGAGTCCTATAAGGAAACTAGACTACCAAAAATTATACAAACTGTAGTTTTTTTTTTTTTTTTTTTTACGTTGAAAAATGCAATTTGAAAATTTTAATAAAAATTTTAAATACAAAATTTTAAATTTTAAATTATTAAAAATTATTTAAATTATATAAAATAATTAAATTTAAATTTAAATTTATATAAACTTTAATTTAATACTACAAAAAGTAGCTAGGTTTGTAAGGTATAGTTTGTTGGATTCTACAACACTAGCACAACCGAACAAATTATGGGAAAATAATTGAGAGGAGCACACTTAGAAGATACCAAAAAGTTATCACTACAGTCGTGTGGCCCCTCAGAAACTCTCTTCTTTTGCAAAATCATTTAAAGTCGTCAGGGACAATAGTTACAGAAAATGGCCTTGTTCACGCATGTATCATTAGGTAGCCACTTCCAGACAGAGACTGGTTTCCCAGGTCGCCAGCTTCCATCACTTTGTACGTAAAGCATATATGCCCTTTTTTACAGAAATTTATTTTAATAAATCTGATTAAGGTAACTTTTCTCTTTAAAGTTCGATGTTTTTACATTTATAAAGGCTGTTTTGGCTTGAAAATTGTTATTGAAAATTTGTAAGAGTTGGGCAATGTAATTGGAAGTTTAAAAATTGTTATGGAAAAATATAGTTTGATATGGCTATGAAAAAGTATTATCCCTAAATTAAAGTATCTAAAATAGACATGAAATATGTAAAGGCATTTTGTCAGTCCATTATCTTAAAATATTGAGTTATAGAAAGCAAATGATATGAAAATGTTCTCAAAAAGTAAAATCATAAATTCTTGATTGTTTGGTGGTTATAAATATTTGGGAATATTAATTTGGGGGATGAACAATGCATTTGGTTTCAACTCTCAAGTTTAGAATCCAAATTAATACTCTCTTAATATAAACGTAGTGTAAGAATAATGGATGAAGACTAACTTGTTAAGTACAAAGTACACAATAAATTCTCAATGTTGCCATTAAAATGCATGCAGGACATGATTCAACTTAATTAAACTAATTAAATTAAAAACTTATAAATTTTAAAAATCGACGAGCTTTAGCAAAAAGCCGTACGACTTCAGATAGTACTTCAAAACTTGGGTCATGAAGATTTTGGTCCAATGGGGCCTTTTAGTTTTGAGCCTTTAATTCTTTACTTCAAAGATTTGTTTGGTTTTCCTTGTTTAGTTTGCCAATTTTTGCAACATTAATGAATGCGTGTTATAGTCCAACTTTTTTTTTATAAATAAAATTGTAATTTATGTACGAATAAGAGACAAAATTACAGATATTAAATTTAAATTTTAAATATATTAAATATTATTTTTAAAAATAATTATATGAATAAATTAAATTAAAATTTGAATGCCATTTAATTTTATGTTACTAAATGATCACTCAAATTATTGCGTGAAATTGGAATCTTAAAAAGATTTAAACCAAAAACAGAAAAAAAGCGGAAAGAAATTAAGGTTTACCTATATTCTCAAGCCACATGTATTAAATATTTGAAAATTGAAGCCGTACGTTCAATATATACTATAAGAGATAATAGTATGTTTCAGGAGTATGAAATTAAATAAAATTTCGTTATTAGAATTTGACTGAACTACGAAATTATTGACTTTATTAACTTTGATGAATTAGTCCAAGAGATAGAATGCTAGACTTCGGGGATCCAAGGTTTCAGTTGTTTGGAAAAGGTCAGAACTAGCCCTCGAGGTATCAGGCCTTGCTGCTGATTCATCCGATGACCTGTAAAGATCAACTTGATCAAGGTTTAAGTTGAAACCAGCGCCGTATTCCCCATTCTCCGCCGCATTGTTACAATGTTCATCAACCTGTTGAATTGGATCATGGAAGTCTGTGATTGGAGCGTCCAATACAAGAAGTTCATTGATGTCAAAATCCAACAAGAAATCGACCGAATTATCCTCATGAACAGATGAAGAATGGGTCTCAGCTGTCTGATTATCTAACAGTCGCGGGATAACATTGACTGCCTTGGTGCACTTCACTGCTTTGGTTCGAATCACCTTGTGTTGATCATCCGTCGTTATCTTCGGGGAAGATTTGACGCATCCCCGTTTTCCCAGCTTGTTAAGCAGCATATTAGAAGGTTGGGTAGTCTTGGGAGTAATCTTCTGGCCTTGCACTCTCTTACTCAAATTGGTATTCCAGTAGTTTTTGATTTCATTGTCTGTTCGCCCCGGTAATCTTCCGGCGATGAGAGACCACCTGAAAACACTCTCAGACGTGTAAAATTGTTTGAAAACACCCTCAAACACCCTAAGACCATGGAAGGAATGTAGGGTGTTTAAAGAGATCGATAGTCATAGGAATAGGATTGGGAATGTTGAGTTTACTCATAGGAAGGTTCCTTTATTTTGTAACCTCGTGGTTTACGAAAGAAATAATCTCCTTTGGCTGAGCAGAAAAAAAGCAAAGGAGTAATAAAAACAAAAACCAATGATAAATTGTAATATCTCTGACAATTAGCAGTTCCATATGAAGTTTAAAGTCACCCACCATTAGCGGGTTTTGGTGGGTCAGGATTCAGGATCACTTCCTGTTTTTCTAATTTTAAATATATTTAGTCTTCATTACAAGTAGAAATTGGCGATTTGATATCAAAACAACAATTACTCATTCATCGCAAATTTGACTTTAGTGGTCTCCTCCATCGAAGAAATTCATTCATGAAAAGGATGTTTACGGGCCAAAAAAATTTTTAATGCACTGTTTCACCGACATTACTACTGTTCGGGAGCTCGTTTTCTTCCAAGACAACCATTTTCTACTATTAGTACTTTACTTGCGATGATATGTTGATTTCCTTAGTAATTATAATTACCTGTTACCAAGGAGCTTGTGCAGCCTAATAATGAGTTCTTCTTCTTCGGCAGAGATGTTTCCTCTCTTAATATCTGGCCTGAGATAATTCAGCCACCGAAGACGGCAACTTTTCCCACATCGCTGCAACCCTATTGTACAAAACTCAAGCACATTCCATTACAAAGATTATTCAAAATCATGAATTCAAAGAAAAGGAAAATAAAAATAATAAGAAAAAAATCAGAAAAATCAAATTAAATCTTATAATAAAGTAAATCATGAGTTAGTACCAGCTCTTTGAGGAAGGTCTCTCCATTTCCCGTCACCATGGATCTTAATGTAGTTTATGAGGATTTTGTCTTCCCTGGCAGACCATGCCCCTCTATTAAGCCCTTCTTTAGCACAGCAAGGCCTCCTTCCCATTTGCGTACCCCTTGCTTGCTTAATTGCTATAGCCAGCTGGATATCTCTCCTTCAGTACAAGCACTCTAGCTTGGATTCTTTCACAACTTATTAGTATTATAGTTGCAGTCAACCCCTCTCTTTGCTTTCTATAAAAGAGTGAAAAACCTGTCTATTTATATACACGCAATATGCTCAACTACTTCTACACAAATTAATACACCGTATTGTGGCTGACCTTTGCATACATGGCAACTATATGAATTATATATAGTATATGTTGCCTATGATTAAAGCAAGGAATCGAAACGCATTTATTTGTCCTAAACGACAACTTGGTATCACGTTTCTTTAGTTATTTTATTTCTTTATTTTTTTTTACTATAGGAGTGTAACTGATCTTCGACTAACATTTTGTACATATATATAGTTTGAAACTTTGAATGTCGAGTCCACATTTCTTTTAGTTATAGATTTATGCACTTGTATTTTTTTTTTTTTTATATCTCCAACTTATGGCATCCCTTTAACTAAAAAAATAGTATAGCATCTCTCTGTATGTTTTAATTATTAAAACAACTTGTATATGTAATCTATGGTAATTAGATCTCTTTCATTGAATATGACGTTAATTTTAATCATGTACAAAGTATATATATGTATATGATAAAAATTTTACGAGTTTATATTTAATGAATTGATAATGTATAAACTTTATATATTTTCATTAAACTATATGTTATCACATTATCAATAAATAAATTCAAAAAGTTAAAAAATCTTTAAAAATAAATTGAAGTCAATTTTTATTATTTATATTTTAAGACTTTTAATTTTTTAAAATTTATTCATTAATGATATGGTAATATGACAATTTATAAAATTTATATATTGTAAATGTATCAAATATAAATTCATAATAGATGGATCTTTTGAAAAGGTTGCATTTGTATAGGAGCATGGTGAATTAAGACTTAAAAAGTACTTAGTATTGTTTTATCATTCTTTTTTAGGAGTAGTTTATGCTTTTAAGTCAAGAAGCTTGTTTAAAGGTAATTTTTTGGAAAGGTATTACTTTTTGTTTTAATTTGCATTATTATTATAATAAATTCAACCTTTTATGATTTTTTTTTTCAATTTGTACTAGTAAAATTCTTTGTATAAACACTGTTTTTTTTTTTTTTACATATTAATGCACTTTCCTAATTTTGACTCATACAATTTTTAACAACATTTTGAAAAAAAAATGGAGCTAGAAGCCTGTATAATTTTTATAATAGCTGTAATAAGTGTAGCCAAAACTGAAACTCATTGTGAGCTAAAATGCAAATATGAAAGCCTTTAATCAACTGTATTGCAATTCCTTTGCTGTTGTAGTTAGCATAGATGCCTGAAGTATCACAAAGACAAAGAGACAAAGCATAAACAAATATATGATCAAATTAAAAGTAAGTTGTGTTTGAACTAATTGAAGGAAAAGATTAAATCATTCTTATATATGCAAAAATAATAAAAAATAATGTGCTTTTTGTTTTTTTGGCAGGAGGGAGTAGGGGGCAATATGATTTATATTCAAATTCTCTATTGGAACTCCATTCTCACTCTTACTTTTTAATTCTCAATGATCATTCCTAAAAAAGCATTCTCTATTTAAAGCCATACTTTTGGAAAAATACATGTTAGATCATTCGGTTAATTCTAGCTTATCGTTTGATTAGGAGTTGCCATATGATTTATGGAGCTGTTTGTTTAGCATCGGTCGTCCTTCTTATTCATCCCTCTATTATATTTTTGGCCATCGAGAACGTGTGTTTGTATGACATTCATCAATGTCCTTCAGCTACCTCTCCATTTCAAGAAAAGAACGATTATGGTTCCCATTGCTATGTTCTTTACTCGAACGACATAAAATTTCTGAAGTTGGGGAACATTTTTGTTTTGGGAGGTCATCCATGGGTCTAGAGCCTTGCCTAGAACAAGGATGTGGCGGTTGGGTCCTTGCTCCTTAATCATCTTTCAATGACTAGTGAAATTGGGACGTGGAGATCCAACAACAACAAAAAAATATAATAATAATAATAAAGCAAGCTGTTGTAATAACGTTTAGATTGAGGGATCTATCGTTAGATTTTAACTTAAGGGAGTCGTCATCAATTTTTTTTTAGCTAGGTGCGATTGGTCACCTAAAGGATCTGTCCTTTCAGAAAACACTTAAGTTTAAGGGTCTCTAAAAGAATAGGTTCAGGTCTACTAACCAGAACAGGGTTCAGGAGTTCGGTTACGTGTGAGGAAGGTTATAGCACCCTCACAACGCCCATCAAAAGATGGTATCAGGTTAAATTTGTGTTATCTAATTAACCTTAAAATCTTACCAAGTAATTAATTATTGAAAATTATTCTCAATTAACTCTAATACTTTTAGCAGAAAATTGAGAAAATTCTCTCACCTCGGGAGTATGCAAGAAAAACTACTGTTTCACTTACAGAGGCTCCATCGTCGGATTAATTAAGAAAAAATCAAAATCAAAATCAAAATAGAAAGGAAAGAAATGATGATTGTTCTTGTGTAGGAAAAATTGATACTTTTAATTTTTTCTCAAAAAATATTTTTTTAAAATTTATTTTTAAGAAAAATTGATACTTTCAACTTTTTTCCAAAAATATTTTTTTGAAATTTTGATTTTCAAAAAAAATTGATACTTTCAACTTTTCCTCAAAAATCCTTTTTTTTGAAAATTTATTTTTAAGAAAAATTGATACTTTCAACTTTTCTCCAAAAATATTTTTTTGAAATTTTGATTTTCAAGGAAAATTGATACTTTCAATTTTTCCTCAAAAACCCTTTTTTGAAAATTTATTTTTAAGGAAAATTAATACTTTCAACTTTTCCCTAAAAATATTTTTTTGGAAATTTTGATTTTAATTTAAAGAAAATAGAATAATAAAAAAAATAAATAAAAATAAAAAATAAAGAAAAGTAAAACAAAAATAAAAATAAAATAAAAATAAAAAGAATATTAAATAAACCTAATCTAATAAATAAAAAAGATAAAAAAAAAACAAATAAACAAATAAAAAAAATTCAAAAAAAAAATCTGGAGCGGCTCGGCTCGGCTCGGCTCGCGGAAGAGAAACGGCTCGGGGGGACGGCTTGGGAAGCTCGGCTTGGCTCGGAGGGGGGCTGGCAAGCGCGGGTCGACGCTCGGATCGAGTCACGACAAAACGCGCGGATCCTCTGGGTCACTTAAGGCCAAAACGACATCGTTTTGGGAGGGTATAAAAGGCAGTTTCCTTCGTTTTTCGACAGAAACCTTCTCCCCTCTCTCTCTCTCTTCTTCTTTTTTCCTCTCCTTTCTCTCTAAAAGCTGAAGAACTTCGGTGGAATGTTCACCGAATTCTGTAAAATGTCACCGAAATCTAGAAAATTTCATCGAAAGTTCGTCGAAAGTTGGCCAGAAGATCACCGGTTTCTGGGATTTTTCATCGAAAATTGGGCAGGTCGCCGAAAACTTCAAGTTTGGCCGGAATTTTTGTCGAAAAATTTAAACTTCGCCGAAAAATTCAACCAGAATCTGAAATTTTCAAAAATTTTCAGAAAAAAAAATCACCAAAAAGCTTCAAAAAATTTCTTCTCACTCTCAAAACACTCATAAACATTTTCTTAGCTCTCTATCCGTCCCTATTCTCTCAATCAGTAGCTTTTGCTTACTGTTTTCTTTGTGTTTGCATCTGTTCCAGGGGTCCTTTATATAGGGATTGATCAGGAGTTTCTGATCAATCCCAATTCCTCTTTGGACGTGAATTCAATCTTTGAATCCAATATGGACTCTCTTGATTGAATTCCCCTTTAAAGTGTGATTCTTCAACTTTTAATCCCAGCCCTCAAAAAAGAAAAGAAAAAAAATAATGATAATAATCAGATAATCAGTAAAATCAGATAAAAAATAAAATTAACAGATAATAAAAATAAGATAAACCCAAAAAATATTACAAGATAAAAAATAATAATAAATAAATTATAATATAATAATAAATATATAACTATATAAAAATACATATATATTAACAGAAAAGAAAAAAAATAAATAAAAATATACATATAATAATAATAAATAATAAAATACATAAAATACAAAAAAAAAATTACATTGGGCTTACCCATTTGAATCAGACCCAATTGATCTGAGTCTAAACCCAATCGGATGTCTACAGCCGTTTATATGTTCAAAATTTTGCTTATCTTATTAATCCATACTAATAAAAACAAAACATTAGGTACAATAATTACTCTCGCATGAGATTCACGTTGCAATTTCAAGTTTCATTTATATCACAAATTCAAAATTTTCAGGCTATCCTGCATGTAAACAACAAATACTATATATTATATTCATCAATATCAAGAAATACAACAAGTTCTAACAAAATCAATAAAAAAAAAGTTTTGGGACTTGGAAAAGTCGCAGTTGGAGTGAAATTAACAATGAAACGTGATCTGAGAATGCAAGGAAGCAAAGACAATGAGGTTCTGTATCAATGGCAAATAAAAAAATCTTAAATTCTTTAAGTTTCAATTTCTTTTATGAACGTATTATTCAATAACAAGTTTATTATTTGATTGTGATTGTGATTGTAATGTTTTGTCATTATAGTGTATATATACATATTTTTAAAACAAACAAAATCCAATGTCCGAAACCTACCTGCATGCGTATTGGATCGCATGTATCTATCTATATCTATCGTTCAAAGAGGGCACATGATTTCACCTACTGGCTACTACCGAAGCCATGAGGGATTGCAAACATGTCCTGATTTACAAAGTGGGCCACTGTTTTACTCGATGGAGACATAACAATAATATTTCTCAAATACCCCCGTCCTAGCTTCATGGCTGTATATTCCAGCAAATATGGATCTCGTATACAAGATTTTATTTGTCATTTTTTTATTGATTAAATGTTTAATTTAGAATTTAATATTTGAATTTTTTTTCAATTAAAAATATCATCTTTAATTCGATTTAATATAAAATTAAATATTTTGAATTAATTCAAAATAAAATTACGTCATTACAACTTAACATATGCACGTTAAATTAAAGTGATCTTTTTTTAATTATAAAACTTATATATTTATGTTTCTCTCTAATAAAAAAAAGGCATTTCTCTCTAAAAAAAGAATTGCCCAAATTTCTATCGTCATCAGCACCACGCAGGCTGCTGTCTATCACTGCCGACCGCCGTTGACTGTCTTGACTGGTCACTTTTCCATCCCAAAATTTCACCGGATTAATAATGGATCTCGTTTCCAAAAATGGATAAGTGCCTTACGTCGTCATTGCGTGATGATACGATTAATAATATAATCTTAGAGAGATTGACGGATAAAAAAAAAAAATAGGCTTCTCTGTCTGTAAAGAATCCAATTCTTTTTACCTCTTTGTTATAATTACTTACTACTGTAAAAGGAAAGGACCCAATTTTTTAACACCACGTCAGGCTTTTGGGCTTTTTAAGAGAATGACAGAGGACAAAGAAATACTGGTAAAAAAAAGCTTTGATAACAACATTTATGGTTGACATTGCGGCTTGGCAATTGGCATGCATCTTTAATATAAATTTTTCTGTTCAAAATTTTTAAATTTCAAAGTAATTGCTGAGTATTACAAACAAATTATTAAAGGGTCTTTCATCCTATAAGAATTATATAAGAGAATAAAAAGAAATAGCAAAAGCATCAATTAAGGGAATCTTCATTAATTAATTAGTTATTAGTTAGCTCATAATTAAATTTTGATTCATAATCTTCGGCTTGCCCCATTTACAAATTGGCAGGTGGATCATTTCTTGCTCAAAACATGCAAATCATCGCCCATCAACCACTTTTCCAGGATGGCATCGTACGTTTCAATTAAGGTCTGAAAATTAAAATAAAACATCAAATAAAAAAAAATTGAAACATGGGAGGAGAGTAAGAGTAAAACAACAGGTAAGAGTCCTAATTAAGCAAAAGTAATGTGATGTTTGAATGAATGCTGCAAAAGGTAAACTTTAACTGATCAAAGCGGTTAATAAAAACGCAATTTGGCTACGGCTTTCTGTATCTGATTAGAGATCAAGTAGTTGAATTACATAAAAGGGAATCGTGGACCACTTCTGTTCCCCATAGATTCGCATTCTGAAGGATTGCATACGAAGCTTTTGATTTCAAAAATATATATTTATAGTTGAGTAGAAAATTCTTCGAAATTGAAGGTTAAAGGATGGTTTGATCCGATAATTAAACTGTGTTTAGGTGAACAAGTTCAATAATTTTTTATCCAATCCGATGATTAAAATCAGAGCACCACAATCTCTAATAAAAGCACCGTTGAATCACGTTCTTTCAAATTATTGTCAGTAACTAGTTGATCAATATTATCAATAATTGTTGGCCCTCGGTTTAAGTGTTGCTTCCGTAATTGTTGTCAATAATTACCTTTTTTTTTTTTTTTTTCTCCCCTCTTATCTTTAATTTTATATCCTCATTTCCTTCTGGTTTAACTCTACAATTAATTGGGTCATCTCGTTAAAGTAAGAAATATTAATTAATTTTGATTTTCATGTCTTTTGAACCTTAGCACAATATTACTCATGATTTGCCAAAAGGAAAGCCATGTTATATGGTTTCATAGACGAGGGAGGAAGGGAAATATATATATATATATATATATATATATATATATATATATATATAGACACACACACACACATAAAGAACTTAAAAGTTTAAGTTGTAAAATCTATTGAATTGATGAGTATGGTGTGTAAAGCATTTAATTTAAAATTAATTGACAACAAGTGAAGAGGTCAATTTAAATATAAAATTATAAGAAATTAAATATTTTTTAGATATGAGATAATATCACTTTAATAGACACTCATCATATATAGACGAAAATAAAAAAAAAACTTATCATGTGATAGATTTAAAAAAAACAATAAAAAAAAATCTTGACTCTTATAAGATGTTTGAGAATTATCTTATATTCTAAAGGAACTTAAAAGCTATAAGATCTATTGAATTGATGAGTATGATGTATTAAGCATTTAATTTAAAATTAATTAATAATAAGTGAAAAAATTCAACTTAAATATAAAATTTAAAAAAATTTTATATTTATTAAATATAAAATAATATTATTTTAACAGACTTCAATAACATGTAAATGAAAGTGAAAAAAATTTATCACATGATATTTAAAAACTAAATAAAAAAAATTCTAATTTTAATATAATGTTCAAGAATTATCTTATATTATATTGATTCAGAAGTGAATGCCGGATTTGAGAATGTATCCGACATGACATGTTTAATTTTTGAAGTTGTACCAGATACAAATAATAAAAAAAAAAAAAAGAAAAATCCAAGCAACACATTTTTAATGATAGAACATGATCTTTTTGGAATCCTGGGAGCGTGGAACCCATATTTAATTTCTGACGTGAAGAGTCCAACATTTCTGTAATAATAATATATGACAAAAAAACGACCAAAGCAATAGCGTAGTTTGCTGTTTTACGTTAAGAAAAAAAAAAATTTTGCAGTAAAATATAAAGTCTTTTATACATGCAAACATATTTTAATTTGTTGAAATTTATATAATATACATACAAACATGCATGAATCATGATAATTATAAAACCAGACGACGTAATAGGGATGGACTTGGAATTAAACCGACCATGATAGAAAAACACCTTCACCGCGATAATTATATTGTTGAATTTTTTTTTTTTTGAGATTTTCGTGTCCAATAATCATTTTAAATTTTGATTAATCTGAAATTAAATTAAATTAAATTTCATAAAAAAATAAATTCTTTTAAATTTATTTTTTTATTTAAAAGATTTAAAATTGAGATCTTATTTAAAAAAAAGTAAGTTTTTTATCATTCCAATAAATAAATGTTGATATTATTACATGTATTTTATTTTATTATATTTTAATTTATTAATTTTTCTCATGTGACGATATATAAATGTGTCTTACCCATTTTTCATGACAACCGTTCATCAAATATAGCACGTTTCCTTTCGAACAAAGTTCATAAATGAAAGAATGCAGAGGGACCATGTACCTTGATAATCGTTTTGTCACCGTCCTAATTTCTTTTTCACTATAATTTTAAAGTTTGACAAGAAAAGGACTAACGGACAAGTATAGCGTGCAAGTGCAAAATATATGAATTACTGACATTATTGCTTGAGTTTTCATATGGTTATATTACGAGGACTCGACCTAACAATTTTTTGCCAATATTACTATTCACAAAAAAAATTTTAATAAAATTAATTTATTAAAGTTTAAAATTTTAATTTATTATATGAATAAATGAAATTAAATTTTAAATTAAAAAAATAATTTGAGAAAACAAAAATTATATCTTAAACCTTCCTTTTAGTCCAACCATGAAATTTCAACAATACCAACGGTAGGAAAAATCATAAAGTATAAGTTTAACGGGCAAAAAAAAACACCTTAGTTAGTCTTTGCAGAATTTGGGTGTACGTAGGTGATGGGTTAGTCCTCTCTATGCTACAATGACAAAAGAAGAACGTTTTAAAATGATGTAAAGCCACAGTCCCAGGGCCATTAATTTTTGTCAGTTTCGACCCCACATGATATCACTCTCCAATTAGTGAAGCCTTGTCGTTTTGACTGGTAATTATAAAGAGATCTCTCATTAAGCACTTCATATACTTGCTTTATTGTCTCGGGTGAATGCCAATTGTACGTGTAAGAAGATTTATGTATGCATCTGCTTGTATATGAATCTATCTTCCATAAAAAAAATGTATCCTCCTTAGTTTGACTTCTGATCGAAATTAAATGATGGTCGTAGGCTCTTCAAATCCTTCACATATATAACAACAATAAATTAAATTTTATATCCCACAATTTTGAAGTCGATTATATGAAAAATTAAAAAAAGTTTATGTTAAATCATAGTTTTTAATTTTGTTGTACCAATCATTTTTATATAATAACTAATATAAATTGTAAATAATAAGAGTAATAAAATTTTTTTTTTAATGATATGATTCATTCTAAAGAACATTTAGAACTTGAATGGCTATGTTAAAAGTTGAGGAGAAAAGAAAAAAAAATCAAAAGAAAAGAAGGAAAATATAATTGCTTACCTTGTTTTGTCGAAGAAAGAAAAAAACCAAGGCAGATAAATTGATGTTTGAGATGCTGGTTAGTTCCAAAGGCAAAAAAGTCAGATCGTTCAATGATTGGGATATAAATACAAAGGAAGATACTCCGATAGAGCAGGCTATTAAAAGTAATTATGGACCTCGTAGCCTAAATATAATTCCTTCTTTTGGGTTCTTTAGGCCAAATAAAAATTCTTTTGATACATGGGACATGGATCAAATATAATTTATGCAACAATGGGTTGGTGGCTCTTCTCAAAGGAACAGATTACAAGACCTGTCAATTTCAAGGGGTAGAGGGTAAAGAAAAAAGACAAGGAGACGAGTAATGGGCAAAAGTGCAGGGACTAGAAAAATCGTCTCCTGTATCTTTTCATCTTTGGCTCTCATTTATAAAAGGAAAGTTTTAATTGTTTCCAATGCGGTGTGTAAGGTTGAATTGTTCTGTTCCTAACCGATATTTGTACCTCTGAAGCATAGGAATTGAAGAGTTGCCAATGCTATGAATTTGGATGAGGCAAACTGCTGAAACTCGTGAAGTCTACTGACCAACTTCAGGATACCAAAATAAAACAAGTCAACCAATTGACTTTTTCCTCACAACACTGTCTTCCAGGAATTATGTCCAAAAATTGTTGCGAGTTATAATACTCAGTATGATTTCAATCTTCAATCAAACATACTTATTATCCTAAACGAAGAAAAGAAAACAAATATTAGCATGCTATAATACAAAGCAATGGTTCCAAATAAAAGATACATTCAAGATAGACATGCAAAACCTTGCAACCAAGTTCGATCCGTCTCATAATTATTCAATGTTAAATATTGTTCCAAAAGCTTCCATTAAACAAGAAACAAGATTTTATTTGTAGTTAATAATCTATCAAAGACTTGATGGCGACGAAGTTGGCACCACATAATCAACAACAATGACACCATCCAGGTAATCCCTAACCTTCTGCTTCTGTAGGTTCACATACTCTTCATTTCCCTCTGCTGCCTCCATTTCTTTAACTCCAGCAAAGACAGCAACTGAGGCAAGTGAAAAGCCCTTAGCTCTTGCAGGTGAGAAATTCTCCCCAAAAGTGATATGTTGAATACCAGAGATCCCCTCCTTAATCCCTTTAATTACCCCTAAAATCTCACCTTGCACGTCATCAGTAACATTCTCTTTTAGTTTCAGGAAGGTTACTTTGATGGCAGAACTAGGGGGCGGGGACAATGGGGCAGGATCAATATCAGCAACCCAATCAACAGCCATGACATCATCACAGATGGGGAGGACATTTTCCTTGACCACACGCTGGTGATCAGGATGTACGGAATAGGTGTTCAAATCCTCTTTGGACTTGTAACGGCTATGGAGCATGTGGGTAAAATTGGAGATCGGAGATGTGGTGCGAAGGACGGGACCAGCAGTGATGTGAAGGACAGGATCAAGAGAGACCAAGCCATTAAGGCCATTGAGCATCAAGTTGACCTTTGCCTGGTCTGTGTCATCTTTGACCTTGAGAAGAACCACATGCTCAATGATGGACATGGTGACTGAGGATTTAGAGGTTTTGGTAGATAAAGTGAAGGGTCTTTTCAGGCGTTTGGAAGAAGAGAAAGTGAGGGGAAAGAGAGGGCGAGCTTTCAAACACAGCATCAAAATCAACTAGTAGACTAGTAGTGGGAGTAAAATTAACAAAACTTCAATGTACCTGTAAATTTGAGATGATGAATTTCCTTACAACTGTAGATCAAAACTTACAATCAAACACAATTTCAACAAATCCAAAATTTAAACGAACCCTCTTAAAATTATAAGAATCTAAAAGCAACATTAACATTAGTCTATCAAATTAAAAGTGATAAGTACCCATTTGGGAGAAATCCCTATACCATAACACAATCTCTAACAAAAAAAAATAAAAATCAATCAACAAAGCCCAAACCCATTATTCAGAAATGAGTAAAAAGCAGAGACTAATAATCAAAACCCAGTCGATGCAACCAAATGAATCTTTATAAGTTCTCTTTATCAAGAAAAACTAAATATAAAGCTAACAGAAATTTGAAGATTAGCTGAAGCATACACAAACGATTAAAATAGCAGAAAATTAAAATTAAAATTAAAAAAAAAAAAAGAAGAAGAAGAAGATGAGATAGTGGAGTGATACGGACCTGAGAGAAAATATTGCGGCCAAACATTGTGGTGGAATTGGAACGAGAATTGAAGGGAAAGAGGATTCGGACTATGGGGTCTTGGCTTTGTTGACCAAAGAAGGTAAGAGCACGTGCGGGTACGTGGGCCGAAACAAGACTCAGTAGGGACTTGGGCCCATTGTAACATGAGGCCTGGGCTGCCTGGGCTGAATGTTATACTGACCAGGCCATGTCAATTTATTTTGAGATTAAATTTTTTGTTGATATTTTTAAAAAAAATTTACTATAAAATAAGAATTATTATTTTATATATTTTCGGTGAAGTTTTAAAGTTCGTAATTCCATATCCATTACCAATCTTCTAAGTTCTAATCCACATGGCATTTAAAAAAGTTCACTAACGATATATGGGACAATTTTTTATAAAATAAAATAAAATATAAAAAACTAATATCATAACTAATTGAAAATGAAAAAAAAAAATTTAAATGTAACACCAATAATATAATTAATCTATATAGAAGTAAAATCATATATTGTATCATCCAATTAAAATTAAAATCATATTATAATTAGCTTTATATTTAGTTTTTGAAATATATATGTTGTATTTGAGGTATATATTTTGTCATCTAAATTAGGAATTAAAAATGAAAGTGGGATTGTGATAAAAGAGACATGACAAGTGAAGAAAGTTGAGTTAGTGCGCCAACCTTAGACAAAAAGAACGAGTAACCAAATTTGTGGTGGAAAATATCAAACATGGAATGAAAGGAATAAGTTTCCATTCCACCATGAGATGATGTTCTGCATGTCAAGCACGTTCAAACTAAACCACATGCATCCCTCTTGCCTACTCACATGCACATTGCCACATTGGACCTAACCTAATGGCTCAACTCTCACTCCACCTGCTGTAATTTTTATTGCCTCCTACCAAAGAAAAAAAATATTATTTTTGGATGAGAAATAAATTATCCATATTGAGATTTAAATTTTATATTTATTATTATTAAATATCACTTTTTGCAAAAATTATATGAACAAATTATATTAAATATGCTTCATATGACACTACTCAAATTTGGTAATTAATCAACTTATTTGCAATGAATATTTACATATTATAGACTTAATTAAGGATTGAACATTTATAACCTTTTTTTGAGAACCAGTTCAGGAGAGAGATTTTATATAAATATATAAATAGATATATATTATATATTGTTTGATTTATATATATTGTTCAGGAGAGAGCTTATATATATATATATATATGTGTGTGTGTATATTGTTTGATTTGTTTATTAAATTTTTTCAAGTGCCAAGAAAAGAACAAGGAAACCAACACCATCAGTTGATGCCAAAAGCAGCCTTTGGTACCAAAAATAACTCACGGCGGCGTTTTTCAAGTTCCTCAGCTCACTTACAAATTACAAGTAACTGCTGTTATTGGGTTCAGTGCTTTTTCTTCAACCTGTCTCTGTCTTGGTGAGCCTTCAAAAATGTGAAATTATATTTCTCTGTCTCTTTATCTTCTTACACTGTTCAAATGCCATTGCCCAATGCCTGAGTACTCATTATTTCATTCCAAGTCATGAAGTAGCTGTTGCCTGAATCCCTTCATTAGTTTTTTACTCTGTGAGGGTTCTGCAGATATTGTTTTGCTTAATACTTTTTCTGTTTATCCCGCTCCACTGCAAATAGGAGTAACAGTTTTTAAAATGTCTCTTTTATTTTGTGTTCTTTTGTTGATATCATTATTTTCTTTGGTTTATATATACTTTAAAAACCTGACCTGCACCTCTTATTGGGGTTTTTGGATTAAAACGAAGGCATTTGGCAATGTTGAAATGACAGTAAATAAGTCATCACCATGTTAAAATTTGTTAATCAAGCAATGGGTTTATTGATTTTAATTAATTCTAATCAGTCAGCATTGCATAAGAATATGCTCATTGTTTAACTGTTGTTTTACCTTTGGCCTTTTTCATGCATTGCATGTAGAGAGCAAAGTAGCAGAATCGTCTCTAATTTGGCCGTGTAGCTGATGTTTGAACTTCAGGGTTTATCTTTGTACTGTGAATGCATATTTGCTATCCCAACACAGATACCATTGATTTCTTTTGAGTTCAAATGTTTATCATTAGCACTATCAATGGACTTTCAATTTCAAATCATGGTATCTAGGCTTCTTTATTGGTTTTACATATGATCTTTTAAACAATGAAACACCACAAGAACTTATATGGATTCTTATGCTTGCTGTGTATTGCTAGATAAGTGATTCCTGACACTTCGGTTTATCTTTTTACTCACAATAATCTAACAGTTTTGTAACTTCCTGGAATTTATTGCTTTCATTGCAGGAAGCTACTGATAATTGTAATAAATGAATGAATGCATTGGCAAATTGAAAGTGAAACATTCTAGGACATTTATCATGTCAAATGATTATGTCAAAGTTCAAAGGAGACCAATTATGAAGCTCTTAACATGCCCCCTTTATCCACACCTTTACAGGGAAGCAACTACTATTTGTGTCTGCCTTCATACATGTAAGTTTTGCCCAATGTTTGCTTTTCTTCATTGGTTACATGCTCACGTTATTTCATATCTGAGGTAAACAATTAGAAATTTTCTTTATATCCTTCAAAGTTTGGGAGTTTTAAAGGCTCGCTGGTTACCCGTTGTGAAGAAAATTAATTTTATGTATCATCTTGAACTTCAGCAATCCTCCAAAAACTTTGCTCAACCATTTTAAGCAGCAGAACCTTAAGTTGTATGTATCAAAGAGTTTCTTCTGTGTCACTGCTTTACATTATCTTACTGTGAAACCAACACAAAAATACTCTTCTTTCTCCTCCACTAATTTGAAATTTAGCTAAAAATACCCAGGACTTGCGAATATGGTTCCGAGAAATCTCCTATAAAATCTTTTGAGGGATCCGTTCCTAAGATGATTTCTATGTTTTGGAGTTACCTGTTCATCTAAAGGCAACTATATTCCTACTTCAAAACTGCTCATGAAACGGTATGCACCTATATTGGATACGAATGGACTGATTTTATAACTATTGGACTATTCTACATAAGCCTAAGTTCGTGAAGTTCAAATGAAAAAGGTAAATGGTATATATTCTGGGAAGGAGCAAAAATCAAACTCATTATCCACTCATGTCAAATTTCCTTAAATATGAGAAGGATACTCACAATGTGCTGGTAATGTTGATATGTTTAATTCCTTGACATTCAATTTAACTGTGTCCTGCAGTTTGCAAACAGTGTGTCTATCAAAAACTTGAGAAGGACAAAAGAAATCGCTGTCCAGTGTGCAACGCCTATCTTGGTTCCTTTCCTGAAGAACTGTTAAGGTAAATAAAAGTCTCTTATTTTATTTCTTTTGCAGCATCTTTTCTATAGATTATTTAGAACAATATTACATCAGTTATATATACACAACTGCTTTTCTTTTTCTTTGTCTAAATGATTCCAGATTATCATTTTATATCTCCATGTATTACTAATGCTGAACAGAACATGGAGCTGTCCTATGTTACTCATGAGTCTTTTCTTTACTGCTTTCAATTCTTGCTGTTTTTAATGCTAGGGTTCCTTGTCCCTTGACATTACTTCCATCCTTTTTCTTTTTTAGAAATGACCATAACTTAGAGGAGCTTGTAAAGCAAATTTTTCCTGTCGAAAAAACAAATGAAGAGGAGAGATTAGCAGCTTCACCTGTTAAAATTAAAATTGCAGAAACTGTTGCACCTACTTTAACCGAAGCAAACACACAGCATCGAGATTTCAGCGTGTCAAGAGAAGCCAAAATAATTCATGACGACCAAGATGTTGCTGGGAATAATCTTCATTTGAACCAAACAGCAAATAAAATCTCCAATCGTTCTATAAATGCTATCAAGAAGCAGGTATCATTCTTCTCTGACATATTGTCTCTTAATGCTGAAACAATTTTAGTCATCTCATAGCATGTTGCATTACCTTGAGTATCTTTTTCTTTTGCTCTTTTCTTTCAAGTATCAGAATGAATTAACAGATTTGGAAATGCCTAAAATTGCTTCTGTTATATCTGAACCTATAGCCCTTGCATTTTATCTAAAAAATTCAAAGAAAGGTCCATGCTGGGAACATCTGGCAGGCCATGAATAAGGTGAAACTTACAAGTCTATCTTGAATAAAACTAAGGTTAATGCACAAGTGAAGAGGAGAAGAAGGACAAAGAGAAAGCCTTGCAAGTTTCTGACTGGTCAAAGAGAGAAAGGTTCAAAGATTGGGACTGAGAAAGAGATGTTAAAACCTGGTCCAAGTGGCCTTGGGGGGTCAACTGATTCAGCAAATCGATGTGGAGAAACTGTATCTCGAAAGGAACTTCCTGGTTAATCTCCCCGCCCTGTCTGGTTTTGTCTGCTTGCATGTCAAGAAAAGTAAGAAACATTTGAATGACAAAGACTTCTTTATTTTTTCTGCCTCAGAGTTAAAAGTTTTCTTCTATTTCTTACAGGAAAGGCATGGCATTGCCTCAGATACCAAAACCCTTTATCAGTACTAAGTAAGTAAATTGTATTACAGGAACACAATAACTGAGGAATATTACATAGTAGAACAATTCAGGCTTATTTACAATGTCTTTGGTCTTGTCATTAAATATGATTTGAAAATGTCCGCTCAACTTCTTGTATGGGATGTTAAATGTGACAAATGAAGAAGATCTACTCACCTTGCAACTGTAAATCTTGTTGACTCCTCATAACTCCTAAATGCTTAGTTATCTCAAATGTGTAGAGACACTTGCTAAATTGTTGTGCAGTTGAAACAAAGTGAGAAAGCTTTCATAAGCAGGGTTCTGAATTCTGATATCAAAATGAAGGCTGTTAATGATGGTTAGCAATAAAATTGCAACTGTCCTGAGAGAACTTTGTTAAATTATTTCAAGGCTTTCTTAGCCGAAGCTTATGTTAAGTAGTCATCTTTTCCATGACACCGTAGTTCCTGTATATTTATCTTTGATGTTAATGGGGATTGTGCATTGCATATTAATTTGTCAATCTACCATTAATTTATTTTTAACACGGTATCACAATATCTACAATTATTTCAGGAATGGAGATTTAGCAGTATCCTTCGTGAATAAGTACCTTGCAAGGAAGCTAAACCTCAAAGACGAATCTGAGGTAATATTGTATTCCCACATGCTGATTCTTATTAACTATACATTCATAGCGTTAATTGGGATTTCTTCATGCTATGTCACTCAAAAGGCCAGTCATCATAACAATAATCCTGTATAAAACTAGGCTGGAATTTTAGGATTCTGGAGGGATAGCAACTTTGATAGAAGTTCCTAAAATGATATAGTAAATGAAAATTGCAATTAAGATGATTTCAGCAAGGACAGTCCAAGATCTGTGCCATATGGACTTTGATAATTATTTAAGTTGGATTGAGATACTCAATTCCACATGCAGAAACTCCAACAAATGAGTACTTTATAGTCTGTTTAGGCACTGGTAAGTTTTAGTTATCCTGCAGATTTTGCAGGTATGCTAGCTGGGTAAATAAACAATTCATTTGGTTGTCAAATAGGACAAAAAGGGTTATGGGAAGAGGTGGGCTCGCCTTACTTTTCTCCTTCAAAAGATAAGTTTGGAAACATGCTTTTATGCAGGTGGAAGTCGTGTGTTTCGGTCATCCATTGGTCCCAACCTTAACGGTAAACAACCTCATAAACATATGCTAGAGTATCAAATATGGGACCAGTGTTGGTTTACCGTAATGCAGAGAACGGTGATGGGGGAAACTTTGTGATGGAATTGACATATAGAAGATCCGAGAAGCAGGCCACTTTGCAGTAAAATTTGCATTTGGTGGAACCTTTGATATCTCCCATCGGATGCTCTATTGGTACTAATGACCTTTCTAAATTAGTACCCTATGGTAATTTTCATGCAACAAAAATATCTGAAACAGATGCTTTGAATTGAGTAAAAGATCCCAACCTTGCTGCAGGAAGCAAATACCTTCCGAATTATGATACCTATAGTATACAACTGTTTCAATTAATCATATTTGTCGTTTTTTCTTCTTTTGTTTTTCTTCATCATTGGATGTTGATTTCATTAATTTTGGCCTATTGATATCAACTATGATCATCTTAATAATTGCAAACTCAGTAGTCAGTCCTAAGGACAAGGAGGTTTGTCATACATTGAACTTGTCCACTGAAAGTTTCATTCAGTTCATCTCCTCTTCAATGTTAAGGATAGAGTGAATCCAGAATTACCTTGACAAGAGTTAGAATATTACATGTTTTTAAATTAACGAAAGGCGGAGTCTCTATGGACCTAATTCTTACTATTTTGATGATTGTCCAACACCAGAAATGCAACCAAATTTAACATCAATTCAGATACGAGAAAGAAGGAAAATTGATTACAACAGGGAAACTAAACTTGGCATTCATGTAGCAGCTACTTCCTGCAAGTCCTTCACTTTTGCTATATATTCTGTCATTGCTTGTTCTTTGTCCTTCCCTGCATGACATACATTTCAGCGTTTCTTAGATTAAGATAAGCTTAAGGATACGATGCACTTCCTTTTTCTCTGTCCATTTCTGTACCTTCAACTGCTTTCCATGGATCCCATTTGACGAGGAAGACTCTGAAACAGTAGCCAAATAGAGCCTGGGATGAGATTTACATACTGGTATTAACATTTCCCACTGTTGCTTGCTTGTAAAGCCCATATAAAATCAGTTTTTCTGCATCTTTTTTGTTGTTGGAGGTAAGGCCTTGGCCTTGACAGCAGACTCTTGGAACTCCTCCTGTACCACAATTTGACAGCAATGAGAAAAAGAACAGAAGTAAAATGGAAATGAAAAATGAGCTCTCAGGGGTTGGGAGAAGGAAAAGAAAACACTACCAGTAATGCCATCTTTCTATACACGACTTTTTGAAGCAAACATGAAGCTTAGCTTAGTTGATATAAGGCAAAATGGGCCCTAGCAGCGGCGTTAACAAGAAAAATCTTTCTTGTAGAAATGCTCATAGTCAATAGAGTGTTAAAATGTAGATGAACGCAAGAAAGACATGACCTTCCTTTTAGATTTTGCCACGTGGAACCCGAAATTTATGGACCACATGTGGATTGACCAGGTCTACTTCCATGTTGCCTCCCGTTTATTAACGCAATGGTCCCAACCAAAGGAACTTTTTGTCCTTCTCCACTGATTATCTACGTATTTGTCCCTAGTATTTGGGTGAAAAAACGTTTTGTTGTAGGTAAGAACGTGAATTGAAACTCTGGCAAGAAGCCAGCAACAACAGTAGAAAACAGAAATCTGGGAAAGTTGGGATTCCTAGATAGACCAGACCCACAGCACAGAGGGGAAAGTGAACAAAAGTATGGCAGAGTGGACAAAATGCAATCCAAATACTGTCTGATGGAGGACCGTATTGGCAATAAGTGGCGTCACATTTTCTGCTCATGCAGCTGCTCCCATCCGGGGGCTCATCGTCACCCACTTGCTCTCTTCCGTCACCTTCACTTTTTTTTTAATTTTCTTCCCAGAATCCCCACGTGGGAACCCACTTACATTCAAAATGCTTGTCCTTTAAGTGCCACTGCTCCTCTCAAATTATCAAGCATTTCTCAAATTTTCCTTTCCAATTTTCACACTATAGCACAGTATTTACAGTCAAAAACTTTTTTTTCTCATTATATTAATGCATTTTAAATTACACTCTTAAAATATTTTTATAATGAACAAATCCCTGATTGGTAAAGAAATGACTAATTATTATTAGTATAATTTTAGTGTTTTTATTTTTAAAAAGTGAAAAGGAGTACGGGTTAATGATGATGGGAATTAAAAATGAGAGCAATGTGTGATTAGTTTAATAGTGGGAACTGAAACAATTGCCGTCAAAATGTCTCCCGTAGAGACAACCTATTATGAGATTACAGATAATCATTGAAATCATTGAAGTTCTAAAATACTGATTAAACATATTTAAATCACAAGATCAAAAAAATAAAAAAAAGTTCATTGCCATTGGGGTTGCTGACAAGCTGTTTAGCTGCCTGCCTTGCCTGGCTGTGCCTGTGCTTGTCGTGCAAGGTCGCGTACTGTATTATGCTTTTTCTTATTGCTTTCTTCTTTTTTTTTATTGGTTGAAACCACGATGAAACCAAGACAGCGAAACGGCTTTGTTTGTAATTTTTTATCTCTTTTATTGTAAAAAATAATAATAATTCAAAGCCCAAATAAATAAATTCTCCTTTGCTTGACTAAAATTTATCTCCTGACTCTCAGATTAGTTCGTTTTGTTAATAATAAGAGAGGCCCATGATTCCTAAGGTAAGTCAATTTCGATGGGCTTCTGACGTTTAATTTTGTTGGTTTCTTTTTCTTTTTCATTTCATTATTTTTATTTTTTTGTTGATTTTTATCAAACAATTTTATTTTTTCCATTTTTTTAATTAAATCATAAAAATATAAAATTTTGTAAATTTTGAATTTCATTTTTGTAAACCTAATTTTAAAACTTTTATTTTAATGTTATATTTTATCAAAGTTAGTTCTTTAACCAAAAAAATTAAACATGAACAGATAAAATGAAACATAAAGAGAATTTTTTTTGAATAATAAGATAGCTTCAGATTACCTCATATTTTTTATTAGTATTAATTTTTTTTAAATAAGCTTGCAAATTCTTGGTAATTTGATAATATTTATGAATTTGGTAAATAATAATTTTTTAAATATTTATTATTATCAGTGATAACTAATAAGCTTCGCAATGTCAATTAATTATATTTCTTGCTTAGTAATTCATCTTTCCAATTTAGTATTATTATCGTGTTTTATGCTATGCATTAACATCACTCTTAATTTTTGTAAAGCCTCAAATTCAATTTTTATTGTTATTCGATTATTAACTCATATTACACATTAATAAACTTTTTGAAAATTACGGAAAATATTTAAATGAATAATATTAAATGAATTAAATAAATAAAAAATAAAATATTAAATCTTAAATATAAACTATGATTTTAAAAGAAAAATCAGTTATTTTTATTGGATGGCGTATTTATCCAATAAGACAAGCTATTGTTTCGATTATTAACCAAAAATAATTGCTTGACGTTGACCCATTGGATTTTCTTTTGGTCCGAAATGGAATTAATTATTAAAAGCTATAATAAATTATATTTAGTAACTTTTTTCTTTTCTTTTCTTTTTTAATTAGGAGGAATATCCAAGCCTCTTATTCTAAAAGATTTCTAAATTTGGCATCCTAATAATATTTTAAAAATTATATGATAAAAAAAATTTAGCAGCTAAACGATTTAATTTGAAAACCACTGTGACAAAAAAATAGTACTATATGATTTTGCAATATGAACATTTAACATTATTGTAGAAAAACAATAAAGTAAGACAAAAAAAATAAAATATCTACATTGTACCCAAAAAAATTAAATTATCATAAAGTAACACAACAATTAAAGTTGGGCTATTCATATTTGTGGCTTGTACGAATCTCATTTAATTATAAATGTTGTAATAAGGAGATATTTTTTACTTTCTCTGTTTCGAATTGTCATTAGATTTTTTTGTATTTAATATTAAAATATTAATTTTTATAAAAATGATATTTCATAAATTGTATTCAAAATAAAAAATAAATTTAAAATATATAAAAAAGAAATTTAATTATAAAAAATAATGACATAATTAAATTCTTTGAACTTTGATATTTAAAAAACCAATTATAATAATTGAGCACAAATAAATGTTTCTCTCATTAAAGTAGTTCGCAGTTTGACCATAAATTTTTTCGCTTAAATTCTTCATTTTAAAATAATACTTAATATTTTTAGTCATATTATAAATGTACGAATAAATTGTTTAAGTAAATAAATTTGTATTTTTATTTATATAAATAAATGAATATTTTATTTATTTAAATAAATAAATGAAGTAGGCAACCACCGGAAATGAGGACAAAGAGGAGAGGGGGCAAACGTAAGTGCGCCGTTCGTATAGGTACTGATTGTGGCGCAAAATCATCAGCCTTGGACTTCGCCACCAGCAGTTTTAGCTTTTGCAGGGCTTCATGTGGGAACCTGGTCCCGGCCCTACCCACCAGCATAGAAAAAACAAACCATTTTAGGTTTTGGCTCGGGAATCTGGATAGCCTCGGACCCGAACCTCTAGATCTCCCGAGCCTCATCTGACACGCGTGTGTTTTTAATAAGTTCAGAACAGTTGCTCGTAAGATTTTATTGTTGGGGATTTAAAATTTGCAGCGAGCTTCCCATTCTCGGTCAAAACAAGATCCGCGGGCGGAACTTGACCACCTGGGGCAGCCCTCAACCATTATGCCACGCCACGCCCCTCCTCCCTCCTCCCTCCGCCCCTTCTCTTCTTTTTTTTTCTCCGTTATTAAATCCATGGCACCTTTCCTATTCTTTTTTTTTTAGAGAAAATTACTTCATTAATTAATTAGATTTATATGATAGATATTTTATTTTATTTTTTTAATAAATAATAAAATATCAATTAAACTAAAATTTAATGTATGAGATTATAACTAAAATTTTTCCTTGCAATCGAGGAAAATTTTTATTGACAAAACAAGCGATATATATACGTGTATTTATACACATACATACATATATGTATGTAAACAAACAATGTTGGTGTTTGAATTTGAGAAATTAATGAGGTGTTAATAAAATTAAACCAACTCAATTATAGATTGATGATTCATTAGATTAAAATAAATTTAAAATTTAATTTAATTTATTTATAAACTTAATTTTAAAAAATATCATCAAATAAATTTAAATATTTAAAATTTTTTATTTATAAATTACGATATTTTTTGCATTCAACGCGTAAATAAATTGTTATATATATATATATATATGTAAATTATTAAAAAAATTTAAATGACTTGCCATTAAATAACGTGTCAGCTTCTGAACTTGAAAAGTTAATTAAACCAAATAAATTACTACATCCGCACGAATCTAAATTCATCGGATCATTAACCAACACAATCATATAATATAAAACCACAAAATAAGTTCAAGAGATACTATTCAAACAACAAGACTCAATTAAATACTTCTTGTTTCTTAAAAAAAAAAAAATTGAAGATTATATTTGATCTCAAACATTTTAAATAGTACGTATAAATGTACATAAAAACATTTTAGCAATTAAAACTTTAAATTTCGATTTGAAAATATCGAATTTTAATTCTGAAATAAAAAAGAATGGATATATTCTCTCTTATTGTATAATTATAAACTCATGTTTTAATAAAAAAAATCATTTTTGACTTGCTGATTGTCTTTCCATAACCAATCCCATATCGAATAAAAAAAAAAAAAAAGCTGAAAATGACATACATCAGCAAATTCCGAAAAAAAAATAATATTAAAGATCTAAATATAGCAAACCAAAACAAAACATGATTGTTTAAGATATATTGGATCGTGGGACCCACATCATAGATGGCATTTTCCATCAATTGTTCAAATCCACGTGGCAAAAATGAACATCAGCTCGAATCACTCATCATGCCCCCGGATCTGAGCCAAGCACACAGAAGGAAATCCCTGAATCCAAAAATAAAATAAAAACATTTGGATATATATATATATATATATATAGAGAGAATAATATAGAACTAAAATATTTAGACACAAAGGGGTCGGAGCGTGACTGTCAAATCTACATATTCTCTCTCTTTATCCTTTTTCTCTAAAAACCCTCTCACATAATTCAGAAAAACTCTCTGTTTGGTTCCTGATTTCGATTTAATCGGCGATCTTTTCCCGCTGGTCCTGGGGAATCCCTCGTCTTCCTTCTTTCAATCTGTGTCTCCTTCTCAGAATATAATGCTCCAGATTTTCAAGGTACGTATATAAATATATATAATTATTATTTATGTTTATCTAGAGGAAAGAATTAAAAAACATGTAATAATATCTCTTCTCTGTGTCTGTGTTTGCCCCGTGTTGTTAAATAATTTTTTTTTTTTCAGTTTTTATCCTTTCTTACAAGACTTCGATCTTATCAGCTTCTTATTTTTGTTTTAGTTTTAACAGTCTTTTTTTTTTTTTTGGTCTTCAATCTGGGAATTTGGAGAGTTTATGAAAGTTTTTGTTTTTATTTTTTTTTTGGCTTAAAAAAAAAAACTCCTTTTGCCAAAATGGGTGATGGGTTTTATGCTTCTGTAACTAAAAAGTACGTTTTTTTTTTTGGTTCTTGGATTCCCAATTCAAGGTCCTTGTTTTCTGTTATTTTCTTTTTCACCTGAATTTGAAGCAAAAGTTTTTTTTTCCTTGTGTTTAATTTAATTTTTTAAAATATGAAAATTTTTGTTTGTTTTTGTTTTTATTTCTGATTTTCATTTTTGTTATAAAAATATTAATAATTCTGTCTCTCTGCAGCAGCATAGTACTCTATCATGAGACTCATCTTCTCTGCATCATTGACTAGTTTTTTTTTTTTTTAATCTTTGAGATTCTTCTTTGAAACTCTGTGCTTTAGGTGGGTATTTTCTGAGTACATTAAAAAAGGTCCCCTTTTATGGAATGGGATCTGCTTTTTCACATCTCATCATAAATAAATAATAATAGCAACAATAATAACAACAAATAAAAATAAACAATAATATTATGTACTGATATTATTTTCATGTTTGTTAACTGATCCTTCTGTGAAAAGTAGAACCCGTGGAGCTGGAGGTCATGATTTCTACTGAAGTCCTTTGTCTCTTATGCCCAAAATGCCTTAAAACAATTCCAATGCCTTCTCCATGATTTGTCTGGTTTTTTTTTTTGCTTTATTTAACTATGTTAAGAGTTCAGATATGATTATGGTTATTTATTAATAAAAATTAATATATTAGTGGTGTTTAACAACCGCTGTCTCATCTTTTGTTCCCTCTTACAAATATTTTTTAATATTTGGATTCAGGACTGGATTTGATTTGATAGAACTCTGACTCAGAAAGTGAGGGGAAAAAATGGAGGGTGACACATTCTCAGGGCTTGGCAATGGTACTCAGATAGATAGCAAGGTGGTGCAGACATTTGAGAAGAGCTTTGTTCAGGTTCAGAATATCTTGGACCAAAATAGGTTGCTGATCAATGAGATAAACCAGAATCATGAGTCCAAGATCCCTGACAACTTGAGCAGAAATGTTGGTCTAATTAGGGAGCTCAACAACAACATAAGAAGAGTGGTTGACCTCTATGCTGATCTTTCAAGTTCCTTGACCAGATCCATGGATGCCTCGTCTGAGGGGGATTCGAGTGGTGCTATGAAATCAGATGGCAAAGCTGGTCACAAAAGAAACAGGCCTGCTTGATTTAACAAGAGAGAAAAGTTGGGGTTTTTTTTATTAGTCATTCTTTTGCAAGGTGGCCAATGAAGAAACTTTTTACAGCTTTGTTGAGGTAGCAGAAAATGGTCAGATTCTGCAACTACCCCCTTGTATCAGTGATGAACTGTCTTTAGTTCTCAAACTTATTGCTCACATTTGTTAGAGAAAATAATCAGTCTAAATTTCTTCTATTGCATTGTAACTCCGTGTATCCCTGGATCTAATTGAAATGAAGCATGTGAGTGTTCATTTTTACATTTGTTGCTATCTTGGTAATGGGTAATAAAGGTTATAATTACTTTTAAAATTAAACCTTCTCTTTCTCTTTTCCCTTTTCCATCTTATAAATCTCAGTTTTTGGTTGTTTTTAACAAGGAACTGATCTTTTTCTGTCATGCAATCAGGACATCTTAAATTTCCACTGTTAAGAAAAAGAGGTTTAAGAGCTTTCAGTTTATCCAACTTTTTCGCTGTCAAAAAAAAAAAAGGCTGATATCTATAATGTCTCTCTACAAATATTTTCTCTATCAGATTCTTTACCATGAAGGCTCATTATCTACTTTTGGATGGAAACAAACTCTCCATTATACCCTTTATTCCCCTTTCCAACCTCAATCAAAAGCTTGCATTTCTTCTAGACCATAGCTGAGAAGCAAAAACTGAAGAGATCTGAAGATACTGTTTTCAGTCCTCCTCTATGATACCAAAGCTTTTCCTTTTGCT
Source organism: Durio zibethinus (assembly GCF_047325235.1). Lineage (NCBI taxonomy): Eukaryota > Viridiplantae > Streptophyta > Magnoliopsida > Malvales > Malvaceae > Durio > Durio zibethinus. The sequence goes on from NC_143167.1 coordinate 33,575,161, forward strand.
GAGAAATCAATGTTCATATTGCTTTTGATTAATATATGCTTGTTGAGAACTGAAAGCAGGTACACACATCTCTGTGACGATGCTCTGGAAAAAAATAAAAATTGAAGGCAAAGCAGCTTTAGACAATCTTTTTGGTTCCCAATCACACACCACCACAGGAACAGCATCTCGGATAAGAGATGATGAGCTTTTGAGTTAATTATATTTTTTTATTTTAAATGGTGCAACCAATGGGGATCTCTTGGTGGTATTTGGTAAAGGAAAATAAAGTATTCTGAAGAGGTAGTTTAAAAGAAAGCACTACTAGAGTTGCAAGAGACAGACAGATATGTGTAAACAGTAACCCCAACAACATGACAAGGGGCCCAAGGTCCTTATTTTGGGATGAAACTGAACTTCTCCGTGCTTATCCCTTCTTCAGGTTCTTTCTCTCCTAACTTTTTTTTTCCATACATATTTTCCTTTTTATGCCCTTTATGTAATAAATGTATTTATGACTTCCTTCAGGTTGATGATTCCCCGAAGAAGCTCTCTTTCTCTGATTGAGCAGGTGTCTTTGTTGATGGACCCACATTATACGGCAGCCTAATTTCCTGATCTTTGGAGAGAGAGGGCCCACATAATTGATGATTGATTGCTGGAAATGGCTTGTTTTTGGTTCAGATTTTTCAACTTGGTGGTGAGGGAATTACTTTCTCTTACCACATTTGATCCATTTTCCAAACACACATTCAACTCACTTAGATCTATTACTACTGTTTTTCCCATTATCTTGTCTATCATCTAAGAAGCTCATTTTTTTTCACTTGTTTTTCATCTTTTTAAAATGAAAATAAAAAATCAATTCAAATCAAACTGAATATTATAATATGCTAATAATAGTTCAATTGCGATGTTAAACTTTATTGTTACATTATTAAACAAAATTATATCGTATTTGCTTTCCTACAGACTCTTGCGAGGAAAATGTCGGCTAACAACCATTGTAGAGCTAATAGCCACAAAAAGCTACTAGCGTATAGCATTTGGAAGGAAGTGAAAAAATCTGGATTCGATTCTTACTAATTTATATATACGAAGCTGAACAACAAATGTATGATCACCAACAACATTAAAAAATACAAATATATATTCTAAGGAGCTGATGCTTGATTTTTGAGAATTAATAATGGCAATTTGCAATTGGTGAAACGTCTCTCTCAAAGGTGACATAAAAGTACAATATCAAGTAAGAATTTAAGATTGTTATTATCAATAACTAGAAAATTTCCTTGGCTATATACGCCCGCTTCACACTTTTTTATATTTTAAAAATCTTAAATGTTGTTGGATTTTTTGCTTAATGGTTATTGTATATACATTGTTGGATTTTTAAAAATTTAGATTATTCTAAATATATATATTTTTATAACTATTTATAAGTAATTCACATTGTGAAAATTATTTTTTGGCGGTAGGATCCGATATTGTTTTCATCAACAAAAATTTTGGGAAAATTTTTCGTTTTTAAAATTTGAATGATTGAGTGTTAAATCGCTTGGAAATCACCAAATCGAATTAGTTAAGGACTCAATTAGTTAATGACAATTACAAAGAAAATTGCTCACAGGGAGGGTGAGAAGGCTTAAAGAGCAAGTAAGTTGGTGGTGACCCAAAATGCCCATTGGGTCTTCTAAAAAGATGCAGAAAATGGGTTTTCTTAACATTCTTTTAACTAACCTTTTGTTAGGTGACCGAAAAAAAAAGGCAGTTGCTTTTATAAATTATATACATGTATTTACTTGCAACTCTGATTGGGCAATCTTAAAGAAAATGAATGCTCTAGTTTTGGAATTATATCACCTTTAATTCTTTTTATTATAATTACACTACAATGAAATACTCCGATTTAAATGAAAATTTCGATGGTTAACTCTGGGGAAAGACTTTCTCTTTTCTCCATAATTGTGCATTTGAAAAGGATGTGGATGTTCACATGACATTGAAGGGATAAAATTCATCATATTTTAATGGAAGTGCATGAAAATGAAAGAATTTGAAACATTTTAAAAAAATTGTTGGATTCAAATTTTGAGTTTTAGATAAAGATAAAAATAAAATATTGCACACTGATCATAAAATGTGCAACGTTATTTTATCCTAAACATAGGCAATATCCAATAGTGTGGAGTGGGCCGAGTCGCCACTATGATCTATGTGTGAAGATGTAGGCCCATTAATGGATGAATTGACTCTTTTTTCCGGGGCTAGGTCAGTGGTCACCTTGGACGATCGTTTTAACTTCGCTGAAATATTCATCCAAAGCCCATTGCCTGTTGTGCTGATCTTACTCTATGTGTTCTAGCTTCAAAGAACTCCCATTGATAAATGCAAATAATTAACTTCCGAATCATGAAATCAATAGCTTGAGGGTTTCCATGCATTCTGTTTGCTCAAGAAAAAAAATTGTTGTTTCATTTTTTATCAGACACTTGAACTTGAATCATAGCTCTTCCTTAAGAATTGAAGGGCTAAAATGTTCTTTTTTTTTAATTTTTAAAAATATAAGTAGATAAATTTTTATAATTTATTTTAAATTAAAAATATTCTAAAAAATTTAATAAATTGAAGAAGAAAAAAAAAGAAAAATATAATTGGGCCCAAAAAAGTGATTTTGGGTGGGATCATGGCCACTATGCACCTTTTTCTCTTTTGTTTCATTTAGCCCAAAGCAAGCCACTAAAAACCCTAGAGTCAGGAATCAAATATATTTTGCTAGGGTTTGCGGAGCTTCAGCCTTCATCAGATCTTATCTCTCTGCAACTTCCCTTCCTTCCCCTCCGCCCAAACCTAAAAAACATGGCAGCAGCTCAAATCAGCAAAAAGCGAAAGGTATTGTTTCCCATCTTTCTTTCTCACTTCTTTTCCCATTTGTCTCGTCATTTCTCAAACTGGTTTTTGTTTGTTTGTTTGTCTTTACTATCAGTTCGTCGCTGACGGAGTGTTCTTCGCGGAACTCAACGAGGTCTTGACCAGGGAACTGGCTGAGGATGGATATTCTGGAGTCGAAGTCAGAGTTACTCCTATGCGCACCGAGATCATCATCAGAGCCACACGCACCCAAAACGTTCTCGGTAATTTTATAACAATCTTGCTTCCTGAACTGGGTTTGCTTATTTTTAACCGTCGGTTCTAAGTTTTGATAATTGGGGGTTATAGGTGAGAAAGGGAGAAGGATTAGGGAGCTGACCTCAGTGGTTCAGAAGCGATTCAAGTTCCCAGAAAACAGCGTCGAGCTTTACGCTGAGAAGGTTAATAACAGAGGCCTTTGCGCTATTGCTCAGGCCGAGTCTCTTCGCTACAAGCTCCTTGGTGGTCTTGCCGTCCGGAGGTACATACTCAATATCCATTCGGTTTTACGGATTTAAAGCTTGTTAATGCTAAGTTTATTGGTCATGTCAATGTGCAATTTCCATGTGTAATATATGAAATGAATTTAAATAATTAGGGTTTGTTATTGGTTCGTCATATAACGTCATCTACAAAGCAGATTGGTACTTCACTACCAATTTTTGTGTCGGAAGGTGACAAAAGTAATTAGATAATATATTTCCTCTGTTCCATTATCCTGCTGAAATGCATTTGGTTTTCTTGCAGTGAAGTTAGGGGGGAAAAATGTCAAAAACTTTCTTATTCTTAATATCTAACTTCGATATCTAATCAATTTTTAAGCAAATGTGATGTATTTCAAGATTTTAAATGATGGCCTGTTAGTGCTTATATACATTCGAAATGAATGTTTCCATTTGTTCATTGACATTTTTTGACCATGAATTTAGTCATCTATAAAGTAAATAGGTTATTTCTATACCCATTTTGTGTCGGAAGATGACAAGATTAATCCAATCCTCCGTTAATTATCCTGTTTGAAATTCAATGGTTTTCGTGCAGTAACATTTGGGAGGATGTATATTTTTATAATTCTCAATTTTATTGTTCATCTTTTGGTGCAGTTATTTGATCTCCGCATCTGCATGTGCCTATGCTATGTATTTGATTTTGTATTTGTGAACTTGATGTTATAAGTTGGTAAATTCTTGTTTCTGCATTCAAGCTGATAGTTGGGATGGTTTTTACAGGGCCTGCTATGGTGTGCTGAGATTCATCATGGAAAGTGGTGCCAAGGGATGCGAGGTTTATATACTAAGTTGATTTGGGAGTTCATATAATTTCGTGTTCTTTATTTGATTTCCATTCAAATTATAATTTTTGCTTCCTTTTGCAATAGGTTATTGTTAGTGGAAAACTAAGGGCACAGCGTGCCAAATCTATGAAATTCAAGGATGGATATATGATCTCTTCTGGTCATCCAGTCAATGAATATATCGACTCTGCTGTCAGACATGTTCTTTTGAGACAGGTTTGCTATCCAATTACTCACTATACTATGCCCCCTTTTGATTGTCATATCTGATCAATTAATCGGTTGTTAAACACAGGGTGTACTTGGTATCAAGGTCAAGATCATGCTTGATTGGGATCCCAAGGGTAAGCAAGGCCCTACAAAGCCACTACCTGATCTTGTCACAATCCACCCTCCCAAGGAGGATGAAGCTATCAAGAAGGAAGAGATTGAGCCAATTGATATTGAGCTTCCCGAGGTGGCTTAAAGCTCGACCGTGACTGTTCTGATAGTGTCATTTATTTGATTTTTGGATTATGCGAGTGTCCTAGTTTTTGTAGCCAAAATTTGGACCCCAAAGACTTCTTTGCTGGATGTTCTTTTGTACTATCTTTCTTTGATGTTTTCTCAAATTTTGCTCTACTGAAGTTATTAGTAATTTTCTCCAAGGAGTTTTTATTTTTTGTAATATCCTTTTGCTCTCTGCGAATGCTAAACTGCACCGTACGATAATCCAGAAGCCAGTCGTGAGTGGTGTTCCAACCCTTTCAAGAAACGGACATAAATCTTTCGGGCCATCTGTATTGGGCTAATCGAGTTTTAATACGATCAAAGCCAGGCCAACAACGCTGCGTTTAGTGAAAACCGTCAACCATCGAGGTCTAATGCGGGGTTATAACTGTAAAATTGTCATAAAACACAATTTTGGTACCCATTTCTCGCTTCAAAAATCAAAACACCTCCGTCGGTTATCTCATTTCCCCCCAAATCCCCGCCATTAGCCTCTCTATCCCTCTTAAAAAACAAGAAAAATCGAAGAAAAAATCTCTATCATACCAGGCTCTATCTCTCCTCTTCCAATTGATTAACATTAATATGTATAAAACGTTCACCATTAAAATTTCAAAAACCCTTCACATGTTTTAGGCCTTTTATACTTTTGCAACTGCTGTTATTTCCTCTTTTTTTATTTTTGTGTGTGTTTAGGGTTTTTGCTCCACAGATCTACCTTTAGTGACGAAGATGCCGGTCAATCTCACGCGCAACGCGATTGCCACGATCAACGGTGGCGATGTGAACTCCAAGCCATTGGTTCAGGTGGTGGATATCAAGCTGATTGGCAACTCTCAGGAGAGGTATAGGTTTCTGCTATCCGATTCCGAGTCCACTCAACACGCGATGCTCGCCACTCAGCTTAATGAACAAGTCAGGACCGGACGAGTCAAGAAAGGATCTATCATCCAGTTGATCGATTACATTTGCAGCACTGTTCGTAACCGCAGGTGCAGATTTCTTATCTCTCTAATCGTTGATTAGACATCAAATTAATGAGTTAGCCGATTAATTTGATTAATTTGAATGTTGATATACGATTATGTAATTTGAAGAATCAGTACGAGAAAATTTCGGAATCAAATTCAAGGTTTATCTCTGATTTTTTTTTTTTTTAATTTCAGCTTTTCATTTAGTAAAAATGCAAATTTCGCCTTGGATTTTTTGGCTGAAGATATGAGAAATTTATTTGTTAATCGTTTAATTTGATTGGTGCCTTGAGTACAAAGCTGAAGGAACTTTTAAGTAGATGATTTATTGTTAATCCTATCCCTTCCTAATAACTAAATTAAAGGTTAAAAGCTAGGACATTATGGAGAACATTATAAAATTCAAAATGTTGGTTAAGGTAAAGAGGAAATTAAATCATATTTTTCAATCTCCAAATTTTATAATTTGAAATCAAGTTAGGTTAACTTTACATGTTTTGGACAATGATTTTCCTCTCATGCCTTATAGTCACTACACGTTAGCAGAACTTCGGTTGTTCTCAGCTCTTCTGATTGAGGATTGGTAATATGTTCATTTAAGAAGTATTGGATAAATTTTATTGTTTTTCTCTCTGTGTAGGATTATTGTTGTGTTGAATATGGAGACTATAATTCCAGAGTATGAAATTATTGGGAATCCAAAAATTCTTATGGATTCTGATTCAACAACTAACAAGTCCATGCCTAATAGCAATTTGGAGCCTTCTGTGAGGTCCGGCAATAATAGATATACCGGCCAAGTTCCTGCTAACAATGTCCAGAGTTTCCAGCCCACTATTCAACCTTCGTACCAGCCACCTCCAAATTACAAAATTCAGGGCCCAATAATGAAGAATGAAGCACCAGCACGGATTATTCCTATTGCTGCTCTGAATCCTTACCAGGGACGTTGGGCTATCAAGGCTCGAGTGATGGCAAAAGGGGATCTTCGTCGCTACAACAATGCTAGGGGAGATGGGAAGGTCTTCTCCTTCGACCTCCTTGACTCTGATGGAGGGGAAATACGTGTGACCTGCTTCAATGCTGTTGTTGACCGCTTCTACGATGTTATTGAAGTTGGTAAAGTTTACTTGATTTCAAAGGGTAGCTTGAAACCCGCTCAAAAGAATTTCAACCATTTGAAGAATGAATGGGAGATATTCTTGGAATCAAATTCAACTGTGGAGCTTTGCCCTAATGAAGATGGCTCTATTCCAAGGCAACATTTCTCCTTCAGACCTATCAGTGAAATTGAGAGTGCTGAAAACAATTCTATACTTGATGTTATTGGTATCGTGGTAACTGTTAACCCTTCAGTTCCTATTTTGAGGAAGAACGGTATGGAAACTCAGAGAAGAATTCTGAATTTGAAGGATGCATCTGGAAAGAGTGTTGAGCTAACCCTGTGGGGCGATTTCTGCAACAAGGAAGGTCAAAAGCTGCAAGAGATGGTTGATTCTGGGTTTTTCCCAGTTTTGGCTGTTAAAGCTGGAAAGGTCAATGACTTCAATGGAAAATCCATTGGCACTATTTCTTCCACGCAGCTCTTTATAGATCCAGATCGTCCAGAGGCTCAGGGCCTGAGAGATTGGTTTGAAAGAGGTGGGAGGAATACTGCTGCTGTCTCTATTTCTAAAGAAATTATGCCTGGAGGATCCAAAAATGAGATACGTAAAACTTTGTCTCAGATCAAGGATGAAGGTCTTGGAAGATCTGATAAGCCAGATTGGGTCGCAGCAAAGGCAACCGTAGTTTTCATTAAAACAGATAATTTCTGTTACACAGCTTGCCCATTGATGATTGGAGATAGGCAATGCAATAGGAAAGTGACACTGTCGGGTAATAAAAGATGGCTCTGTGACCGTTGCAACCAAGAATTTGAGGAATGTGATTACAGGTATCTTCTCCAGGTTCAGATTCAAGACCATACAGGATTGACATGGGTAACTGCTTTCCAGGAATCTGGGGAAGAGATCTTGGGATGCTCGGCAAAGGAAATGTATTTGTTGAAATATGAATTGCAGGATGATACCAAATTTGGTGAAATTATTCGCAGCAGACTTTTTCACCAGTATCTATTCAGGCTTAAAATCAAAGAGGAACTCTATGGCGATGAGCAGAGGGTAAAAATCACTGTAGTTAAGGTCGACAAGGTGAACTACTCAGCGGAAAGCAGATACCTTCTTGATTCGACTACAAAGAATTTGCCTATTAAAAAACAATTCTGGATGTAAGTAATGATTTTAGGAGCTGAAGCTTTGGTTCTATGTTGTTGATTTAACATTTCGTTGACATTACCGGTTACATAATTGCTTTAAGTGATTCAAAATTTGAGTGTCAATTAATCAAAATATTTGTAGAGACCTTTGAAGATTTTATAGTGGCTATAATTGCTGCATTAGATTCTGTTTCTTTCCACGATTTAGCAGCAAGCCGCCAGCGCAGGCAATCTTTTATTTACGGTTTAGTTTGAAAATGTTATAGCAAGCTAACATTTGCTTTGCCTACATAGAGGTTGATTACTGTTTTACACGATCAATCATGATGATATGCAAGGCTTTGTGCCACAGCAATTTATGCATTAGATTTGTTCCATTTCAGCAGGGGAGAACGGAAATAGTATTCTCCAGGTTGTGTAAAGAAAAATAGAAATTTTGAGAATTCACACTAGGTCCCAGCCAGATTACATCCATGGCAGCCACAAATTACACTCACACAGAAGACAAATAGTTCAACACTGGAAACATTAAACGGGTACATAAAGAGGTTCTTTAAAAGAAAATTCACCAGCATCTCAGAATTATATGGCTCAGCTCCGCTTGACGGGGTCGAAGTTGGCCACACCGATTACAGCTCCAACAAGGACAGCAAGCACAACACCACCAGCTACAATGCTAAGCAAGAAGTTCTTGAGAGATGGAGTAACTCCATCAGCAGCTTGAGCCACCTCAGGGATCATCATGGATGTTGTCAAGGCGGCAGCTGTCAATCCAGTGACTGCCTTCTCCTTGAGTGAAGATGATGCCTTGACTTCAAGCCTTCCATTGGGTCTTGTAGTTGCTACTGCCCTTGATGGCTTGACTGGCAGTGGCTTAAAGTTAGAGAAAGTCTCGGAACTTGGCACCCTATTTTGGCTTGCACGAGTTAATGGCAGAGACATTGAAACAGCTGAAGTGGAAGCCATTGGTTTCTTTCTTTTCTCTTCACCCTGACTCTAATAACCTAAGACTTCCCTTTTGTGAATTTTTACTATGAAATAAAGAGGGGGTATTGCATGGGTGTTTTGAAAGCAGGGGAACGGAGAGGGGAATAATGAGAGGTGGAAATTTGAGATATCAGGTGGCCTTGACATCTCTCTATCTATGTCCTACGTGGCAGCTTCCCAAGTTGGAATTGATGGATAAGGTTATCTTATTGGTCCAATCCCCATCAAGTTCGAAATTTGGAGAGAAATTTTATGGGTTGCCACAACCCAGAAAGTCTGATTTCTTATTGGCTTCTGTGCTTCTTAGCTATTCCAGCTTTGGGCTCATTAGATGGGCCGCTGGCCAGTTCCAACAACTACTTTATTGGGCCAATGCTGAGTTTACGACATCAGAGTCAGAAGATGAAAATGAAATTGAACCCATCCAAAACTTGAATCATATCAAGCATTTTTTCCATTCGTGGCATTTATTTAATATAAGCATTTTTTTTTTCAATAACTAGAAGAATCATATCAAACACCCATTTTTCCTTGCTTGGGCATTATTTAATCACACCATGCTTAATGCAGAGAGAATTTAAGCTTAAAGTAGAAATGAGACCATCATCGAGTAGGTTGATGAAACGCTGAAGCTGGAGAACCAACAACATAGCTGACATGAACTTGTTGAGGCAGAAGATGATACTTGATATCTAGAGCTTCAAAAATTCTCTTCAGTTCTAAGACTAGTTCGGATCTCCGGCTGCTCTTATCCCCATAGTTCTGAAAGTTTATGGTATGATTAACATAGAGACCCATTTTCATCTTGTTCACATTTTCAATGTCCTTAACTTGTACACTATGTCCAGGGCGCCAATGCTGAGGCTTACTTTCCAGGTACCTGAAAGAATGTTTGCAGAGTCATATACAAAGATAATTCAGACATATTTCAAGAATTGCAGCAGAACTCCAGCAAAGATAATAAGTTTAATATACTCTTTTATTTTAGCTTTCAAAGCTCCAATTTGCTCTACTGATGTGGAAACATCAACAGTAAACTCCACAGAATCACTCATCTCTGGGCTCCTGTAAAAATTGCTGATTGGTTTGGTAGCTAAAACTGAATTTGGATAGATTATTTTCTCGTTGTCGTATCTCAAAAATACTGTTGTCAGAATATTCATCTCTTCAACGACCATCTGGAAGGGAAAAATATGTCAATCAAGGTGATCTTGATATAATAGAATTACATGTTTTCTTGGATTAGTCATTCACCTGTACTCCATCAATGACACAGCGATCACCAACATCATATGGGTGCATCACAAATACAAATATGATGGCTTCAAATACAGTCTTCGCAGTGTTACCAAACATGAAAGCCACAAGTAAAAGCTGAGATGAAATGAAGACAAGTATTTGGGTTGTTAAGAATCCCATCAAAAGTAACCACACAATGATGATCACAACAAGCAGAATCACTGAGATAAGCTTGTTCAGCTCCTCAATTGCTGTCTTGGTGTCATTTAAGGAATGTGCCAAAGATTTGCGTTCAAGGTAAACATTCACCTGAAACCAAGCAGCGGTTCACTGCATAAGCAAAAAACTTCTAAAATGATGCTCAATAACTTCATAACTTACAACAATTACTTATATGCAAAAAATTTCAAGACAATATTTTCATTTTACAAATACTTGCAGCAAAAACTATTACACCAATCTACTTTTGTATACTTAAAGCTGAAATGTCAAAAATTGCATTCAAACAGAGACCTGACGGTGTTTGAACAAATACTAGATGAAACAATAATCCAAATCCTCCAAATTAATGTAGAATACTAAAATAGGCACATATTACATAAAAAAGTAAAAAGCACTTGCCAGCCAGTTCTTTAGAGTTGATCTCTTGATCTTTCCAGTTTCTACAGCTCCTTGAAAAAGTGGAAGCACATTGTCCACTTCCTCCTGTTTCATGAAGCGCAAGAGGTCTTCCTCTTCAATGTACCTATTCCATTAATTAGAAAGAGGTGAGTCAATTACAAAACAAAGAACTATAAAATTGAAGAGTTCCAATAAGTTAGATATGCTCACTTGCTACCAGGCTTTGCTACATTCTTGAATATCCGATAAGCAGCAGCCTTTGCTTCCCACTCACTAGTTATTTCCTTATCATTTTGCTCACTCTCCTCATCATCAACATCTTCAATGTAATTAGCAATAGTAGACAACCCTGAACCACTTATCACATTAATTAATCCTTTCATGGTCCAAGCAGATACTTTCTCTTGCTTCATTTTCTTAAGCCTGTCTACATCAATCACCTCTTGCTTTTCCCCTCCCTTGTCCTTCATCAAATTCTTGAAACTCAACTGGCCAGTGCTAGTACAACTCCCAACATTTTCTGCCATCTCCATAACTGGAGGCCCCGATAGATTTCGAAGAATGTACTGATGAAAAATTGATTCTTGAATCCTATCAAAGAATCTTGTACATTGGAAAGAAGAAGCCAATAGCTTTACAAAAAGGGTTTTCGCCAGCCATATAGCTGATCCAATGAGAAAGGAAGCAAGAGCCCTAGTAATATAATTTAGAACCCGATTGGTTTCTTTTGATCTCTTTACTCCAAGTTGAAACAACAAACCCCATGCTAGAAGGACCAAACTCAACCAAACAAATACCCGAACACTCCCTTTCAGTCCATAAACAAAATATAAAACCTTCTTCTTAAGCAGATAGTTCTTTTCAATCAAGAAAATAACAATATTCATCATCCATTCGGTAAACAATCTACCGCAGAAAATGACCAATATCAATACACACCATTTCCACAATTCCAGATCCCAAATCTTCGTTTTTTCCAGCTTGTGCACAGTTAAACTAGCAATCAAAAGCCCCATAATGCAAATAAATGCTACAAACTCGACCAGAAGTAAAAATTTCCACTTTTTACCTGATTTTTCACTTACTTTGAGATCAGCAGTCTTGTAAACGTCCTCCTCATCTTCCTCCTCTACACCTGGTGAGATTAAAGGCGTTTTTGGAGTAATGGGAGCTGATCTCAAAATCTCTTTAGGAGTAGCAACTTTGTTGCTTGGTGAAGCAGCAGCAGGAGAGTTCCGATGAGGTGATGAGCTTGAATTCACCATCTGGATACTCTTTTCTTCCACCAATTTAGCATCATTTGGATAGGCTGGCTCCACCAATCTTGATTTTGGCTTCGAAAACGCTGACTTTCTAAGGGACTTTCTTGGAGTAAGCTTCTTATCAGTGGGAACTTTTGGCGGCTTATTGGGAGTTGGACTCATCCTTGAAATCTCACCTGAAGGAGAAGGAGATGCAACCGGAGTGGAGACTTGGACTCTAAGATTCTCAAGCTGTTTCATCTCAAGATTCTTTGGAGAAGAGTAAGATCCAGCTTCAGTCATTGAAGAAAAAACTTTAGAATCATTGTTTTCTTTATTGAAGACAAAAGAATCTTCAGGGCTTGAAATCTGGAGGACAACATCGTTTGTTCCTTTTTTCTCCAACAAGCCTTTTCCAGCTTCCATTTCAGCTTTCTTTTCTCTTGAAACCCTAGCTACCCACTTGATTTCAATTACTAATATGCAAAGCTCAGCCTTTGCATTTGCCTAGTGAAAGCAAAGGTTTTCACGTTTCCGCAGGTCAAATTGAAACTTGGCAGCAAAGCAGCTAACTCAACCATTAAAAGAAACAGAAAAAGAAGGGTTAAATTTAGCCCAGTCTCTGTTTATTTTTCCAGGGAAATTGGAAGATAGAAAATAAGGGTTAAATTTTCTTGCTTTTGCACAGGAAACAAGCAGACAATTTTTTTCTTCGGAAGAGAAGATTGAAGACGATCCTTTGATTTAAGACAACGCAAAGTGCATTAATTGGTTTCAACAACAATAAATATAGCAATAGTTTCCAACAAAAGAGAAAGACAGGAAGGCTAAAAGCCAATAGAGTTAAACACAAAGCTAAGGTTTTTGCCGACCAACAACCATGTTCTGTTTGGAGCTGCAAATAGTTGACTGAGAAGAAGAAATACAAAGAAAGAGACAAATGCAGACTTTCAGCTTTGCCTCTGGCCCCGTTTGCGTTCGCGGGCTACCTTCCTTTCAAAATAAAACTGCTACAGTCCTGACCAGCTATAAAAGAACAAGACACAAATTGTACCCTTTTAGAAAGTCCTCCATGATAGTAACAGTAATTTTGGAGTAGTTTATTATTATGCTTAATATTCAAGGCAGATTGCAATCAACTTCTCTAATAAAATTGGGAAAAACATTTCAAAGTGGGTTGACAGATTGGGTTGTGTGTTGAGTAGATGAAGTTTTTAAAGTTTCTATGTTGGGAAAGTTACAATATTGAAGAGTCTGATGAAAGTACAATGGGAATGTTAATCTTGTGCTTTTAGTCAATAGCAGCAGATGAGATCGCTCAAGTGGTAAGGATCGGCTGAGTTGGAGCAGACTGTTTGTGGAGGCTGAGGAGCAGGTTTGCAAATTTGGTTTTCCATTTAAAAAAAACATTAATTTTGTTTTGAAACAAGTAAACGTGGAACAGCTGTTTTTTTTTAACAATGGGATTAATGACATCCACGAGGATCATATCATATTCAATAAGCTGTTTTTTTCTTTTTTGGCGGCTTTATGGTTTAGGTTGGATATAAGGCTAATTTTGGCAAATACCAAGTCAATTTTCTAGCACAAGTAATTTGTGTTTAGAAACTTATAGAGTGTTACAGCATAGCGGAAACAGAAGTAGCAGTCGATTTTTTTGAAGATTGTAGCCGATTTTGACTTCTAAATAGACAAAAAAAAAAAAAATGTTCGCAACTGTTATCACACTAATCTAGTTGATAAATGATTTGAGTAAATGGTATTAAAATAAATTATTTTATATTTAATAAATATTTAATATTTTTATTTTTATATTAAATTAAATTTTTTATTTATTATTAATTAATTTTAAGTTAAATACTTAATATAATATCAAAATTAAAAAAATTTTAATTATCTTTTAATTTATTAAAATAAATTATCGCATATCTAATAAATATTTAATATTTTATTTATTGTTCAATACAAGGTTCTTGCAGCCCAATTATGACTAATATTGTATTTTTTTTATATACAACGTGTACTAATTATTGAATTAATAAATTGTAATGAAAACTAAAATGGGGTACTACAATCTTTAAATTGTAATGACAATTAAATTGGGGCTCTTATAATTGAATCTCAGTTATCATAGATTCGGATAGGAATGTAAATGATATATTAGTATTCGTAAGTTATTTGAGTTTGATTCAAATAAAATTTGAATTCGATTTAATTTTTATCGAGTTGAGCTCGAGCCGAGTTCAAGTATTCTTATACTTTGTTTGAGTAGCTCACAAATTTAATTAAGTTTTTATATTTAATTTTTTTTATTATTTTAATTAATAAAATATTTCGAATTAAAGTTATAGTTCGAGCATAAATAATCGCACTCTTATCGAATATAAAAATCAAACTTATTTTAACATATTAATCGAACTTAATCGAGTAACTCGATTTCAATCACGAATCGAATTCAAGCTAAAAAAATGAAATTCGATCGAATTCGAATCGAGTATCGAACCTTAAATATCAAACTCAAACTCAAACTTCTCACTATATCGATTTGACTCAATTCAATTACATCTCTAAATTCATATCGAAGCAATAATAAATTGTAATGACAACTAAAATGGGTACTAATTATTGAATTAAATATTGAGTGCAGTCAAATGTTTAAATTGTAATGACAACTAAAATGGGGCTCTAACAATTGAAACCTCAGTTGTTATAGATCCAGATCCAAGCAGTTTAGTTAAAATTCCCTTTGGATTGTTTGTTATGAGAATGGATACAGGATCCAGCCCAAATGCTCAAAGTAGTTAAGGTTACATCCTTGAGATAGCCCATCTACGGGACACCCAATCCAAAAAGAATTTTCTTTTTTTTTAGTAATTAAAACTTCTTAAACTATTAAGAGAATACTCAATTACTATTAGTTACCATTTCTTGCAGTTCAATTCTGATATTACTATTAGTTAATAACTCAAAATGACTTCAAAATTATTTTAAAAATTTTCCCATATCTTTTTTATAGAAATAGTAGTACTATGAAAATTTATGAAATTAATCAATCAAACACATTGGGAAAAAATATTGTATCTACCTATAAAAAAATTCAAATATTCTCATAGTATAAATTTTGTGTGCAAATGTTGATAATTAGTCAATTATTTACAACGTAAAGAAATAAAAATGTTATCATGTTAAAAACACGTGAGATGGGTGTGGTAGTGGTTGGTTCATGCACAAAGCACAAACGCGTATTTTTCTTTGAACTTTCACATGATTTGATCTTTTCGTAAAAGTTCAAACTGCATTAGAATCATCCAAAATAAATATTTTTTTTTTGCACTATTAAAATCATGCAACTTCATAAATTTTCTACAACATCTAATTAGTACATACTTACTCCTATCAAATCAATTCTCATCACCTAACATTTATTTATCTTAAAATTAATATAATAACTGCATTAGCAGTATATAAAAATGGACTTTTATCTTTAAATTAAAAGAAAAAAAAAACCAACAAACAAAATAGTTAGTATCATTTAGATGGTCGTATTGTTTTTGTAAATTACTTATTTATTTAATTTATACATCATATTAAAAATTAAATAAATAAAAAAAGACTAAATATAATACCAAATTAACTCTCATTAATTATATTATTTTTTAATAACTAAATAAAATTGCATGGATCTAATAATACTGGCTCCAGCCCAAATGTTCAAAAGAAACCAAGGTTTTCATCCTTTGGTTGTTCATTCATGCGGACAGCGGACACCTAATCCAAAAAGAGAATGTCAATTTCTTACCGAATTACTTCAGTTTTTTTTAGTAATTAAATATTCCTAAACTTAATGATTAAGAGGACGGCTAATTAGATTTTAGTTCAATTGCTCGCAGTCCTATTCTGACAAATATCATAAATTCTCCCGTTTTTAGATAATTATAGTGACACAAATTCTAGCAATAAATATGAAGTTAAATTATTAATAAGTGATTGATTTAATTGATTAAATTTATTTTTTTTAATAAAAAAATTTTGAATTTAAGTTTTATCGGTGATTATTTATTGAGATAATTTTAAATACATAACTTACAATCACTTATTTTATATTGTTAGATATGACACATTTTATTTTAATCCGAAGATTGAATAATTTATTTATTTTTATATTTTTTTTACCAAAAAAAAAGCTAAATTTAAAGAATATACAAAATAATATTACAATCATGCAAAAATAAATTAAAAGATAAACAAAAATCTAACTATAAAATATATATTATTCAAGTTTACAAATCTAAGATACAGCAACTTAAAACAAAAATAAAAAGCAAAAATACTACAAAGATAAGTAATGTGAAAATATTCGATGCAAAAGATTTTTTGTGTTGTCTGAAACGGATCGGCTTAGAATCTGTTTGAATAAAAAACGCAGAGTCAATATGCATGTGTTTCAACGGAAGTTCTAACCGATTAAATTGACCAGTCTTGAAATTATAAAAAATTGCGCTGAATAAGCTATTCATGAAGAGAATATCAGCATTGTAAAAAGAATTTGCTGAAGAATGACCAATCTTTTGATTAAAACTTTTCAAATTTATCGAGTCTCTCTTAGTCCAAAACTTTTCTCCATAATAATTTTGGACCCATAATTCGATGAAATCTGGACTCACGCAAATGAATGCCAATTTCCCTTCGTATTCTGTTAAATTGACAGAATACCAGTATCTCTCCCACAATGCGTTTGGCAGTGAAACCAACTCCCAACTCTCAGTATCTTCATAAAAGGATAACATGTTATTTTTTTCTTTGTTGGAAGTAAGCCAATGCAGCCCACCATATGCAGATACGGCAGGCTTGGAGTTGAAAAACTCGTCGTAAGACAACATTAAATCATCTAGTTGCTCCCATGCCCATATCTTTGAATCAAAAATTTCAACTTGAAAGCGTTTGTAATCATAATCATCAACCTCTGGCTTGGAGTTTTCCAACTCAAGCTCTGAGTCATTGTACTCACCATCTGAAAGTCGGACTATTTTGAACCGCAAAGGGTCTGACCGAAGCACCACCATGGCGGTCTTTCTAGTAAAATATCGAGAATTTGGACTCGGCAGAACTTCCCATTGTCGAGTGCTTGGCTTACAAATATAATGACGGTTTTCTGGACCTTGGTTCATGCAAAACATCAGACCTTGATCAACAGTAGCTAGAATCTCCAGAGACCGATCGGGTAGAAAATCAAGGCTTAACCCGGGGTCAAGACCTGGATTGTCTATGGACAGAAACGTTGAATGGTACCGATTGCTTCTTAAACTCTGAACAAAATATCCAGCTATTGTCTTTGTTCTCTGACAGTGAAGCCGCATGAAGCTTGATTCATAAGTGAGACTGTTACATTCCCTCGAGAGAATTCTATACCTCCTCATCGTCTTCAGTTCCATTCTCGATAAAATTTCAAACAATAAATCAGAATTAACATTACAGGGCGCCATTGAGAAGAGTAAAGAAAAGCAAGGAAAGAAGCACAAGAAAAAAAAAAAGAGATTAAAACTTTAGTTAAACACAGCGGGAGAATTACCGCTCAATGTATATATATAGAGGGATAATCTGTCTCCTGCAACGACAAGGAGTCCTAGGAATAGTAATGGGAGAAGTTTTATTTCCAAATATAAATTTAAGAAAACTTGAGGGAAAAGAAAGGGTGATTGCTTAGTCCTAACGTACTTTGGACTTGTAGACGAGTTTTCAAAGACTAGAGATGTCATAGGATAGGCCCTTTTCTCTCTAGTAAACAACCTGGTACCCTGCAACTCTCTACTTTATTTCATTCGAGAAAATTCCTATAACTTGAAAATTTTCCCCATACTGCCAACTGGAATACTGTTCAAATAACACAATCTCCAAAACTTGAGGAATAAGAAAGAAGGTGATGCAGTTTCATATCGGTCAAGAATTTTACCCAAGAAAAAAAAAGTACTGCTCTTGACTTGTAAAGAAAGAATGTTGTCAAAAGTCAAGAAATAGTCCTAACCTACTTTTGACTTGTAAGGAAAGAATGTTGTCAATAGTAAAATTGTTCTGATAACTAAATATGTCAAGTGCATATGTTTGAAACCTAGGCAATTACAGTCACAGATGGAGATTTGAGCCACTTCTTTTAAAATTTTCTAAATTTGGACTGGCTCTGTTTCTTTGGCTGGGCAAGCTTCCCTTAAACAAAAGCAATTTCAGTGTTATGTTAGAACCTTAGTTCCTTACTACTACTATTATTTTTGACTATATAAGATTTTACTACTAAAAGTGGTAACAATGACACCATTTTTCTTTTATTTTTGCTGAAATTATTTGTTCAGAAGAAGCATTTCTTAAAATCCACAATCATTTTCCGCAAGGTAGGAAGCACAAACGTAAGTCAATTACACTTTTCTATATAGAACTTTGGGCAACTGAATTAGCCTCTACTTGTTCTGATACTGTCATGTTCGATGCAGGCTAGCGAAAACCAGAAATCAATATGAGGTTTTGCAACGAATAGTTTCAGGAACTAATTGAAAGGGCTTTAAATAAAAAAAAAAAAAAAAAAGAGGTAAAGGAAAGGTGTTCACTTGTTTTCTTTTGTGTTTTGACTTTTGATGACCCTTTAATTTATTTAAGTACATGGAATATTGTTACAAATACCGTTACAATCTGAATATACTAAGTATTTTTTTTACGAAAGAAAGTACATACAAAGACAAATCTATATAATTTCTCATCATTGACCCAAACTTAAAATCGTGGCTTTAAAAAACGACAAGGAGTTCATTATAAGTCTTATCTAGCTTGGATCCTTACAGCTCATTCTTTTTTTTTCTAGTAGGCATGTGGCAGATTAAGGTAACATGATTTAATTTAGATTCAATTTGATTCAATTTTTTTAATTAAATAATATTAAAAAATTTTAAAATTTGATTTGTATTTGAATAAAATATTTATATGATTCAAATTGAATCAAAATTTTATCAACTCAGTTTAATTTGATTTATTGATTTATAATTTTTTAATTTTTATATATTATTTTAATATAAAATTTTAATATACTAAAATAAATTTTGATATAAAATTATTAATTTTATTTTATACAAATTTAAAATACATATAAAAATTAAAAAATATATAATTCAATTAAATTTTTTTAATTTTTTATCATTCAATTCGAACCTAACATATATATATATATAATATTCAAACTTAATCTAAATCAAATAAAAAAAAAATAATCCAAATCAAATTACACATTATAATTTCGAATCAATTTTAAAATTTTATAATTTTTTCTCATTAGTATATTCTTTCCACTGTCCTATTATTTTAACTTAAAATAATTCTACAAAATTACCTTTTTATCTTTTTCACACATACAATTGTCAATGAGGATCGACCCACCCCTTCAAATGAAATTATCAGAAGGCTGGGCCATCTTCTTGTTAGGCCTTGCGCACTCGACTGTGCCTAAAGATTCGACTCTTACAACTAGCCGTGGATAAAAACAATTCAATCTCCGTAAGAGACACATGACTTGTTTCGACTATTGTATGCTTCTAAGAGAACTGATTGGTCGCTCAGCTCACTCATGGTTGGATCATCCATAGATTTCGTGCACCAACTAAATTTTCCACGTATTCTATTGTCCATAGGCAAAGAAAATAAGAGAGAAGGAGAGGTTTCTTATCAAGAATTTTATCACTTTCACCACCACCCTGTTCACTGTCTAGTGATTGCACGTTTGCTTTGTCTTCATTCTTTTTGGCCAAAGATTTTATGCAACATTTTTCTTCCCGACTACTTAACAACCACGGCTTTTAGATTAGCTACCAATTGTTTTTTTATTATGTCATGTACATGATTCTGATGATTATCTCTACATATAATCTTCACCTCCTATGTAAATCCTTTGCCATATCTGAAAAACCCCTCTTTTTTTCAATATGGGAGACACTCCAAACCCTTCTTCTCCTTCCCTTTCTGCAAAATCAAATTTGCCTATGCTTTATTACGGCCTGTTCGTTGTGGGAACAACTGCTATCGTGCTGGCTATATACAACCTTATCATCATCCGGTGGTGCACGCAGCGCCAGGATGAGTCTGGCCAGACAACTTCCAGGCTTGCAGAAAGGACGGGTAGCCAGAGTTTTGAAAATCGAAGCAGGAACTTGCTTTCAAGCTTCAAGTACAAGAAGGAAAGCAGCAACATGGGGTCTCAAGAACCTGGTGGAGAATATGAATGTGCAGTCTGCTTATCAGTTTTCGAAGATGGAGAGGAGGTGAGGGAGCTACCAAGGTGCAAGCATTCTTTCCATGCCCCTTGTATAGATATGTGGCTGGATTCTCATTTTGATTGCCCGCTTTGCCGTGCCTCTGCGGATCCTTCTCCGTTTTGTCATCGACACACAGCGGTGAATTCACCAGAGAATTCCGGGGAAGGTTTGATGGATACCGGCATCCCAGTTTGATTTCTTCATTTTTTTCATTTGATTTTTTTCTTCTCTTCTCTGCCTTGTCTCTTTTGTTGATTGATTATGATTAGGTAGGGAAAGTCTGAAACTCTGTATGTATCGGTCCTGGTGTTTGTGGGCCTGAGATGAGACTAAATTAAGAAAGCCAGTTGCCCATGGATACAGGAAGCTCGTCTTAGTGCTACAACTGGGCCCAGGCATTTAAGCGTGCCAGCCATGTCACTTCCCAATGTATATAGAAGTTAAATTTTGTTGTGTATAAACTATACAGTACACCTTTTTCTTGCAACAATCTAAATGCTGAACATAATGCAGTTTTGATAGAAGGGAATCACACTGACAATGGCACGAATAAGGATCCCATTTCAGCAAGGCTTTTCTTTTCTTTCAGAAAAAAAAGGAAATAACGAAATATCAGCCAGCTATCGGCAGGTGGTACAAAATGTGCTACAAACACTGCAATGCAAGTTATGCCGGGGCCAAGCTCGGAATTGCAGTTTCCCGATCAAGCAGTAAAGTCAAAATCCAAAGTGACCATATTGCAAATTCAAGCTAAGAATACCAGACCAGTGGAACAGCACAGCAACACATGTGCAAGACACCCATAAGGTCAGAAAACTCGGCAATATATATTACAATTCCAGAGCTCATTCAATGAGTTTCTCAGGGACCATAACCTTTATACTTTTATGATTGCCCATCCAACATAAACGAGGCAATAGGCGCACACTTATATATACACACTAGGTAACAAATTGAAAATTTGTGCAATAAATTGCACAGCCGACTCGAAATTGAGTGAATACAAAACCTATTTACTGCCAAAGCATGTATAAATTTACAAAAAGTAATTTATTATAGTTCAATGTATTTCCAGAACCTGAATCAATAAACTCTGGTACAGTTTTCCCAAATGTTACAATCCAAATGCACTTTTACCTTCCAACATAGAGATGATGTCTATATTATACATAAGTGATTAGGCATACTTACTACATCCTTCTCAAATTGTCTAACCTTGCCTGTAAATCACTATCTATCCCACTGTCATCATTCCCAGTTGCTTCTGCCTGCGCAACCTTACCCTTTGCAGCTGGTGCCGCAACAGCACCTGATGGTGCATTTACAAGCTGTGAATCATATCAAAATAAGCATAGTCAGTACATCTTAACAACTTAATATGGGCAGGAATGGCAGCCTATTTAAGCTATGTGCAGTATATTGAAAAGAATTGGTGAAAATAGTACCTCTTGATTGATGTCAATTCCAATCTCGTCGAGAACCTGGTTCACCAGTTCTTCTGTTTCCTCCTCTTCCTCATCCCCTTCCAAAGCATCATCAATTGCATCACCCATCACCTCAGTCACCATCTCCATCTTCTCATTCTGTCTCTCAAATTCTTGCATAATTTTCTGCAAGGATGGCAAGTTCATCTGTCTGTTCATCTGGCCCATTGCCTTTGTCACACCTTTCATTGCCTCTCCCATTGCTTGTGTTGATTTCAATGTCTGGATGTTGTACAGAAAATTGGTCCGGCTTGAAACTTTATGATACATAGGTAATAACATCAAAAGTTGCAATTAACTTGTAAAATTTACAAGGCTTCAATCTTGAAACGCACTTCAAGTAGCCTAGGGCATTTTAGAAGTCAGCTTCTCACACAATTCGTTTTTCCACTGCCAGAGAGAACCAGTAGACAAAGTGTATCTCCTCATCACATTTGTTGACTGCTCAATTTAAGTATTTATCCCTCAACTCTTAAAAACATTTTCAGATCAGAATAGAGCTAGATTGATCTTTCAACTTATCTTTTTTTTTCATTTTGGCAAACAAAATAAACTCATACTACTCCTATGCATGGTGCAGGCCATATTTCAAAACTTTCTGTAATAGGCCCCACACTTCGATGAAAAACAAATTGCACACTTCAAGTCATTGACACAGAGATAAAACGGATAGATAACAATACATACTTGAATTCGAAGAGATACACCCTGGAGCTGTGATTTAAGCTTATAAAACTTTTCAATCTGATGCCGTGTTCGGATAAGGTCTTTTGCCATCACCTTTACAGCTCCCTGAAATAAGATTCCATCAATTAAAACATTTTGAGGTTATAGGCCAAGTGGGCATGAAAGCTCATTCATGTTTAATACACATAGATCATGTACAATAACTTTTATAAGTCTAGTAGTTATCTAGTAGTTATAAGAAACCTAGTTTCCCCAAGATGAGAGATGGAAAATACAATCTTGAAGCACAATGAGAAAAGAAGTGATTGCATCACTCGCTAATATGATACAAAATAGACGTAAACATAACTCAAGCAGCCAAAATGCCAAAAGAACAAACTGTGACAAATATAATCAACGCATTTTCTTTAAGTGGGAAGAAAATAGTACATCAACTTTTTCATAGAAATTGCATGATGTCTACCTGTGAAAGTGCTAGAGAACGATCATATACAAATCAAACTAATCCTTCCAAACATGCCATTCACACATAAAACAGAGCCATCATGCATAGAATCACATATGTTCATATTTAAAATCACCAATAAAGCAACCTCATGAATACCCAGAAAAATAGAGATACTTTTTTCTCATGATTGACTAAAAGAACATAAATTTATCAAGCAGATAAGCACTCAATCCAATACAAACTACTTTTAAGAGGAATTTAACAACACATACGTACAAAGACCAGAAAAAAAAAAAAAAAACACTATCAGTGTAGAAACATAGATTCACCATCTGCCCTTGCTTTGCACTTTTCTTTATCTCTGTAATGAGTTTCTTCTCTTGGGTCTGTAGACCTTGCCTCTCCCTCTCTATCTCTCTAATAGATTTGTCCAGCATCCTCTTATTTTCCCGCAGAAGCTCTGAAACCAAAAACCATTAATACAGTTAGATATTAACCTATATCTCAATACAAAATGACCAACAGAGTTTAATCCAAACCATCTAATTTCACTGCCTAAATACCTCCAGAACCCAGCAAACAAGGGCAAAAGATTAAAAAACAATGCACAATTCACCTAATCTGATTGCTTGATCTTTCCGACACTAGGGTGATAAAGCTCAATAAATTGTAAAACCCCACTGTTACAAATATGAACCAACAAAACATCCATGCAATGAATCGATCTTAATACCCAAAATTAAATAAAATAAACACAATAAAACAATCAAATTGGTTTCATTAGCAGAATTCATAACTATTTCTGAAATTAACAGAATTTTACCATTCTATATCGAAATTTTCAATTCAAATAAAAATTTTATTCAATTTCAAAAATGACAATCAGTAAAATACAATCAACTCCTATTTTAATCACTTAATTACCCAATTGCTAAAACCCTCTATCTGGGAATCACTTTGTCAAATCCAAAACGACACAAACAGAAAAAAAAATCATTAGATTTCTTCGTTATTAATACAATTTCTAATTATTTTAAAAATAAAAAAAAATGATACCTGCGGGAGTTTTTCGCTTGCCAAAGAGGAAACTCATGTTCGATCGATACTACGAAAACCGTCTGAAATGAATTGGGGGCAGGCTGCGACGATCCGATCAGATACAAATCGCGTGTCGCCGCTGCGTTTTTGAGGTTCGATTTGGTAAGAGATTGCTTCTTAGAGAGGTTTTGACCGCTCAACCGCGCTCTCTTTTACGCGGTATAGGGGTTAAGGAATGGGAATAATCAATCCTAATTCACACGTGGCTCCATCTGTATGGTACGGTCCATTTCAATGACTAGGCTTCGTTTTATCTTAACCGAGCCATATGGGCTTTGGATTGTCTTGCTCATTTTCTTCTTTTGCTGCTGAATCCAAGCCCACTTTCTCAATTATCTTTGTAATTTTGCATGTCCAAGTGATCATCCAAAAAAACTGTGTCGTTTTTTCTCTGACAGCTCATTTGAGGAGGGGGATTATACCCACGCGAGGAAAACACTCTATCTTTACGTACCTATCTCGCCTTTAAAATCGAAAGCCACTGTAATTTTTTTTTTTTTATTTCTATATTTTAACATTCTGATTGCTGAACCTTAGAATAATCAATAAAAACGTAGCGCACGTGCGGTCGGTGGACGTGCTTTGTACAGAGAAGGGCGGGAGGTCACGTGCGGCTCTGCGTCTCGTCTCACTCTCATTTCATCGTAAACTTCACGCGCTCCTCGGAGGGCTCGCACGCTACCGGAAGCAGAGCACGTGACTTGGACCCAGACACGATAGAAGCAAAAGGGCCCATTTGAAATTATTGCTGGCTTAAACCACACAATAATTTTGCAAATTGGCTACAGTAATTCCAGATAATTTCACCTTTTGTGCTGGCAAACAAATATAGAACCATAAAAAAATTTTCATTTTAAACTAAGTTAAAAAGTGTTAATCCAAATGGGTTTTTGATTGGCATCTCTAATTTATTGGCCATATGATAATAATTGATTACACTGATATATCATTATTGACATAATGATAGGTTCTAAGTGTTTTTATCAAGAAATTAATTGAATGGATTTTACTAACTGTTTCACTTAACAAGGAAAAAAATATGATGTGAAATGATTTCAATCTGAATAATCCAAACGACAAACTCGAAAAATCAAAATTTTCTTTGACTCCAAATTATCCGACCCAAAATGATAAATTCAAACCCAAATCATCCTATTGACACCTCTGGGCCATGGTCTACGGATTGCCTTGCATATTGTGCATTGTGACCAGTTGTTGGGGACGCCATTGACAAAACATGCATGGTTCTATAAGACAAAAGAAGAGGCCAGGTGAAGGATAAAACCCATTATAGCTGGGAATTGCTCCTTCGGCTTAATTAATATTATGGGAACTTACTATGTTATGTACCACAGATTTGTGCTTGGTTGTTGAGACACATGCTCCACTTGTCCTTACTGGCAAATTATGTGTATTATGGATTGTTTTCTTGCTCTATTTTAAGTCTTCTTGTCTTTTTCATTAGTTTTTATTTTTGGTTTTATTTTTATGGCTTAATTATTGGTTTCTTTTGGGGTTTTCTTAGAAATTTTATAAGTATCCAGACATTTCTTTTCTTCCATATCTACCCAAAGCTTTGAGCTTCTTCCTTTTTTTGAAGTCTAAACAGTAAACAGGAACGGTAGTTTGCCTTTTTTTTTTTTAAGTTAGAAAGGATCAAATGTCCAGGCCAATAAGAACTCCTCAAGGAAAGATTACTGATGCCTTGAAGTAGTGGCCAGCATCAAAGGAATATGTATAGGTTGATTAGTAGTTTCAATTATATGAAATAAAACAAAAATGAAGTCGTTAAATCAAGGTTATTTTCAAATGTGAATATTAATTAATGTGTTTAAATGCCAACGCGGCTAATGGGAATTGGGGAAGGTAGTGTTTTTTTTTTTTGGTGAAGACTATTATTAAGGAGCCATAGCTAAGCTGTTGGAGATTATGGCATGTCATAAGTGTGACTTTATGACATTTTGAAAGGGATCATGTTGATTCTCTTATCTTTATTTCAAAGTCCATTTTGAACACATCTCAATCCAATAAAGTTGAGGATGACATGTGTTAGTCTTAATAAATGTTCCCACCATTCTCAAGTGGAAAGAGAGTTTTTGCTTTCTGGATTTTCTCCATTTTTTTTTTCTCTTCTTTGGGATGGGGTATTTCTCTTCTTTTGGTATGAGAGTAATTGATCAAATGGAAATCAAGTCAACGATGGTGGCCAGTCTCTGCTGTCCCATTTCATCCAAAAGAATACATGGTTACTCACAAACCTTTTCATTTTTTCCTCTGGTGCAAAAGTTCGTTTGGATTTTTGCTATCATGTCTGATCCTGCTATATTTTGACTTCTGAGATTCCTCATGTGTGACCCTGCTTGTCTGCAAAGGGTTAGCATTATTCATCAGTTTAATTTGGTATTGGACCTCTAGATCATTGATGGATTGGAATTTTCTTCTGGTCGAAGTTTGATCACACCATAATTCAGTTTCATATCAGTAAAGTCCACACCAGATAACGTATCAACCATTTTGGTCATTTGCTTTTCCAATCTTGGGCAAATTTATTCACCCTGGAAAAACCTTCTTTTTACACCAATTTGTAAGACTTGAATCTATTTGTTTAGAAGATAAATGAGTACAAGAATCTCGCTGATGCAAGGGTTAAAACTACAGGCACCAGAATGAAGATGGTTATCTTAGTTCTTACTTCTTTGTTAAAGATGTCCCTAATAATATTCTAAGCTCATGGTCACATCCCACCAAATCAAGAAATGATATCCCCAACGAACAACTCTAACAGAAAGATATCATTGAGATTCCACTCTTTTTATGATAGTACATGTACAAGGTCAGACAGACAGAATTTCTGGAACTCAATAGTTGGCTATGGCAGGCGTCAGCTGTCCCTTTGTCTACTGTTTCAGAATGCAAGGTCCATATTCAATGTGATAGCCATGGATATCCTCAACCAGAGAGACAGGGAGCTGTCAAAGAATATGCGCATGGATGTGAAAGTCGGTTCAATGCATTGAAAATTTGCAGTGAGGACAGACGACTGTGCTATATTCAAATGTGAAGAAATGAGGAAAAAAATTCTTTTTATTCATGGAAATTTTTTATTCAGTGACTCCAAAGGGGAACTAATTTATGTTGAGATGTTGAGGCCATGTGCTTAAGCCAATGAAAAAGCAAAGAGTTTTCACTTTCTCCCTTCTCTCGTGGGGAGAAGATTTGTGTATCCTTTTCCTTTTTCACCTTTTTTTTTTTTCTACTTTATGTATTGCTTTAACGGTTCACTGTGTGAAGATAACATTGAATCTTCACTCTTCAAAGACTGATTTTTTTTTTTAAAAGCTTATGAAACATATAGAATAATCATCATTATTATAAGAAGAAAAAATAACTTGAATTTTCAATTTGAAACCCCAAACCATTAATTACAATTTGAAAGATGATAATGAGCTACAATATGAAGCCATTAGCAATGGCCTGATTAGTTTTCAAACTAGTAGTTTCATACACTGGTAGCTCCTCTCTATACCTTCCAATTCCAATGAGATGATCCAACTCAAAAAGATCAGAGCTTGAATAACTCAAAGCATCGTCATCATCATCCTCATAATCATCAACAAAGCCTCTCAAATCCAATTTACCAGTACCCCTCCTTTGATAGCTCCATAGATAATCTCTTGCTTTATTGCTACCTCCTGATTCTTTCTCCTTAACAAAATTCTTGAGCTCTTCCTTTCTTGAAGAACTTTTAACGTTCCTTTTAACAGTTGAAGTTGGCATTAAACTTGGATCATCTTCATAAATACATTTATGGCCACAAGGTCTACAATCTTCATCAACAATGACACTAACTGGACAAAATTTAACTGACCTTTTCGTGCCATTGCTATACTTATTACCTCTAGAAGAAGGTGATTTGCTCAAGCAAGACCTGGAAAATGAAGTGGCTGATGAACATGTAGATTTTGGTTTGTGTTCAAAACTTACATCGTCTGAAACCCCAGCGGAGCACATCTTCACTTTCTTAGCATTAGCATTGAAAATGGAGTTTAAAAAGTTAGTGATACGACCGCCAGGAGAAATAGGCTGCTTCACTTTCTTTAATTCACCATAGATCTTCAAAGCTTTCAGTTTGGTCTTTGTGAACCCACCGCCTTCTCTCTTGGACTTTTGTTGATTGTTGTTGTTGCTATTGTCGAAGTTTCTTGGCTCAAACTGCATAGAATTGTCAAGTTTAGCCGGTGTTGATCTTCTTGATTTCTCTTTGTAACTTGACTCAGCTTCGGATGATGAGAAGATTCCACCACAGCTAGAATCCGAGGAACTTGAAGTTGAGTTGAAATGCACAGATGAGCGATAACTACTCTGCTTCTCAACCCAATTTTCAATCATAATAGCCCGTCGAAGACTGGAAACCTTTCTCTCATCTTCCATACAAGCATTGTTCTGCTTCTTAACAGGGTTTGTTTTTGTTTCCCTGTAACGACACAATGTTGGTTCATCTCTATTAGTTGATTCGTCAATGGAACGGTAAATAGAATCGAGAAGACTTGAAGAGAAAGAAGGGGTTCTTCGTCTTTGAGGAACCGTTGTTTCTATTACGGAACTCTCTCTTCTGTACATATTTTTTGCATACACACGAAAGAGAAAACAGAGGAAACAGAGGTTTATATAGGGAAAAAACAGAGGAATTGAGATTAAAGAAAGGGACTGGCTAAGAGCTTTAATGTCTGCTAGTGTCAAAAGCAGCAAAAACACATTAAGTAGAATGCAAGTAGATCATGTGAAAGAACAAAAAGAGAGAGAGAAAGGGAATACAAATAGAAGAAATTTCCTCAATATGAACTGGACCGTTTTGTTTATTACTAGCATTTTTTTTTCTAAATGAAATTAGATAAGTTTGAAGCACAAGAGAGAGAAGATTTGGACTGTGAAAAAAGCATTGTTGTTGCTGTGGAAAAGTTTTAAAGGAGAGTGCCGCGCGTGCGGGTAAAAATTTTGGTTGGGATGGGGGTTGGTGGGGTGCCAGGCTGTGGCAGGTTTGATTGTTGGGTTCACTTTTTCACCAGTTTCCTGTCTATCCAAGATACTCTTTCTTTAGGGATTTTTTTTTACTAGTTTTAACTTGATTGATGATAACTTTCTGAGGTGAGTTATTTTAATTCTTTTTCTTGGGGTTAATTGTCAGCTGGAGGCCAATCAGAAATCGTGCGTAATTCGGGTTGTTTTCACCTTTCACTTTTTTTTTTGAGTAATTGTTGTCACCGAGTTTTCACCACCTGAATCAGAAAAATGAAAGCAAAATCCGTCAGATTTGTGCTTTGATGAGGATGGAACTTGAAAGATTGCAACTGCAAGTGTCTGATCCTTTTTCCCCTCATTTGTGCCCAAGGAAAGAAAAAGAGGATGTACAGAGGCAGATGGTTTCAAATTGAACCATAAGGAAACAAAACCGCCGAAGATTTACCCAAGTTTAACAAGTCCAAATTACTCAACATAGTTCACTTCCGAAAACGTCCATTTTGATTTGGATGGACTAACGGTAATGGCCCTTTTCATTGTGTTGGATGATTTGGTGACTAGAAGAGGTCAAAACAAACCAAAAGCTTGGACCTCAAAAGAACCTCAGATATTATTCGAAAACTTGGAAAAAAGTTTTAGGCCGAAGTCTGTGGACATGAATGATCGAATCCATCTCAATAGGTCTTGCAGTGATTTGATTTGGGCTGAGTTTGGCTCCTGAACTTTTTTGTTGGGCCACTTTTAAGAGATATTTGGTTTGGAATCCTTTCCCCGAATCAAAAAAATACAAGTAACTCTGTAATTGGGTAAATATTGCTTCTAAAAATGAACATAATTGCTGGTTTGTTTTTGACTTTTGTTGGCGGTGAATAGCTTGGGAAAATTCGGCTGGCTTCACATGTTCCATCACTATTTAATTTGTACAATAATATATGTCACACCTAAGCTGGAGGTGTCGAAACTCTAAAATCTTTGGTTGTACAAAAATTTGACCAATTTAGAAGCTATTTCTCTCGGTGGTCAAACACTCTTTGTAATTGTATAGACGCTACCTTTTTAGTTTTTAGTACCTCAAATTTCATGTGAGTAAAGCAACATGACAAAGCAGAAGTATCAAAGAACGAGGAAAAACATTCTTTCATTGATATTGATTTTTTTTTTCCTTTTTTACCACCACCCAAATACACAGTTGATGCTCTTTATCCACCAACACTTTTTAAGAAACTACTAATATAAAATCCCACCATCACATTTCTAAGCTACTATGAAGCTGGAAAAACTTAACTGCCCAAATAGGAACACAGGTGCCAGTAGGCAGAAACACCTGCTTAGATCTCTGTAAAAGGGATTCTACAAGTATGGCAGAAGAAATGACAAAAATACACACCCCCACAATTTAGAAAAGCGCCAGCAAGACAGCTAGCCTCCTTTGTTTGCTCAATTACAAGTATTGTTCATGTATCCTGACTCGGTTCTCTTCCCACCACAGTCTAGCATGCATCTCTCCAAATTTTTCTCGGCTGTATGGTATAGGCATAAAGTGAGGAATCCAGTCAAATTTTAAGATAAAGTGATGGAAAAATTGGAAATGAAAGACAATAACATTTCCTCATTAAAAAAAAAAAAAAAGGTTCATGCTGGATTTGCCTTGGCATGGGAGTAAAATAATGTTAGTGAAAGCAGAATAAGTGAACTAGTAATGAACTAATGATGCTGTCAAAAAAAGATTTACAGCTAATAAACTGTTTCTGACAGTAGGTAATTCAAATCATAATTGTCTCTAAGGTGGACCTCAATCATGGCATTGACTTATGCTGGACCCAATGAAATCAAATCCACGGAAGAAATGGCTTTTTGGAGCATTTCCAATGAGTTTACAATGCTTATGTGTTTTAACTTTTAACCACCTGCCTTCCCTTTTAGGGAGAAAACAGAATAGATGATGCAGCTTATGCCTAGATCATATTCTCAGCAATTGAACTTATCGAATAAATGAAGATTTCTCATATAATTCAATCAAACAGAAAGACTTTGCCAATGACGGCAATGCAAAAATAGATCATTAGAATTGGCCTTGATGGATAGCAGATTTGCTGCCTGATAATTTGATATGTAACAATCTCTAAAGCAGAGTAAATGAATCTAGAAAGTATGCTAGCGACTGAAAAGGAAAGTGCAAATTACATCACATTCTACCCTATCATAGTCTGTAAAATGCAAGAAAAGCCATAAAAGAAAAAATCATCCAATGGAACTATGATGTCAACTAGCAATGAGAGAAGTGCAATTGTTATTAGACTTACAGATTGCTAACGAATGCAAAGGTTAGGCATATGAACTAATCTAAATTCGATTTAGATTGTTTTAGCTTGTAAGATGAGCTTGCAGTGACTGCAAGGATCAAACTACAACCTGCTATTTACCACCTTGAGATGTTGGAAGTTTCTAAAATGTTAAGTGCCAAGAACTGTTTGATAATTGGGGCTGATAAATCCATACAAGCACATTTCTCTATATATCAGTTATGATGGTCCTGGTCAATATTAGTTGTTTATTGGTAAGCCAAATATCACTGAAGTTAAAGAATGTCATAGAACCATACCTGAATCTAACTCGCCTAAGCTCCCTTTTGCCCCCTGGCAAGGATCTGATAGTAATGTAAACCCCTGGTTCATCTTGTTCAACCCATTCAGTCTCAAGATCACTGGCATTGCTGATGGATAGCTCTCCGGAGCGATCAGCCTCTCTTGATGAGCTACTTCTCATCGAGGCATCCATTGATGATGTCTCTGTCTTGGCACCACTAATACTGGAAAGTTTTGGAGTTGAGGTAAGACCAGAGTCACAATAATGCCTGGCCTGCATTGGGTGTTGATCAAGTGAATCTGAGGAAGAGTAGCCCAGGCCCATCCCTGTTGGACGATATAAATTACGAGGTAAGCGTTCTCTAGTTAATGGTGGTGTTACAGGACTTTCTTCTGCTGATTCCATTTTCGAGCTCTGGAAGGAATCAAAAGAATATTGTTATTAACATTGAAAAATAACAAAAACATACATGCACTTTGAACAGTATTGGTGCAGGGCATGAGTAGGTGCAATTCATTCACATTACATTAAGCAGGCAACAGCCTAAGAACTTGCCTCATCTTCTGATCTCGGGGGTGTTGGTAGAGGGAATGCCTGGCGGTTAAACCTCTGGACATTGTAGAGTTCCATCACTCTGTCATAATTCTCTGCCCACCATCTTTGAGCTTGCCATTTGTTAAACATTTCCCGACTAGTCAAAGAAAATAAACTATATTTCAGCACTCCTTATGTTCAAGAGATTAGAGTATCCCAGAAATCAGAAATTAGTGGTTCATGTTATGCATGTGCTAAAAATGGAGCAACTAATACCATTACATGATTGGTTTACATGCATTAGGGACGTCAAACACAATTTTTGGTCAAACTTATCAGAAAATGAAAGATAAAATTTGTGTGAATTTAAGTCCTAATTTCACAAAGATAAGACTCTATACCATGCTATTACCTTTTTTCACAAGTCAATGACTTGAAAACCCAACCATGACCATTATAATTGCATTATCCTCTTTTATGTGAATGGGAAATTTTAATCATTTATTAGGCCACTAGATTGTCTTATAAACATCTTTTGACCAAGCATTTCCCCTTCTTTCAATCATAGAAAAAAGCTACTAACCACCCTTAGGTAAGGGGAATATTAAAATTTTCTAAGTGGCATCATTGTGTTTGTAGTGGGGTGTCTAGTCTTCCAAAAAGAAAAAGCATCTGCAGTCTAAACCCAATGACGAGCTTTATGAAGCATTATATTAGATATGATCATATGAAAATGAAAATGGTGATGGAAAATACAGTCAATTAAGAGACCAATTAAAATCAATTTTCTAGAATGGGTACAGAAGTCATAAATGAGAGGTAACAACCATGTTCCCTAGATCGAATGACTAATCCCTCTTGTCATTGTCCATAGAAAACATGGAAAGGTAATCGGGTCTTTGTTTGTTGGCAAACATAAGATTAGTAAAGGGTCAAATTTTTGTCTTGCATGTAGTTTCGGAGCTGCAAATGATGTGGACATTCCCTAGTTAATTGTAGACAAAATGACAAGATATGGGTGGGAAGAAGACAGGGCCACGGAGAATCAGGCGTGAAGGGAAATTTTTCTTTTGTTTTTGGTTTTGAATGAAAAAGAAAGGGGAGAGCCTTCTCCGACACAAAGACAAGCCTCAGCGAAAAAGCTTCCCAACACAATCAATCCTGTCCCACCCCACTGATAAAGCCACAATCAGTTCTACTTTTGGACTTTTATTGGATTGCTTTTCATTAGGCGTGAAACCAACTGTTACATTGTGGGGCCCTCAACCTAAAATTCTTCATTTTCTTAAGGCAATGTTTGGATGCCGAGTTACAAGAAAAAAAATCCAACAAAAATTAAAAAAATAATAAATGTAAAATTTTTAATCCCATTTTTTCCCTTTTTGTCTTTTGTTTCAATTTGGTTTATATACCTTATTACGTTTCATAAAAAAAAAAAAAAAAACTCTTATTTTTAACTAAATATCACTTTTTCTTGAACCCAATTACCAAAATTTAAAATATAATTCCTAACATTTTACTATTGTACATTAAATTCTGTAAATATGGTGAAAATCATCAAATCTACAAAGGACAAAAATATGTAGGATCGGAGGAACTTTCATCTGAGGTTGTTTTATGGTTGCATCTCTAGGATCAGTCAAAACATATTTATAACATGTTGAAAGTTTTTTCACCACATCAAATAAATCCTTAATACATCGGCAAAATAATAGTTAGGGCAATTTTGCTGAAGTTGGAATAAAGAATCTCTCAAAAATAATATTTTTTTCACAGCTGTCAAAATCAAACATAAAAATTTGTGATCAACAAAAAAAAGGCGATTCCTTTTCTTTACAAAAGAAAGCACATTTAGTCTTCTTTTGTTCGGCCAAAATTTATTTATTTTTATTTAAGAATCTACTAGCAAAAAGATTGTGTCAATAATAAACTAAAATAAAACGGTAGGCATTCCAAAATAGACATCCAAACAACCTCTATCTATATCACCTAAATAAAAAACCTCCATTAAAACAAATTTTATTATAAAAGTTCGACCGGTGACGTGTCCATTCCGTTCTAAAGTTTCCAACCCAAATTTCCAAGTAACAATTCTAAACTAACTGCAGCCGTACTACTAAAAATCCAAGGCTTGAAAACAAATCAGAACCGTCAAAATCGAAAATCAGAAAAATGAAGGCGCACCTGAACCGTATCCGCTTGAGATCGTTCCCGCCGCGCGGAAGCGAAACGAAGGTGATAAGCACTCCGGGCTCCACCTGCGCCACCCACTCTTTAGGCTCACTTTCTTCGACGAACACGATCGATTCGACTCGGCGCCCACTCAACGATTTCGGCGTCGCTTCTCCGCTTGAACTCGATATCCCTTTCAACCTTGCTTCCATCTCCTTCCCCCACGTCCTGGGTGTCGCCGTGCTCGAACTCCCCGTCCTACGATACGACCACCTGAACCTGTCCGAGTCCGCGTCAGACTCGCCCGAGTTCCTCAACCGACTCTGCGCCGTGCAGGGGTTGCAGTGCCTGTACGCTCCCGAAGCCTTTAGCGCCATATCCTTCAACTAAAACCCCGAAAAAACTACTCTTCTTTAAAACCAAACAAAGACCAAAGAACTCGAAAACCTTGACTTCGTAAAATTGAGAGTTAATTACCTGAGAAGTGAGGGATTTGATGGCTTGGTTTTGCTTAGTGTTAGGAGCAGTTGAAGAGTCCATTTCCTCTGGTTGACTCAGTGAGTCATCACCGGCTTGCTTGGAACGAGCTATGCACGTCAGCATTGTTGTTTATGAAAATCTCTGAAAATTTTCAAGATTACAATCAAAACTACATTTCTCAAAATTTTAGAACTAAACTATGAAATACTAATAAATTCACCAGCAGCTTTTCCTTTCGAAGAAACACAGTAAAGACAAGAGAGATTAATAAATTAACCCCAGAGTTTCGACTTTTACCTACAGAGGCAAAATTTAATGTACTGAGAAATCCGAGGATCAGAGGCGGGGTTGGGATCTAGTTTTTTCAGTTTGAGGGAGCTCGAATCACGAGACTCGGTCAGGACTCAGGAGCTCTTTATTGCCACATTAAAATTAAAACGATCAAAGATTCTCTGCACTAATAAAAATTAAAACAAATTAAAACGACAAATGAATTTTTTCTTAAAAGAAAAAAAAAGTGAATAGAAGATAGAAAAAAATAAATAAATCACCTCCTAATCATATCAGAGGAGAGTGGAGGAGTTAAGCAGCTGCATTTGCATTTCTGATTCTGTTTTAGAGGGGTTGCTTTTTTCTTTTTTTTTTTTTTGGAGAAGTAAGGAGAAGGAGGAAGTAAAGCAAATTGGTGTGAAAGAGGAAGGCTGGCTCGCGAATCGCTATAATGGCATAGTGTTCATTGCTGCAGTGTGACGTGAAAACAGAGAAAATTTTTGCTTTTGAACTTTTTAACCTACAACCGGATGGATTTACCGGGGTTTGGGTTTTTTTCCTCTTTTTTTTGTACGGATATGGGATTGGCGGGTTTTGCTGTTTATCTATAATAGAAGAACCGGAAGAAGAGCGGAGTGGGGAGAGAGAGAGAGATAGGCTGTACCTGGGCCAGCTGATGTTGCCTTCTTTATAATGAATTGATTGCTGTCCGATCCTATCTCTGCCGGTCTTTAATTTTGGGCTCTAGGTTGTCTGAGAAAGCCCACTCTAGCAAATCTATGGGCTCAGTTTCATTCTTTGAAGGCCCAAGAACCCTTGATTCGGAAAATGCCGTCATTGGACTTGCCAAAGAAAACTTATTGGGAAACAATGGGGCTTAAGCTAATCCTACATTCAACCATTCCCGCACTTCGTGATCAGATCTAACATAGCTTAGACCATCAACTCGGGCTGCGAAGATAGAGAGTACAGCCTTTTAAATTTTAACTGGTCAATGTACGTCTTTTTCTTATATTTAATAATTTATGTATTTATATTATATTTATTTTATATTAAATATATAAAATATAAAAAATTTTATATAATAATTCATATTAATATGTTAAACACAAAATTTTTATTATTATTATTAAACTTATATATTTTTTAATAAAAATTTACATTGTATTATTTTATATTTTTTTCATATATTTTTCTATTGTTATATCATGTTTAAAATTATTATATTTATTCTTCACTCTTAACACTTACATTCTACCCGTTAAATAACCATTAGCCTTTTACTTTTAACTATACTGCGATTGCTTGCCTGTAATACTTGTATCTACCAAATTTGGAGGAAAATGAACACCAGCTTATTTAATCATTCTCAAGAAACTTCTTTGCAGGTACCTGGCAACATTAAGGATGTTTGAATTGCACTTAGCAGGTTTGAAGAACATAGTTACTGAACTTCAGTTCTTTCAATCATTCTTTCAGTGACAACAGAGATCTTGTTCCACTTCCCTTTTTAACTTTGGGTTTTACCCGATGAACAACTATCCATTGTTGGTGGTAGCAGTCATCTTGGTGGCCATTATACATCTTGCTTTCTTTGAGCTATTGAAAGTGAAAGAAATGGGATTGAGCTCCTGAAAAAATGTGAAATGTGTATTGTCCTTCTCTTGTAACTTAAATTTTTTTTTTTTTTTTTTTGTGCAAAGCACCAAATTATGGTGTATGAAAATGGCATCCCACGTTATGCAAGGCTCCTTCAATTCCAGGACCACTTAGAAAGTCAAATAGTTACCTTAATCTTCAGATATGTTCTATTAGTATTTTTTTTTTTTTTGGTTGTAGACTGTAGTAGTTCATAAATATATAGTCTGTCTTCTCCCTTTTGTCTCTTTCTTTATCTTTATGCTTTATGTGCGCGGGCTCGAGTGCATGTGCAGAAATGCTTGCCTGCCTGTTGCCTGGTGCCTGCCTCCTTCCGGCAAGGCGCTTTCTACGCAGAAACACCAAAGTTTGAGAAAGCATGGGAAGTGGTGTGTGTTAGGTAATAAATTTGAAACCATTGGCAATTGGAGAGAGAAAAAAACTGGGCAGACTGCAGCCTAATAGCTGCTTGTCTTTGAGGCTTGAGCCCATTTGGAATTTTTATGAGCAAAACATGTTGCTTTTCAATGCAAGAAATGGTTAAATTTCCCAAAGCCAACCACAAAAAGAGAGAGGGAGAGGGCATAGGATTCCATGATTTAGGTGTAGTATTTGTCAAGATTAGCATCACGCCATCACCATCGAGTAATGAGCAGCAAGTAGTAACATAAGGATTCTTTTTTCTTTTTTTTTTTCTTTTCAAGATCTTATTGATAGAATTTTCCGTACTGTCGTAAATCGTAATTGCATGTATATATAACGAAAAAAAAATCCGACTTGTCAAGAATACCCATGATGATTCCGTGAGCAAAGCTTTATACAAACCTACCTATAACATTTGAATAGCCAAACTCACACTCACACTCACTTTCACATATATAAATATATATATTAATAAATATAATATTAGTGCATTATGTCTATCACGTTTATTTAATATCAGAAGTAATTATTTATTTATTTATTTGTTAGTTTTTTAATGGTTTTTGTTGTTGGTGAAAGAGATCAGGAAGCGAGAGATTTATGCCTTTAATGATGTCTGGTTGTGAAATTGTAATTTGTAAGCAATGGGAGATGGAGTCAAAACTAAGGGTGAGCAAACCAAAAAATTTTCGTTTTTAAGTTTTTGAATTTAAATCAATCCAAATTAAATAGAAATCAATATTTTGAATCAAAATTATATCTAATTTAATTTAGTTTATTTTTTATTTATTTTAACCCTTTAATAATGTAAATTAAAATATGAAACAAAAAAAAATCTCTAAAATTTAATTTTATAGTGTTTGATAAATAATAAATCTCATTTATCTAACTGTATTTTTATAAAAATATTATTATATTATTTAATTTGATTTAAATTGATTTCAAAATAACAAGAAAATGAGAGCAAGATTTTAATCTGATTTAATTTTGATTTTGATTTTGAAATCAATAAAACAAATTTTAATTTTCAAAATAAACTAATTTTAATCAAATAATGCTCAGTCATAATCAAAACTTAACAAATCTTTCCAATCAACTGCCAATCCATCTTTTTTTTCTTTTTTTTTTACTTTTTTTTTTTAATAATCTTTAATAATAAAAATATCCCTTAGATTCTGACCTCACACATCTAAACGACGCAGGGAAAATGACAGTCCAACGTTTTCGCTTTAATTTCTCATCTCATTTTTCTATGCTTCACTCTTTCATCATTTCATTTGAGCTAAATATATAAAAAGTTTCTTAATTCTAATTAAAAAACTATATAAACTATAATTTTTATTATAATCAATTTATTTAACATTTATTTACATTCAATTAGATTAATACGTTAATACCATTAATATTTTTATTAATTAAGATAAAATTTTATACGACATAAATAAAATAAATAAAAGTTTATAATGTAACATAATTAATATGTAAAAATTAAATAAAATAAAAAATTTTCTTCTTTATTTTTTCTTTTTCTCTCATTTTAAAATTTTTTTAAAAGTTTAATTGATTGTGATTTAAAAATTGGTTGATTCAATTTTACTATATTACTAAATTTTATTCAATTAAAAATTCAATTGAATTAAAATAAAAAATAAAAAAATTGATTACTTGTAACAAAATGTTAAGACTTTAAATAATTTTTTAAGTATAGTTCAAGAATATTTTTACAACTTTAATCTCTCATTTTCTTTTCTTTTGACTGAAAAGATTTAATTAAAAAAATAAATAGATAGCTCAATCAACGAGGATAAAGAAGATTATGGTGCAGACTAGGGATATAAATTATACATTAGTACTCGTAAGCTACTCGGGTTCGATTCGAAAAAAATTCGAATTCGGTTCGATTATTGTTGAGTCGAGCTCAAGCTCGAGTAGCTCGACTTATCGATCGAGCCGAATTCGAGTAGCTCGCGAGCCTAATCGAGCTTTTATATTTAAATATATTTTTATTTTTTTTAATTAATAAAATATTTCGAATTCGAGTTCGAGTTCGAGCATGAATAATCGAACTCTTGTCGAGTATACGAATCGAGCTTATTTTTATATATTAATCGAGCGAGCTCGAGTAGCTCGAATTCGATCACGAATCGAACTTAAGCTTGAAAAAAAAAACTCGATCGAGTTCGAATCGAGTATCGAGCCCCGAGTTATGAATCGAGTTCGAGCTCGAGCTTCTCACTACTCGACTCGACTCGACTCGTTTACAGCCCTAGTGTAGACTGATTCCATAATATTATCTGAGAATATGGATCTTAATGATAAGAAATTAGGAAACGGGAGAATCTTGCCTAGGAAATACAGAATAGAAGAAAGA
Source organism: Durio zibethinus (assembly GCF_047325235.1). Classification (NCBI taxonomy): domain Eukaryota; kingdom Viridiplantae; phylum Streptophyta; class Magnoliopsida; order Malvales; family Malvaceae; genus Durio; species Durio zibethinus. The sequence continues at coordinate 33,614,647 of NC_143167.1, forward strand.
GTTTCTGGATAGATAGAAAACAATCTAGTTTGATATATTATTTAATTAATAAAATTTTATTTTTTATATTAAAATATTAAAATATTTTTATAATTTGTTGGTTATTGAAACCAACTAGCTAGCTGTACTATATCTTAAACAAAGGTTTTCAAAAATCATTTGAGCCTAATTTAGCTCGGTCTGATCTACAAAATTTTCTATTTTGCTAAGTTTAATTTTTTTTAATAATTATTTATTTAAACATAAAACACATTTATTTGTATTTTATTTGGTAATTCAACTTTGAATATATATAAAATAGATCAATTTACAGAGAGTAAAATTAAAAATAATTTACGTATTTATTTAATTATAAATTTTAATAAATTAAAAGAATAAAAAAATAAAAAATTAATTTTATCATTTGAATATATTAAAATAAATAATAAAAAATATGTATTTTTTTTATTTTATAATGTAAGTGGTTTTTCCCTCTCATATATCTGTGGCAGGGGTTGAGAAAACTTTTTTATTTTACGTCTGATATTTTTCTTTTTCTTTTTTTTTTAATTTGGAGTATTCCCAGTGCGGTGAACAAAAGATAAAATATTATATAACAAAATTGTTAGGCTTGATGAGTGAAGTCATCATTTTTGGATCAATTTTATTTGATTAAACATGGTTATCAAGAAACTAGTGGTTTTTACTGCTTTGCCAAATTCAGATTAAATTCTAAAACATTATCTCTAAACCCAACTTGCTCACTAAACTAATCAAAAACCTCATCTTCATTGACTTTTAAAACTATCACGAGGGAAGAAAATTTAAATAACAAACAAACAATTTTTTAGCCATTATGAGATGCTCGTTGCCATCCTCACTAGTTAAGCATTACCCTTTAAATTAAATAATTTTCATTGATTTTTATCAATTATAAGAGAAATTTTGTTAGATTTTTCATTGTTTTTTAGTAATTTAAATATCTATTTGAATGAATTATGATATGTTCTTTGCTTTTTATATCTATTCAGTTTGGCTTTTTAACAATATAACAAATATAAAATCTAACTTAAATTTTAGAAACGGTAAAAAAAAAAAGAATTTGAAAAATAAATCCAACAATCGGGGCAGTTTGGTAAAATCCAAAAGGAAAAGCATGTGTGGAAAAAAAATGAAGCCACCGTTTTCCACTTATGTCATCAACTTTCACGTGCAAATAGGGGGCGTAAACAACACCATCCAATCAGAAACAAGATGTCCAGCTAGCACGTGGGCATAAATATCGACAGTGAAGGGCGGCTGGCCGCGATAAAGTAAAGTGAAAAATAGAACCGACAATTCGTATATTTATATAAAGTAAAATATTAATAATTAATATATTTATATTATATTTTTATAAAAATTATATGTTATAATTTTATTATATAAAAATTTTAAAATAAAATTTGTTTTATTTTATTAAATTTATTTATAATTTTTATTAAAAATTTAAATTATATTATTTTTATATTATTTATTATTTTTTATTATATCGTGTATAAAATTTATAAGAGATTGTAGTCCGCACAAAGACAGAGATATTAACTAAAAAAAGAAAAAAAAAATATAACCAAAGGTAGGGAAACAAAGCCGTAGGTCATAGATGGATTTTAATGGTGGTTGGTGGAATAATAATACTAATAACATATGTTTCTTTTCTTTTTTTTTTTTCATTTAGTTTTTTGGCATTACTAGAGAATCTTTGCAGAGAAAAAAAAAAAAAAGGAAAAAAGGGCAGGGATAAATTCAAAGAGAGAGAAGAGTAGTTGGAGAGTTTCAAGGGAGGGGACATGCCTAAGTTCTTCCCAACAGAACATTTCTTTGCTTCTTCTGCTTCACATCTCATCAGATCCCATAGGTCTTTTTTTTTCTTTTCTTTCATTTGATTCAAGCTTATCCTATCTTTACTTAACCCTATTACTACTTTTTTTTTTGGGTTTTGTTTGCTTCCTTTTCTCTCCTTTATCTTCTTGATTATTTCCTTTTACTTTCTTTTTTTTAATCTCTTGATACTTTTATTATTTCCCTCAGTGGGGGTTTTGTTTTATTTGCTGTTTTTTTTAAATGCTTGGTGACGATGGTGATGATGAAGTTGATGTTGTTCTTGTAGAAGTTGGGAAAGTTGTTCTTGGTAAAGTGGTTGCTACAATTGTTTTTGTTATTGTCTCTCTTTTTTTTTTTTTTTTTCTTTTCCTGTTTTGGCTTTTTGGGTGCATTGGTTTTTTACACTATATACTTTATATATGTAAGGTTTTTATTTGTTGTTGTGGGAGTGTTTCATTAACTTTAAGCATCATCTCGTCCGTACATAGATTGTTGTCCGTACACAATAGATTTTACATCCCCTCTTGCTCTTAGATGGGATAATTCTTGGTTATCTCTTTTCTTCTCCTCCTCCTCCTTCTTGTTCTTCTGCTTCTGCTTCAACACAAGAAAAGTTTCTGGAAGAACTTTTATTTTATTCAGCTAAGATTTGCTATGCTGTAGGTAGATTCTGAAGTTGCGGGGATTTTTTTTTTTTTTTTAGAAGAGTTACTGATATTTGAAACACAATTTTTTTTTTTGGTTTGCTTTCTGATCTAAGCTTCCTCTATATCTTGTTGATTGGTTTTTTTTTTTTTTCGCTCTCAGGTTCTCAAATCTGTTATGCTTCCAGTATTAATTTCTGCTGCGTGTCACTAGGAAGCTCCTTAGTTGTATGTCTATGAAATGTAACTTTACTCTCCCTGCTCCCCACCCCCATGTCTAGAACTAGGGTTTGCTTCTAATTCATTGGAATTTGTAATAACTTTGCTATTTTGTTCATGGAAAACCGCGTCATAAGCCCTTTCTGGTTGTTAGGCGGATTGGCTGTCAATCTTCTGAGGCGCAGCGGTCAAAACTGTTTGCATATTATCTGTTTTTTCACAACTTCTTGTTGCATGCAAGGCAAAAATGCTATTAATTTTACAGGGTTGACTTTCTGAGCATGCCTGATAACTGCAAAAACTGCTTCATTTGCTTGTTGAAAATTGACATGTAATGATGATGATGTCTAGATATGTTTCAATTGCTCAATAGATCTAGAACATTTTTACATCATGTTTCTGAATCTGGGTTCTGAATATCTTTCTTCATGGAAATTTGGATAAGGAACTATTTTGTGCTGCTATTATTGTGAAATTTACTTTCGAAAAGCCTTTTGTATTCCACTTTTTTTTTTCTTAAAATATGGTCATCTTTTGTTTCTTTATTTGTTTCTTTATCTTCTGTGATTGTTTTCCTCTCTCCTATTTAAGAATTTGTAAATACATGCTTTTCTTTTGAGTGCTACATTCGGTGACATTCATAAATGCTTTTCCTTCTGAATCCCTTGTGAATTTTATGTATCTAATATTTACTGCTGAGTGAGTTCTTGATGATTGTAACAAGCATCTGAACTATTACCTTTCAATTAGTCAGTACATGTTCTTCATTATTTCCAAGTGAATTCCTCTTGAATTTACCCTCCCCGGATGGCCTGGTGCACTTGGTTGTTCTTTTCACTATATTTAAACCATTAACTGCATTTATGTATGGGTTCATCTTTTTGATGGCTTTGGAAAATATGACTGCAGCAATGGAACATATCCCATCAACCATCTTTTGCATCGTTGGTTCTTCTTGTCTGTGCTTTTGTCAACTGTTAATAAGTTTTCAAATATTACATTGAGAATCTAACTTGTGATTTTGGTTCATGCGTCAATTGTGCAGCCTGTCATCTATCTGTAGCTTTGTCTCTTTTGTTCAGTTATGGTTGGGTTATTTGCTGCTTCAATTTACTTTATTCTACCAAATTTTAGCTTCACTAGATCTTTAGCTTTTGACATTAACTTGGATGTGCTCAGCATGTGTTTGTAGTGTTCCATTTCCATTGTTTCTTGTGCAATGCCTTGTTTGGTTTGATGGTTGCAAATATTGTTGGTTACATTCATATTCTGAGTATAACTTAGACATCCTCAGCTCATTATATCTTTTGACTTCTTTTAATAGTTAATCTTGGAGTGAGTCAAAAAGAATCTGTTTCTTGACAAGGATCTTCTGGCTTTGCATAAAAATTCAAGATAATTGATGAATTAGATAGATGGCTATTCGAGTTCAAAACTTGTCAAAGAAAAATTTTGATGAAAGTTCTGCTCATTTGCTATCCTATTCATCTGTTACTTGCCCACCATGGTGGCATTCAAATGAACAGCAAATTGCACAGTCTTTACCCCAGAATATAAGCTTGAAAGTGGAAACTCCCTCCCAACTCTATCATAATGCAAAGCTTTTACCAAACCAGGAATTGATATCGGCTCAAGCAATTGGTCAATCTCATCATGAAGTGGGTGCCATAGGAGTGACCAATTCTCAAAGCAGCTCATCTGAATCTGGTATTGATGCTTCTGGGAGTGTGGTTTATTAGGAATTTTCTGTTCTGTATTATTTTCTTTCTCTTTTCACAACTGTTCTTGCCATGTAGTTGCATTGGCTACAATTTTGTTTTACTGTAAATTTTTTATATATCGTTTAAGTTAATCAAACACTTTGGGGATTAGACACCACTCTAATACACAACAACTATCTCTACTGTGGTACTACCCTTACATGTGCTTAAATTTTGATTGAATTGATTGTGAGTGGATGGAGAAGATATGAACTTTTGGTAGAATTTGTTAATATTTTAGCAAAGTTCTTATAGTGGTTCTTGCAAGTATAGCAAATAGGAGACTTGTTGATGCTTTATTCTTTTGTTATATGTCTGTGTTTTGTTGTTACAAATCTCGCTGACGATGTTCTAGAAATTTCTCTCATCATTGTTGATGCATTAATGTGGTTTGCTTTAGTTTTTGCATGGGATGAAACGGATTGCTAGACAGTTTACTGAAGAGGAAAGCTTGTTGTAAAGCTTAACAGGTTAACAATTGTAGCCTGATATCATAATTGTATTCTCATGCGTCAGGTCGGGATGAAAGTTGTGGGAAGGGCATTGAGGGTCAAATGAAGCCAGTTTTTTTGCTTAACAATTCACGCACTTTGGTCAGCCCTTCTCATCCAAATTATAACCATTCAATGGTATGTTTAACAGTCATTATTAAGTTGATTTTGTTTATTTTATTTTAAGCTAATACTTCTCATCCCATTTCAGGCTTTTGCACGATATCCTTACACTGATGCTTATGTTGGTGGACCGTTTACCCCATATGGACAACACGCTATTGTAAGATCTCCTGAGTGAAAATATTGTAGCCTGCCATTGATCTACATTAGTTATTAGTGGGAATATTTTCTTTTATATGAATTATTAGCATGTTAGTAATCACTTTTTATCCATCCAAGATTGCTTCTTAAAAACTTTATAGGACTGTTTACATTAAGTTGTTTCATGACCAATTACTATTTCTAAGCTGTGGGTCTGAGTTTCTTGTATCACCACCTCTGCCTCTCCAGTATTGGTCTAGGTTTCACCATGTTTACCATTTAATATTTCTTGTTACCATTTTTTTTCTTATGATGTAAATGTGATTTGAACTTGACCAGATTCAGGCCCAGATGGCAGGAAGTTCATCAACACGAATTCCACTGCCTCTTGATCTTGCAGAAGATGGGCCCATTTATGTCAATGCAAAACAATATAATGGGATTCTCAGGAGGAGGCAGAATCGTGCAAAGCTCGAGGCGCAAAACAAACTTGTCAAATCTCGAAAGGTATATAGAATTCATTTGGGCATTTGTTTGAACTCCCAGTGCTACATTTGTTGGCATGCAGTATATATTTTTGGAAACTAATCACTGACTCACTAGTACTATGTATCAATTTGTATTAATAATCGGCATATCAAAGTAATTATTGATTTGCCATCCAACTGCATCAGCAACGTTACTGTGGTTTTTCACGGTTGACAATAACCGCGTAAATCCACTGATCTGCTTTGCTTTGAATTAAATGCAGCCATATCTTCACGAGTCTCGACATCGGCATGCACTGAATAGGGTTAGGGGATCAGGTGGACGTTTTCTTAGCAAAAGGAAGCTCCAACAGGCTGATCCAACTTTTAACACAAGTTCCCATTCCATCTCTGATGCTAGCTGCTTAGACCAAAACAACAGTAGATCAGAACTTGAGACTCGTTGCTTGCGGACGGGAGAATATGCTGGTTCAAGTACAAGCTGCTCTGACATCTCAAGTGTCTCCAACAATGATGGCAATTTCCAGCAGCCAGAACACAGATTCTTGGACGTCTCCCCTCGTGCTGGCAGTACGTGCAATGGAATACAACACTGTGCTTCAGTTGTCCAGTGAGAAGGGGCAGCGAAGCCGGCAACTCATCCTTGGCTTTATCAATCATCACTTCAATTATCTTTCATGCATACCGTGTAAAGTGTCTCTGACTGCACACTGTCGTCTAAATCTGTTTCTGCCTTCTGCTTTTACATTATGGAATGACAGCATTGTTCAAAAGACTTTGGCTTGGAATTTTATTTCAGTTATCCTTGACTTGGTTCTTGCTTATCGTGAATGTTATTTATGTCAACCATGTAAGATCTTTTCATAATTTCAGACCACTTTTATGCAAATAAGTGAGTTCCATCATCCTTCAGATCAGACATTACATATGCTTGTTTGAGAATTCCAACTTTCAAGCCAGTTCCTATTCGTAAAAAATAGAAGATAGACAAAGCAAACAATTTTTGAAAAATTGTTACGGGGAATCTTATATTGTATTTGCATAATAATGGAAAATTTATCAAATAAATGAAATATAAGGGTTATTATAGGAATACAATATTTGTATAAAAAATAATATTTTTTTAAATCATAATTGGGTTTGAAGTTATTTAAACTCGAATTTAAACCTTATAATATGCTATATAACTCTTCGGTCAAGAGACAATTCTGTAGTGAACAAAAGTGTGATAGTTCTTCTATTACATAAAAAGTAATGCAAATTTTAGTAGACGGCTTAGCTTCAAGTATGTTCCCATGATTCACAAGAGACATACATATATTACAAGTATCAACTTTTTTGCTTGCGTAAATTGGCATAAATAATGCACCTCTTAAGATAAAACGTTGTTGTCTGCTTAGCACACCATCGATTCCTCTATAATTTTTTATGGAATAAAGATTTGACTGTGTTTCACCTTAGTTTCATCGATAGGTTATATATAGAATATTGTTTTCTTTTTGGTGATTCAAGGTGAAAATACTCCCTTTTTATAATTGAGAAATTTTTTAAAAAAAAATCTCAAACCAGAAACAATTATTTATCATAAATGAAAACGTAAAAGGGAAGACATAAACAAAACTGACCTAAATCCATCATCCAAACGAAAAAGGAGAATTACAAACTGGAGTGGTCCATTGAGAATATTGAGTGCTTGCCACCAAGACATAATATTTATTAAAAATTGTTAGAGATAAATTTATATATAAATAAAAAATCTCACATCATTAAAATATATAAGTGAAGCATTTTATATATACATGAAAAATCTAAAAATCTAATAATTTAAAATTTTAAGTTCAAGTGATATTTAATATATATATATATATATATAAATTCTCTAATGTACTCTCGTAAATTTCAAATATAACATATTTTCCCAACAATTGATATGAAATAAAAAAGAAACGTTTTTTTTTTTTTTTTCGTATTGCAGCCATAGCCTGCTATTGCCCATCACTTATTTCTCAATGTTACTCTTTTTAAATAAAATTTAGGTTAAAATAATTTTAAAAAACTTAAGTTTTATAACTTTATTTAAATAAATTTCTATATTTTTATTACATTTAAATAAACTCTTAATTTTTAATTTACACCAAATAAGCTCTTAATCTTAAATTTGCATTCAAATAAATTCTTAAATTTTTAATTTTTATTTAAATAAATCCTTAACATAAATTATTTAAAACTTTTTTGGATAAAAATTTAAAATATAAAAACTTATTTGAATATAAATCAAAATCTAATAACTTATTTAAATATAATAAAAATATAACAGCTTATTTAAGAAAAAGTATGAAGGTTTGAGCTTTAATTTGACTACCTATATTACTGATTTTGCTTGATTATTTATTTATCTTATTTGTTTATTAGAATTAACATTGTCAATTAATTTTGAAAGTTTTAACGTTGATTATTTTGTGATATTAGTTATAAACTACAACTAATTTAGCGGACGATGATTTTTTTAAAAAATTCACAAAGTTAATGAGTTAAAATTTATTAGAATATATTTTAAAAAATTAGAAAATTAATTATTCATATGACAGTGACAATGACAATAACAACTTAATTTAACTTATAAAATTAAAAGCTCCATCATTATTAATTATTTAACTTTATAAAAAAAATATTTATTGTTTAAACAAAACTTATTATCATTAACTTCACAAAAAATAATATATTGTGACTTAATACTCTTGTACACAATTCATTTTATCACGAAAAATAATATTTTGAATTGATTAAGCAAAATTTACTATTATTACCTTCACTTTTTTATATAAGTTAAAAAGGTCAATTTTTAAAAATATAAATATAGTAGTAATAATAATAATTATACTCTTTACTATATTTTTGTTTTTCACTTTTCATTTAATATAAATATTATAATAAAAATAACACTTACATGTTAAAAATCATTATACGAAAGTTTAATATGTCCAAAAATAAATAGTAATATCAATGACTAACAAATTATTTGACACCTAAATAAGATTTTGTATAGAGCGAGATTTTCACAAAATTAAAATCAACATATAATACAAAAATCTAACAAATAAAATACATATATATTATCTATCAATGACATAAAATAAATTTTCTATTCAATGATTTTTTCTTGACATAACGAAAAAATATAAATGCAAATTTTGTTTGTGTCTGAAATTTATGATTTTGATAAAAAAAAAGTAATAAAAATGATTAAAAAAAGTGAAACAAATAAAAGAAGAATTAGAAGTAAACAATAATATTGAAAGATAAAATTAACTAATAAAATGACATACCTTAATGAACCGTAATCTTCATCAAAACGTTAAAAAAATGAAAATGATTAAAAATTTTGTGTTATAAAAAGAAAAATTTTGAATAAAAATAATGTACTTATGGAATTATTAAATGTGGAAATCTATATTTCATATTTAACTTATAATTTAATGCCCAGCAATAAATAATAATGATTGACTAATTTGAATATGTAAAATCCTTTGAAGTGTAAGTAAGTTTTGAAAATATAAAGATATAATATGTGATATTTAATTTGTTTGAATTAAAAAAAAAGCCAAATATTAAAGGATTATTCGAAAGTCTATGAAGATAAATATTATATTTGAATTTTTCAAATTTAAAAAGAGATATATGTATATTGTTGAAAAATCAATTTTAAAAGAAATATATTTAAATTATATTTAATTTCTGTGCTTTACATATAATTAATCCAAATATTTGAAGTACTAATATAGGAAAAAGTCTATAAAGTGATAAACCATAATAATTTAATAAAAAAATATTTGATATTTAAAGATTAATATTAGAATTTTAGATTTAATAGATATTGATGATAAACATTAGTTGATATTTTTTATATTTAAATTAGGATAAAGTTTATATAAAATTAAAATATTAGACAAACTTAATTTTTAAAATTATTTAATAAATAATTAAAATTGAAGAATTATCTTATTTATAGATTATACATGTAAATGATCATGTAAGAATATTTATTTGGTTGTATATTTAAAATTATATTACGTGTCATTAAACTATGTTGTACATAGAAGACTACACATGAACAAATTTTATCACATATCTTTGTATGCTGTAATATAATATATAATATGATTATACATATGACAATGACAACTTAATTTAACTTATAAAATTAAAAACTCCATCATTATTAATTATTTAACTTTATTAAAAAAAAAAAAAGAACTTAACTTTTAAAATATGGGGAACTAGAATGATGAGTATGCAAAACAGGTCAATGTAACTAGAAATTATCCCATTGAAAAATAAATAATACTAGCTGGTTACCTTATTTGCAACTAATAACATCATTAAAACTTTATCACTAACATCAAAATTAGAGCAAAAATTAATAACATGGATAGGGACGAGTATATGAAGAATTGGATCTAGGCAATTAAGCACAAGCGACAAAGTATGTAATAATGTAGCTGGATGTCAACCCCTTATAGACAAAATCTAATAAAAAGCGTGTTAATTTCTTGTCTTATATGAACTGCACATTAACTCATGAGAAATCATCGAATACACAGATGGTGAAGTTTTTTAACTTCACAAGCGGGATTAAGATGGTGAGATATGTTTCTTATATATTTAAAAAAGAAGTAATACATGTGTTATCATCTGAACCCTACTTGTGAAATTAAAAAATTTCATTATCAGTGTATCAAATAATTTCTCTTTAACTCATTCCTATTGTCATTGATAGCAGCCTGCCCAAATATTTCAGCATCTTTAATTCTTTTCCTAAATTGTAATATGGAATTTACGTTCATGCACGCAATTAGAATAAGAGAATTATACCTTGCACATCAAGTACAGAATCATGTAGTTTGTTCTTCTGAATCTTTAGAACTCTTGTGCTCTCCTCATGCTGCTTGATTTTCATCCCAACATTCAAAGATCATCTTGAAGTTCCTGCAAATATCATGTTATATCAAAATTTACCTTAAAAAAGAGGCAGAAAGACAAAAAATAAATTAAAAAGATGGAATGTTCACAAAAAGAACCATATGAGAATAGATTTCTGTTCTTTTAAGTCTCTACTGAAACACTGCAAAAGAAAGTTTGAAACCAAAACAGCCTCAGAACTCTCGGCAACAGATTGGACTTCTGAAAATTCTCCAATTTATTCATTTCATCCCTTGCAATTAAAGGGGCTTCATTCAGATCCACTTGCATTGAAGTTGCGGAATCAACAATAGCTGATGGCCTTGGTTGCATCTGAAGATATCTTTTTGAGTGAGAATAATTAGTTTGCATCCGAAGATATCTTTTTGACAGCGTAAACGCTTGAAACTCAAAAGTTTAGTGGTCTCACCCATATGAAGCTGTGTCTCAGAGCACAGAAGAACTTACAGTAAAAGCTAACCTTTCCAGAATAAATCACACTAACTGGAAGAGATAATGAGTTTTCAATATCTAAACTGGCATTTCCACCATTTACAGAAACAATACAGCCATTCGCTACACCTCGTGGCCTTCCATACCAGAAACAGACATATATCATAAATAAACCATGAGGTATTAGATAAAAAAAAACTACAAGAAATTTAGGGAGAAAAACCACAACAAAGTTGCCTGCTATAATCAGAGCTTCTCCAATACAAAACAGATAAAATGAAAGCATTAACCAATCCAAAGAATGTTTAGATGTACAAAATTCAATAATGAAGTACAAGACAATAGCAGATTGAACTTATTTGCTGTTTTAAACATATTCCTTACCACCAGAGTCCCCTTGAAATCCTTCAAATAGAAAATTTCTATTGTAGCATAAACATTGTTATTATGACACCCTGCGCATGCACCCAAGAACATTGATTCTCTGGTCACTTTTCTGTAATACTACCTTTCACTGGAGAATTTAATGAACCCTTATAACTGCAAGTTGAAAGGAAGCAAAAGTACAATTAATTGATATCAGCTAATGGGACGGAAAGAAACATATTAACAAACAAAAACAAGACCTAACCTGATTTAACATATTCTACTCCAGTGTCTAAACAAAAATAACAAGGTTGCAAGATAATATAAAAAATCAATCAATCATGCATTGTACATCAAACTGCTTAAAAAAGACAATGTATACCATCAGATGATATTCCTAGTGCCTTCTTGTTCAAGGACGGGCCAGAAGAATTGGCTGATCCTTACCAGACTTGATTTCATCATCATAACTATCATGCATTTGAAGAAGCCAATCCCAGTTCTCCCTTTCCAGTTGCAAAAATGTTAACTGTCTTCCGGCTCAATAAATTTCAACATCAACATCAACAGATTAAAGACTATTTGGTTAAAAAAGATCATAAACTCACAATTCACACATTTGGCATAGAACAGCTATATGAGAACAGGAAAAAAATAACCACAAGAATCTATTGCATCACGAGGACATGATTCAATCAGCAGAAAACAAAACAGAGGGAGAGGCATGTGCAATTTGTCAAAGATGTCATACCTCCCTAGATGCATAGATGCATTAGGTCCCCCATATCCAAACATACCAAAAAAGGGCTGCTTTGTTACAAAAAAGAGCTTCCAACAAATCCAGTGATGGTATAAAGAGAAATGATGGATTACTGTAGTATTTCAGAGGACATTGCAGGTTGATAATAAAAATATCCAAAAACATCAAATAACCATAGAATCCAATTCACAAAGTAACCTCTATAGATAAATTTCTCAGGCAAACACCATTAAAGATTCACTTACTATTATGGAGCAATAGCTACAAACAAACAATTGATTTTGATCAACAGAAAGTAAAACCCGAGAGAAAAAGTAATCCAACCCACAATTAGTAAAATGGGTAAATGACGCCTATTCAAAGATTGGATAGGGGGGGAACTAACTTAGCATTAGACACCTCTTCTTTTTTTTGAGGCATCAAATAAGTAGAAAATTATACTAATTGAGAGCACAAAGACAAAAGGAAAACTCCAATTATGTGCATTTCAGACAGAGATACTAATGTGTATGACCAAAAAGAAGAGTTTCACAGAATTTTTTACCACTAAGTATGGCGGTTTGCACCCTATTGCATGTACTTTAGATAACCTGTTTAGACAAGGTACCCATCTTTCCCCTGAATATATGAGAAACTCCAAAGATAATTGAAATTTATGAGAAATATGGGCACGTTAGAATCAACTTTCTTCCTAAATTTAATCAACAATCACTGCTAAGAAATTGTGCAACTATGCCACTACATTCCCAACATGATAAGAAGTCCATCTTTTCAAAATGAGAAAAAAAAAAAGATACGATAAAAAAATGGGACGACACTTATGGAACGGGGTGCAAACTATTAATTTAGAGCTAAAGTTGAGGAAGAATAGTTTTCTTTGAGGTCAGCATTTTTCTTCTCTTCATTCTTTTCTCTCTTTAGACAATACGAGATTATCTTAATCATCCCTCGAATATTAATAATGCAATTTTAGAAATTCCTTGTAGAAGTATACAGCGCATGTTTATTTCAAAAATATATCCCACTCAGGTTTGAACTTTGAGCAAGTTGGACTGACATTTATATTACGAATGAGTCAATTGCAAACTGAGGCTTCCCAGACTCACGCATTCTTCTTTTCTTTATGAGGTGGATGAACGAGGCATCTAAAAGCTGCTCAAAAACTATAGCATTTGAATACATCACTTACTCTAGGATACCTTTTCTTCTGTCTTATCAACTATAGAAGACAAGTAAGCCAAACCAATAAGTTAAAACAAAATAAACACAAATATAAAGAAGAGGAAAAAGAATTGGGTATAACATACCACTTCACGATAGAGGAAAAAGGACTGTTGTCCATTCCAGGTCTAGTGTCAAAATTTGAGATTGTATCCTCAAGAACATTCACACTGCCCAAAAAAAAAATGTTAACATGGCCATCTAAAGTATGTTTGATTAGGACATAAACGTATAAAGGAAGGTTGAATTTGTTACATGCAGAAAAAGCAACACAAGCACGCACACACAATCCAAAAACACAAAAAGAGAAGGCAGGAAAATGCAATTATATGATAATTGTGATTGTAGAATGTAACAGATTTCAGAGAAACACAAGGGTCAGTAGGAAGATCCAGAATAATATAAAAAGAAAAAATTCAATATTTGAACAAGACAGATTTCAAACAAGTTCTTAGCCACAACTTATCTCAACAAAATTGTTGGAACTAAAAAAAATTTGTTAATCATAACAACTTTTATAGTGCGAATAAATCATACTTCTAAAGCTGTTGTCATTGGCCATGATCAATAATCTCAGTCAGTCACATATGCAATCAAATAACTCATATTCTCAAGTTCCCTTACCTTAATTATAAGATGGAATATTTTCATCGCCAAGAAGCTGCCAGTTTCCAACCTTTTGTGATGGCACTCCCAATACTATTTGCTTGTAATTATGGAAACCAGAATATTCAAAATTAATTTGAACCTTCCATTTGGATACATGGTCATAGGAAACTGAAAAACAAATAAGATTATATAATTCAAAGTAGGAAAAAGATGAAAAAAAAAAAGGTATCTGAATTACTCACACTATAGAATGAAAACATATATGCACCTGCTTTTTGAAATAAGTGTGGGAACTTGTAACCAAGACAGAACATATATATAAGCCATAAAACCCTTTTCAGGTTGAAGGTATAATGCGGAATGAGCAAATATGTATATTCATGGTTCTTGGTTCTTCTAAATTTGACTTCCATTGACATCTCTAAATTAATATTCACAATGCCCTTCTGGTCCAAGTCAATTGAAGCACTAGAAAAACCAAAACTACTTGGACGAGGAACAGCCACAAAATGTAGGATAACTTTACTTTTGTCTTATCCAACTACAGAAGAAAAGTAACCCAAACCAGTAAGTTAAAACAAAATAAACATAAATATTAAGAAGAACAAAAAGAATTGGTCTAACAACATACCACTTCACGACAGAGTTTTTATCACTGTTGTCCATTCCAGGCCCAGTGTCAAAAATTAAGATTCCATGCTCAAGAAAATAAAAAGATTTGGCGAAGCAATTGAGAAAGTAAAAAAGGAAAAAAAAATCAAAGATTCTGAGACTTTGAGAGCAAGGAAGAATACTGAGGTGTTTGGTCTTCGTTTTAGTATATAGAGATTTGACCGATTGGTTGACCTCGTCAAACTACCGTTACAGGATATTTTTTCTTTTTGGAATCCAATGACCGAATGGGCCGGTTTTTTTCCTATAACCATAGTTTTTAACTCTTTTGTCTATGGCCATCATCACTATTTGGACTGCGCCACCACAGCCCACAAGCTCACAAGCTCACAAAGTTTTGGGTTAAAGCATGTTGTTTAAGGATCTGGCCTGATCAAAATTTTAATACATTAAAACTTTTTTTTTTAATTCAATACTAAATTAAATATTTTTATTATAATTTTCAATGTTATTTATAATATCTATACATTATATTAAATAATCCCCTTACAAAACATTGTCCCATGTGAAAAAGTTTGAAATTGAGACATGGTTTGGTTTGATAAGTTGACAATAATTTTTTTTTTTATTTTGAATGTTGATTTTTTTGGAGTAAAACTAAAAAAATCGATACTATATTTTAAAACAACTATGTAAAATAATTGTTTGTATGACATTTAGTATTGTTTCATTGGTTATATTACCTGTTATTAGGATTCCATTTTTGTCATTTATCCATGTTTGATTAATAAGTTTTTGTTAATATATAATTAATCATAGGTTTGGTCTTCAATTATCATATTAGCTTTTATTCATTTGTTTTAAAAGGAATGAAATATAAGTAGGGATAGCAATTCAACTTGTTTTAGATGGATTTTAACTTGACTTGATATCTTAATTTTTTTTTTTGTTTGAAATTTAAATTTTGAATCAGATCAAATAATGATAAAATAAAATTGAGATCGGGTTTTAGTTAAACCCACATTGATTCAATTTGGAATATATATATAATTTATTTTTAATTAATTAATTAATATATTTATATTAAAAATAATATTTTATATCTTTTAAAAATAATATTTTATTAAATTTAAGTTTGATCAAGTTGAATACGATTTTATATAATGTCATGTCAATTGAATTTGAGCATAAAAAATCATCAAATCAAATTGGATTTTAGGCGAACAAAAACTTAATCCGATTCGATATTATCTCTGAATACAGAGATTAAATAAATATATGAGTCTTACTTTATTTTTGTATTAAATGAATGGATCTAATATATAATGTCATAATAATTTTAATATTTAAATTTATTATTTATATGTAATATAATAATACCTAAATTAGAACTACCTTATCATTGCAATAAAACTTTTGTATTTCATAAGATTTAAATTTCATAATTTATTTTATTTGTAAAATATTACATGGTGTTAATAAATAATAAAATTTTAATTTTAATAAAATATTACATGTTGTTAAAAATATATATATATAAAAAAAGAAATTAAATTAGCTTAATGTCATTTACTAATAGAAAATTACAAAATAATCAGTTACAATTTAATGAGATTTTAAATTAAAGAGAATCAACTAAAAGATATTTAAGGGAATGAATACTAAATAATTTTTTATTTGATGTTGTTAATATTTTATGCATATATATATATATATATAACCAATAAAATTATGCAAAAACAAAATATATTCGCTAGTTAACTATTAAAAATAGCCCATTAATGACCAATCAAACAAGAACTTCATGTGATCTTGGTAGGATTGACAATAGGTCTAGGTAAGGTTTTGCTCATTTCAAATTCAATTTGATTTTATATTCATTAAATTCGTATTTATGATTTAAATTTTTTATATTTATATTTGATTTAATTTGATATTATATAAATTATATTTGATTTGAACAAAAATTAATAAAATATTATTTTTTAAAATATAAAAATATTTAAATATATAATTATATATAAATAAAAAATTATTTTTATATAATATCCAATCAAATTAGATTTATCTAAAATTTAAATTTAATTTGATCTCAATTTTTTTTTATAATTTTATTCGATTCTATTTGATCTGAAATTTAATTTAGAAAAAAAATCAATCATATAAAATTAAATCAGATCGAAATCGACGGATTGGATTACCCCTTGGCTTCATGCTCACGTATTTTGCAATATTAAAAAAAAAAAAGTCAGAGTCTATGGTAACTCACCTAAACCCAAATGGCCAAGTCCTTGTGTAAGGGAGGGGACCCATCACACCTCCCAACGCATACGAAATTGTCTGGAAAATTGTCCAACTAGCAAACTACGCATAAAAAATAGTCTCCAGGGAAAGAGAAACCCAAAAGCAAAGAAGAAAATGGTGTCTTACGGAAGCTTGTTTTTGTACGGTGTGGGAGGGATTGTGGTGGCGGGGATGGCTTTGCTGGTGGCCTTTCAAGAGAAGCTCGTTTACGTTCCGGTTTTGCCGGGTCTAACAAAGTCTTACCCGATAACACCGGCCCGACTCCGTCTCATCTACGAGGACGTTTGGCTCCGGTCCTCCGATGGAGTCCGACTCCATTCTTGGTTCATCAAGCTCTTCCCTGACTGCCAAGGTCACTCTCACTCCTGATCCGCCTTTTTTTAGCGTTTTATTTCGTTTTTGTTGCATTTTTAATTGAATTATAATAATTATGCTTGTGGTAGTCCTTTTTGGGGGATTAGCGTTTGGTCTTTGGTTTGAATTTTTGGAGCTAGTGGTTTTTTGGTGGCTTTAAGACTGTGTTTGGTTGAATGCTACTTTTAGGTTGAGATTTTTCATTTAGGTAGCATTTTATTGAATTATTGTTTTGTGTTTGAAATGTTATGTTCACTTGACAATTAGACTGTATAATCAGCTTTTATCCTTGATTTTGATTTGTTTGAGCTTAGAAGATAAGAAGATTGAAAAAAAAAATGCTAAATGCTAAGTGTGTATATTTGAACTAAATGAGTGCGGAAGTAATAGTTGAGATTAAGTGTATGGACTGTGATCTAAAAGTAGCTGAAAATTTATGGGAGACATGTGATTTGTTTGATGGATGTAGTGTGATGGGTTTGATTATGACTTTTGTATATATTTCTTGGTTTAATTTGATAAGATTGATATATGCAGGGCAAAACTGGTGTGTTTCTATTTTAAATGCTCATCATTTATGTTTCAATTTATTCCGAGTTAGGGACTTGGTTTTAGCTGTTGCATGTCTTCGAAAATTTTGGAGAAAAAGTTGCAAGTTGTTAGAAGAAAATAAAAACGACAACATACTAAGCATTCACGATCATTTTAACTTAAGCATTAACTAAGATGTTGGCTGGTGATCCATTGTCACACATGGTATTGTTGGTCTTTTGTGATTAAGATTGCAAAACCATTTCACTGCTTAGAAAGTAGTTATGCTGGTTTTGCAGGTCCAACCATCCTGTTTTTTCAAGAGAATGCTGGAAGTATCCTTTCCATCATGATTAATGTTTTTGCATTATATATATAAATATATATAATATTTTTATGTTATATCTTAGCGGATCCAATTGGAAAAATATTTTTCTTTTTGTAACATCCAATGTCCCTGGATACCCTTGACCACTGGTCGGCAGATATTGCTCACCGTCTGGAAATGATACGCATGATGCTACAGAGGTTACAATGTAATGTCTTCATGCTTTCTTATCGAGGGTGCGTGTCCTAAATATCTAATGTGATGCTTCTCCATTTTAGCTTTGTAATGTTGTTGGCATTGTGACCTTGATTATTCTTAGTATACCACTCTTCTTCTGAATGAAGTTTAACATCTAATTGATCAAACAGTTATGGAGCAAGTGATGGTTATCCTTCTCAGCATGGAATTATTAATGATTCTCAGGTTGTGACTCTGTCAGTTCTTCTGTTATAGATTCAGAAAGCCACTACCTTAAAAACTAGCAATCTTAGCAAATTCTTTCTTTTCCTTTCTGTCATTTAGGCTGCATTGGATCATCTCTCTCAGCGGACTGATATTGACACCGATCGAATAGTAGTCTTTGGAAGATCACTTGGGGGTGCTGTTGGAGCTGTACTCACCAAAAACAATCCTGATAAGGTATCCCTCTAGTGATTATTTCATTTATGTATTTTTCTTCCTGAGACTAGAGAGGTTTAGAATCAGAAGCCAATATATTATAATCACATGGTTCAAACTCATGCTGGACACACGGGCAACATACTGGTTGAACATGTTATACTTGTTTGATTGTAGCCTGGCTAAACTTTGATTTTGTCTGCTTTAACATGATATGACTTAACATTACTGAATCAATAACATGGCAATATTTTAATTATATTTGGCACATTATAATTGTGAAACTTGTGGTTTGATTGGAGATGTTGGATCACTTGTGGTTTGCACCGTAGATTTGTATCAATGTTCATGAGCTGCAGAAATATGATCCAGTTTAAAGTCAGTTTCGAAGGATGATGGGAGAACTGGAAATGTGCTAATGAAATAAACGTCTGTGGTTTGGAAGCAGGGCATTTATATCATGATAGGGAATGGAATGGCAATGATATTAACAACCCAGTTAAGTGGGTATGAGCAATAGTAAAATGTTGATGACCTAAAATGGAAGGCACTTGAGCATAACACATTGAATGAGACTATGCTTTTTTTGGTCAATGTAGATGTGTTACAGAGATTTTAGTTCATTTTAAGGTGTCATCATTGTTCAACTAAGTTCGCCTTTATTTTCATTTATTTGAACAGTTATATTTCCAAGTTGATTACCATTACTCTATGTTGCATGGTTTTCTCCCATTCTCATATGATCAGTTTGCTCTACTTTTTACTGTTCATCATTGTGTGGGACTTTTTACAATCATCACGTGTTTCTTGCTAGACTCACCTGCAAAGGTTTCAATCTTTTTGCTCTAACCCTTATCCTTTTTAGGCCATATTAGGTATGTCATTTCTTGGTTTACCTTTCAATTTCAGGTTGCTGCACTGATTCTAGAAAACACTTTCACATCTATTCTGGACATGGCTGGAGTTTTATTACCTTTCCTGAAGTGGTTTATCGGAGGCCCTGGTACAAAAGGTCCTAAACTTCTTAATTTTCTTGTCCGTTCACCATGGAATACCATTGACATCATTGGCCAGGTAGTTACATGTTTAGAACTTTAACTTGACTTCCTGACTCTTTTAGACTATATTATTGACATATAAATGATGGAAAAGTCTCTTAATATCTGTTAGCAGTCTGTCACTTGGTCCTTGGTATGTAATGTAAGTTGTTTTTTAATTTGAGCATGCTCCCTCTATGAGATTTTTCTAAGTGAATTATGGAGGAAATGAGTTCCTTAGTTTGGTGTTTAGATTTATTCTTCTGCTTACAATCTATCCATTGCCAATTGGCTGTAGATTGAATGCTTAAAAGGTAAATTTAGTTTAGCTACAAGATAATTTGTAGATACAATCCGCATTCTGCACCTGTTCAAATTTTGCTTTGTAGCGTGGTGAAATTTACACAATTTCCATTCTTGCAAAGTAACTTTTCTTAATTTCCATAGTGTGTTAGCAATTTCTTGAACTAAGAAGACAGGTTGATGAGGCTTGTTGTGCATTGTGCATGTGTACCCTCTTAGTCACTTCTTGATACATTTTTTGCTATTTGAACTTAACATCTGCAGGTCAAGCGGCCTGTACTTTTTCTTTCCGGCTTGCAAGACGAGATGGTTCCCCCATCCCACATGCAAATGCTGTATGCGAAAGCAGCAACTCATAATAGGCAATGCCTCTTTGTACAGTTCCCTACTGGCATGCACATGGACACTTGGTTAGCTGGTGGTGAGCACTACTGGGAAACAATTCGGCAGTTTCTTGAACAGCATGTGCCAGAGAGCAGAGAAAATGAATCATCACATAATGGACATGGTAATTCACCTTTTCCCAAAGAAGTTGTCGCTAAGTGATATTTGACAGGATTAGTTTTTGGCCTCTGGATTTTTGCCCATCTCTTGCTTTACAAATTTCCATGCTTAAGTTCAAATTGATGTTTGGCATTTTAACTTTGTTTTCCTAATAGCTGCTTTTGCCCCAAACCTAGCAGCACCTTGTATGCAACCTACTTCTGCATATTGTTTTATAGTCTGGAAGAATATATTACTGTTTGAAGCTTCTAATGTCATGACACTAAGGCTACATTGTTTAATATTATATTCAACTAGAATATTAAACGGAAAGATTTTTGCACCAAATCTTCAAATGCCATTTTTTCTGTTGCATGTGGAGGGAAAAGCCCAACTTAGAACGAACCAACCTAGGCTTGGCATAAATTAGCCAAAACATCATCAGGCCTATTCCAAAGTCCATCTGGGTGGACAGTCATGATCACTGATTCAAAAAGGCAATAAGTATTTCCATTTTTGTGCCAGAGAATAACAAACCTATCAAACTGTGCTTTATGCTCACTGTTCTCTTTCTCTCACTCTCATTACGTTTTCTTACTTGCAAAGTAGCTGCAACCGCCAATAGTATGTAACTACTTATTTCTTTCCTTTTTGTGCCCCCTTCCCCTCGCCCCTATTTTCTCTGGTTGATAGAGTGCCTGATGCTACTTTCAGATTTCGAGAAGAGGTGACTGGCTGGCACGTAAACTTTTGAGATTTTATCCTTTGGCTCACACCCTGGATCTTTGTGCCTATCTTCTGAAGCTGCAGCTATTAGAAGCTCTCTACAACATGCAGCCGTGCTTGATCATTCTCTCCAAGATTTTTTACTGGCATACAAAGACTGTCAAACATAAGCTGATCAAAAGGATAAAGGAAAGAACGCGAATTCCCTTTAGTGTACCGTATGACTTTTGACAAACACGCCAATTAATTCTGACTGGTTTCCTTGTAGACTTGAAAAAAATTGCAGATGAATGGTTGTTGCTGATATGCTGTACTCTTTGTATCTCTCTATTTTTCTATGGACGGTAGGTGTTTCAGCATTTGTTTGACAATTTTGGGTTTTTTCTAATTTCTTAATGGTAGTTTTGAACCTCTTTCACTTTCATAAGATATGCATAATAAAGTCATACGAATAGAGATCAAGGTTCAATTCATTTGGAAAAAACTTCAGAGGTAGACCTTAATATATGAATTGACATTAAAACTGAATCAACAAAGAATGCCATTTATTTTTTTAACCCGTCTAAGATTAAGTTCAAACAAGTCCGGCCTAGCGGCCTACGGCCTTGCTGCTTCGAAGTTGAACGCGTAACAAAATTTCCTATGCTTCTTTGCTCCTCGCAATCGGGAAAATGGGGGACGGCGAGACGCAGCAATTCAGAGGCTAAAACGAAGCTGCTGGTGCGTCACTGCTCGGGCCGTGGCATATCCTTCGGAACCCTAACCTTACCTAAAACTCGAGTTTCGAGATGGGTTTCAAATCCGCAAATATACCCACTAATACCCTTTACGAGGCAAGTTTTCAACCAAACCTTATACGCCACGTGGATTATACTGTCCCTATCATCCATGTCAGACCTAGGCATCATCCCAAAATCTCTCCCTATCCTGCTACTATTACTTCTGCTACTGCTAGTGGTATACTTCTACCGTGTCACTTCTTCTGATTGGATTTTTGGTATTTAATCCAACCACTGTACATTTCCGATTTTATTCCTCTTCTTTTTATTTCCTCTCCGTTCACCTCACTTTTTCTTTCCTTGTGCTCCTCCCATCTATTCGTTTCCTTGTTTCTCAGTGGAGTGAAGTGTACGGAAAATGGACGGAGCAACGCAGTACAACCTTAGAACAGTAGAGGAGGTCTTTAGGGATTTCAAAGGCCGTCGTGCCGCCATGATCAAAGCCTTAACCACGGGTCTCTCTTCTCTCTTTTTTTGGTTTTCTCTAATTTGTTAATAGTACGAACCGAATAGTGCCTTTTGAGCTTTTTTAGGGTTACTTTTTGTTTATAGCTTTTTTCTCATTCTAATTTTCAATTTTTTTTGTCGCAGATGTTTTAGAATTTCGTGAACAGTGCGATCCTGGTTAGGATTTCTCTCTCTCTTTACTTTCTTAATTTTGCTTTCTATTCTTTAAAAAATCGCACATTCAAAATTTGAGTCGTTACGTTATGATTCCTGGACGAAATACTTAATATATAGCTCAAATCAATTTCTTTCCTTTCCTATTGTGGGTATAGCATTCCAGAATTCGTAAGTTATCTGTCGCTTGCTCTTTCACAAGGCAATGCTGTATTTTAGTACATTTACATAGATACTTTGGTTAGTTGACAATGAAGTAAATAGATCAATTGTCAAAACATGTGATATGCTTGTGGCAACTTATTTTCTTCGAGTGGGTTTATCTCTGGATAATTATTTTTAAGTGTTAAGTTTTAATGCTCTGATTCATATTTTGAACTTTTTACTAGTTTTTGAGGAATTTGATTGAATTTTGCGTTTTACCTGGTTTCTTGTCTAGTATTTTCCACCACTTTCTTTGATTTTGATTGAAACATGGTTTTGTACTATAAGTCTCTCAATCTCCAAAGCATGGTTAGTATGAATATTCCATTTGCTGGTTATCTAGACCCTTGCCTTTCCGGTGCCTTGATAGTAATATGTAACTTGTTTCTCTGGCTGATATGGCTTGTAGTAATTTGGTAATATATGTACGTTAATAATTAATTATTGTCCATTGTTGATGGCTTGTTTCTTGTTTGGTATTATGTTGTAAGTAGTTTGCCAAACCTATTTAAGAATGGATACAATACTCTGTTTCTCTATTATTTCTACTTGGAATTGTGTTTGACCAACATTATGTTTTCCAGAGAAGGAGAATCTTTGCTTGTATGGATTTCCTAATGAGCAGTGGGAAGTTAACTTACCTGCTGAGGAAGTGCCTCCAGAGCTCCCTGAGCCTGCATTAGGTATTAACTTTGCCAGAGATGGGATGCAAGAAAAGGACTGGTTGTCACTTGTTGCTGTTCACAGCGATGCATGGTTACTAGCAGTGGCTTTCTATTTTGGTTCTAGGTTTGGTTTTGATAAAGCTGACAGGTATAATTTTTTTTCCCTTAGCTGCTGTATCATGTTGCAATTTTTTTCCATATTGAGTAACATATGAGGTGGGGTGGGGGGGTAATAGTGGACAGCATACATAGTAAACTTTACTGTAACTCTAAGCTTAGCTGTTAGAAGAAGTAATGATACTAGGAAATATGCATGTGACAAAAATTTCATGTAGCCATTACATCATTCTCATCTTTCTTGTTGTGTCGTCATGTCTCATCTTTGACCCTGGTTCTACAGGATCACCTCTTTAGATGAATGGTCAAGAACCTGTGAGTTAATGCTGGACATGAAGCTTGGAGACAGATGTCTAGAAATTGAGTGAATTTACTACATATAATATTTCTTATATAAAGAAATTAAAAACAAGATTTAATGGATTTTTTCATTATAAGGAAGAAGGTTGTCATTTTTGTCGTGTATATCAATTTGTTGGATATTCTTATTGTAATGGTGGTTGAAGGACTTATTTGCAAACATATGCAATCTTTGATGTAGGAAACGTCTCTTCACTATGATAAATGATCTCCCTACAATATTTGAAATTGTCACTGGAAGTGCCAGGAAGCAGGCAAAGGAGAAGTCGTCAAATCATAGCAGCAACAAATCAATGTCAAACGCAAAAGTTGTAAGTGGGACATTAATGCTTAAGGATATCTGTTGGCTTAAGTAAATTATGGATATTGGTTAATCGTAGGTAATTGGGATATCTAGAACTTCATTGTTCTGTCACTTGATGTATTGTTAGCTGGACTTTCCCTTTTCCCTTGGTCCAAATTTGGCTGAACATTCTCAAAAACCAAATTTTTTAATTTTAAAGCTAATTATGACATATAATCTTCTTTCGATTATCCCTAATGCGGACTTATTCACTCTGTCAAGGCTGTTTTGGGGCACATTTCTTCTGTAGTGGCTTTTTTGGGCTCTATCTACACAATGTTTCATCATCTTTTGTTGTTGCATACATTATGATTCTTGAAGCTGAATTCTCATCACCAGCTATGGTTTTATTTTAGCCTTGTTCAGATTTCCTTTTTGGGGTGGTAAACACATTATGCCCAAGAGAAGTAACTGACTTTTTAATTTGGGTACATGGGTAATGTGCTAAGCCAAGGGAAAACTATCTATTTAGTATCAATTGGATGTGCAATTCTTTTAATTGATTCAGTGTTGAATATGTTTGTCTCCATTTATGTGCTATGGTGTGCCCGATTACTTCCTCTGTTTTAATTCGGCAATGGATATAAATACAGAGAGTGTCTGAATCTGCTAAATTCTCAAAGAGCATGCCAGCAAAGGATGAGGAAGAGGGATTGGACGAGGAAGATGAAGATGAAGAGGAGCATGGGGAAACCTTGTGTGGTGCATGTGGAGAGAACTATGCATCAGATGAGTTCTGGATTTGTTGTGACATATGTGAAAAGTGGTTTCACGGCAAATGTGTAAAGATTACCCCTGCCAGAGCTGAGCACATCAAGCAATACAAGTGCCCTTCTTGCAGCAACAAGAGAGCACGACCTTGACATTAAGGAGATGCTGAGTTTTCACCCCCTGTAATTCTCCCATGCTCTTGGCAGCTGACTGTTTAGTCGGTTAGGTTTCTCTTTTCGGGCCAAGTTGGCCAGCGAATGTATCAAGTGCTTTTCTCAGTGACTTTCAGTTGGATATATTAGTATTGGTAGTTTTTCAGTCCTGCACTTGTATTCTATTTGATGCCAGAATTGGGATGTATAGTATTTCCCTTGTAGGAAATCTCTTTCCCTGTTGAGTGAAGATTGTTCTAATTCATTCTCAGCTGATGGGTTAATCGCTTACTTTTTGTTGGCTATGTACGGCATAGAATGTGTGTATTCTTACTTTAATTGATAGGGTCTGCTTCTAGATGTTTGACTGAAGTCCATTAATCGTTAGTAGTTTCATACCTCTTTCCACTGTTCTTTTGGGCTTGGCAAATTTTGAACCTAAATTTTATTCTTCCACACAGCGATTGATATAGGAAGAGAACTGAATCAGGTCATAATAGGGATCCTAACCAACACCGTCTTGAGTCACCTTTTCGATGGTTTTCCTAAAGGACAAGAAAATGTTTGTTAATGGTTGGTATAAGTCTGAAATGAAGTACTTCATCTGTGGTTCGTATTTCGTAGCCATGTCTCGCATGGGGGGTTGTTGGTTTGTCCCATGATATCATACCACGGCTGAAGAAAAGCTGTCCGTAACATATTAGTGGCATTTTCCACGGGGTCAATGGTCAATTTTCCACAGATTATTAATTACAAAGTTTTCTTTCAAATCCCTTCATGTTTTTCCATAGAAAATTAATGGAGAGACTGAAAGAATGCCTTCCTGTGGCAGAGAAAAAAATGGAAAAAATATAGGAAAGGACAGAAGAGATGGATGTTTTCCGTTCAAATCTACTAAATCTGTGGATAAGTTGGAGGAGAAAAAGAAACTTATAAAACAATTTTTCCCCTTTCTTCAAAACATTTTCCTGTTACTTTTCACTTCTCCTTTTACATCAAGGAAAATAATTCCAAAAATGTTTGACCAAAATTTTCCTTTTTAACCTTTCCTCTCCCCTTAATCACCTTTTCTATTCCACTACAAACTAGTAGTATTCTCTTCACAAGAAAAGCCTCATTAACTTCCACTCACTTTCCATGTAATTGCCATGTGACCATACATGTGGATATGGGTGGCTCACTTAATTTAGAAGGACTTGACCATGAACGCAGCCCTTTCCCACTTAACCTCTCACTCCACTCACTACTATAAATAGTCACCCGTTGCTTCCCTCTCAAACTCACCACTTCATAGTTCAAAACCTTATCTCATTCTTAAATTCTTCACGTACCCTTTCTCTCCTACTTTTCCACTGCAAATTTTATTCTTTGTTTTCTCACAATGGCAACTGCTCAATTTGGCCTTTCTAACGAGCAGGTCCTTGTTTCAGAAAATGGTTGCTGTGTCTCAACTCAATCACACTGGAAGAAGGCTGCTGATGCCCTCCAATGCTCCCATTTTGACGAAGTTCATCAAATGGTGTCGCAATTTGCACAAGCTCAAACTGTTGAAATCCAAGGCACCACCCTTACGGTGGCTCATGTCACTGCCATTTCGCGTCGAAATGAAGTAATGGTTGAACTTGATGAGGCCACTGCTCGTGATAGGGTGGCAAAGAGTGCTAACTGGGTTGCTGAGAACATTTCTCGTGGCACAGACACTTATGGAGTCACCACTGGTTTCGGTGCTACATCCCATCGACGCACCACTAAAACTTCTGACCTCCAAGCGGAGCTTATAAGGTTCCTGAATGCGGGAGTGATCGGGAAGGAGAGTCTTCCATTGAGTTATTCCAAGGCAGCTATGCTTGTGCGTGCAAACACGCTTATGCAAGGCTATTCTGGCATCCGTTGGGAGATACTTGAAGCGATGGCTAAACTTATGAATGAAAATTTGATCCCAAAACTGCCTCTAAGAGGAACTATCACTGCATCTGGTGATCTTGTGCCATTATCTTATATTGCCGGGTTGTTAACTGGCAGACACAATTCCAAGGTTGTTACCCCTGAAGGTGAAGAGATCAAAGGTGTAGAAGCATTGAAGAGAGCTGGAATTGGTGCTCCTTTTGAGCTACAGGCAAAGGAAGGTTTAGCTCTTGTTAATGGAACAGCTGTTGGTTCAGCTGTTGCTGCAACAGTTTGTTTCGATGCCAACATTTTGGCTCTCCTCTCAGTGATTCTCTCTGCTTTGTTCTGTGAAGTTATGCATGGCAAGCCTGAGTTCACCGACCCCCTTACTCATGAGCTCAAGCACCATCCTGGCCAGATTGAGTCAGCTGCTATCATGAAGTTTCTGTTGGATGAAAGTGACTACATGAAAGAAGCAAAACTTCGGCATGAGAAAGACCCTCTTACAAAGCCTAAACAAGACAGATATGCAATTAGAACCTCTCCTCAGTGGCTTGGACCACAAATTGAAGTTATTCGCCAGGCAACACATTCAATCGAGAGGGAAATCAATTCTGTGAATGATAATCCATTGATTGATGTAGCTCGGGACCTTGCTCTCCATGGAGGGAATTTCCAGGGGACTCCGATCGGTGTCTCCATGGACAACCTCCGAATTGCCATTGCAGCAATTGGAAAGCTCATGTTTGCTCAATTCTCTGAACTTGTTTGCGATTACTACAACAATGGTTTGCCCTCCAATTTGAGTGGCGGCTCTAATCCAAGCTTAGACTATGGATTCAAAGGTGCAGAGATAGCCATGGCTTCATATTGCTCTGAGCTCCAATTCCTTGCAAATCCGGTTACAACGCACGTACAAAGTGCCGAACAACACAACCAAGACGTGAACTCTCTTGGCCTGATTTCAGCTAGAAAAAGTGCAGAAGCTATTGAAATCCTAAAGCTCATGTCCTCAACGTTTATGGTGGCCCTTTGCCAGGCTATTGATTTGAGACATTTGGAGGAAAACATGAGAGAAGTAGTGAAACAAGTCCTTCTCCAGGCAGTAAGGAAAACACTTTACATTGCAGAAGATGGATCACTTCTTGAATCACGTTTCTGTGAGAAAGAACTCTTGCAGGTTATCGAGCACCAACCAGTTTTTTCCTATCTTGATGACCCCATGAATCCTTCTTATGCCCTTCTGCCTAAACTGCGAGAAGTACTTGTTGAAAGGGCACTCAAGGATCGTAAAGGCGAAGAAAATGGTTTTTCAGTGTTCAAAAGGATTCCAGTATTCTTGGAGGAATTTATGGCAAGACTGGAAGAAGAGTTACCAAAAACAAGAATAAGATTTGGTAATGGAGAATTTGCTATGGCTAATAGGATCAAGAAATGCAGGACTTATCCTCTATATGAATTTGTAAGGACTGAAGTTGGAACTGAGCTTCTTAGTGGTGAAAAGAAGGTGAGTCCAGGAGAGGATATAGAGAAGGTTCATGAGGCCATCAATGAAGGAAAACTGGGAGCTGTTCTGATGAGGTGCTTAACTAATTGGAAATTACCAACTGGTTCACCGTAATCACATTTATATTGTAACCTCTTCTATGTCTTCTTCTTTTTTTTTTCTTTCGGGTGTTTAACCTCTTATATTTCTGTTTCTTCATGTTTGCAACTTTGGGAATATGTACCTTTGCTTCATGTTAGTATCTACGAAGTTAGAATAAGAACTTTGGGAATATTCTAATTTATTTACTGTATTTTGTATCTGATTTGTTGAGACTTGAAAGGAGTTTCCACCCAACTTCCCATTTTATAAATTATAATCGGGCCAAAAGGGCCTCCTTCCTAATGAGAAAAAACACAATAGCACTAGGACACATCAATTACACCATGCACTCTTGATCACAAAAACAAATTTTACAAGACCCAAACGAAAACGTAACCCCACCTTTGCTGTTGACTTGAACCGAATGAATGAATACATTCAAAATAAATACAATAAAATCTCCACAAGCAGAACCCATCAACCCTGTTTAATCTCAAAGCTGTATACTGTGGCTCCCCATCAGCCACGCCATCTTATTTAGGAGCTTAATCATTTCAAGCAGATTCCAATGCATGCGCAACTCATCGCAACCTGATAGTTTCATTGGGTAATATAACATTAGGATTTCGAATATGTGGATTGAGGGCTGCCAATTCTTTCCATTTAACTCCAGTACCATGAACACGAGATGAGATGCTCCACAAAGTATCACCTGGCTGAACCTTTGTTGTTGAAGGGGTTGAAGATTTAGAAGCGGCCTTGGACTTCAATAATGGATGTTTATTGCTCTTTCCCATTCCATTGGCAAGCAACCATCGAGAAGCAGACTGTTGTTGAGTCGTGCTACCCCAAAGTTTCTTCTTGCCAGGCTCAGTCTTCAAGCCTGCAACATGGACTTCTGTGATTCTGAATTGAGGAATCCCTTCCTCTTGGGAAGCTTTTTCTTCTTTTAACTCCTCCTTTTTCACCTCCTCTGTGACAGCGGACTCAGAGTCATCATCCTCTTGATTGCCATTCCTCAAAGATGAAACCGTACAATATATCTTTGGCTTTGGTGGCACAAATACTCTCTCCACTTGAATAAGTGCAAGCATTGGTGCACCAACTGGCTCATAGTTTCTTATAGGATCCCTAAGTTGCACCATCAATGATACTGTGAAGTTATTCCCTAACAAACCACACTTTTTACCCCGCCTTTTTTCTCCCTTTGACCCTCTGCGAATCAAGTCTAATGATGTAGCGTGATGAGCAGCAAGGATTTTAGAAGTTCGCTCGCTTATTTGATCTTCATCATCAATATCACCAGAATCAAGCCTGATCCATTCATCAAGAGTCAGTGACAGACCCATTAATCCATCAACATCATCACCACTGTCTTTTATGTCCAACAATTGCAACCCAGCAGAACCCTCCAGACCAAGGGACCCACTAATACCAAACCCCTTGCCTTGAAGGGCCGAAAATTCCCCGATAGACTGTGCACTGACGTTTGCAGGTGCATCCTCATCTGACATGCCAGATTGAATTCTCAAGCCTTCCATTGAGAGTGCTTCAATCTTATGCATTGCTAATGGAGCAAGATCTTCAAGGGATACATAATCCAAGCCCATCTCATTGACAGAGGTTGAACTACATTGGTTACAGTTGGGCAGAGGTGTTATTCTTTTAACTTTCTTTTGCCCACTAGACCTATCTTGCCCAACGTCAAACTCATGCTGCAACAAACACTGCCTGCATGGAAGAAGCAATAAAACACAATACCAGTATGATTTGGCATGCAATGTTTAAGAAAGAAATATATTTGGGAAACAAAAGAAAAGTGGAGTCACGAACCTATCTGGCTCCTCCAGAGTGGGGGCAGCTTCCCATGCTACTTGTTGCATGGTCTTACCCGTTATATCCTCCAAAGGCATCAATTTATTTGCCTGCATAGATAGCTTTTCAATCCCAACTGAGGCCAGTTGCTGAAGTATATCCATTATACCAGAACCCATTTCTGCTGGTACCACAACTGGACTAGACACCTGCATGATCAGGCTCCCGCCACTTTTAGCATTACTGAAAAGTGAGGGATTCATAGACCGCAAAAACCCTCCATTCTTTGTCTGAAGAAATGGACCTAAACCTTCTCCAAGTGGAGGTAATTCAAGAGGCTCTTCAGAAGGCAAATGAACTGGACTCCCAAACGCACCAGATGAGCTAGATGGAGAACGCAGAAAAGCTTTCTCATTCAATCCCCACTCACGCATTAGAGCTTCTGTCTCCAAGTCTTCCAACACTTTTGCCCTCATTTTTCTCCTCACATTAGTTTCCATCTGATGCTCTTGTTCACCATCTTGAATAAAACATGGCAGATCATCAGTTAAGTTAGCCCAACCAGATGGAGTTGAGGTGTCTAAGCCACATTCTAGTTCCTCCCCATCAGCCATGTCAAAATTAAATAACGAAAAACCATTGGCTAGTGTATCTTTCTCAAATTGCCTAAGTAAGCGCTCCCTTGGTGACTCAGGCTCACTCTCAGAACTCAAGCCGAATGGACTGTGATCAATACCAATCATATTCAAGAACTCACTTGCCACAGATTCAGTAACTTCATCCAAGCTAAGTGACTTTGCCTTCCTATTTGTTTTATAATTAGCTTTATTCTCCATGTAGTCTTCAGGGTTTTCAGGATCAGGAGAATCTAATGCTGCCTCCAAATTTGTGATGCCATCTAAAGCTAACTCCAATTCTCTCATCAGTGATTCTTTTGAGCACTGGTCATCCTCTTCAGAATTGCAATCTTGCACCAAAAGCATGTCTCTCTTATTGCTGCTACTCTCCTCATTTGAGGGATGAAGCTGAGAGCATTCTTCACAGTTCACTCCAATGCAATGATTGGTTTCAACAACTTGAGGGCTTTCTACTGTCAATATAGCACCCATGATGGAAATTTCCTCCGGCCTAGCCTGCTCTTCTGAAGATAACTCTATGCCTTTTTCCACAACAGAGAATTCATTATCTTCTGTTTCTTTTTCAATATTCTCCTTACTTGATTCAGATACAAAGTAAGATGGAGGCGTGATGGGCTCAAACTGTTCAGTTAACACATCAGGTTCAGGCTTAGAAGCAGCTGAAGCATCTGACTTGTCTTCATCAAGTTTCTGATCTAGCTTATTTGTATCATCAAGCTCTGACTTTGACAGTGGTAAAACTTCATGAAGATCTTTTATTTCCTCCACAAGATGAGATGAGCCAAAAGATCTGAGATTATCCAAACTGGGAAGACTCTCAACACGCCTCATTGTGCCCGTCTGATCTCCATGACCAAATTCAGTAGCTGCTTTTCCCATATTCAGATTATTCTGCTTCATATGTGACAACTCAGAGCCATACTGATTATCTCCAGGTGCATTGGGATTATCCCCAATAATCATATACCCAAAACTAACATTGATTGTAGCACCCTTGGCCTTCCCTGATAACTTAAAACTTGTTGTCCACTTCCCTGAGCTCTTCTCTTCCTCCAATTCCTCCAATGTAAGTGGAAGCAGCCGTGTAAGGTCAACTCGATGCCTCCCCAAATCAACATCTGGTGCTCCAAACACAGAAGCATAGAACAGGAAATGCTTGGCCTCATACTTGGCTGAATGATGAGGTCCACTTCTACTACCATATACCGAGCATGTATGCGTCAACTTCTCTTCAAATTCAGCAGTTCCATCAAAAACTTTAGCAGGATGGGTTATTAGACCCCCATCCCGCCTCTTCCAATGCACACATAGACTAAGATCCTTAAAACTTGCTGGTAAACCTTCAATGGAGTGTACTTGAAGTGAGAAACAACAATCAAATCTACGGTTTCTAACATTTGAAAATGCTTTCAACGGCTTCCAATTCCAAATGGATTTCTTTTCTTTACATGATGGGTCCTCATTACCATTCTTATGCTTCGGTTTTGGTTCAGGTAGGTGGGTTTTCCCGGCTGGATTGGACCGACTATTAAAAGCAGAAAATGAAGTCCTTGAAGCGTTCTTATCCAAATACAATGCTTTGTTAATAGCTTCAATTTCATTCAGCAACTTCCCATTACCCGAATCTTCACCATTCTTCTTCCTAGCCTCAACTTTGGACAACATCATCTTCTTTTATATATAAAATAAATAATAATAATAATAATCAAATTAAGCAATACCAGAAACAATCCATTAAACAAATTAAATCTAACAAAACACACAAATAAATAAATGAATTAAGTAAAAACCCAGAAATTAAATTAAATGACATTACCAAATTGAGCTTTCCAGCGACCAAAATTTCCCCATCAGAAGCCCTGTTTTAGCCAGTTGAATAAATAGTCTCCCTTTGGCCTTTTGCCTATCCAAAATTTCAAAAATTCTTTCGATTCAACAAAAACATATATAAAAATCACATGAAAAAAAAAAAAACGTAAAAACATAGGAGACGTATAGAATAAGGCGGAGATTTTGAATTCTTACAAGAAGCGAGTTAAAGCGGCTGAGACTATTGAGCCGCGCTTGTCTCGGCGGGTCGCCTTCCCCTTTGTTCCTGAATTGCCGCTGCCTTTTCTCAATTCTAACATTCAAACCAACTAGGAGAAGACACATTATATATCTGATTATATTTATAATTATCTTTATACATGTTGGTAGAACCTTATTTTTGTATAAAATTTGTCTGCATGGCTGTACATTTTCCATATTTTCAAATTCACCCCTCTCTTTCTATTTTTGCATTAATAAATGATTTTACATTTGGATATATTTGGATTTACTTTTCTTTAACTTAGGTTGACGGATTATACATTGGTCACTGCTCAACCAAAAGTGTTAACGTACGACAAGAAATCTTAAATTGCAAGGAAAAAATGAAGCTACCAATTTATTATAAACATTAATTAATTATCAATATCGTACGTTTAAATTATTATTTAAATAAATAATCATTTAAAGATTTGATTTCTATACAAATCCCATAACTTTGACTATACTTATAAGTATAATTGTTATTGTTACATGTTGACGGTAGCTAAACAATTGATTATGAATTAAAACAGTATATTATTCAATAAATTATTTATTTTTTAGATATTTTGATTGATTTGCTATTTATTTTTAAAAATCTT
Organism: Durio zibethinus; assembly: GCF_047325235.1. Lineage (NCBI taxonomy): Eukaryota > Viridiplantae > Streptophyta > Magnoliopsida > Malvales > Malvaceae > Durio > Durio zibethinus. Next base: position 33,648,571 of record NC_143167.1, read on the forward strand.
GAATGAACCGTAAAAAATATATTGCTCCTATTGATGATATTGTAGTGGCATGCTTAGCTGTCCGATTGAGCAATTTGGTCACGACGGAAATACTTTACTTGCATGTAACTAACATGATGAAGCAACCCCCTTTAGTCAGAAAAGACAAGAAACCAACGCTCTCACATTCCTAGCAAGCTTTTCTTATGTCAAAGACCCACGAAATAATCTTGATTTGCATTGTCATAATTAAAAAATTGAATAATAATATTGCATGCTATTAAAAAGTTTTAAAAGTTGTTTTGGGATAAGCCCTTTTCCCTCCCTTGAGAATCACGCGAGAAAACTTCAAAGTTTTAGAAGCGAAAGCAAACTTGGAATAAATTTTAGATTCGATAAAAAAAAAAAAACTTTTATTGATCATAGTTCATGATTCATGAATAGGCCTTTTCAATAGCAAGATTGGAAAATGTGAAATTCGTATTTGCCAAAGAAAAAAAAATCGTATCTTTGCAGTTCTTAAATGCGCCCGGTCCACGCTCCTCCAGGCGCGGGAAGGGAATGTTCTTCTCCATCGGGGACTATTTTGGGTTTGACCCGAATGATCAATCTCCGTCTGCCACGTGGGAAATCGACGAAGGATCTGTTTCATATCATTTTTCCACGTGGCTATTTAGGAAGATAAGGCTAACCAAAGGCCGACAGCAAACCAGAATTATCTCCCAAGAACTTTCTACAACAGACGGGTCGATCCATATTGCATCACTCACCCAATAATTTTCCGACAGCTGTCACAACACGCCATTCACCACAATCCAAAAAAAAAAGCTCCACGTCACCATTTTTCATTACCCTATGGAATGTGATTAGGAATCTTGTCCTATAGTTTATACACTGGAAATAAAAATTACTTAATTAAGCATGGTATCCATAGTCGCGAAATTAAATATTATGTCTAATTAATTACTAAATAAAAATTTTTAAAACTGAGTGATCAAATAGTTTTAGTGTTTTGGCCCAAAAAAATGGTTTTAGTATATTTTTCATGTAATGCTTAATGCATTAGCAAAACAAAGCTCAATTTAATTAGCATAAGATTTTGTTTTTTATTTTTAACAGAAAAGTGAGAAAAAAAATAAAAAATAAATTGTTTTTATTTAAATAATAATTTATTAAAATTTGTCTGATATAAGTTTTACCATTCAATACTTTTTAGACATCAATATAAATAAATTTTTATGTCAAAAAATGAAATATCAAAAATTATAAATTACACTAATTTATTTTGTTGCACATTAACTTTATAATTTCATTTTTTTAACAAATTTATTATTTTAACGAATAAAAATAACATCAATACATTAAACCTTATATCCTATATTCTAAGATTAATTATATGAAAAATCAAATAAGATAATCATATTAAATTGTAATTTGAATATTTTTTTATCAACAACAACATTTTTATTTAATTATTTAACCATCATATTATTTTTTATTACTTACATTTATATATTTTGTGATATATCTCTAGATGTTTTGATCTTTTTTAAATTTAAATAGTCAATTCTCTTAATCAGTATATAATTAGGTTTGCATTTCATATATCCAAATTATCGCAAATGATATTCTCTGATCTTTTTTTCAATTTGAACTATTATTAACTTTTTTTAAATCTCTTCATTTTTTATTTTATCACTTATACTCTTATCATATATCCATCTAAGTATCTTTATTTCTATTATGTTAATTTTATTCTCATGTTATTTCTCAACAATCCAACATTTAATTTCATAAAATAATACAAGTTTTACAATTATTTTATATAGTTTTACTTTTAACTTTAAAATCATATTGGAATCACACAACATACTCAACGTATTTCATCATCTTATTCATGCTGCTTAAATTTTATATTTGATATTTACTTTTATCTTAATATTACTCTAAATAATTAATTTCAGATATCAAAATTGATTATTCTTTAATATTAATTCATCATCCAATTTAATTATATATTTAATTTTAAATATACTCAATAAAATTATTATATTTATAAAAAAAATAAAATTAAGCTAAAAAAAACAAAAAAACAAAAGCATCAACGAAAAAGCAAATTATCAACCAAATAACAGGAGACAATGATTTCGTGAAAGATTATAATTTGGGTTGGTCAATGCTGTTAATTTAATCAAAATTAGAAAAAGACATAAAATTAATAAAAATATATATGTAATAATTCGATCCGAGTGGTCACTTATTTATCTCCTATTCTCTAATTACCAATGAGGAAATTACTTACTATTATTAATAAAGCTTAATCATCTGGATTAGAATGGAACGTATAAATCAGATTAGCCTGCGTCTCCTTGTATATACACGACAGCCACCCCACCTTTTTCTCTTCGTCTTGTTTCTTCTGTCATCTACTCATCTGATTTGATTTGATTTCAAAAAGCAACCAAAAGCGAGAAAAAATGTCGGGCAGCGACGAATTCGGGGAGGACATGAACGTGAATGGATAGTCACCTGGGACGGTGAAACAGAGGTTCAAGGATCGAGCTGAGGTATAATTGTTGAAACCCAATGATTTTTCTTCTTCTTTTTTGAGTCATTTTGTATCAAAGTTTGTAGTTTTAGCATTTTTTAAATTTATTTTACGATGTGGGTCATGCTTGGTTTTTGGTGCAGAAAGTGGCGAAAACGAAGGAGATGTTGTCTAAACAAGCGGTTCAAACGAAGGAGATGTTGTCGAAACAGGCTGTTAAGATCGCTAAACAAGCTGAAGAACACGAACGCTTTATCAACAAGGTAATCTTTTCAATGTTCTTTCGTTGATTTATGTGTATTTAATTGCAGTTTGTCATTAAGAACGTGGACTCTCATGTCACAATTGTGGAATTTCGTTTTGGTTTTTGATCTTTAGGTGACACATCTTTTGGGGGTTCTCGGGTTCGGAGGGTTTTGCTTTCTCTTGGGAGCAAGTGAGTAAACTTAGCCTTGAATTGATGGAATTGGTTACAAAAATGTTGGCTCTGGAACCAATTAATGTGTTTGCTCTTTGTTTTGTTTTTGATTTCAGGACCACAAGATATTCCTTACGTATATTGTTTGTTCTATGTCACCTTTGTTCCTCTTCGATGGATCTACTACCGCTTTAAGAAATGGCATTACTATCTTCTGGTTAGTTCTATCACTATGCAATTTGGTCTTGTTATTGAGAAATTTATCAAAATCTTATCAAAAATTGATGAAGATTATGCATTTCTGTGTCAGGATTTCTGCTATTATGCAAACACAATCTTCTTGGTTGACCTTCTTCTATATCCAAGGAACGAAAAGCTTTTCATGGTTTGCTTCTCATTTGCTGAGGTAAGAATATAGCACTTGGTTTCTTTCATACACCTCAATTGGTGGATGATTCATTTTAGCTTCTTCATTCTTTTGGATGCTACTGCAGGGGCCACTAGCATGGGCACTTATTGTTTGGCGTTGTAGCTTGGTATTTAGTTCTGTGGACAAAATTATTAGTGTCCTTATACATCTTTTACCTGGTATGTTTGCAATCCTTCTTTGCACTTGCTATCTTTATAAAGCATTTTAGATACAACAAGTTTGTTGCTATTGTTATCCTTTTCTTTCCAAAGGGAAGGGGGTGGGGGGGGGGGGGGGGGGGAGTAAGTTGGATTTCAAGGCTGTTAAACATTCAATATGTGAATATCTGCTTTCCTATGTGAAAGATACCAATAGCTAAGGTTTATTGCACTATAAATTGGTGACAGGTTATATAAACTTACCATGCTCATAAAAACAGCTTAAAATTTCCACCTAATATGTTCATTTATGATCTCAATGGAATGTGCCTATTTTAATGTATTATCTGGATTATTTTCTTCTGTAGGACATAGGAAGACAGTTAATTTTTTCCAACTACCCAGATTCTTTTTTTTTTTTTGGGTATATATCCTCCTAAATAGCAATTCTACTTATTGTTGATTATCATCAAATATTCCTTGACTGGTTCTGCCCACTCAATGATTTTTACTTGCTCAAACTGGAATCTCCAAAAGTAGTAAAGATTCACCTTGATTTTCTGATTCTAAATAGAGGGGACTGCCTCTATGGCATCAATGCACAACTTTCAAAGGACGTTCAAGAAAGCTGAGATGCCAAGTACCTGGAATTTTTCCGTTGCTAGGACATGCCCTGTGGTAAAATTTTCATAGTATGTTGTTTAACAAGGAGTGAAAGAGCTTTTTCTAATTCATAGTTTGCTTATGCCAGTTTTGATAATTTGATTTTTCATATCTGTTATCAGAGCTAGACTTATTGCTGTACACAAATGTGAATTCTAGTATATCACACTTCAAAAGAAAAGCTTATGGCAGCTTTTATATTTGGTTATGTTTCTGCACATCTTTGAAGAAAAATAATTAGAGATAGCATCAGTTTTTCCGTAGAGGTTGAAAGACATTCCATCAACTTAGTTTCATGTAGATTGTGAAACCATAAACCCCAGCTGGATCATTATTCCTTGCTGGTGGTCGGAGGAAATCCCACTCAACCTGTGAAAAGTGTAGACAGTTTGTAGCTTTGATGGCTATGTAAGTGGCAAATTCAGGGAATTTGATATGTGGCAGGCAGGTGTTGCACTAATTATGGAGCAAGTGTTTCTGGAAAAGACCCCTATTACATTTTGGTGGTCAAGGCTCTTTAGAAAGAGAGGCCAAGCTTATATTTCTTTCTAGTAAGTCCAAATTTTGCTTGATACATTTCCTAATATAATCATTTCTGCTTTCAGGAATAGTTTTTTTCACAATTCGATGGTGGAATCCTGCAACCTTTGAAGCTATGCATCCTGAAGGAACTTCTAACAGATTTTCATGGCCTTATGTGGAAGACAAATCTTACCTATGGACTTGGCTGTTTTGGGTTCCCTTAGTTGCTTATACCCTCTGGCAAGTTCTTTATTTCCTCATTGTTGATGTGCTACGTCGCCAGAGGCTGTTAAGAGATCCCGAAGTCATGACTTCTTACAGGTTCTCTCTCTGTATTCCCATGTTACATTGTTTTGCTAATCGCTATAAATATTTTTATATATTTAAGCTGCCTAGCTTTGGCTTCTTTTAGTTATGATTATTTCTTCGTTTAATAGGGAACTTTCTAAAAAGGCCCAGAAAGCAAACAACGTATGGTGGCGTTTAAGTGGGTTGCTCGGGGATCAAAACCGTTTGTTCATGTACATTTTACTTCAAGCCATTTTTACTGTGGCAACCATGGCACTCACAGTCCCTATCTTCCTATCCTATGAATTCCATGTGATCTTCCAAATACTCAAGGTATCTGCCTCCGTATGGAATGGAGGAAGCTTTCTATTAGAAGTGATGCCTAGACAAGTAATTGTGAAGGAGAAAAAGAAATCAGAGATTCAAATGCAGCCCATGTTGCAAAGTCAACAAGATCAACCCTCAGATTTAATGGAAAATGCAATGAAGGAGAACGATTCTTACGAGTTACACCGGTCGTAATAGCTGCGCTTGAATGGTTTGTAAAAATCATGGCAAATTAGTCAATCTGTTGATTGTATGTGAGGACAACCAAGGATAGTGTGTTTATGTTACAGCTCAAAGACAACAGTGATTGGTTTTTGTGGAAACTGAATGTATATTGAAAAACTGCTTATCTTGAATTATACAAGAATCTTAGGTTTATATACAACTAACTAGGGGTTAAACTAGGAAACTAAATCTTCCTTAATTCTAGGGATACAAATACTTAATTCTAGAGATACAAATATAAATATACAGATTACAAGATTACAACCAGCTGTAAATAAGTGTTTTCTCACACTTTTCCTCAAGCTGGTGAATAGGTGTTTTTCATTCCCAGCTTGGAAATAATTTCTTGAAATGTCGCACTGCTGAGACCTTTAGTTAACACATCTGCAAGTTGACCCTTAGTTGATACATAAGGTGTACAAATCAACCCACTGTCTAGTTTCTCCTTTATGAAATGTCAGTCTACTTCAATGTGTTTTGTTCTGTCATGTTGCACAGGATTGTGTGCAATGCTTATTGCAGACTTGTTATCACAGTAGAGTCTCATTGGTCCATCCCACTTGATCTTCAAGTCTTCTAGGATAATCTTTAACCATAATAGTTCATAAATTCTTTGAGTCATTGCTCTGAACTCTGCTTCAGCACTTGATATTGCCATCACATTCTGTTTTTTACTCATCCAAATCACAATATTACCACCTAAGAAAGTGCAGTAGCCTAAAGTGGATCTTCTATCAGTTACTGAACCTGCATAATCAGCATCTGTATATGCTTCTAGAACTAACCCTGAATTTTTTTTTAATAAGATACCTCTCCCAAGATTGGCCTTCAAATAGTGCAATATACGGTAGACAGCCTGTAGGTGCACTTCTTTAGGACTATGCATAAATTGACTTACCACACTCACAGCATATGCTATATCAGGTCTAGTATGTGAGAGATAAATGAGTCTTCCAACTAATCTTTGGTACATCTCTTTATTTACAGCAGCATCTTCATTAGCTTCTCCAATTTTATGATTAGGATCTATAGGGGTATTTGCAGGTTTACATGCAAGCTTCCCAGTTTCCTTCAGAAGATCCATCACATATTTCTGTTGTGAGATAAAAATACCATGCCGTGAGTGAGCTACTTCAATTCCTAGGAAGTACTTCAATCTCCCTAGCTTTTTTATCTCAAATTCTCTAGCCAAACATTGTTTTAGAGATTCTCTCTCTTTTTTATCATCTCCAGTTACAATTATATCATCAACATACACTAATAGAACTGTGATTTTCCCTGAATCAGAGTGCTTGATAAACAATGTGTGATCTCCTTGACTCTGTTTATATCCCATTGCTAGCATCATTTGGGCAAATCTCCCGAACCAAGCTCTAGGAGACTGTTTAAGGCCATATAAAGCCTTTTTTAACCTGCATATTTTGTTTGCCTCTAGATGACCTCCAAATCCCGGTGGAACCTTCATATATATTTTTTCTTCCAAATCACCATGTAAAAAAGCATTCTTTATATCAAATTGTTGAAGCTGCCAATTGTAATTTGCAGTCAATGATAACAAAATCTTAACTGTATTCATCTTGGCAACTGGAGCAAAGGTTTCCTGGTAATCCACTCCATAGGTTTGAGTGTAGCTCTTGGCCACTAACCTGACTTTATACCTTTCAACAGTACCATCTGCCTTGTATTTTACAGTGAAAATTCATTTACACCCCACTGGATTTTTTTCTTTAGGCAACTCTACCAGTTTCCATGTCTGATTTTTCTCTAAGGCCTTCTATTTTCATGGCTTGCCTCTATTTCTCACTGGATAATGCCTCGGATAATGTAGTTGGAACAAAAATAGTGTTTAGGCTCACAAGAAAATTTTTGTGGGATGGTGAAAATTTTTCAAATGACACAAAATTAGACATTGGGTATAACGGATGCTTGGTACATTCTCTGGTTCCTTTCCTAATGGCAATAGGCAAATCATAATCACTAGTTATAGTTTTAGGAGATTCATGCTCATTTTGAGAAACAGAGTAAAAAATTGTAGTTACCTCATTTTCAGAGTTAGGATCAGGTTCTTGGACTGGCACTGGTTCAGGATCTGAAACTTTTCTTCTTGAGTACACCTGTAATTTCTTCATAGAATCAAGAACAATATTATCCTTTGTCACATCTTTCGTATTTGGAATGGGTTCAGACTCAAATTCAGTATTTGACTTGGGCTCAGCAGAAACAGGTTTCGACTCAGAAGAATTAATGGGTGTAAATATTGAAGAAGGGGGCAAATCAAGCAAAAAGAACTCTTTATCCTTATCTTCCATGAATGAAGTCTCCCCCTGAAGATAAGGTTGAGTAAAAAAGGGTTTATTTTCTTCAAAAGTGACATCTGCAGACACATAAAATTTTTTGGTAGGAGGATGATAACACTTATATCTTTTTTGAGTTGAAGAATACCCCACAAAAATACACTTAATCGTTCTTGGATCCAACTTTTCCCTATTATGACTGTGAACATGAACAAATGATGTACAACCAAATATCCTAGGTGTGAGATTGTTTGTGGTATTGAGGTTGGGATAAAATTATGAGAGTAGTTTCATAGGAGTTTTAAATCTCAAAACTCTTGAAGGTAACCTATTTATAATGTGTGTGACAGTGAGAACAGCTTCCCCCCAATAAGATTTAGGTACATTTACTTGAAAAAAAAAGGCTCGAGTTGTGGCTAGTAAATGACTGTTTTTCCTCTCTGTCACTCCATTCTGCTGTGGAGTATTAACACAAGATGACTCATGGATAATCTTCTATTTTTGGAAATAGGTGGATAGACTCTGGTTGAAGTAGTCTTTTGCATTATCAGACCTAAATCTCTTGATTCTCACTCCAAATTGATTTTGGATCATGTTTTGAAAGCTTAAAAACATACTATTCACATCTGATTTGAATTTAAGTAAAAAAACCCAAGAGACCCTAGTACAATCCTCTATGAATGAAACAAATCATCTCGCACCAAAAATATTAAGAATTGTAGAGGGATCCCAAATGTCACTATGAATCAAGTAAAAGAGAGTAGAACTTCTTTTGTTACTAATTGGAAAAGACACACGTCTATGTTTTGCAAATTCGTAAATATCACAATGAAAATCTTCAACATTTAATTCTTTGAACAAAGAAGGAAACATGTTTCTCAAGGTTCCAAAAGAAGGATGTCCAAGACGAAAATGATAAAGCCAGATTTTGTCTTTATTGGAAGATTTTTCAGAAAGAAATGACAAAGGTAAACTATTTTTGATACTACTTGTGTTATTTGATGTCTCAAGATAGTATAGTCCATCCTTCTCTTTAGCAAGTCCAATCATTTTTCCTGAACCCTGGTCCTGAAATTCACAATAAGAGGGATAAAAAGTTACTTTGCAATTCATATCTCTAGTAAGCTTTTGTATAGATATCAGATTAGTAGACAATCCAGGAATATGAAGAACATTTTTTAGAACAAACGAGGGATTAACTTGAACATCTCCTAATCTTGCCACTGTGGTAAGTGAACCATCAGCAACAACAATTTTTTTATTACTAGGACACAGGTTATATGTACTAAACTTTTGTGGGGAATGTGTCATGTGGTCTGTGACTCCTGAGTCAATGACCCAAGAACTCGTAATAGGCTTAGCCGAGACATTTAATCCATGAGAACCGGAAGCTTTACCTGAATTAGAAACTTTATCCAAAGAACATACCATAGTAGGCTTTTCAAGGATTTTCAATAAGTTTCTCAGCTTTTCAATCTCTTCCCTGTTGAACTCTCCTTGTTTCTGAGACATCTGTAGTACTCCAGTGATTTTTTCAATTAACATTTCCTCAAATTGGGTAATAGTGATATCTTTCTTTGAAAGGGTTCGGCAATGAAAGCCTAAGCAGGATTCGGCAATGAAGGCCTAAAAAAGTCAGCAATGAAGGCTGAAAATTTTTCTTCCCAAGAAGAGCCTAAAACTCTGATACCATATGGAAACTGAATGTATATTGAAAAATTGCTTATCTTGAATTATACAAGAATATTAGGTTTATATACAACTAATTAGGAGTTAAACTAGGAAACTAAATCTTCCTTAATTCTAGGGATACAAATACTTAATTCTAGAGATACAAATATAAATATACAGATTACAATATTACAACCAACTGTAAATAAGTGTTTTCCCACAGTTTTCTTAGACAATCCTAACATTTAGTTTTTGATTGAGAATCTCTAATAATTTTATCAAACTATCCTCCAAATAAATATGTAGAGCTAAATTGGAAATTTTAGCTGTTGTAAATATAGTACGAACTGCTTTGTCAAATCCAGGAAATGGTCTTCAGTATTTCTTTCTCTTCAAGAGGTATTCGCTTATCTAGGAGGATTTCTAAGGAAGGATTATGTGTTCTAGGAAAGCCTTGAACAGATTCTAATCAATAATTTGCTAGTTATCATAATGGGATCGAACCGTGATCCATTCAAGCCTTTGGTCTCGGGTTAATTGGTTCGGCCGTTTGCTTATTTGGATAAATAATAATAATTCGGTCGAATCAAGCTCGAGCTTCAAAATTATTGTTTAGGACCTGACCCGCAAGCGTAAAGGGTTGCTTAGCCCTTAAAAAAGTCTTTGAAGCACGTTATATGAGTTGAGTCCAGCAAATCACTGTACAATATATATACTTGTTAATTTTGTGTTTAATTATTGATTAAAATTTGAATTTGGTTCATCTATTATTTCAATTTTGTTATTTTTAATCTTTCCACTCTAATTTTAATGAATTTAATCTATGTATTTTTATTAAAATTAGATTTAAAGACAACTAATATCAATATTAAGATTGTTTTTAATTTGAATGACAGGAAATTTTATTGATTGCCTTTTATATGACACATCGATCTAAAATATACAATATTTTATTCAAATTAAATAATAATAATAATATTTTTATTCTAAAATATGCAATATTTTTTGACAAAAATTTTACACAAATAATGTACATTGCAATTAATATAATTTTCTTCCAAAAATACCTACAAAATTCATTAGATAGGGCTGATAGTTTACTTTTCAGTTTGGTAGCTAATACAATTTGAAACCCACAGAATTGATAAGACAAAACGGCAAAAAAAAAAACAATAATAACACAATTGTTCATAATGCTAGATTCATTCAGTAAAATTGGATTTACACCATTGACTGATACAACAAATCATGACCTATAAAATGCGACCGTTGAAGTTAATTACACTCAAAAATCACCAAAAATAAAAAATGAAAACCCGCAAACTCAACCAAGAAAAAAATGCAAAAGGAGCCCCTTGCCCCAAAAGATACTAAAATTTTGAAAAAAAAAAAAGGGAAAGAGCAAAATGCCCGTTGTGGGCAGAAGACCAACCTATTGCTAAATTGCACATTACCACGCCAATGGTGATATTGCTTCCTAAGAAATATCCCATGTTTTTTTTTTTTACATGGGGAAAAGAATCACATGTGACCCCAGACGTCAAAAACCACCAGCCAGGGAGGATGTGAAAAATAGAAAGAAAGAAAAAAAAAATAGTATACACATGGAGAAGAGAGATGTAGTTATATGCACAGGACTAATACAGTGATTCAAAAGTGTATTGATAAGTATGCGACGCTGCAACCATGATTATCACTCGGAACGTGGAAGTAGGAACCCAAAACCAGAATTTTCACGAATTAATGATGGAGGATCAATATCAGCTATGTCTACTTGTTGCAGGGATTTCGAGATGTCATCCACCGTAAATGGGATGCTGCATTGATATATGAATTGTACATGTATGAATCATAAAGTGTGTTGGATTAAGTAAAAGATGGGGTTAACTACTCTTCAACATGAAGCTAAAAGGCGGAACAAACTAACCTCGAGTCATCATCTAATAGGAAAGAGCTACTAACAGCATTGTTGGAGTCCTCAGTCATCATAACTCTCATGTTTGCAATGACCTGTACAGTGAAGATTTCATTAATAAACTTGCCATGTCCTGAAAGCGGGGAAGGATTTTAAAATTCAAAAAAGTGACTGAACAAACAGGCTTAGTATTTCATAGGCCATATAAATCAACATTACATATTTGGTATTTTGAACTTACATCTGATGACACACTATGGGTGCCATATTTGTCATCCCAGTACATTGTGCTGATTCTGTATAACTGTTGTATGCTAAGTACCTGAACAAGGAGAAACATAATAAAGAAACATGAAGATATAGAGAAGGAAAAAATTCAGGTGAGAAATCTTGAAAGAGAAAGGCACTTACTGGGCAAAGTTCTTTAGTTATTTCATTCAAGGTCTTTTTGGGTTTTTGATGAATAACCTGAGTTACAGGGAAATGATCCATCAGTGGGTCATACGAGATCATTATTGGAAACAATTATTATACAAGAAATGCTATAAGATGAATCTAACCAGGAATCCTACAGCCTGTCTTATGTGTTTCATTTCATCCCATGCTGAACCTGCATACTGTTCGCAAGAAGAATTCGGGTAAAGGAACAAGCAAAAAATGGGAGGGCATAATAGTAATGATTGCCTACAGCTTACTTCCTCAGTTGCCTCATAGCACCACTGTTCTAATTCAGCCAGACCAGCTTTCACATACTCCCCATTACTGAATGAGCAACATTCACGTCGCAAAAGAAGACTGCAAAAATGTGCAAGGCAAATGCCACGCTGTTATCATGGGATTTGACCATACCCTTTCACTACATCATATAATCAAGTAACAAATATGCAAGTCCGTTTACACACAGACACAGAGAGAGATACCTGTTGAATAGCTGAACATTGATGAATGAAAATATTTGAGTGAACACTTTATGGACTAGGAAGGGAGGTACCTGTAGAACCAAAAAAGTGAGACTCCTAAAATCCCTAGAAGAAAAATTATAAATTTCTATTTTCATGAAAAGTTTTAGACTCACATGGTTCGCTTTCATTATCTTCAAATAACGGTTCAAGCTTTTCACAATGCTTTGCCAATGAGCAATTAAAGCTTGCTGAGCGACAGCATTTGCTTGAGAACGTCCCTTCACCAAGCTTGCCCGTGATGTCCTAGGAGCCTGCATTGTAATGAAAATATGCTTTTAAAGGCGATGGTGTGTATTTACTCATACTTGTTTGCGTCAGTACTCAGAAGATTACCATAACAAACAATTTCTAGAAATAGTAGCAGTAAGTTACCAGTTTTCATAACCCCCAAACCTACACATCCCCAACTCAAAAAAAAAAAAGTCTCATTTTCAAAACTGAAAATTTTGAACCAAAAATCTTGCCTGAAAAAAGAAATAACTTAGCAATAACCTGAATACACAATCCAAGCAGTGGAGAGATCTCTTTCTTTAGATTGTCTCTTATCATTCCATATATCTTCTCAAGGAAGGCAGTAAGCTGTTGCTTAAACAGTAATGCAGGGTACTTAGCCTCAATTTGCCGTAAGTCATCTAGTCGACTAAGCCCACGACCATTAAGAAACGAAAGCCCAGCACTTTGGGGAGATGCCCGTAGTCCCTAGAATTCATATTAAAACAAAATAAAAGCAAGAAAAGAAAATTAATTATATATTTGGCAAGGCTAGGATAAATTTTTCAGTAAGATAAATAATAACTTCTTACTTGAGACATCCTCCCAAAGAGTGAAGCTGATGCTGCTCTTCGCCTTTGTGGTGTCAAACTTGCAGACCCACTTGCTTTAAGTGTGTGTTGGAGCATCAGCAATAATGTTGATGAATTAGATAACCAATAGGCTAAGACATCATTATTATCCTGGACCTTCAGTAAGGTAAACATGGCTTACATTAATGATATTCTTTTCATCCAGAAAAGTGAGAAAAAGACAAGACATTGACAACTTGCAGTTTCTCTCAAACTAATTCCATCAGCCTCCAAATTCAAAGGCTTTTGAGAGCTGATGAATTTTATTGGCTAATGATGCACAAAAATTTTAAAAGCCAAACTATAGCTTACCTCTATGGCAGAAGCTATTGTTTGAATGATGCGGTCAAAAACAGTTGTTCTTTCAACTTCAAATGACCTCCAGTGAAGAAGACATTTGTATATTACACAAGCAGCAATTGGTTTGCTCCCAGAGAATCCCAAATTTTGTGATATACACTTGATAAGTAGGTCCTGGTTCTCCTGAAACACAAAAGGCAGATTAGTAGCAATAAATCAAGACTGCTATATCCATGAATCTACTACTCAAAATTAAGTATCAGATAAGATATTAGAATGAGTTTCAAAAAAGTGTCATGCATAACAATGGCCACTAACCTGCTGCTTTTCATTGAGGGATTTCTGAGGTTTTTCCTCAGATTCAGGCTCACGTATATTTGATATGGCAAGAGTTGTGTCCTGAAAAGATACCGAGAAGTAAGGAATATAATATAACCAATAAAGCATCTTATATCCTATGAATTTTCAACTTCCATTATCACAATTAATGATGTTCCGTACCGATGGAACCTTTGTTTCTCCATTTATAACATTTCCATTCTCTGGTGTCCTCTGCAAATTAATTAACAAATACTCAGGATATATTTCTCTAAGCTTGTACTTTACAATATGAGGATGTATAATGTACTATTAATATCTAATATAGACCGGAATAATCATTGTTCTTTGTCTGGCAGTCAAAGATTTCCCAGTTGGTGATATTGCCAGTGACTGCTGACGAAGTACTTGAATCTCAGATTCTGAATTGGCAAGCTTCTCTTCCAACCTGAAGCATAGAATGAATCAACTTTAAGAGGCTGAATGATAAAAAATAAAAAAGTTTCAATTAGACTTGGGACATAAAGAGCCACATGAAGAAAAAGGGACACATGCGAAAGGCGCTTGCAGACAGAAGCATCAAGTGAAGTAATGTGACAGATACATTTGAGTGTCATGACAACTGACAACCAGACAGGATAGGAAAAGGGAGAATTAATCTTGTCACTTATCAGCTCTGAGATGATAGGGTCCCTTTTCTAACTTTTTTATTTTTCTTTTCAACATTTTGATACAAAGTACTGCTAGTTTGTGTTCAAACAAATTTCTTTTCTACAGACCTTTGCACAGATTCCTGAAGTTGATCCACTTTTTGCTCTGAATCTTCAAGTTTCTTTTCCAGCTCTGCATTTCTGGCCTCAGCATCTGTATAAGCATTACGAGCCTCCTCTGCTGCTTTCCTTTCTGATTGCAATGAAGCCTGAAAAGACAAATGAGCATTTCATCCCTGTTGTTACCATCAAAGTTTCTAAAGACTTCAAAATAAATAATAACAAGCCAACAATATTTAAGCTAATTGCTCGGCAATCTCTAGCAAGTGGAGGTCGATCCACATTATGCATAATTTACTAACTTAAGATAACTACAAATAAAGCCTAAAATATTGACATCAAATGCCTACAAAAAAACTAGTTATTAATGACTGATTTATTGTCATCCTTGATGTATATCCTGCAACTTCATAGATTCATTGACATTAATTGATTCATTTATTCATTGTGTTGATTGGCAATTTCATCTGATTTTCAGTTTTTTACCCTAAGAAGTAGAAGTTGTAGCCATTGGCAGAACTTAAATCATATCAGTAGATGGAGCAATAGTCAATTCATTAAGAGTGTATATTTTAAATAGAAAATAAAATTATTTTTGCATCTATCCAAATCAAATTACCTATACAATCTCACAGGAGGGAAATAGACATAATTGCAGAACTGACCACAATTGTGCAGGTCATAATTCTTACCTTCAAACTCTCTACCTCAGCAGCTAAGGAATTAACCTTTTCTGTGTCCTGAACTATGACAGGTGTCTCCTTAATAATTGGAGGAGCTTCCTCAATAGCTTTCCGAGCAGCCTCTTGCTCTTTTATGACTCTAGCATTTGCTTCCTCCACTTGTATTTGCATTGCATGCAAAGCATCCTGTAACTTGGCAATTTCTTGTGCCTTCTCCTCTTCCAAATCAGTCTGTTATTAAATTAAAAAGTAAAGTCTTACTGGTTAAAACAGATAATGATGACATTTTACAGAAGATTGAAACAATAGTAAACAATAATAAATGTTAGAAAATAAAATGGCATAAATTACCCTCAAACGTTTCTCAAGCTGCAAACGCCATGTGAGTTCTTCCACGCGTTTTTCCAGTTTGTCTTTTGCTTCTTTTAGAGCTCCTGTTTCTCGGGCAGCCTAAATAAATTTAGAGCAATGATTATAATGTGCATATAAAATGCTAAGTGCATTAAAGCTTTTGTGAGCAAAGTTGCACTCAAGAATGTGATCAAACCATCTTGAGCTTTCTGAGCTCTCTCCTAGCAACCCTTCTCCTCCAACCACATTGAGTAGTTATTACAGCTTTCTGGAGACCCTTATAATAAGAGTATGCAACATGGCAACGCAAAGTAGCCTGAATGTTAAGAAAAGTATTCAGTTAATATTCAAATATCTGAATAGCGTTTCATAACTTCGTTGTTTTAGCAATGATGTTGCAATTTTCATCCAAAAATCACATTAATTTTATAAAGATTCAGAGAACATGATCAAGCAGTCGTAGTTGGACCTGTATGATGATTGCAGCCTTAGTTTGCTTTCTGAATCTGAATTCATTCCGAGCAGTCATTGCCCTTAAGCCAGTCTGCAATGTGATTGCAGACAACCTTACTGTTAAATAGGATTCCCTGGCAGTGTACCGCCTAAAGTTCTTTTGAATCTTCAAAGCAGCTGCTTCCCTTCTCAACTGCTCATACAGTTTGCAGGCTAATATGCCTGATTACAGTGAAAAAAACAGACAGGTCATAAACAGGATAAACAGTTCAGTATGCTCAAAGCCAAAACTAAAAGTATCTGAGAACCACGATTGAATTTCAAACAATATTTCTAGACTTCTACTTCTGAAGACCATCAGCTTCATACATTGCTTTTGAACTTTTAATGACACTAAAAACTAACCTCGCCAATGAGATTGCAACATGATTGCAGCTTTACGTAGCGCAACAAACTCCTTCCGTGCAATATATGTCCGGATTTGCCTTTGAATGGTTCTGGCAGCATTTCCAAGCACTTCTGCCCTTCTAGCATCTAACTCAGCCATCTGACCAGCTCTGAGGAAAACTTTGGTCTTACCTATCTGCCATGCCAATCGTTTTAAACAAAGTTTAATACAAATTACAAACCCACTGATTAAATGCACAGGGATTCTTATGTATGGATGATCACACAAGATCTTTAATCATGGTGGAGATTAGAAACAGATGGTGACTTTCAATATCACCTTTGACAGAGCTATAAGTGCTAGATAGCATTTGACATATTCATGAAGGGTACATTCACTCATCAAAGACACTTAAACGAGTAGCACTAATGATGGAAATGAAAAGCAGTTAGCTATCCAACAAATTTGGATACTTATGCGACAGAGATGAAAAGCTAACAACTGGGAAGGGTGGTCTCCAAAAGGACCAGGTCCAATATGGAGTTTGTTCTTATGGTCATCCTAGTTCGGTTACACTGCAATTAGTCATGGTTTTCACATTTCCGAACCATATTTTGCATGGAACATGTTACGGACAAACCAGTCAGTCAATACCGAACCCTAGTTTCATTGTAAGATTCAAAGATGTAAGCAGAAATTTTCATTATACCCCTACTGCCATAAATCCAATGGTGCTAATAGCCCATGCTTACAAGCATAAAAGGTGCAGCGTGGGCGATACATCACATGTATCAATTATCAATTCGTGGCATGCTTAAGAAATTACAGAATTTTCAAAAATCAAGTAATCCCTCAGCTATTCTCCATTTTTGCTTGGATCTCAGCATACTTTGCCCTTCTGAAAGGAGCAAGGACAGGAAAGTGAAATTACATTTCCATAATAGACGGGAACTCCCCTTAATCCTCTCAGCCCGTTGTACTTCCTAAATGCCATGACCACAATTAAACGCTGTAAGGTTGTGTTTTTATTACCTGATAACCTTTCAATCCCATCTTATCCAGGATCATTTGACATGCAACCTTGTCATCATGACTGCACATATACACACACAAAAAAGAAAATGGTAAAATCATATGAAGTAGGGAAAGACTAAATTAGGGAAGCTACAAAAGATTTATTACATATACAACAACATCAACAAATATACCATAAAGGGGACCATTACATAGTGCAATGGTACAAGTCTTTGGCTAAAAAAGTTCGAAAGCACATGTTCAAGTTCTGTACCAGCAACTTCATGAGAAAATATTGAAAAGAAGGATCTTATTCAGAGCATCTATCACAAAACCTTGTATTAGCAAGGGACCATGATGCATTTTTTTTTAACTTGAGAAGATTATCAATGTAAGCATCCATATATTTCCATCTCTATTCCTAAACTTATTACAACTACAAAATGATAGGATTTACAACTTACTTTCCTTCCAAAATTTCCGGAGCAAGAACACCAAATCGGTGAAGAAACTCATAAAATGTTCTTCTTGTTGGATATCCTGCACAGCTGATCCTAATTGCCTCAAGAACACCCTAGAAGAATGAAAATGACACAAATAACTTCATCACAACCATCAAAAGGACCAGTTTTGATAATTTGGAGCAAAACAAATAGACATTATTAGACTGCCAAATTATACTCACTCCACATCGTAACTGCTGAATTATATTGGCATTCTCAAAAATTGCAGGCTTGAGGGCATTGTTTGGCTTCACACATCTGATATAGTGAGGCTCTGTTGAATTCAACGTCTCCATCAAAGATTGAAGTTGTAGCTGCAATTTTTAAAACATTTTTTGCTTATCATAGAGGAATTCATATAAAATTCAAAGTTAAGAAGTCAGCAGTTGCAATAACAAATGAAAGAAAAGGATCTATCAACTATATCA
Source organism: Durio zibethinus (assembly GCF_047325235.1). Taxonomy (NCBI): domain Eukaryota; kingdom Viridiplantae; phylum Streptophyta; class Magnoliopsida; order Malvales; family Malvaceae; genus Durio; species Durio zibethinus. The sequence goes on from NC_143167.1 coordinate 33,667,000, forward strand.
TCTGTCTCTAGAAATCATTCATGTTAAGACCATCAGCACATTACCAAAATTGGTGCATAATAATTTGATAGTTATCAGAATGACTGGGTTTATGATTTTTGTAAGCACTGCAATGTGTATGAGCTTCCTTAGTTTTATTTTCTGCATGCTTAACTCCAGAAGGATACTCAATTCTGTATCTATTTTATTTGACTTCCTCTACAGGCCATGTTATCATTAAAAGTCCACAGAAAACAAAATCTTCATGGTTTAGATAACATGGAAATGAAATCATGAACTTTTTGTGATAATGTTGAGACAAAATTACCATTTTGGTAGAAATAGTTAAGCATCACCCATTCAGACAAAATTCTAGGAGCACATTATATAACAACCCTTAAGTACTGTCCTGCCATCAGCCTTGCTTGCCCAACCCACAGTTTCAAACAACCCCTCCCCCCACCCCCCCCCAAAAAAAAAAAGAAAAGAAAAGAAACACCGGGTCAAACAACCTGACTTCTATATAAAGTGTACTGGTGAACTTAACATTTTATTTCATGTGGTCTTCTTTTTTCCTGTAAGGTCTGAATTTTGTTGTGTGACCAGGACTATGACAAGGCCCAAAACCTGAGTTATAGAGTCATGTTCTGAATTAAGGGTCAAATAGTTTTATAATCCCTCTATTTAAGTAGGTTTGAAACATTTTGAAAGCTTTACTTTTCCAATGACAATTAGTTTGTATTTTGTAACACCTGGCACTGGGATTAACCAATAGGTTATCTGTAAAAAAATTAACTTAGATAACACCATTGAGAAGTATAGTTCATCTGATAAATAAGGTTGATAAATGGATCAATAATACCTTAAAGCGTGATCCAATGGACGAAAATTTGGATGATTTTGAAGACTCCTCAGCAGGAGGAGGAAATAGACTAGCCACAAAAGAGCACTTTGAGGCTGTCAAGAGATCCTGATGTTCAGCCACTACATAATCTTTGTTCTTGTCAAGGAACAAATCAGCCAGATAAGTTACCTGGGGAGAGGACAATATAACATACAGTTGAGTTATCCAAATAGTAAGAGAAACTTCATAGAGAAATATATAAGGCAAAACAGGTTACCTCTCCAGCATAGTGAGAAATAGTAAAACTAGTACGAGATAGTTTTGGTTTGATAAAGCGCTTGTTGTTTTTGAATGTCTGGAACAACTTCTGAGCAAATGTTTCATGTGTGGATTTAGGAAACATACTGCATCAAACAGCCAAGAAAACATGAAATCAACCAAAAGCAACAATATAGTACAGGAACATGACTGACAAAGCATTTAGTTTCTTCTTCATTAAATATGTTGAGCATCATATGCACATGTGCAGAGAAGCACCATAAAGTACACATCAACTATAGTGACTTAGGTTCCCTAAAACTTCAAAAAGATAATATATCAAAAAGAGCAAAATATTAGCCGCATACCAAGCTTCATCGAGAAGTGCAATAATTCCTCCAGGTTTCTGCGGAAAGATAGAGCAAGCAATTGTAATTATGCAACATGATGCATGAGAAGTCGCTGAAGAATACTTAAACTTATGAAGAAACACAAACATATATTCTTGGAAAGATTAGCTCATATAAGTTAAGAAGAGACAAGCAAGCAACATTGAACCTTCTCTATCAAATCCAATACATCCTGGTTATCAACAAATTCTATGTAGCTCCAATTGATTTCTTCTTTTGTGTATTCCTCCTGTTCCATTTTAAAAACGTGCTGCAAAGACAAAATTACGATATATTCAGAATAAGTATGGTCAAGGTATCATCTGAAGTAGGGGAAAAGAACTATGTAGAAGTTACCAAACCTGATTGAAATGCTGCTGCAGTTTTTCATTAGTAAAATTGATGCAAAACTGCTCAAAACTATAAATATAAGAAAATAGAAGAAACCTTATTAGCTACAACAGTAAATATTCCATTTAATTGTATTTTAAGGCAAATGTCTTACCTATTAAACTTAAAGCTCTCAAACCCATAAATATCAAGTACTCCAATCAATTGTTTTGAGTTTGGATCTTGTCCAATCGAAAAGTTGATCTTATCCACAAGCCTGATGGAAACAGACAAAAATGTTTTAGAAGTTCATGCACTATGGTTGAATACAAAGTAGAGATGAAGTTTCTTTACCAATCAAACAAGCGAGAATAAATTGTCTTAGCTAAGGCATCCCTGCTACCCAATGCAGCAACAGGATCCAGAGTTCTTTTAATAATTTCTTCTGGGGTAACCATTACACGCTTTATTAGTGCATCTTCCAAGCTCTTGATATCACACCTATTATATATATTGTTTATGAGGCATATTGATTAAAGAAATAATATATCCAAGATAAGAAATCAAGAAATATATTCAAGAAGAAGATGAATAGGTCATACTTGAGCAGTTCAGCTGTTGTATTAAGATGGAACCTAGATTTCTCATCCTTGATAACCGACGAGTCAACCTCAGCTCCCTTTGCAAATTCAATATTCCCGAGATGTAAAATGGCAGCTACAACACCAAAAATTGCCTCCTGAAAGAGTCATTCATAGTGAAAAATATGAATGCAACCATAGGTGCACTGTTTTTTCAAACAAATTGAAGAGAAGACTGACCTGCTCTTCCTCGCTGATTCCAACTACATCCATGGCCCTTATAGTTGCAAGGTACTCCTGAGCATCATCTACCCCATCCAAAGCATAGCAGCTCGATTGATTAAGGTAATGGAAAGATTTAGGGTCTCCCAACTTAAACTTTTCTCTAACCTGATAATTGTCAGAGTGCATTATCAATCAATGCCTATTATTAGCAGCATAGGCAAGTCTAAATGCACATGAAAATTGATGCCAAAAACAATAAAAGCGAAGCATTAATACCTCAGGTGGTGCAGCACAAAGAAGGTAAAAGCAGTGGTAATTTCTTTCTGGATTTGAAATTTGGCAAACTCGAGACCGTTCCAGCAAATATGTACGAACAGCTGCCCCAGATATCCTCCCATTCTTGTCAAATTGGATCTCAACAAATTTACCAAAACGACTACAAAGTACCAAGAGGCAAGACAACTCAGACAAACACATAAACTAATTCAAAGAAATGACAAATCAAACAATTGATTGGAGAAACCATTGCTTTTATATTAAAATAGACCGACCAGTGGCAATGGCTGAAACATGAACTGACCCTTGATCCATCTTTTTAAAACCTCTTTAGACCCAACATTTGATATTACAGATAGGGAGTGAAATAGGCAATCATGTATGAAGAAGGTTGTAATTTTTCAAATCCTATAGCAAACATCTACTCACCTTGAGTTGTTGTTCCTAACAGTTTTTGCATTTCCAAAAGCTTCAAGAACAGGATTTGACTGCAAAAATTAAACATCCAGAAGTACCAAGTCAGGCAAATGCTCCCATTCTTTTCAATTCCCTGGATGTATAATAGCCATTGTAGAAACTATATAGGAATTACATTTTTAGGCCAATAAAGAGGAGGCCAAGAGGGTGTTAGGTTTTAAGATTCATCTTACTTCTAGAACTTGCTGTTCAACTGTCCGCCCTTCAACTCCAGATCGACCACCAAGGTATGCAAGGTATCGCATGAGCATTTTTGTAGTCTCAGTCTTACCAGCACCACTTTCTCCGCTAACTAGAATTGAGTTGCTTTTTCCCTCATTCATCATTGCCCTGTTTACACAATAAATCAGAGAGAGCATTACTTGGAAACATCTGATGTAGAACAAAGGGTATTTACCTATATGCAACATCAGCAACAGCAAAAACATGAGGACTCAGCTCTCCAAATCCAGCCCCTTTATATTGTTCCATCATGTGAGTATCATAAAGGTGCGGTAACCTTTGGAATGGATTTATAGCAATCAGGATATTTCCAGTGTATGTCTGAGGAAAGTAGCAAAGAATAGCAATTCAGCATGCAAGACCATGATGGCTTTGAAATTAAATCTTCAATTTCTTTGCTCAAAATCTATTTCAGCATGTGAACAGAAAAATATCTTACATAGATTTCATTAAGTTCATATCTCATAGCCAAATTATGCAGCACTCCAGGCTCATGCAAATATGAGAGCTTTGTCATGTCATCAACACCTCCAGGAGATGCTTCGGTATCTTTTGGAAATACCTTTGAGATATTTGTCACAGCCTGCCATCAGTTCTTTGGTCAGCAATAATACTAACAGTAGAATCTACCCCAAAAATATAAGGAAAAAATAGCAGAGAATCTAGTAGATGTAAACATCAAAGTTTTGCTTTGAAATGACTAAATGAACTTTGGATGCACACTTCAAACTATATACCAACAGATTGTTCCGACCAACAGCTAAGCTAGAAATTACTTGAGCCTTGTCTGCCTTTAGAACTCGTAAATTATGTAGTAGGATTGAAATAGTAGAGTTAATCAATCACAAACAAGTTGACATCTTATGGGAAATTTTATTCACATGAATAAGTAGCACATGTTACAAATATACATACCAACATAAAGCTAAAATAAACTCACAGTTTTTCCATTTGTTAAGTGGACATGAACTTCTTCACCACTGATTTTAAAAACTTCTCCATCAATCCATGCAAGTTCTGTATCTTCAACCCATACATGAGAACCTACAATAATGTTAACTGGAGCAGCCTGCACATATACAAAAGTATTAGCTGTGCAAAGAAAGAAACAAAGTTTACAAACACAAACAGTCACCGTTTGAAACAAGGTACCCTCATAAACAAAGAAGTATTTCTTAGATTCTGTCTGAATTTCATAACAATGGCATTAAATTCTACCAAGCATTATTTTGCTGCATGCCATATATGTTCAGCATCCAAGAGAACCTATAAATTTTCAGCCAATGGCACTCACCAAACTCACCAGCATAGTAAAATTGCCTCACTATGACATCCTCAACCTCCTTTTCAACTGCCAACTTAAGTCTAATTATGATACTAATAACTACCACCAAATTCTTACCATCCAAAACCCAAGACTAAAAGTTATTCAATATCGATGACACTGGCATGGATGATACTGCCGACTAAATTTCTCCACTATTTTATTAATTGTTAGACATCGAGTGAGAGCAAATAATTTTTAGTACGAAAAAGACTTCTATCTTATTATCCTAAATAAATATAAACTAAGCAGAGCATTGGAAAAACAGTCATCCCAAGTCATGCTTGTAATCGATGGGTGCTTAGAACTTAACTAACCTACAGCCGACATCAAAGCCGCTGGTAAAGATATAAACAAAATATTATAGCACCGATCAAATGTTGCTCTACATCTGAACTGCATTTCGATTTTTTAGTCAAAGTAATGTAAACATTCAAATTCTCTAATCTTAAAAACTTATATATTTGAATATTTTTAATCTATAATTCAAAAAGCATTGATGATTTTCCAATATAACACGAAAAATAAAAAATGCCATAACATGGAATACATCAAAGAATTTCCTATCTAATATTAAGATTGTCAAAGCTATTAAATATATAATAAATAAAAATGAAACAAAATATAATATCTAAAAAAAAAAGTAAAGTACGGATCAAATAACAAGATGCGACGTTCAACTGATTCAACTCGGCCAAAAAAATAGAAAAACAGCCGAAGCAATCAAGTACCATGGCGATTATATGCGGCGATCTTCCTTCTATCAACTCATCCGAGACACGACTGAGTCGAGGGAAGGCGGACTCAGCGAGTCAGATCGGACCAAAAAAAAATGAACTGGTAGCTCAAGAGTTTTAACGATAAATACTTTAGATTTTCGAAGAAACCGAAAAACAGAAAGATGCGGTTGAATTCACAAGAAGACGATAACAAGAACAAAACAAAGGTTTTTTCTCACGAATTTTGCTCTCTTTTCCAAATTTTTTTTCCTTTTTTCCTCCGAAACCAAAATGAAAAAAATGAAGCAAATGGAAATGGCGAGGTGGTTTATATACAACAGCAAAAAGTTTAGAAGGTTTTTTTTCTTTTCTTTTCTTTAAAATTCTTTTATTTTTGTTACTGGTCAGCTGGGGTCCAAAGGCCGGGGTTGGCGACGAAGGTCTAGTTGGACATTCGTGGTCGCCACAAACAGTTGGGATTTTCGGTATTTAAAACCGACAGTAGTGAAACTTTTTAGACTAAACTATGGCTTTTTGGGGTTTTGGTCGGTGTTTAAGTCTTATATTTGTCATTATTTACGGTATTTGCCATAAGTTAAGTCCAACTAAGCAATCAAAGGTGGCTAGTCATTTTCAAAAAAAAAAAGAGCTTTGATTAAGCAAAAATCATTATCGAATTTATCTCTAATATTTTGTTTGTCAATGCTATTAATTTTATATTTGAATTTACTTTTTCCCTTTTCCTCCCATTTTTTCCTTTTAATGCTAATTACTAATATTTCAAAAAAAGGGTAAATTTTTAATTTTTAATTTTTAATAAAAACAAAAGAAAACGTATTTTTATAATTTTGTAATTTTGGGACATTACGCTATGAAACCCGGCCACCATTTCCTGGCGCGTAAATATTTTAGCTATATTTTCGGTTGAGAGAAGATTTCCTGTGTTAAGCACTGAGAATATTTTACGGTACGCATAGATTACCAAAATCTACAACGTCCTTGTGATCTCATTACATTACGTGAAAGGGCTGAAGCTTTTGGTGGGTCTGGCAGAAAAACAATGAAAATTGGACACGTAATGAGAGCAATGTGGATTGAATCGGAGCTAATTAAATAATTCAGATGTGAAGAGACCGCAGGCGACAGAGAATATGAGAGAGGCTCCGCACATGTTGGGGCAAGTGGGTAATAACAGAACAAACCATGTCGAGATTACGAAAACATGAAGAACACGACAAAGTAAATCGTTTAAATGACAAAATCCTCCTTTTATTTATAAACTGCTTTTCTTTGTTTTCGCCGTGCCTGTAGTCATTCCTGTTACTAAGCCACGTAAAAGTGAAAAACTGTTAATGTGGCAGTAAAAAAATAAATAATGTGCTTTTTTTTTTTTTTTTGAGAAATACATATTGATGTTTAGAAATAGTCACGTGAGTGATTTAAATTTATTATTATCATATTTATAATTTTAAAGCAACTTTGCCATCACATTATAAATTTTAGAACACATAAAGAATGCTTAGTAAAAATTTTTTACAATTCAAAAAATAATTTTGACAATGATATGATAGGAAAAAATAACTATAAAACTAAAATCTAAATTTTTCTCTTCATATTATTTATTCTTTATTATAATATTTTATATTAAATATATAATTTTATCATTATATTTTCTACTTAATATAGTAATACCACATTGTACTTTTCAATGGATCTTAACCTTATTTTCCTTGTTATGTCATTTCCAATATTTTTTTAATTATAAAATAGTTTCTAAGAAATATTTTATAAAATATTTTCAATTTTTTATTTTTATACTAAAACTTCTCAAAATTTAAAAGTGTGCTAATAAATTTATTCTAAAATTAAAAATATAATAATAAATTTAGATAACTCACATAAATAGAGCAATATTTGTTGTTAATTTCAGTAAGTACTGCAAAGAAAAGTTTCATAAATTCAATAAATTTATCCAAAACACAAATGCATGTGGATATGCAGTATAAATGCAAAATGTGTAAATTTATCCATAAGCATGTGCTATCATATATTCATAAATTTAATTAATGCTCTAAATATTTTTAACATTCACCTAAAAAAATTGAAGCTTAAACATGATATTTAATCCAAATATTTCACCTACTCTTTTTAAGAAAGTAGATTTCATTAATATTGAATTTTAATTTTAAATACTTGCTATTATTTTTTGCCAATTTTCTTAGACTTTAACCTCTTTTGTAAAAAACTAAAAACCTAGATTTATAAATTTATTGTTGGTAAGCCAATGGGTTTTCATTTCTTTTAAATATTGATTCTTTTTCGTTTTGTGTTCAATGATGGAAAAAAAAAAAGTAGATGAAGATGGGATTCAATTATAAGACCATGAGAAATATAATAGTAGTGTAATAAAAACTTCGAAGATGACGATCGAGCGTATAGAGGGATGAGAAGATTGGGTGAACGAAAATATTAATCATTTTAAAGCATACATGAATGCTTTAATCATGGTACTTAAAATTGATAATTCAATATGTTTTTGGTGAGTTTTGATCTGATTCAATTTTTAACATTGATTTTTTTTTAATTATGTTTTGGGTCGAGTTAAATAAAGTAATAATAAAAAAAATAATAATCAAATTTTAGGTAAATCTGATTAGATCCAATTCGATATATATATATAATTTTAATTTATTATTATTTATTTAATTTTATATTTATATTAAAAATAATATTTTATTAATTTTGAATCGGATCGAATATAATTTATATAGTATCAAATCGAATTTCAATATTAAAAATAAAAACTTTAAATCAAGTTGGATTCGAAAATAACATAAACTCGTATTGACTCGATCTAATCCATTGTTATCTTTAATTGTACTTTCACTCCAACTATCAATATTTATATTAACAACTTAGTTGAATAGGCTTACACAACTATTTTTAATAAATGTATTCAATAAATTTAACTTTTAAATTTTTATATTTGTAATTTTATATTTTTATTCTCGTATCGTGTTCTCATAAAAATTAATATTTATATTATTTATATATATATTTAATATATATACATATGAACATATATCTATATTATAATATTAATATTGTTATTATTATTATTATTATTAAACAATACCACCAAAGATATAGATAGGTAAAAAAAAAAAGAAAAGAAATGAGGATTGGATGAAACAAAGGATATTATAAATAATTAGGTATTGGAACATATACGGTTATAGGTAGAAGAAACAACTAAATGCAGTTAATAAATATTTTTAGAAAATTCATATTCTAACGTCTTAGAATCAATAACCATTTGAAGAAGAGTAAAGAAACTTTCTTCTTTCGAATAAAAAAGAGTAAAGTCAAGAAGCTTAAATACAACAACTTCAAAAAGCAAATCTTACATTAACTTAAAAGTCAAGTCACCTTAATTTTTATAACCTAAAAAATAAATACAACATTTCAAGTTTAAAAAAAAAAAAACATTGATTAAGATTAATTCGTCTGGAATGTGGAGACAAAAGAATACCAAAAAAAAAAAAAAAAAAACCATAAAGACATGGTATTATTTTTGTACCAGCATTTGTTTTTGTCCACACAAAAATATCAGACGTTAAGAACAAGATCAAATTGAAGTTGTTAATAAATTAAAATTTTGATTTTGATTCGTACAAATATTTTAATCTATAGTTTTTGATAAATTTAAGTTTTAAATCTGTAATTTTTTTTCTTTAATTATAAAAAAAAAAAAAATCGATGGCTTAAAGCTTAAGTCTTTGATATCGAAAACTAGGGAGTCCAGGCCTCTAGGGCGCATTTTCTGTCACTGCATAAAGGCGACAAACAAAAGTCCTCACACCACCACCACCCACCGCCTCCATCGTCAAACATGGCTTCTTCTTGCTCACTGTTCCACTCATCTCTCGCCTCCAAATCTAAGTTACCATTGCTTCATCATCAAAACCACCCCAAATTCAATCGGCCTACCCCTACTGTTATCTCATGCACTTCCTCTTCCACATTCGATCCTTCCGCGGCCACCAGTTCCTCTAACAACAACTCCCCTTCTCCCCAAAAGAACCGACGCCTTGCCGATGAGAACATCCGCGATGAGGCTCGCCGCCATCGTTCCACCGCCAAGAACACCTTCTCCGCCAAGTACGTTCCCTTCAACGCCGGACGCGACTCCATTGAGTCGTACTCGCTCGACGAGATCGTTTACCGGAGCCGTTCCGGCGGATTGCTCGACGTTCAACACGACATGGAGGCTTTGAAGAAGTTCGACGGCGCGTATTGGAGGGAGTTATTCGATTCGCGAGTGGGGAAAACCACGTGGCCGTACGGGTCAGGAGTTTGGTCCAAAAAGGAATGGGTTTTACCCGAGATTGACCCGGACGACATCGTTTCGGCTTTCGAAGGGAACTCCAACCTGTTTTGGGCCGAACGGTTTGGGAAACAGTTTTTAGGGATGAACGATTTGTGGGTTAAACACTGTGGAATCAGCCACACTGGCAGTTTCAAGGATCTGGGAATGACCGTTTTGGTCAGTCAAGTTAACCGTCTTCGCAAACTGAAACGACCCGTTGTTGGAGTTGGCTGCGCTTCCACTGGTGACACGTCGGCTGCCTTATCCGCTTATTGCGCTGCCGCTGGGATTCCTTCCATCGTCTTTTTACCGGCGAACAAAATCTCCATTGCTCAATTAGTTCAACCGATTGCAAACGGCGCGTTCGTTTTGAGTATCGATACCGATTTCGACGGTTGCATGAAGTTAATCCGGGAAGTTACCGCCGAGTTACCTATTTACCTTGCCAATTCATTGAACAGTTTAAGACTCGAAGGGCAAAAGACGGCTGCCATTGAGATTTTACAGCAGTTTGATTGGGAAGTTCCAGATTGGGTCATTGTTCCGGGTGGTAATTTGGGGAATATTTATGCTTTTTACAAAGGTTTTAAAATGTGCCAAGAACTAGGGCTTGTTGATAGGATACCTAGATTGGTTTGTGCCCAAGCAGCCAATGCTAATCCACTTTATTTGCATTATAAATCAGGGTGGAATGAGTTCAAGGCAGTTAAGGCAAATACTACATTTGCCTCAGCTATTCAAATTGGTGACCCTGTTTCTATAGATAGAGCTGTGTATGCTTTGAAAAATTCAAATGGGATTGTTGAGGAAGCGACTGAGGAGGAGTTAATGGATGCCATGGCGCAGGCGGATTCTACGGGGATGTTTATTTGCCCTCATACTGGAGTTGCATTAACTGCTTTGATTAAGCTTAGGAATATTGGGGTTATTGGAGCTGGGGACAGGACTGTTGTGGTTAGTACAGCTCATGGATTGAAGTTTACACATTCTAAGGTTGATTATCACTCGAAGAAGATTCCGGATATGGCTTGCGGCTTTGCTAATCCGCCCGTGCAAGTGAAGGCGGATTTTGGTTTTGTTATGGATGTGCTGATGAAGTATTTGGGAGATAAAGCTCCAAAGCACTAGGTGGAGCATTTTGTAAGTTTAGCAGTTTGTACTCCTTGAGATCTATGCTTGGTTTTAATTTTGGTGTTCCCTTGCTTTTTTTTTTTTTCGCTTTTTGTTATATAAATTTTGGTCTAGCTTGTGCCTTACTCAGTGTAGAAATCATCTGTTAGCTCCGTAAATTTTTTGAGTCTGAAGCTTAATGGTTTTCTATTTAGATCAGGATTTGTTACGATTGCCTCAATAACTTGTTCAATAAAAGGTTTATGTATGTGGCTTCGGGCGATCTGACATGCGAGCTAGATAGATGATTGTGCCTTGAGAATATGCTTACCTTTACTCTGCATTCACCCGGCTAAGTTTGTATCTATGTGGAGTTATGGGCTGTAAGTGTTTCTTCTTTATATACGTATCATTCAAGGAAACTGCTCAACTAATTTATTTCTTAAGTTTGGAATTTGTTGTGTTTGTGGGCTCCTTGCCATGAAATTGTTTATGATGTACTGTTGTTTTTTCGACATGTGGAAAATGAAAATTACAATTCATTAATATTTTAAAGAAACTGCTTATCTGATTCATGTGTAAAGTGTGGAATTAGTTGTGTTCATGGCTCCTGGTCATTTACTGTCGTTTTTCCAATGAAAGAGATGTGAAAATGACCATTCATTTTCATATTTCATCCTAAGATTCTTTATGTTCTTAACTTTCTAATCCTATAATGGTTATCCTAGCAGAATAGAGACATATCATTTGGTGGTCTAGTGTGTTACTTGCGTGCAAGAGAACTCCAATGGAGAGATACTTAGATATAAATATCCATGGAAGTTATACCAAACAATATGCTTTTGTGAAATATGGACTTAGTTATTTGTATTCTAACCGTTTCTAAGCTTCAAAGAATGATATAAATAAAGGCCAAATATATGAAATAGCCTGCTGCAATAGAAAGACCAGTATCCTGTTAGTTAAAGTGTATTTTGATAGGCAATGCTGCTGGGTGATAATATGCCTCATTAATAGATATGGGTCACATGGGGACTCCGTGATCTGGAGAGTTATCATGGTGATGACATTATTGAGAAGGATATCCTTATAACTGTTAGAAATTTTCTCAATTCATTTCATGTTGGTTTATTTTCTGTGAGCCACTGGTGAATCAAAGGTGTTTTGTGTTGTTATTTCAATTTCAAAGATACTCCATCTGATTAACGATTACATCTTTTTTATATTATCATAGCCGTGACGACGAGAGAATGAGCAAAGTATAGTCATACTGGGCAGTGGTCATTCTGTTTTCAGCTGCTCCTCTATTGACTTGTATGGTTGAATATTTGAAGTGAAATGAGCTTCGAAACTGCCGATTGGTTCCTCAGGTATTTATGATTTACCGAACAAAGAAGAGAAGCAGATCATATTCCCATGGGAATCCATTTAAGAGATCCCCATGTCAAATTCTCCCGTCTTCTGCTGCCTAAAGAGAAACAACCATGAATAATTAAACTAATAGCTGAAAGCTTGAATATTTTTAAAAAAATTTAACATATTTCAAGGGATTCTCCTGTCTTTGGAACTGGGGTGGGTTGGCATTGCCCCCAATCGTCCTTTCATCTCGCCTCTGTTTGTTAAGAAAAGGTTAGGGGAAAGATGATTTAGCTCAGGCTGTCATTCGACTAATGCAACTTTCCTATCGTAAGCTGTAAGAGATGGCTTCCAAGAGATTTGCTCCTTCTGGAGGGTGGAGGCTTTTTAATTTTCTTTTGCGAATTTAACAGAATCATAGAAAAGCGAAAGAAAATTATAACTGAATCGGAAGAACCATGTTTTAAAGACATCAAGACTTCAGTTAATTACGAGTGTGCGAGAATTTTATTTCATTTTTATGAAAAACAAGAAAAATAAACAGAACAAAATCTAAAGCCGTGTATCATATTCATTGGATCAGTGACAATTTAACATGTGGCACCATCTTGCAATCAAATTAATCCTTAATGTTTTTTAATCTCAACAAGCCATGAACACTCAAGAACAATGATACAGTGATATACTCTTGTCATCTGACACACTAGCAAGACGATCCCCTTGACCAGGTCGAAATGCCACTGCCCAGACCTGGTCTGTGTGATTGCTCATTGTCTGTATAGCTGCTCTCATCTTAAAATCCCATAGTCTTACAGTTTTGTCACTTGAGCCTGTTGCAAGAGCCTCTCCATCAGGGCTTACATCCACGCTCAACACCCAGCTAGCATGACCTGACATGGCCCCAATTATAGCTTTCCCCTCAGCATCATAGATATGCACATGACCATCATCTGAGGCTGAGTATAGCGTCCATGAATCAGGTTCAGGAGCAAACACAAGAGACCTAACAGGCATGTAATGGCCTTCAAGGTGATGTAGAAATTTGGCACGAGCTACATCAAAAATGGAAATTGTGCCGTCCATTGAGCCACAAGCAAGTCGTCTTCCATCAGGACTCCATGCTACAGAAAGGACAAACTTCTTGCTGCTGCTTTTATCAGAGGGCTTGGGTCCTTCAGGACGAGGAATTGATAAAGTTGCAACCAACCTCCATGTTGCAGTGTCCCACAGCTTGATTGATGCACTACCCCCACCAGCAACCGCAAGTGTTGTACCCTAATTTTGAGAGCTAATGTTAGAAAGCCACTCAAAACAAATTCGAAAAGAGAACTTAAACTCTTAAAGACATTCACCATAGATCTTAATCATAAGTCATCATCAGGAATATTGTTCATCATAAGTAGTAAGCTTGATATTCAAAATAAGATTATGACTACAACCGGAAAAGATATTAGTTGATTATCATAGAAACCCCAGTAGATTCTTTAAAAGAAGACTTAAAGACAGATATTTTACAATGATACAAGTAGCAAAGAGGATCTCCTACTTCAACGCAAAACACACGTCTTTAGAGAAATTTGTTAACGTTAGATCTTTAAGAATAGTGACATAACTTGTCGGTGAGATCTTACTTTGCCAAGCTTAGCTTCATTTAAATTATTGTTTCATGATAATTACTTGAATCACAATATCACTTATTACAAAGGAATAGGAAAAAAACAGGAATACTCCATTTTGCCTAAGATGTTCAATTAGGCCAACATGGTAATTCTAATTTAAATATTCAAACAATTCATGTGATTTTTTTTTCCATTTGAATAACACTAAATGGTATCTTTATAAGTTGCCTTCAAATTTAAAAGATTCAAAAAAATTCCTAAATTGATCACTGTCTCATAGCTATAATAAATTCTCCGAAAGTTGTACTAGAAAAGATTCAAATAAATTATTACCTTGGGATCGAATTGCATTTGCCAGACCTCAGAGGGAGGAGCTTCGAGAGTGGCGATAGTAAAGTTGGTATCAACGTCAAACACGCGAACCAAACTGTCCAGTGAGGCGGAAGCGGCGATCACGCCGGAAGGATGGGCGGCCACGCAGACGACGCCGAGGCAGTGGCCGGTGTTGGTGCGGACGAGTTCGAGCTCATCGGGTTTCCACAGCTTGACGGTTTCGTCGAGGGAACCGGTTAACAGGAGTGCCGGACGGCTGTCGGTGGCGGGAACCCACGTGGCAGTCCAAACCGACTCGTCGTGGGCGTTTTCTACGGATTTCAAGCCCGCCAGTTTCATAGATTTTGCCATCACAAGAACCCTAGCTAGTTTTGATTTTACAAGTAGAGCGCGAAGTCAGGGTTTTTCGGAGTTTTAACTCTGAGGTTTTTAGAGGGGGAAGTGTTGTTGACGTTGGGCCTTATTGACTCAGATATTGCAGGTCAAGCCCGGCCTTATTGACTTTGGGCCATACATACAAATCCATAACAGACCAGCTTATTATATTTTCTATCAAGTAAATTGTAATCCGAAAATAATATAAAAGTTACAAATGTTAAGATTTAAATAATAAATTTGTTAAATATCATTTTTTAAGGATAATTATATAAATAATTTAAACTAACCCTCAGGTTCCCATTTATATATTTGATAGAAAAAAATTGTGAAAAAAAGTTTCCAGTATTCAATGGCAGTGGAGTTTAATTAGCAGAAAAAGAAAAATATGTATTAATGTACACTTGAATAGTTGGTGAAATGAAGTTGATAATACTGGCATGAATTGTGGGCAATATGGGTGATTAACTGATTATTCATTATTTATTGGATATTTATGAAGTTATGAACTATAAAATCTTTTTTTATTATTATTTTGAGCCAAATCATATAAAATATTAAAAAGAGGCGAGGGTTGGAGGGGGAGGGGCCAACAGAGGGGGAAGAACTGATTTGGTGAGACATTCTATCAGTTTTCAAATTTTCAATCATGATATGGCCCATGGCATTGGCTGGATTGAAGAAAAGGAAAAAAATAATAGATTATTAACAAATGGCAAGTTTAAAGCAATTTGTTCACTTTTTTCGCTTGGCCTCATCGTTTGATTTGAAGCAATGAATATGAATGGGACCAAGAAAGAGATTTTTTTTTTTGAATTGTTGCTTTTGATCGGGTTTTATTTGCTTAAGCACAACTTTAACAGCTGCTGCTGCTGGTGCCTATGATCCTTTGTCTATTGTCACGCTGAATTCAAGTCCCCGCTCTAAAGAATGTCTTTTTCTGGCCAACAATTGCAGGCATTCAAAACATGAAAGAAAGATTTTAAATTGCAAACTCACACCATTTTTAACTACTACAAGTGAAAAACAAGGCTCCAATAGATGAATAAAAAACACCATTGGAGCCCCATTGTTAATACACAGCAAATTCCTGAACATGATTCTAGTATGACACCAAAACAGAGAGAAATTCAAACTTGTAATAATCAATCTCCTCCAGCTTAGGCTCCAACTGGTGAACAAAAAAACACAGTCAGAGCCAATTGTGCCATGCATCCATGATTCAAATCATCAGAACCTGAAAAAGAAACCCAAACTTACAAGGAGCTCCATGAAGGTGAACAAAAAATTTGACTCCCATGGAGCTCATTTTTCATTCCTATTTATATAGTGTATTATCTCAGTCATAATATTCAGTCAACTTCAATTGATCGAACGTATACGGAAAACCAAATCAACCAGGAAAATTTGGGAATGTTTGTTCTTCAACTTTGTTTGCTGGATCTCAATCTATATCCTTTGCTTCTCTTTCATGGAGTTTATTTTCTCTAATTTCCAGTCATCCCTGAGTCTGGCGATAAAGATCTCAGCTTTAGCGTTAACATCAGGACTGGGACAAAACACACGGACCCCTCCAACTCCAGCACCAAACCCAACGCCATCATCACCGTCCATCATGCTGACTGTCTCCACATCATCTTTGCTTGACGAAACATCAACTTCCTCCAAGTCAGGAGAGCTACATCGAGAACTAGGACTGCTTCGTATCTTAACAAAATCCCCACGAACCAAAAATTTAAAGTCTGGCATTTTAAATGGTGGAGGAGGTGGCGCTGGCGGCATCGGAATTAACGGTGACTGTCCACCGCTGTTCACGTTCTCGTCATAATAACTCGTATTTGCTTTTGTAGGCAATGGTGGCCTACCGCTGTTGGCCGTGGTTCGTCTCTTTGAAGGTTCAGGTGGCGGTGTTGGTGGTGCGGGTGCTGGTTTGGTTGGTGGCGGAATCTGACTCTTATGCTTTGATGATTTTTTTGTAGGAAAAAAAGCAGGCAGCGCAGGTGCAGGTGGTGGAGTTGGTGGGATATGAGTGTTTTGCTTCGATGATCGTTTTGAAAGCGAAAATGTTGGTGGTGGTGGTGGCGGAGGAGGTGGTGCATGAATTGAATGGATTTTTTTGCTTTTACTACCCTTTCTGAAGAGATTGTATTTTTGAAAGACGGAGGACGGTGGTGGAGGAGGTGGAGGAGGAGGAGGAGGAGGAGGAGGTGATGGTGGTGGTATGTTAGTAGAATAATAAGGTGGTGGGTTATATGGAGAATGCAAACGATGATCTTGCTGACGATCATGGTGTTGATCCTTTACCTTCTGTTTCTTCTTTCTCTTCCTTAACGAAGCAAAAACCATCTTTATTTCCTTGGTTGCGTTACTTTTTCTACGTTCCAATTTCGCATACCTCTGCTCTGATCTATTTCCCACTTGAATTAGTGGTGAAGGTGGTGGCCTAGGAGGTGGGGGTGGTGTTACTGGCTGTGGAGACCTAACTTTATTGAATCCAACATGATCGTTTTGAGTCACCTCCTTCTCTTTCTGTCCAACAGCTTGATAAGTTCGTCTTGGTTTATGGCGTGCAGCTGGAGGTGGAGGCGGTGGTGGAGGTGGTGTTGAAGAAGGTGCTGGAGACTTTGAAGGAGTTGATGAAGCAGAAGAACGAAGCACAACGGTGTCAACAGGAATGACCTTGGCTTCGAATTCTTCAAACCCACTTCTCCAGCTCCCATCATGATAACTTGTTGAGGATCGATACTTGTTTAATTCAAAATCATCAAAAAACCGAAACCGATCTTCAGTATTAATATTTTCCCACAAAGAGTCCTGCCTCAGATCTGGATACGAGCTACTGCTTCTCTTCAACCTCCTAACGCTGGTTGCCGACGATGTCGTGTTGATCGGAGGATCATCAAAGATCTTCCTTTCTGGATAATCAAACCATTGCTGCGAGACAGGCTGATGGCTTGCCTTGTTATTGTTACTATCATTTCTAACACTGCTGCTGTTGATGTTGTTATCATCGTCGTCGTTTCTTCTAGCAAAAACACCGCAAAGAATAGCAAACAAGACAAGGAAAATGTTAAGGGAGTCCCAGCTTTTCCTGACACCGTTGGGTCTAAAAATCTGAGTGGTGATGGAGAGAAAAGGAGGGACTGCAAAGAACATGAGAAGCAATGTGATGATGGGTAAGAGAATGATAAGAATTGGTGGGCTAAAAAGAGGAGATGGTGACCGACGGCGAGGCACGGAGTTGGTCAGCTGTGGCCATAACGGTGGAGGGTCTCCGGCCATTTCCATGGGAAGAGGGGTTTTGAATTTTCTCTGTGTTTAGTACTATACTTTTTTTTATCTTTGTGAGGCGAAAGACTTTATAAACTATACAAGGAGGAAGCTTGACTTTAGAGGAGAGATATTTAGCAGATTAATTGGAAACTGCATTAATTTTTTTGTATTTAATTTTATAATAATGTGTCGGATATAATTAAAGTATGCACTTATTCAGTGACAAGAAAGGCATATATAACCATTTATTGTGCTAGTAATTATTTAGCAGCATTTTTGCACCTATGCTATCCAAGTTATAAATTCACCTCCTTTTATATCCCTTTGAATTATCCCACTTTAAAATGTGGTTGCAATTTCCATGGGCAGTCAAAATAATTTAATGGGAGTAAATCTTTATATATATATATATATATAAAGCTTACTCTTACATGGAATAAGAAAGAAAAAGTGGTTGGATATACGTGTTTTTGCTACGGTTTCAATAAATCTATTTTGCTAAGGATAAGATAATGATCATGTGATAAGTAATATCATAATTAATTTTTAATTTATTCGATTTCACATTAAATATTTTAATAAAAATAAATAAAATAAATCAATCTGATTACTTAATAAAATATCGAGTTAAAACATAAGAAGAGATTATAGTCGTATCAAAATCCTCTAAAAGAGAGTAGATAAAATAATAATAATATTATAAAATTAGATAAAAAAAATATCACGTCAAACACTTCAAAAAAATAAAAAAATATATTTTAATTTCATATCGGATATGAAATGAAAGATTACTGGATATATAAGTATTAATGTTACATATCTCAATAAGTCAATTTTATAAAGAAAAATTAATGATCATGGGATAAGATAGTGTGAAAAAAGATTTGTATGTATTAAGATTTAAATTCTTTGAGATGTTATAACTTAAAATTGATTGCATGAAATATGTCATGGTTTTTCTGTCTTTAAACACGAGAAACTCTACTTAATTATTATAAAGATGATATTAATTTGAATGATTGGATTATTTCTAACCTAAACAGTTTTCGGTACACAAATACTTTCATGGCTAACAGACAGACAACAACATGAAAAGCATATATATGCAGATTCATACGCCAACTTAACTAATTGAAATCTCTTACACCATTTTCAATCAAGAACACGAATTTGTACAGATTGTTTGCGATTATCTTGTTTTTTGAGTTTGATTTGACTTCGTGAGCTAGCTGGTGCACTGCTATTTGTCTGTTTGCATTTTCTTTTGCCATTAATCTGACTAATTTCATGACAACAGACAAACAGCAGATGACAAAATAGAAACCACTTACTTTTAGTACATGTATCTACCTTGACCAAAAAAAAAAAAAAACCAAAAACTGTATTTTTGTCCGAATTCTGATTTCTGGTTAGGAAAGAGCTGTGTCCTTCCAAGGTTTCCTGACTTCCTGCAGGGGATTTTACAAGTTAAGCAAAATCCCAAGAACAAAAAAATACAAAGTCCATCCCGTTCCCACGTGTTGCCCGATAAGCAAGAGAAACTCTTGCAGGAAGACATTTTTAGTTACTTTATGGAGCGTGGCTGCAATGATTGAAATCATACTCTTTTACAGCAAAACTCGAAGACAATGCCTTTAGTTGGCACTTTGTCGAAAGAAAATACACTTAAAACATAGCTCTTTTTCTCTTTTACCTTTCCCTGCTTACTGTATAATAAGTGGTTTTTAGTATATAATCATCAATCATTAGCTAGAGTCGCAGAGCCTTACACTTGGCTGAGGCTCCCTCCTCTCTCACATCCAACTTGGCTTTGCAAGGCATCAAAAAATGCACAAGGTTCATCACCATTAGCTTTTTGAACTCATCTTGGTGAAGATTTCAGAGTGTTATAAAATTAACGAAGAGACGAACAACTTTTAGTAGACAAATAGTGATGATTTTCCTCCCTTCTTCTATCTTTTCCACTACTGTCGGTTTCAGATTTTACTGGAGGAAAAAACTTTACCCATCACAAAGAAACATGGATAATATTTCTGAAAGCCCTCACTTAACCTCTCAATCTCGTGACAACCAAACTATTCTTTTATTTTCATGAAAAATAATAATAAAAAAAAGATCCCCAAGCGTGACAATTACTTGTCCCGGAAAATCTTGGCTGTACCATCAAAATTCCTGAAAAAAAAAATCGTATTTTGAAGGGTAGCTCTTATCTTTTTCCTGCTCCACAGTTTCCCATTTCTCCCTGATGCAGATTAGTAAGTATATCTTTATCATAGTTAATAAATAAATAATATAAAACCCATGGTTCAGTTCAGGCCACATGGATGGTTAGCTACTTTCTTGAAAAAGGTTTTTAAATTTGCTTTGTGATCAAGATGCTCCATCAAAACAACAATGGTGACTTAAAAGTTTTCAACGAGCTTTTGAATCATGCTGTGAAAATTACGCGCACGGTTAACGTGTGGGATTAAGCTTAATATCCTTTTTTGTGCGTTGGTTACAAGTTCAAGTAGGGACACGGACTTCATTTTCCTTGGAAAAAAAAATATGAGCACAGAGACAGGTAGGGAAAGGACAGCCACTGACCACGAAGTGTCCTCCAAGGCTCTCCAACAGCTAAACAGCTAGCGTCCGCTAGACAGCCTGTTGTTTTCTCTCATGTGTGAGAATTTTTTTTCTCCTGTTCAATTATTACAAGTTTTGATGGATAATTATAATTAAATACTTAGATAAGGTTTGATTATTAATTAATATTTTAATTTAGTTGATCAGTACTGAACCATTTTCCTAATAAATTTGCTTTTTTATTATAAATATTAAAATTTAAAATTATTAAATTATATTTTATAAAAATAATATATAAATCATTTTAATTAAATTTTGAATTCAAATTACCATTTCATTACTCTATGAGTATGCGAATCATGACGGTTTCATAGTCATTTGGTGTGGTTTTTGAAAAGAATTAAAGTCATCCGACATCTTTATTTTTGGCTAATTTGATAATAATAGATGAGCTTTAAATTTTATTTATTTATTTTCATGGAAAAGAAAGTCGTGTGTTTGAGTATTGAATATTTCATGTTCAATTGATGACCCCATTTCAAAAAAGGTTTCAGAAAGCAGTTTCTTATAATTATTATTAATATGGATAAATGATTTTGTCCCCTACTGTTCATCATTTCATAAAAATAAAATGATTAGTAGGAGCCAAAAAAGAAGTCTAAAAGAAAAATAGATTTCGTTTTAGATTTAAAAGCTTCTGCTATAACTTAAACTTGTATGCCTTCAACTCCAACCAATTTTAGCATAAGCTTTAATTCTAAAAAAAAAAAAAAAAGGAATTGCGGGCTTTCCAGTTTGGGTTGTGGACTAAAATGGGCTGAACTTAAGCCCATTTAAAGCTTATTTCTGTTGGGCCCATTTCACATTTGTCTTAGTAGCCTGTAACGCTGCGTTTTAGTTCCTAATTTGTCTCGAATATTCCAACGATGAAATCAAAGAACAAAAACCCTAACCCTCAGTGTTGTATCCTTAAAAACAGTTAAACCTCAAACTGTTCTCCGGCAATCCGTTCTCTCTTTTTTTTTTTCTTTTTGTTCTTAACAATAAATAAATAAGGAAAGGGAAAAAGATGGTCTGGTTTCAATGCGAGGATTGTGGCGAGAACTTGAAGAAACCCAAGTTATCAAACCATTTCAGAATTTGCTCTGCTTCCAAGGTCTCAACTTTCCATTCTAAATTTTCTCCTTTTTAACATTTTTTTGTTTGGTTAATCTTGAATTCTCGACTAACCCATCTTCTTTTTGGTTGATTCCGTAGCTATCGTGTATTGATTGTGGAGTGATTTTTGGGCAGCAAAGCGTTCAGGGTCATACACAGTGCATTACTGAGGCAGTAAGCTTCTTAATTCCTTAATCATATTGATTAGTTGCTGATAAATAATCTGAAAGACCTTTTCTTTCCATGTTTAGGAGAAATATGGTCCTAAGGGACTGGGAAAAGCACCAAATGGTTCAAATGCAAAACCCAGCAAACAATCAAAGGAAAAACCTGATATTGATATAAATGTGGGGTTATCTCAACGTCCTCCATGGTTTTGTAGGTAATGTTCATTTTTATCCGCACTTTGTTATTCCCTTTTTGTTTTTAGTATTTCTTGTTTGTAGACTGCTGGCATATTAGACACTTTTGAGGACATAAAGTAAAGTAATTTTCGTATGTCTTTATTTGAATGTCTTTATTGGCAGCTTGTCATGTTGTATCAGAAACATTTAACTTACTAAAACAAGTTTGATTCTTAATGAAAAGTTGTGATGGCTGTTAGTTGGGAATTCTGCATGACTTTTGCTCAATGGCAAAACGAGCTAACTAGCCGTGTTGCTTAAACCATACAAGTATTTTGTATTGCAGAGAGGTCCTTACACATAAAGTTTGGTTAATGTTTATTTTAGCTTTCTAGTTTTCCTTTGGTTTCATAAATGAATAGAGGAACCATTAGATCAACAAACTAAACCAAGTCTTAATGCAAAAAAGTATTATTTTCATTCATGAAGAATACATCTTTCTGGTCCCATTGGGTGTTGTTGTCTTGTTTCTGTGAATATAATCCTTTTGCTGTAACTTTCTACAGCCAATGCTAAAGAATCTGTTTATTTTAATTTTAATTTTTTAAGTTTAACATATCAGATTTAGTGCCAAATTAATTTTCTTTGGTGTCTTGTTTAGTGAATCAATTTTGATATCTGGCTAGCTACAGAATATAGTGACTTTGACATTTCATCCGGTGAGGCTGTTTGTGTTAAGCTCATGAGCTATGGCCTGAACTATCATGATATAAATGATAAAATATTGCTTGTATAATAATCTTGTCTTTTTTTTATCATCCTTTGTCATGATCTGAGAGATTCTTTCCATTATCTGTGTATTTGCAGTCTTTGCAATACCAAGGCTACCAGCCAGCAGACATTACTTCTTCATGCTGAAGGAAAGAAGCACAGAGCAAAAGCTCGGGCTTTCCATGCTAAGCAACAACCTAAACAGATGGAAGAATCTGTTCCAGATACCAAGGTTTCAACTGAAAATAAAGTGAATGGTGAATTGCTGGAGAATAAATCCATTGAAGAGGTCAAACCACAGGACCTGCCCAAAGATGGCCATATCCAAATCAACTCAGAAGCAGCAAATGGAGATATATCATCAAATAAAAAGAGAAAGCTAGATGTCACTGTGATTGTTGGTACTGACAAAAATAGTGGGGATACTAGCTCAGACAAAACAGGCAATGGAGAAGTCATTCACACAACGAGAAAGGCAAAGAAATCCAAACACGATGTTATAAAAGAAGATAAAGCATTATCTGCTACTACCAAAGAAGATAACAAAAGGAAGATAAAGTGGAAGAAGTTGATTAAAGCAGCATTGAAATCCGTATGTCTCCTAATTAAGATTCATTCTATTTCAACCTTTTCTGTGTTAGAAATTTTGCTGCTTATGATCATTAACATAGATTTGTTAAGATAAACATGATGGTATAAAAGCGAGAGCTCCCATAAACCTTCCCTGAAACCAGTGGTTGGGAACTAGAGGCACAAAGTTACAATTATTTTCCTTCTGTTGTACTTGCACTTGCATTTATGTTTTCTTTTTTATGCATGTGGCAGAGTTCTGATGGAGTTTTGAAGATGCGGAAGCTGCAAAAACTGGTTCTAAAGGCCATTCAAGAATCATGTGTGGATGAAGATGAGTCCCAACTAATTGAAATGTTGGAGCACAAGGTGAGGGTTGTTTCTTTGTGTTGTTCTTTCATTGGCATTCTTTTGGGACAGTTTAATTTAAGAACTGAAGCTCTTGTTTAATCTTGTCACAATATTCTTCTCTCTGGTGGTGTAGATTACTTCAAGCTCAAGATTTACAGTTGACAACAAATTCGTCCGACTGGTGGCTAAAGACTCAAATTAAGCTTTAATGAAGCTCTTTTTTGGTGGATTTTGAAGGATGGCAATGTCACCAATCACCAGTTATTGGTGACTATTGCAGTTTTACAATCATTCATTCTTTTCTTTTCCTTTTTTTTTTTTTGAAAGGTCATTTATTACTACTTTTGTTTGAGAATCAAGTTGGAGCTGGTCCTTGACGTTGAGCCTTAACCTATTTATCGTTTCAAATTATTATAGAAATTGTCTGTCTACTGTATTTTTTTGCCTGTTTCTGGGTTATAACACACGTTGAAATACCACCAAAAGTGGTGTACTTTAAGCCAAAGTATAGCCAACATAAATTTGTTTTCTTGCACTTGGATATTGATGAAGGGACGTGAGCTCTGACCACATTTGAAGTCGAGAAATTTCCAGCGTACTAGGAATCTCATAGATGATATAGCAGCTTGTTCTAGGAATCTCAGCACCTGGAAAGGGCAGTCGGTTTATGGCTAGCAATTATCTGTTGTCATTTCGACCACTTAGCCATCCATCTATCTATCTAGGCTAGCGAGAATGCCGAGAACAGGTTGAAATTTGTAGGTAAAGAGCATTTTATAACAACATTCAACAATGAAGCAAATTATTCCATTAATGAACGCTCATCAATTTACTTACAAATGAAGATAGCCTTCAATTTCACGGTTCTATCAATGGCGAAGTATAATTTCTTGCATGAATTCTTATAAACAAAACATTTCTCGAATATCTGTTGTCTTCACAAGGATGCTCAGCAGATGGTACAGGTTGGCTCTGTTTCTCATATCATATTACATGCTTGTGGGACAACAGTTTCCTCCATTGCGGCCCAAGCATTCACTATTTCATCTGCATGCAATTCCTTGGAACTGAACATGTATAAAAGGTGTTAGGAACAAACTTCCATTCCGGGAAATTAGGTTGAAAATAGACGAAAAACTATTATAATCAGCAGTACAACAGAGCATGTCATTGCCTGCAACAACAAAGAAATACTTTTATCAAAGAGTTAAAACATAAGAGAAAAAAAAAAAAAAAAAGAAATCTGATGATCTTAACTGACAGATATTATGAATGAATTTTTTCCCTGGTATACAAGAAATAATTATGATTTTGAGGGGACAAAGGGAAGGGGGTGGGGAGACCATAGTACTTACAGCAATTGCAGAAGCAGCAAGGCCTCCTCTCTCTCTAGGATCTTTACGGTAGTGATTTCCAAAATAAAGAAATGTAGCGTAGTACCACATCAATGGGCACACAAATCCTAACAGGAAGCTGTAACAAACAAGACAACATGAGAAGTGAAAAACTGCAGCAAGGACATGGTGAAGAGTGAAAAGAACTCACGAGAACCATCCGATCCCACAGCCAAAGCATGGAAGGGGTTTGTCAAAAATCCCAGTTTGGAACTCCTCCACATCTTTGACAAGTGTATACTTGCCTTTTTCTGCAGCATCTGGTGCTTGCCCTACCATCACAGCTTAACCTCTCAATTGGTTGCATAGATACTCATAAATAACGGTGATGCTTTAAGATAATGTTCGATTTATGGAGGATCACGCATGGAAAATTGTAGCAAAATAAATGTCTAATTGTATATTAAAGGAGCAGAAATGACACCCAGCCTCTGTTTGCTGCAGTGTATGGGTCAAGAATTCCTGACTGAACATGTAATTAGCTTAATAGAGTCACTACCTTTAAATACTGAATAGTATCGAGCAGATGGCCTCAAAAGTTCAAGATGTTTATCAAGACTGTTTCTCAAATTCCCTGCCTCCTCGACAGCAGCCTCTGTGACATTGGGAAGTCGTGTTATAGATGAGAATCTAATTTATAATATTCATCATTTGCCTAAGGAAAAGCAATGCTTAACTAATCATTTGCTTTGCTTTCTCTTTAAGTTCCACATGAACTAATCCTTGTGGCAGATTGTTTATAACAATAAAAAACAAGGTCTATTGCCACAATATTGTTGGGTTAATACTTTAAGTTCTACATAAGCAAATAACTTTTTTTGAGATCAAAGGATAAATTTTCTTACAAAAATCAGAACCTTTAACATTAAATCTAACCTAGGCTTATCCAACAGATCAAACACATATCCCTGTGTATTTATAACAATAAACCAAGATATAAGCAATTTTCCAAACAAACAATCATTGAGAAGTGACTAAATGAGATAGATGGCAGTTGGGACTATATATAACTGCAAAAGATAGGCCATTCTGATATGCTCTTCACCGAACTCAATTTCATTCCTACCAAGAAAGCAGCCATAGATATACTCACAAACTGTACTATGCCAACTGACTCATAGCATCCAGCACCAATGACCTTTGAAATTACAATTTGGCTGACGAAACTACACAGTTGATGACATTATTTGCTCTTGTTGTTCTTACAAATCAAGTTATTTGTTCATCAAGGAAAAAAAATCATATAGTATTTGCTTTTCAGCAACATCTCTCATCAGCTGCACGATATTCTTAAGACAGAACTGTATTTCTATTAAGCATTAAAAGTCATTATCAGTGCATCAAATGGGCTCTTATACTGGCTATATAAGAAAATCCAATGTCTCCAAAAGGCGAAAAACTTGAGCTTTTCTCAAAGGGAAACAAATATAAAGCATCATATAAATACAAATTATCTCTTTAACTATTAGCCTGACAAGATAAATGGGAAAATTCAGGAGAGAAATTAACAAATACAAAGAAAGATAGATTCATTACTTTGATCCATGCGTGAAAGAGCTGATGTGTTCAGAGCGTTAAAGTCCTCAGTGTATAATCAACCGACAAGATTCCTGCTTCAAATCATACCTCCGATTCAGTTTTAGAGGCGATACATAATCACCATTTTGTAGAAAAAATACAAAGAACAATCCCAATTCAGTGAAAAATTGATCCATGATGATCACAACCGGCTACGCTGGCAGCAGGTAAGCTTATGATCCATCTTAAGATAGAGTTCATGAATTCAGCTAAAATTGGAAATTATCCAAAAAAATAAAGAACAAAGAAGAAAATTTGACAAAAAAAAATCAAACGCGCCAAAATCTAAAACAAAAATTCCAATAAAAAGAAAAAAAAAAGTTCAAAACGCATAATCTTGAAAAATCAAATAAGAAATAAACAATATTAAACAAAAAAAAGGGGAAAACTTGCCGGTGATGTGATGAGCTGGAAAACTTCTGGAATCCTCTGTTTGAAAACAGAGCGAAAAAGTTTACACCTAATTTATGTCTTTTCCATTATAAACAATAATTTATGGCGGAAAATTATGGAAAAATTAAGGTTTATTTCTCTCCGCTTGTCTTAATTTATTATTATTCTTATCATCGTAATAAAAATAAACATGCTTTTTTATTTTTCCACTTTATTTGAGTGCTACCTTGAAAATTATTTATTTTTATTGATTGGACCACATGTAAAATGACAACTAAACCCTTGTTCTTTGACTTTGGCTGTCTCCGTAGTTGGTACTCGGTAGTAGGTAATATTGGATTCTTTTTCAATAGTAAATTGTAAATTACTAGAATTTAAATTTTAAATTTATTAAATATTATTTTTAAAAATAAATATATAAATTAAATTTCAATGCGATGCTATTGGATTTTATTGCTAGTTCTGGTTAATAATTTTGGACCCCAATTGGCTGGCAAACGTCAAGGCCCTTCAAAGATTATGTACAGAGAAAAATGTCATGAAAAAAAAAAAAAAAATGAAGGCCAAAGCCTTATATTTTGAGGCCTATGTACTTTTCCTGAAGTATTCACCATTACTTGTTTTTTTTTGTTTCATTATGAATTTATCAAAAAATATTACAAAGTCCTAACAATTCACTTGGAAAATAAACCCCAATAAATTAATTTTATTGGCAACTAAATCTAGATGTTACTATTAAAAAGATTGAACGAAATTTTAAAATTTCATTTTAATTTTAGCTTAACATGGTTAACTTTGCGTTGCAAGTGTCAAATTCGTGGTAGTTACGAATAGAAGTTAGAGGAGATCCATCATCAACAACCCATCTGTCGGAGAAACCAAGAATAAAAAGGAAGCAAACACGTTTGATTCGGCCAAATAATTTCCTGGAAAGTTGGGAAAACTGTTGTTTATTAGAAGGAAAATGGGAAAAGAAGAAAACCTCAAACTAAGGAAGAAGGTCCACTGCGATTATTATTTTGCCAATTGCTAGGTCGGTATAACAAAAAATCGCATTTGGGGCAGTCAAACATTGTATTTAGCCGTGATTTAAGGATGAACATGGAACTTTTTGGTAGGAAAATGTAGAATTAGCTTCAAACCAAATTTTGTTGGTAAATAATTATTTGAATTAATTTATGTAATTATTTCTTAAAAATAATATTTAATAAATTTAAAATTTAAATGTTAATATTTATATTTTTTATTTTCTATTTACCACCTCATTTAAAAAAAAAAAGAGATAGTTCCCCTTCCAATACTCCCCTTTTATTAATCTTAAAATAAATTCTAATGAATTTTTAGAATAAATAAAATAATTACCATAATCCTTAAAATATTGGTGCGTAGATGTAATGCTTTAATACATTCCTTTGTATTTCTAACTTGATAAAGATTGGACAAGCTTTTAGATGTTCCTCCCCCAATACGTCCGACCGACCATTATTCGAAGCTACAGCCCATAAGCAAAGAAGAAAATGTCCAAGCCTAAATCAACATATCTTAATCCAAATGATAAAAAGTTCAATATTTTTTAAATAAAATTTTAATTTTGAGTTTTATAAATAAAAAAATAAATTTAAAAAAATTTATTTTATTATAAGATTCGATCCGATTTTAAATTAATCAAAACTTAAAATAATTATTGAGAATTTCAAATAAAAAAAATGTCTAGATTTAGCTCTCTCAAAGTTAAAAAAAAAAAAAGTAAAAAAAAAATCTAAAATTATAATATTTGATTTAATTTAATTTAATTTTTTATTTATGTTGAATTAAATTAAAATATTAAATATATATATTAAATTTGAATCAAATTTTAAATTAAAAAATAGATAATAAAAAATAAAAAAATTTAAATTGAATCAAATTATATATATTTAATTTTTATAAAATAAAAAAATAATTTTATTTTAAAATTTATATAAATATATTAAAATAATATATAAATTTAAAAAATATTGTAATTTAAAAATTAATAAATACAATTGAATAAATAAAATTTAATTTGAACCAATTTAGATCAAATAAAAATTTAAATTGAATTAACATCGAATTTTAAAATTTTATAATATTATATAATATTAAAAAAAAAACAAATTACATTTAATCCAACCCCGTATCACCCTCCATCTAATTCCATCCATTCCTAACATGGAAAGTCTTTTTCTTGGATTTTGTCGTACCGCCTCTCCTTTGCACCGACCACAATTCTAGCCTAGCCTTGTATGGATCCAGGTGTCTCTGGAACGCCACGTTCAGCATACTCGAAAACCGAAGAATAAACAGTTTGAAAAACAAACGCTGCTTTTGGGACACGTTCCAATAAACTTCTCTTCGCTTCTATTGTATTTCTCTTCCTTTTTCTCTTTGTAAAGCAAGAATTCCGACACCCTTGTTTTTCTCTGTCTTTGTGTTGCGTGAGTTTACTAGGAAAATTTAAGATGGGAGATGGTCCCATGGGAGTAGAAGCAGAAGCATCAACAATTAACGATCATGGTAGCAGCGATGATCATAGAAACGAGGTGGATATTTACCCTCTAAGTTGTTACTATTTTGGATCCAAAGAAGCCATTGCTTTCAAGGATGAAACTCTGTATGATCGTATTAATAGGATGAAATCCAAGTACTTTACCACATCTCTTTTTCCCCCATGTAGAATTCGATTGGGTTATTTTTATTTGCCAAAATCTTTGTGGGTTTGTCACTCTTAACTTTTTATTTTCCTAGTTATGCTGCTTATGGATTGAGGACTTCTGTAGAAGCAGTTATTCTGGTTGGTTCTTTTTCTGTACTCTCTTTCTGGATTGGTTTAATCTTAGTCACTGTTCTTCTTATGGTTATATTTAGAAGGTTTGAATAACTAAAAATATGTTGCATATTGTTTAAATTTTGAAGGAGTTGCATAGTTTTAGGTATAGCAAGAAGTTGTTCTCTGTCCCGTGCTTAGTGATGACTGATGATTGACTATATATAGGGGATTTTACTGAAGAATTAGTCAAAAAGTTATCGAATTTAGATAGTTCAATGCTGAAACTAATCTTATATAAGAATTCTTGAAAGTGAATTCCAGTCTATGGCAAACTGTTAGTCAATTACCAAAGAGGCGGCTTCTGGAGGTTGAGAACAACGATTTTTAGGTGTTTTCCACATGGTGCACCACTTGTAATGTTGTGAGAAGGCAAACTTGTTAGTTCTGACCAGACAATTGTATATGTTTCATGCAAAATTAGTCCCATGGGGATGTATTAGTTTAGTTATTCTTTTTCAAATGTTTTAAGCAATGTCTTTTAATCAGGTTGAATTGTTCAAACACCCTCATTTGTTGCTGCTGCAAGTTAGAAATTCCATCTTTAAGCTTCCTGGTGGTCGTTTGAGGCCAGGTGAATCAGGTAACTTGCTAGTTTTATTAAACCGTCTTACAAACTTGAATTTGGTTAGGTGTATCATCCTTGAGCTGCAGGGCATTCTTCTAACGGTTCACTGAACTAAGATTGAGCTGAATTTCCAGATACCGATGGGCTGAGACGTAAGCTTTCTAGGAAGCTTTCTGCCAATGAAGATGGCAATGAAACTGAATGGGAGGTAAAGCAGTTTTTTCCCTCATTTGTATTGAAGGTTTTTTGTGACATGGTGTGAAAATTCTCATGTTCTTAAATATTTAGGTGGGAGAATGTCTTGGCATGTGGTGGCGGCATGATTTTGAAACATTGTTGTATCCGTACTTGCCACCCGATGTAAAAAAGCCTAAGGTAGTTGGTACCTTAATACTGCTTCTTTTGCAGTGCTATACCTTTCTCAGTTCTTATGTTAATCTCATTGTATAGGAGTGCACCAAACTCTTCCTTGTGAGGTTGCCAGAGAGTCGAAAATTTATTGTTCCCAAAAACCTGAAATTGCTTGCAGTTCCACTGTGCGAGGTTCACGAAAATCACAAGGTAC
Source organism: Durio zibethinus (assembly GCF_047325235.1). Lineage (NCBI taxonomy): Eukaryota > Viridiplantae > Streptophyta > Magnoliopsida > Malvales > Malvaceae > Durio > Durio zibethinus. The sequence goes on from NC_143167.1 coordinate 33,698,161, forward strand.
AATTGAACACTACTATTGGAATAAATAAATGGTGCTTGGACATTCAATCAAGACTAAATAATACCGTTTTGTTATATGTAACGTTTGATGCAATTTCACTGCTATTTTTTGGATGTTACTTTGACAAGTTCATTTTGGATATCAATACATAACCTTCTTTTTAGGGTAGCTTCATTATGATGTCCTCGTATTTATAATTTATGCTACAAACTTGTTTGTTCATGGTGTAAGATTTTCACTGGAGTTTTACATGTTGCTTATGCTTTTTGATTTTTAATTTTTGTAGACATATGGACCGATAATATCTGGAGTGCCACAGTTGCTATCTAAATTCTCCATCAACATTATTGATACTTAGAATATGCATGTTGACCATACCGAGTGGGATTAAGGTAAAATTACAGAGATTTGATAGAAGTTTTCAATCTTGGGCTTGTAATTTTCATTAAATTTCGAAACACACTTGTATATACCATAGTTTGCTTACTGGAAGTGATACATTACATAACATTGAGCTCAACAATATTAAACTTATCTTCACTTTTGTCTTTTTATTTATTTTTTAATTCCTTTTCCATAATGTTTCACTCACTAACTTTATGAGTTGAATTGTAAATCAACAAGTTCTCCTTAACCTTTTTTTTTTTTTTTTTTTAAGATTTAGCTGCTGATAGAACAAATTTTTGTTGGCATTTTACTTTGCAAAGTATTAGCTCACTGATTTTAGGGTTTAGCCATGGTAGAAGTACATATCTATCTGGCTATATTGAGTAAGACCAAAGTTTCTGGTAAAAGCCATGTCTTATAACATATACCCTCTTTGATGGCGGGGAAGTCAAGTTCAATGAAAAGAACTTTGAAGGAGAGAGGGATGAGACCTGAGAGCTCTTCATTAATCTTTTAACCGATAATATCAAGGAAAACTATCATTCATAATTTCATATGCATCAGACTCAAAATTCATAGGCAAGCTCCACTCAAAATAAGTATGTCAGACAGTTTGAAAGATTCTCGCAACAATCTGATAAAACCAACCAACCTGTGAACTGAAAACAATCACTCTTTTATGGGATTCTGTTTGATTCCCCCTCTGAATTCTGCACTTTGATAGATTGTGATCCTCCCTTGTTGCCAGGCATCCAAGGGGCAAAGTGAGCCATCTTGCCACTTTTTGAGAGTTTAGCCAAAATTAGGTTCCTGCTATGATCCAAGGATTCCGTAGAGGACTGAGGCAGCCAAGTGGTCCCATATTCATTAATGGTAAACTAGTAGATTTGATGTTTTGCAGGTTTCAAGCGGATTCATTGAACAATTCAAAGAACGCGATTGAAATTAACTTGCAATAATTGCATCCAATATGTTCCTGTTTTCCTTAGCTATAAGCTGTGCATGATTCTGGGTGGACTTTATACTGCAATTGCTGTAATTATGCATCTTTTTTATTAGCAAGTGACGTGCTTGATGAAACCAAACCAGGAGGATTGCTTAACAATTTTTGGCTACCAAACACGAGACAATAAAATGTGATGGTTGAGAAGAAAAAACAAGAATAATTTATGGGCTACCAGAAACCGCAACTACTAAATTGCCTGGCCTTCCATCTAGTCGGCTGTTGCCTGCTATCCCGTCACTAGGCGAGCAACTTGGTACTGCTTAATACCTCTCCAAGCCGTTTGCTGCATTATCCGTTATCCCCACAAGTGAATCGCCATAAAGATGACCTTATACTGTTGCCAGTGTGACAGAGACTCAACTTTAAGCCCACATTCATCAATATCCAAAGCGGCCAAAATAAGAAAGGCCAAAGCCGTCTTTTTCTGACTTCCATAGTCAATAACCGGCCAGCTAAAATATAGAACTTTTTGTTGTCTTCTCCCTATGATCAAACTAATCTTTGCGGAAAAATAAATAAAAGCCTGTCGTGTTATTTCACCGATCATTGTGGACAAACAGTGAAGAATGTAATTGGAGAATGGAAAATATTTTTATATATATTTAAAAAAGTAATGGTCAATCATTCACGTCATTATCATGGTGTGTAATATGATTAATCTAAATTTCTGTAAAAATGACAGTAATCCTACTTATATGTTTGGTTCAACTAGCTTCAGTCAAAATTTTGTGAGATAATTTGCGAATTGTCATATGATTTATTGGTGAAAATTTGAACTCTCAATTAATCACTATGAAAATGAATTTAAAAACTTGAATAAATTTATTTACTTTTGATAAATAATAAATTTCTTTTTAGACTATGAAGTATGAACTGTTTGCTAAAGCAAGTTTTCAACTACTACTTCTCATGAACCATGAATAAGCCAGCTTGGTTTTAGACTTGTAAATTTTTTTAATGTTTCACATTTATAGAAATTTATTTTTATTTCAAAAATTACAGAAAGGTAATCTTTTATTGGATATATGTGCAAGAGAAAAAGTAAACGGGAAGTCAGGTTATATTATGGCAGAGACTGGTCTCTGCTCTTTGGTCTTTCTCCATCTATACCAACCATTAAAAAATCTCCACTGGTTTTCTTCTCTCTTAATAAATCCACTTTAAAAACAAAGCGCAAAATCAAAATTATTAAAAAAAAAACCCTCTTTGCCAACGAAAGGAAAGGAAAGCAAAGAGGAAGAAAGAAATGATGAAGAAAGGAAAGGGAATTTTAAACCCTAATTTGAAGATCTCTCTTCTTCCTCCAGCCGAGAGCTCCTTCGCCAAATTTCTGTAATGATAAATAAGTATTATGTCCGCTCACTCTAATTTTCTACTTTTTTTTAAGGTCTGATCTTGGTGATTAATTTTTCGTGGCAGAACCGAAAGCGGTACATTCAAAGACGGCGATCTCCTCGTCAACAAAGACGGAGTTCGAATTGTTTCTCAATCCGAATCTGTAGCTGTAAGACGGCGATCTCTTCATTTTAAAAAAATTGTTTTTCATTGTTCAGATTCTTTAACTTTTTATGCATCTCTCGGTGGCTCTTGACTAAAAAGATTTTACCACTAGAGAATTTCTTAATTGATGAAAACTTTTTCTATTATTAAGCTTGATTTGTTAAAATTTCTTGTTTAAAAATCTTAATTTGTCTCTGTTTTTTCTTGGTTTTAGCCTCCGCCCATTAAGCCATCAGAAACTGACACGGATGATCAGTTGAATTTAGATGATATAGATGCGATTAAAGTTATTGGCAAGGGTAATGGTGGAATTGTGCAATTGGTCCAACACAAATGGACTGGCCAATTTTTTGCATTGAAGGTATATATCCAAGAGCCAATTTTAAGTGTTTAACACTTTCTGTATTCTCATGTTTTTTGTTTTTAAAATTTTTCATTGTCTGTTTTTTTGTTAAGCAAGAATTATTGCCTTTTTAACAGCATTTGTATTATTTTATACATATCACCTCTGTGTTAATGAATTTACATTTTGTAATGTTGGCACTTGGAACCTTGTCTTTTTGGGTGCAGAGAACAGGAGTTGGTTTCTTGAACCTTTATTTTTTGTGGCAAAAAAAAAAAAAAAAACCCTTTGATTTTTCTAGTTCCAGTAAAATCCGATGATGCTCTAGTTACAAAAATAGAATTTCAGTGGTTGTTCTGGCTTGTAAAATTAAAGTGCCAGAATCCTGCGGCTGAGGTTATTTGTTTACCTTATGTCAACTCCAGTCAAGGCCTTGATTCCTGGAAACTTATTGATAGGTTTGATCATGATAAATGATGACAAAAAATCTATCCTAAATCATACTTGACAGATGTATTGTGATCTATTTCCATTTATAGAAATGCTGCTGTTGTTGGGTGCACTATGAATTAATGAAGCATGTCCAGCCTTTCTTGATTCTATAGAAGCCATTCTTCTAAAACAGATATTTTTGTTCCTTTTTAAATATAGCCATATAACCATTTTAGCAATAGAATGTGATTTTTAGTTTTGCTTCTCCATGTTGTTCTACAATATTATAAATTCTCACATGTCTTCTTTTATCAGATTATTCAAATGAATATTGAGGAGTCAGCTCGCAAACAGATTGCAAAGGAATTAAAAATAAATCAATCCTCTCAGTGTCCATATGTTGTTGTTTGTTATCAGTCTTTCTATAATAATGGTACCATTTCAATCATCTTGGAGTATATGGACGGTGGATCCTTAGCTGATTTTCTGAAAAAGGTTAAATCCATTCCCGAACCCTATCTTGCTGCAATATGTAAGCAGGTTAGTACATTTGCACTTTGAATTAATTATACTATGTACCAGAATTTCTTGTATTCGTTTTGAAATTCTTCTCATTAATGCAGGTGCTAAAGGGTTTGATATATCTTCATCATGAAAGACACATTATCCACCGAGACTTAAAGCCATCTAACCTGTTAATAAATCATAGAGGAGAAGTCAAGATCACTGACTTTGGTGTGAGTGCAATAATGACAAGCACCTCAGGGCTAGCAAACACTTTTGTTGGCACGTACAACTATATGTCTGTAAGTAATTTACTGTAACAAATAATTATTTTGTGGTGGATAAGGTTATTGTATTCTTATATGCTCAAAACTTTTTAGTTTTTTAATGTCTATTTACTTATTTTGTAGCCTGAGAGAATTATTGGTGGCAATTATGGCAATAAAAGTGACATTTGGAGCTTGGGACTAGTGTTGCTTGAGTGTGCAACAGGTCAATTCCCATATTCCCCACCAGAGCAGGCAGGATGGACTAACTTTTATGAGCTTATGGAACAAATTGTTGAACAACCACCGCCTTGTGCACCTTCAGATCAATTTTCTCCTGAATTTTGCTCATTTATTTCTGCATGGTAAAGATTATTTTTTGAATGAGTTACTTGATACACTAGCCTTAAAAGATGTTCTAGAATGTTTTTGCACTATAATGAGTTATTGAGTTTCTTATTTTAAATTAAAAGTCTTCTTCAATTGGGATTCTGTCAAAAGAGATCATTTATTAGTTTCCTTTTGATATTGGAGAGAGCCTCTGCAATTGTATTTTTTTTTTCTTTCCTTTGGATTTTATAGAATTGTTTGATCATATGAGTTTAAAAAGCCTGGCCTTGGGTTCTTTTTTCCATGACAGTGTAAAGAAAGACCCAAAGGAAAGAAAGTCGGCACATGAACTGCTGGTATGTAAATATCTGGTTTCCTCTATGGCACCTTTTCAAGTAGTAAAAGAAATTGATTATTATCTGTTAAGATGTTTCACATATGATTTTCAATGTGAATACAGGAACTGCCTTTCTTGAACATGTATGATGACTTGGATGTGGACCTCTCATCTTACTTCAACGACGCAGGATCACCACTTGCAACCCTTTAGAACTTATGTGGTATGTCTATACTTGGGTTTGGTGTCATAATTTTCTTATATGGGTTGCTCTGTACTACTTCAGGACTCTGCCTTTGGAATTAAAGTTCACATGCTTTGGCGTGGGACTGTTCACATGATTTTGTAACATATCTATTCAAAAAACTTGTTTTCACTATGATGAGATGAAATTTATCTTGTCTTTTCTTTATATCTAAAGCATAATAATGTAGCTATTAATCATTTTCTTCTCAAGGCTTCTGTCTATTTAGAATCCAAGAATCACTTTTCTGGCTTTTGGGAACTTGAAGATGTTAGAAAAAATAAGTTAAAGAAAGAAAAACTGAAAGAAAGAGTCTAATAAGCAAAGTTGTTTTTGGCTTTGGATACAATGACCAAATTGGTGATGAGTTCTAACAACTATCACCTAATTATACCCTGGGCTATATAGAATATGGCATCATTTTTTTTTCCAGATCTTCCAATATTTTCATGCATAATGCAAGATTATAAGGTCATATTTGATACACAAGATTATGATAGGATAGGATAAGATGATATTATGAATAGGATTAGATTAAATAATGTCATCCTATTTTGTGTTTGATGTATGCAAGGATCATGATAGGGTAATTTATTTATTTATTAAAATTATCCTTCCTCAAAGTTTATACAATTTAAATTATTGTAATTTTTAAGGGTATAATTAGATATGTAAGTTTAATCCCAAGAATTAAAAGTAATCCTCTCAACTTGGGGAGGATTGAATAATCCTATGCCAAGAGGATATTAATCTTCCTTACAATTCCTATCCCTCTATTCAGATGCAAATTGAATATGATATAGGATGATTATCATCTTATCCTATCAATAATGATTATCATCATATCTTATCAATAATCTTATGTATCAAACATAACTTAAGTTATTTATTCCATTCTCCTTGAGAGCTCTAGTGATTCTAACTTCTAAGTACCCATAAAGATGGTGTCCCTATCTTGTCATGATGATGGACTAGATATTGGTTGATCAAATTGTTTTATTCTTAATGCATGTTTTCTGCTTTATAATGTTGATCAATTCGATTGCTGCTCAGGCAATGTGTTTGGCGAACTGTGGTTGAAGTTCTTTATTTTTTTTCCCTATAGAATACTTTTGATTTTTTTTTTCCCAAAAGGTAATTATTCATTTTGGCCGCTATCCGTGTGTTTAAATATGGCAGGCACCATTCATGCTTGAGTTGTAATTAATATTTATTACCAGGGGTGCCTTTTAAACTGAAACCAACATTGTCACCTTCTTTTTGGCACAGTTCAGACCAAACAAATAAAATAACTAGTCAGACTCTGAAAGAACGTCAGTAGAAGTTGTAGAAGCAAGGAAGATTTGTAGTTGTGACTAAAGTACAAGACTTATTTGAGCGGCTGTTGTGATGGCGAGGCCCAAAGTTAAGCATCAAAGACTATCATAAAAATTTCTTGCCAGAGGACTACGAGCGCGAGGTACAGCTTGTTGCTGTGTGTTAATGTTTTATAATTAAAAGGAAATGCTGTCATATATTAAGAACAATTTCATAAACTTCCCGAAATAGGAATTGTACTAAATTAGATAATGGAAGTGACAATTTTAACTAGTCTAAATTAGATAATGCATGCACTTGAGTTTGTAATAAGAATGTCTTGACCTTTAGGTCTGGCAAATTCAGGGATCCTTTTATGGCCAGTTTGGTGTCATCTGGTTGATTCTTCAATGAATAATAATTTGGCAATCTTTCCAACAATTATACTACTATGGATGTATAATCATATCCTATAAGACTCGTAGATCTCTCTGCATTGTCTTTTCGTAGAGAGAAGTCCTTTTTCTGAAGAGCCAGGGAGAATGTATCCTAATCTGTTGAGTATGACTCTTGAGCGATGATTTTGAAGAGGACGTTGCAAAGGCTAATTGGACGAAGTTGATGAATATTGACAGGGTTTTCTATTTTTGGAATCAACGCAATTTTCGTATTATTCACTCATCAAAGAGATTTTTCCATTTCAAAAATGTAAACAAAAACGGGTGACTTTTAATTACCGATAATATGCCAATGTTTTGAAAAAAGAAAAAGACATACCATAACGTTCGTGGTTTATGGGATTTGATCGAGTGCGTTTGTTTAATTCATCGATGGACTTCCTGACTGGGAGTTCTGCAAGTTAAAAGTTATATATCTCATTTGTTACTTTGGGTTCCACTGCCTCTAAGATTCCTTCGAAGCGATTGTTTCCTTGGGACTGAAATGGGGTCGGAAAAAAGATATTTTTTCTTAAATATATCTTTTGAAAGCAATGTTCACTCAAGTTATTCGTCATATTTATCTCTTATTACTGGAGTCCTTTACATCGGTTTGGTAAAAAGTTTATACTGCCGCTGGGACATAGACAGGTCAACAGTCAACCCAATCTTAAATCCGGTGTGAACAAATTCCAGCTGGCTCAACTTGCCCAACTTGCGGTGTTCTAATCTTTTATTAAGCGTCCAATTAAAACTAGTGAAAAAAAAAAAAAAAGGAACCCTTACCAGGAGGCACTAGCTGCTGTCCCTGTATTGCAAATTTGCAATGGTTTGTTTGACTGCTATTAGCAATTAGGTTGAAGTTTTTCATTTGCTTTCTCCTCTCATAGCTTTCTGACTTTTGAGATCGAAAAAGATTCATGGATTGGCTGAGTCCAATACTGGACATTGGAACTCGCTTGTGTGATTGCAGTTCCAAGCATATGGCCTACATCTACAATCTTGAAGAAAATCTTCAAAAATTGCGAACGGAAAAGGATGCACTCAACCGCCGCAGCCATGACGTACGACGCAGGGTGGAAGACGCTGAGCAACAACCACGAATGAGGCGTTCGGAGGAAGTGGAACTGTGGCTGACAAGTGCAGAAACCATGGAAAATGAAGTAAATGTAATTATTCAAGAAGGCGATCGAGAACTGTCAAATAAGTGTGTCGGAAGCGGCTGCCCTAAGAACCTAAAGTCGAGCTACAAGATTGGGAAGCGAATCATTAAGAAGATAGATTCTGTGATGGACCTAGTGCATAAGGGTGAGCCTTTCTCTTCAGAGTCGGCCGTTGTGGTGAGGCTGCCACGTATGCGGCTCCTGATGCCTTTGTGGCCTGTGGAAAACACTGTTGGCGTTGACTCTACAGTTGAAAGGATATGGAAACTTATTGAGGATGAAAATGTTAGAGTTATTAGATTATGTGGAATCGGAGGTGTTGGAAAAACGACCCTCTTGAAGAAAGTTAGCAATGAATTCCATAGGCAGAGCCATGATTTTGAAGCTGTTATTTGGGCCCAGGTCCCCAGACAAGAGGAATATATAGAGAAAGTTCAAGAGGTGATTAGGAAGAAATTGGACATCCCAGATGCCACATGGAATCAGTGTTCAGGCGAGGACGAGAAGGGGGCTCAGATATCTAGTGTCTTGTATGGTATAAAGTTTGTGCTATTGTTGGACAATGTATGGGAGCAGTTCGACCTTCTAAAACTGGGCATCCACCTGTGGAATGATCAAAATCAGTCCAAAGTAATATTTACAGCCCGCTCACTAGGGTTGTACTTTGACATAGAAGCTCAAGTGACAATCGAAGTTGAGTGTTTACCCCCTAAGGAAGCCCGGAGTTTATTTAGGAGGACGGTTGGTGAAAGTATACTAAGTAGGGATCCAGATCTCTCGGAGTTGGCAAATACTTTTGCTAGAAGGTGTGGAGGGTTGCCACTTGCTCTCCTCACTGTTGCTGGAGCCATGGCTTGTCGGAAAAATCTTCGTGAATGGCGTCACACAATTGAGCTGTTACATACCAACCCATCAGAGATTGCAGGTATGGGGGCTTATGTGTTTCCTCTTCTCAAGTATAGCTATGATAACTTGAACGAAGCCACAGCTCAAAACTGTTTTTTGTATTGTTCCATATTTCCAGAGGATTATAACATTAGAATAGATGAACTTATTGATCTCTGGATAGGAGAAGGTTTCCTAGATGGACCCAATCCATACGATCAGGGAGAATTTATGGTCGGGACATTAAAGCTCGCGTATTTACTTGAAAGTGATGAAACTAAACATTGTGTTCGGATGCATGATGTAATCCGTCACATGGCTTTGTGGCTGGCCCGGGATCAAGGAAAAAAGAAGAACAAGGTTTTGGTAGAAAAAAGTGGAAGGATTACAGATCAGGAACTCACAAAATGGGAAGAGGCGAATTGGATTTCCTTGTTTGGCAGTAGTAGTAGAAAAGTGAACATAGATCGCTCACCATCTTGCCATTATCTCTCAACTTTGCTCTTAAGAGATGCACAGCTGGAATCATTTCCCAGTGGATTCTTTGACTCTATGCCTGCTTTGAAAGTTTTGGATTTGTCAGGTAATGGAAACTTAGTTGAGTTACCTTCCAATATTGGAAATGTGACAACTTTGCAATATCTTAATTTGTCATTAACAAGCATAGCAAGGTTGCCTACTGCCCTTAGAAATTTGAGAAACCTCAGGTGTTTGCTATTAGATTATACTATGAATCTTAAATGGATTCCAAAGGAGGTGATATCTAATCTTTTACTCTTGCAAGTTTATAGTAAAATAAATGGAGTTACGGAGTACTTTGGCTCAGTGGAAGTTATGCCTTACGATGAAATTGCTTTTTTAGAAGTGTTGGAGTGTTTGAATCACATAAATAAAATAGGTATCACTATATTTGGTGCCTCTTCTCTGGAAAAAATATTGAAATCCTACACTTTACGGAGTTGCATTAGAAAATTAATGTTCATGGAATGTATCAGCTTGGTTTCGCCGTATTTTACAGAAGACTTGAGCAATCTAGAAAGACTTGAGATGTTTCGTTGCAGTTCACTCAAGGAGTTCAGACTATCAGAACAGTGTAAACTTGGCAACCTTAGTAAGGTATACATAGGAGTTTGCCCACTGTTGTTGAACCTTAATTTTCTCGCATCTGCTAGAAGCCTTGAGATGCTTACAATTCTTGACTGTGAGTTGCTGAAGGAAGTTACAAGTGAGAACATGGCATTCCCTCGGCTGAAAACTATTTCCTTGACTCGTCTGCAAAATCTGAAAAGCATCTGTCCATCACCCAGGTGCTTTCCTTTTCTGTTGGAAATTGAAGTATCTAAGTGCCCATGGTTGAGGCAGCTTCCATTTGACTTGGAAGGCGCAAATTTCTTACAGAAAATTAGAGGAGAAACAGAGTGGTGGAATGGTTTGATTTGGGATGATGAAGCCATTAAGGATGCTTGTCGCTTGAAATTTGTATCCACCCCATTCGAGCTCTTACAAGGAAAGAAAGATCAGGCTTTCACCAAGAAGTGAGTATATGCTTTTGTTATTGATGAATTTAAGTATTACTATTATTCTTTCAACAAATGAGGAAAAAAGATTTACGACCATAATCTCACACACTCAAGTGAGATGGTTTGCTTTTACTATTTTTGCATGAGAACTAGGTATAATCTATGGATTAGAGGGGCTGTTATTGAATTATATATGCCTAATTCATTCCTTGGTGATGAAATTCATTGCAGAATCTCCAAATTTCCGCAATGATAATAGTTATTATGTCCGCCCATTCAAAATTTCTACTTTATTTTTCCTTTTTTAATTTTTTTAAAGTTTGATTTTGGTGATGAATTTTTCATGGCAGAACTGAAAGCGGTGAAATCAAAGGAAGGTTTGAAATTTTCAATGTAGATCTACTTGACATTGCAGTAACCGTAAGATTTTGCAATTTTCTTTTTCAAAGAATTTGCTTCTTTCTTTTTAAATGTTTTTCATTGTTTAGATTCATTTACTTTTTATATATCTAATATATAAAATGCTCTTGATTAAAAAGTATTACCAATTGATGAAGACTTTTCTATTATTAAGTTTGATAATTTTTTTTATAAATTTCATGTTTCAAAGATCTTATTTCTCTCTTTGTTTTTTTGGTTTCATCCTCCACTTATTAAGCAGTCAGAAACTGCCATGGATGATCAGTTATATTCAGAAGATATGGATGAAAATGACACAGACAATCAGTTGAATTTAGAAGATGTGGATGAGACTGACACGGACAATCAGTGGAATTTAGAAGATATGGATGAGACTGACACGGACAATCAGTTGAATTTAGAAGATACAAATGTGATTAAAGTTCTCGGCAAGAGTAATGGTGGAATTGTGCAATTGGTACAACACAAATTGACTCGCCAGTTTTTTGTATTAAAGGTATATAACCAAGTTTTAACACTGTTTATATTTTCAGTTTAGTTTTTTCTTTTCATTATCTGTTTTTTGCTTCAGTTTATCTCTCTAAGCAGCATGGTTTAAGGAATAATTATTGTTTTTTCAACATCATTTCCACAAGTTCATATGTATCACCTCTATGGTAATGAAATTAAATATCTTGAATGTTACTGGTTTTAATGTGTTTTATTCCTTTTGAGCTCCATGTAAATTTTGAGTTCTGACACTGTCTCTTATAGCAGATCATTCAAATCAATATGGAGTCAACTTGCAAACAGATTGCAGAGAAATTGAAAACAAATCAATCCTCTCAGTGTCCATATGTTGTTTATTATCAGGCTTTCTGTAATGATGGTGCCATTTCAATCATCTTGGAGTATATGGATGGTGGATCCCTAGCAGATTTTCTGAAACAGGTTAAATCCATTCCTGAACCCTATCTTGCTGCAATATGTATGCAGGTTGGTACATTTGACCTTCGAATTAATTATAGTATGTATCAGATGCTTTGGTGTGCATTTTAAGATTCTTTTTCATTAATGCAGGTGCTCAAGGGTTTGATTTATCTTCATTTTGAAGCACATATTATCCACCGGAACATAAAGCCTTCCAAGTTGTTAATAAATCATAGAGGGGAAGTCAAGATCACCGACTTTGTGGTGAGTACAAGACTGACAAGCTCTTCAGGACGAGCAAACACTTTTGTTGGCACATACGACTATATGTCTGTAAGTAATTTATTTATTCATGCTGTATCAAATTATTTTTTTTCTGATGGCTAGGTGTATCTTATTTGTTCTAATCTTATAGTTTTTAATTTCTAATATTTGTTTCTTCTGTAGCCAGAGAGAATTGTTGGAGGCAGTTATGGCATTAAGGCTGACATTTGGAGCTTGGGGCTAGTGTTGCTTGAGTGTGCAACTGGTAAATTCCCGTATTCCCCACCAGATCAGGCAGAAGTATGGTCTAACTCTTATGAGCTTATGGAATGTATTGTTGAACAACCACCACCTTGTGCGCCTTCGGATCAATTTTCTCCTGAGTTTTGCTCATTTATTTCTGCATGGTAAGGATTATAGTTTGAATAAGCTACTTGATGCACTTGCCTTAAAAGGTTTTCTAGAATAGTTTTGCACCATATCAAGTTATTGAGTTTTGTTCTAAATTCAAAATGTTTCTCCAAAGTGGCATTCTTCCATAGGAGATCATTTCTTACTTTTTTACATTACATCCTTTTGATACTCTGGAGGTCGCATCTTCAATTTGTATTTTCTTCACTTGGACTTTCTAGAATTGCTTGATTACATCCTTTTGATACTCTGGAGGTAGCATCTTCAATTGGTATTTTCTTCACTCTGACTTTCTAGAATTGCTTGATCTTACATGCTCACCAAGGTCAGTTGTTGGTTCTTTTATCTATTACAGCCTGCAGAAAGACCCAAAGGAAAGGAAGTATGTCCATGAACTATTGGTATGTAAATATCTGCATTCATTTGTGGCCTCTTTATTTTCAAGTAGAGAATTTCTGCTAAATGGATGCTTCATGTATAATTTTTTATCTGAATCCAGGCACTGCCTTTCTTGACCATGTACGATGATGTGGATGTGGACCTCTCATCCTACTTCAGCAGTGCAGGATCACCACATGCAACCCTTTAGAACTTATTTGGTATGTCCATGCTTGGGCTTTCTTATATTGAGCCTTCTGGGTCGCTCTGTACTATTTCTGAACTCTGCCTTTGGAATTAAAATTCACATACTTTTTTGTGGCGTTGGTCACGGGATCTTGCTGCTTATCTGTTAAAAACCCTTGTTTTCACTGATAAAAAAAAAAAAAAAAAACTCTGTTTGAAGTTCTTTATATCACTTTTCCCCTAAAGGATATTCTTGAAAAGAGAACGGTTTTTCCTCAAAAACTAATTGTTCATGTTTATAGTTTAATCTATGTGCTTAAAGATGATCACAAAAATCATGCTTGATGTGTACTTAATACTTACCATGGCTACCATATGAAGTGAAACGGACACTGAATATTTTTTCCCCTCTTTTTGCCACAGTTCAGACTGAACAAATAACATGTCAGACTAAAAAAATTGGAGGATCTAAAGTTGTAGACGTGTGAAAGATTTATAGTTGTCATTGTGACTGAAGTGAGGAACTTATTTGAGCTTCTGTTCTATGACTGAGGCCCAGAGCTTTTGAAGCATTCAAGGATTCTCAAAAAATGTTGGTAGTGACAGGGGACTCGGATTGCAAGGATCAGCTTGCCCGTGTGTTAATTGTTTCATTATCAGATAGTAATGCTTGTCATATTTCATCAAGAACAAAAAATAATTGTATAAACTTGCTGGAAAAGGACTTGTACCGGACTAGAGAATGGAAAATGACCAAAATTTGGCTTGCCTATTTCAGTTTCAATTGTAATAAATTCTGTTAAGATGATGTGAACTACAGTTGTGCTGGTGCATTTGGATGCATGAACATTGGATCCTCTAATTTACCATGGTTTGACACTCTGGTCTTTAAGGGTCTTTTAACCACCAGATAGCTAATCCACATTGATATGGTTGGTTATCTGTAATCTGGTTGATTCTTGAATGAATAATAATTTGATAATCACCCTTTTCACTGAGAAAAATGATATCATCCCACATTTTGATTTTGGTTGCTCATGATTTAGGTGTGCCAAACCAAGTTGATCGAGCTAGCACGCTTGTTAGGGCACTTGGCTTTTTTTTTTCTTTCTTGATGTGTATTCTGGAACTTGATTTTTCCCCACCGTGAGGGTCTACGATTTACTAAGCAATTAGATTTACTAACTTCAACCATCACGTCATTGGATTTACGACTATTAATGGTGGCTGATAAATTTAGAAGGTAATTTCGTATATTGCATGCTTTAGTATACAAAGATACTGTCACATTACAATAAGCCCAGGTGAAAAAGTTAAAAGGGCAAAATCATGTATTTGTTTAAATCATTAAACAAAAGGATACTTTCGACAGCATACAACAATGTCAAAAATTACAAGACAGCTCAATGTTGGGTTTTCTTCTTAAATCTTCTTTGAGCTTTTAGGTCCACTACGATGACAGTGATATTGTCTTTGCTTCCTTTGCTAAGAGCAAGCCTTGAGAGGTACTCTGCTGCAGCTTGAGCTGCAGGGTCAACTCCCTCACCCCTTCCTGCACGCAATTTATCACCATGCTTTTTATGCCAAAGAAGGATTTGTTTTCGTGCAACTTGGCAAGCTTCCTCGTTGGTAATGACATCCCATAAGCCATCACTGGCTAAGATAAGACACTCATCTTGTTTTGCTCGAGGAACAAACATAACTTCTGGATCTGGAATAATCCATGGTTTTAAGTATCTGTCACCTGAGGAGGATGATAAGAGATGATAATCAAATGATATAGAATTATAAATCAAAATGTTTTAACTACAGCAATGCTAATATATACCTTGACATGGCAAGAACACCAAAAACACGAGATCCATTCCATTGTATGACCTTGCCTCCTGCAGCTTCTATCCTTGCATGTTCATCTTCTCTATCAGGCTGTAAAAGAGGTAATATGATCATCAATGTCTCTGAAATTAGTAAAAAAAAAAACTAAAAATAGGAGAACATGTCTTACTTTGTGGTCTACAGACAATGGCATGGGAAGTTTTCCACGGTAGAGAAGTGCCCTTGAATCGCCACAATTGGCAACAATTATTTGTGTTGAACTAACAATTGCAACTAAAGCAGTAGAACCAACAGTTTCAGGGGCAAAATGTTCACGATCAGTCTTGGTCCCATCAGTGCCTCTATCAACTTCTGCGATCTAAGCATCGACTTTGCCGAAAGAATTGGCGAATGCCTTCTTCCATTGTTCCTGCCAGTCGTGCCCAATATTTCCATCATGAATACATGCTTTTGCAATTTCTATCTCCTCGGCCAAAGCCAAATGCATACGTTCCTGGCAGTAGTTTGCAATCTATGGGAAGAAATAATCTTGATTATATAAACATACTTGGAAAATAAAAAGATAGAAACTAGGAGAAATAGAGGAGGAGGCCATGAAGTTTACCTGACAGCCTCCATATCCATCGTACACACCATAGAAATGAGCAGTTAATTAGCTTAGACTGTGATTCATTCCCTTTGTTATGCTCTCAACTTTCATCATTTGAGTAGGAATTTGCAAAAATCGAGGTATAGCCACAACAGAATCTTCCATCTCTGGTCTCTTACCACAAATGGATGTAAATCCCCAAAGGGGTATGTAATTTAATTCGAAGAGACACTGGCTTTCAGTTTTTCTTATCTTCTTTTGCTGTGGCACCTCAAGAAATGACTCGGTTGATTTTGGATCAGACTCATCAGACCTATTGCCATCATCCCCAGCAAGATCCACTGCTACCCTCTTGACATCTTGAACATCATTAGTATTTCTTTCCTCGACCAGAGTTGTTGATGAATTTCTCTCAGAATTAACCTCTAAAGCTGAAACTTCCTCAACAGATACGCTGCTGACATCACTAGCTACAGATTGAGAACATGAATATTCATGATCGCCGCTGAATGATATGGATCCATCTTTTTGACTTCCCTGATGATTGTATTCTCTAGAAATACAACTATCCTCAGTTTCAATTTCATTTGACAAAATGGCTCCGTCATCTCCCCTGCTACCTTCACGTGGAGATAATGGTGCTGTATTTTCTCTGTATGAACAAGCACCTAAGTTTCCACCAGGAATGAACTGGCAAGGTTGATTCGACTTGTTTTCCGAGGGTGACAACAAACCTGCCTTCTCTGCAATTAGCTTACACCCAGTAATGTCCATTTGTATCATCGTTCTCGAATCATTACATATCACGTCACCTAGCCTGACGGCACACGGACCAGCAATTGCTTTAGATATCTCCTCCATGATTCTCTTTTACCTGCAATAATTAGCTCAAACCTCTGAACCTTTCAAAATCGTGCAAGCTATTACTCTTCAAACTATTCAGTCTGGTATAAAGGGATAAATCGTTTGCAATCCAGAAAATGAAATTTCCTACCAAGCCTTATTGCACAAATTTCAGGAAGCCAGACAGTAAGAAGTACTGAAAATTGTCAACGAAAGAAAGCCAGGGTAGACGAAAGTCAAGCTTGTGGCAATCAAAAAACAGAGTAAAATTATAACCTACACTTGGATGCCTCTAGAGCCTATATACGACTTTCATATCTGGACTCTTCTTTGCCTAAAACGACCAAACAGAGCTAGAATAGATGAGAGAAAACCTTCAGTTTCTTCCTTTTAACCAACAACCCTTTTGAAGTTTGATCCGTAGGTAACGAGAAATATAAGAGAATCATACAAATGTTCCTACCCCTAATAAATTCAGTCAAGTAAAAGCACAAGGTGTCATGATAAAGTAACTCAAAATACTTATAGAAAAGACCAGAAAAACACTACCAAAATCTGGTTCCCTGGATCCGAGGCAACTCATTTCAACCTCATGAATCTAGGCGTTTCTCTTTCTCTGAGTTTCTTTCAGCCGTCCACTAAGCCACCCTTCAACCAACCACAGTTAAAAAGGCAAAGCTGAGTCACCAACTAATCTTTCTGTGCTGTTCCAGCTCCAGAAATCTCTGTATAAAACTTGTAAAAAAAGCATTTGAGGAATACTCATATAGAAACTATTTATACAACTTTTTCCTTAAAAGAACACGTTAAAGAATTGTAGAACAAGTGAAACAAGAACAAAGTGCGAAGTAACAGAGTTGCTTACAACTTTGAAACACCACAATGATCAGAGCGGAGGCCAAAAACAGCAAAAAGGAACAGAAAATGGTAGTTGCCAGAAATAGAGAAAAACATAATGCAGCATCACACGTGTCGTTTTGGACAAAGGAACATATGAATGTTAGAGAAGCGAATTAAACTAAACCAAAAATCTGCGTACGTAAGCTCATGACAAAAATTAAAAAAAGAAAGAAAGTTGCAACATCCCATGACAGAAGAATTATTTGGATTATTATTATTATCTTTGTAAGAAAGAAAAGGCCTCAAGTAATTGTGCTGTAGCTTTTGAATATTTGGGGTTTTAAAAGGGAAAAATATGTCAAAGTGAATAAGTGAGTCCAAGGCAGGATTTGCCACGTATCTGGAAATCAGGTTGGTTACCAAAGAGAGTGACGTGCAAAAGTTCATGTTTAGTTTTAGAATTTACAAATTTTAGAATATTTAAGGGAGAGAGAAATGGGGAGACGAAGGTGGGTTGGGTCGGTTCATGAACTGACAATCTTTAACTTTCTTTTTAGATTGGATTCTTTTGTAAAGCAATAGATTTCTGGCCACCCCATCTTACTTTTCGCCGCGTGTAATTTATTTTATCTTCATTTTTGGCATTAGTTGTTAGGATTTATTGGTTTTATTTTTTTCTATTTTGTCTATTATCATTAATTCCGATATTAGACTCGTGAGCTTTTTATATAATTGAAGATGTCTTGATTTAAATTTTAATTATTAAAATTAAAATTTTAATATTTTATCAATAAATTATAAGACAGTTAGATAAACTTTAGAATGGATAACGAATTCTAAATCAATTAAATTTTGGTAAAATAGAAGAACATGAATCGATCCTACTGATTTTAAATTAAATTTTTGATTGGATTAGTTTTAAAATTTTTCCTTTACTAACAATTTCAACAGGGATATATAAAATAGCCTATACAGGCCAGGAGGCCGAATGTTGTTGCCTGAACTGAAACTTCTCTGCATGAGATAGTGTTTTTCCCTGGATGTGTCGAACAAAAATTTCTTCCGGAAGCAGATTTTCCCTGCAAAATGTAAACTAGGAATCTAAAAGCCCTGACCTAAAGCAGCCACATGCTTTACAAGTTTACCCTAAACGGCATTGATAAACAGGTTCTCAAATTTATTGCTATGATGCTTTTTTCAGGATGATGTTGCTTCGTTGGCCTTCTCAAAGGTCCATCCAAAATTTATCTAACCATCGGGGGAAAATTTTATGCTAACAGAAAGCAAAAAGGAGGGTAGTCTCTGAATTGTATACTATGATGAACAGAGAAAACAGACCAACCTCAACAATTTCATTCTTTTTGTTTTGCAACTTGATTCTTGAACATAACATACAGGAATAATTTCACGAAACAAAACAAAATTCATTATATTCAAAAAGTTATCCCTAAACTGAAAAGTGTTGCAAAGCTGGGGGTCAAATCGAATTTCTCAACAAATCTCAGATGTTTACTCCACAATCATTTGGCCCCCAGCAGAAAACCAGCAGGCAGCTTGCGACAGCGTAAATAATTAAAACACAAACCTATGAGACGGTCCCAAAATTTGGACATGAAGTGAAGCACGAAAGGACATTCCAAACGTTATAATGCATTAAAAGCTATAATATGAAAACATTGATGAAGGATGAAGTAATTAGGATACTCGTCTTGAGTTCCAACCTGAAGGTCTTGGCTAGGATAATAATAGAAATTAATTCTCAATACGAATGGGACAAGATTCTTGACAGGCTTATCCCATATATCAAACTTTTTATATAAAGCAAGTTCAGAAACATGAACACTAAATCAAATGTAAGCTTTAAACTGCAGTGGATGAACATTACAGAACATGTGCCTTGATCGCCAAGCCTTCAACATTGTTCTAGAAGTGATGCCTTGGCTTTCAAAAGAAAAAAAGAAAAGAAGATAGATATTTTCTCTTGTAAAATAATTGTAAACAATGTAAAATGCATGGAAAAGTTTACAGCCAAGACTAGAACAAGGCATTCTGGATTTACCTTAGTGGTAATGCAGGTTTAGCAGAATGTGGCGGATGGCATTCTAGCATTCAATCCCAGGTATATGTATCTTGATCAGGAAATCCAAGAGACCAATTTTATCTGCAAACATTTTAGACTTCTACAAGGAGAGAGAGAGAGCAAAGCAAAGCAAAATTAATTACAAATACCGACTTAAAGCATAATCTAGTATCAGTAGGGCAGTAAGAAGTCAGCACCCTAGAAACACAGCAAAAAGAAGCTCGAATTTGAAACAACAATATGAGGTTAATAAATGCAATTGATAAAGATCTTACCATAATTCCTGAGATTATTGAAGTGAGAACCTGCAACTTCAAGTAATAAAGCAGGAAAGATGCAGAGCTAATAATCCCCATTAAGTACCCAAATCATCTTTTTCTGAGTGAAAAACACAGCCAATTATAGTATTGACATCTTCATTGAACATTCTTACCTCATAGCCTAAAAGGAAACATCTTCATGTACAAACCTAAGGAGAAATTATTACATCTGATATAACAACTTTGAACTGCAGTTGCAGCTGGAAAAGTGAAAATAAAGACCCATAAACCAGAAAACGAGGAAAGAAAACCGATTATGTTTACAAGTTATAATAATACTGAACAAAAAAACTAATTTTATTGGGAATATAAATGCATGTACAAGAAGAGCATTGCTCTCTGATTTGTAAAAGCTACAGCCAGGATACAGTGTTTGCTAAGATATAATTGCTAAGACATACTAACTTGTAGGAGCAAAAGATCTTTACAGTCGAAGTCACCAACTTAAGAGAAAAATTCAAGATGTCCAAATGGTTCACTGGAAAATCAACTTGTGGAGGAGTCTACAAAGAATCTATGTTACCTAGTTGTGGACCGGACAGCCAAACAACTATCCAAGTAACGGTCATTTCTTCATGACAGTGATTATGTTTTTGTTTGTCAACAGTATAATTAACAAGACTATACAAAGAAAGCAACTCAAACCGTCATATTCAAGTCTGAAAGATCGTCCATAGGAATTTCAAGGCCCATGAAGTCATGATCTTGTAATCCATCATCATCAATGTTCAACCATGAACCCAGATCTTGTCCTGGTAGCTGCAAGTCATCCAATACATCCAGGCTAAAGTCATCTTTTTCTTTGACATTATTATTGGCACTTATCTCACTTGACGTTGATTTAGAAGCTGATGGTTTGGATTGCTCTGATATCTTGCCAACAAGGCCATTCACAGAAACAGATAGTTGAGTTGTTTTCTGCTTAGGTTTTGCTTTTGATTTCCTTTCCCCCTTAACATTGGATACCGGTCGACCAATCTTATTAGTTCCATTTCTAGATAAAACCTCTCTACCATGTCCCTTTCCTTCTCTGTCTCTCTCACTCCTCTTTCCTTTTGTACTGCTTGACAAAGAACTTCCAATGCCTGACTGGGCAATAGAAGTACCAATACTACCACCAACTACATCCTCCAGTAATAATTCTCTCTTTTTCACCCTGTTAGACCATGAGTCATCTTTAACAGTAGTTTGGTCAGAAAACCGATTTGTGGGTGGAAGCAGATCAGAAGAATTAACAGTATAGCTATCCCCATTTTGACCTGCCAGAGTAGTTGTGTGTGAGAAACCATGAAAGCTGCATAAAAGACCAAAGTGACAATCCACTACTGAATTGCACCATAAGACAGATAAAAGGACAAAGAAGAAAGAGAAGACAGTTCTGCCGACTGCAAAAATGTACCATGAAGAACATTTTGCAGATGAATACATTAAATGGGATCAAACACATGCATGCAGACACAACTACATGTGGGAATTAAAGCGTGTGCTTTCTCCATAGGCATCAAGTAAATACCTGAAGTTCTAACTTCCAGAGAATGGGTGGAGCTGTTGGCACATGGCTTCCCAGATTCACCATCTGTAGGAGTGTCTAATGATCGTGCACCATTTAGTCGGGAAGACCCAGAAAGAAAAATGTCTCTAAGCATTGGCTCATTGAAGCAGCTCTTGCCTGCATCTTCCAATTTATGATACCGATCTAATGTCCGTTTAACAAATGTTAAGGCAGCCTGCTTGATCATTTTGTTACTGGTACTCTTCCCACCAGTAGTATTAGGACCCCAACAAGTCTATTAAAAGATTATTAATAAATCATCAAAAATAGAATACCAGCATCATATCATAATATGTCAGCATCTAGCATGATAACTAGGGCAAATAAACAGTCCAACTTTTAGATATTTAAAAATTCTAATGGAAAATGAAAAGCTGTAACACAAACAGAGATAACCAATCAGATTTATTCACCTTGGCAGGAAGCTCCGGAGGGCAGAAAAACTGGAAGCAAACTCAAATTTCGAGAAAATATCCCATTTATAATATAAATTTTGCAACAAAAGCCCTAACTACCATTCAGTTCTTAGCGTTTTAAATATTTTTGTCATCTATGCAGCTAAAGAGAAAGAAAACAGCACAAGTGTTAGTAGATAAAGCTCTGCTGGCCAAATTCTCCAAAAGGCTTTAAAATGAATTTCCACTATCTGCTCAAAAGGTGACAAAATAATTGATTCTTGAGAATGTCAAAGAGAAAACCAAAGCATATATACCAGGAAGCGATAGGACAGAGTAACCCGTCTCAGATTAGATAACATTCAACCACATGACACTCATGTTTGAAACAGATTCCAAATATAAGATCAACGAGAACTAGAAAAGCATCATCCACTTGATCTTAGATAGCAACGAAAAGAATTTTCTGGACCTATGTTGGGATGATGGGATGGTTTTTTTTATGTCTTTGGGCCAGTTGGTTAAGGTTAACAATATTGCCATCCTGCGCATTTGCATCTATTTTTTCTATTTCCTTTCTTTCTTTGTTAGTTTTAGTCCACCCAGACAACAATTTCCTTGAAATCCTTAGACTTTTCTTCTAGACCAGAGCTTAGTTTCTACATTCTCATTTTAAAAGGCTTTCCTACGACTTGGTTCTTGGCACCAAAGACATTAAACAGTGTGCGTATGGGTGTGCAAATGGAAACCAAAACAAAAGGAGACTGAATGTTAAGAGAATTACCATGTACTTTTCATAAGCAATCGTGACAAGTTTGTCAAGAGCACGTTGTTTGAATTCCCTATATAAAAAATGATATGTTTATATATACACTAGGCGCCAAAGACTTTTAAGTTAAAAGGAAAATGCATACAAATCTATACAAAGAGAAAGGATAAAACAATACTTCTCCTGAATTGTTCTTGTTTCTGAGGCAGCTTTCAACAGTTTATCAAGCAAGCCTTTCTTCCTTGAAACCTATTGCATTCACAACAAAATTACAAAATGAACTTTTCAGAACATGTTTTGAACTTTATGATGGAAAATCCAACAATAAGTAAAGTAGCAGGGCATAGAAGAAAGATAGAATTTGTTGAATATCTAATAGTAGTTATCATAAAACTGAAGCGTAAAAACAATACTGTGAAGGAGAAAGAAAAAGAAAATATCAGATTGCATATTACAGCTTCACTATTCCATTGAGAAAATACCTGTTCATTGTGCTTCTCCTCTAGCTTACTAATATCCTCACGGATTTCATCATCCTCCATCTGTGCTATGTCAGGCTGAAAAACAGCGAAGCACTTAAAGTTAATACATTAAGAACCTTAACGTCAAGGATGAAACAGAACAACCAGACAGACAGAAGCATCTATAGTAAACCACTGCAGAGTCAGAAAATACATCGCCCTTCAAGATAATGAGAAGCAGCAGAGGACACACATGCACTATTTGACAACCAACCATTCAGATAACGATATAAAAGCAGATCGGATTGCTAGATCATGATAATTATTAATATTCATGTAGAAGTAGACCAACCAGTGGTTCTAAGAAAATTCCGATACTTTGAGCCTCCAAAAAGAGTTTCTCATTTATCTTCATACTCTCATACTGGAATTCTGAACAAACCATGTCAGGCGTTGGTTGGTCTTGAAAACTGCTATTCAGGGAATGACTAAAATTTGAGTTAATTCCTGTCTTTCCCAACATATCAATTTCAGGATCATCTTGTTCTGGCCTCCCAGTTATCCTATAACCATTAAAAGAAGTATGCCCAGTAGATTGGAAGTTAGCAATATGACTCAAACCATTGGATCCCAATTCTCCATCCATCTCAAATCCAGCTCCATAAACATCAAAATGGAGATCTTCATTTCCACTGTCACTATCTTCTTCTGGAATTAGAGCTGCTAAAAATCTCTGACAGAGGGGAATCACATTACTGTCCCTAGTATCCAGGAGTAACTGTTGTGAAAGAACTTCATCAATTGATATTACAGCAGCAATTCTGCCATCTCTTTCCTGTTCAAGCAACCCACATCCATTGGAGATGGTACTACAACCATCTGTAATAGAAGGAATTGGTGTTGGTCCCAATTTGGTGAGTTCATAATTTCCCTGAAAGATGTAAAAAGCATTTAGCGAGACTAAAATATTTGCGAAAAAGATGGGTTCTTGAGACCCAAACTTCAATCATAATGAAACCAAAAAGATTTTATGAAATTTAATAAGAAACAAGGTGTAAGTACATCCTTCACTAAGCTACTTTTACCTTTTTCGCTGAAAAGAGTGCATTCAGAAAAGGTTTAGGCATATTGTCATCTTCTCTTTCTTTTCTTTTCTTTTCCTTTTTTTTTTTAATTTTTACATGGGTGTTGCAGTGTTACAACGATATGTGGTCAAAAGACAAAACTCATAATTTTTACTGTTAATTAAATGGAATTGACATGGTGAACTTTAGGATTGAGAACTGTTCATACCAAAATCAAATAAGAAGATGAGTTCTTGAAAAGTAGTCACATGGTTTGACAACCATCAATACCTAATATATATAAGCAAGTCAACAGGAATTTATTTATTTATCTCATGCCTTTCATCAAAATTTGACAAAAATATAAATAATGGCAACAACCCATGGCTGTTCTAGTGGCAATGGAGGGTCAAGGTCTAGGTTCAATTCCCCTTTTTCCCCTACCTTGTTGAAAAGAAATCACCCTGCCTGGCCAAAAAGGAACATAAATTGCAGCCAATAATTCATATATAAATCATTTAAGTGAAAGATTTAATCCAAAAAGATTTTTCCAATGCCTTTTTTTCTAACAAAGGGAATACATTAGGGGTTTGAGAGCCACACAAAATATTTTCAGTAAAAATATGCTTTCAAAGGTCTTCTAATAACAGTGACTATCAATCTAAATTGGTGGGACAAGGAACAATACCTGCTGCTTCAAATAGGCAATATCTGCATCAGATATGAAACCAAGAAAAGGCTCCATCTGCCTCCAAAAGGAGTTGGGAAAGGCATGGGCTGCAATGACAGTAAAATCAACCAATGCAAAAAGACAAACTTTGAACCAAGGAAAATAACAAAATTTTGACAAAAAAAGACCAAAGATTTCAGAAGACACTACCAGAACTAATAAGAGCATTTACAGCAGCCACCAACTCTTCATGTCCATCCTCCGAACCAACTAAGAAAAATGTACCAAAAGTGATTAGAAGCCACAGACATGCAGTCGAAGATTTAGAAATTCAGATAACTTAATTAAGCATGAATAATTAAGAATCCAAGGAAATTTCTTAGTTAGCTTGAAGTTTAACTACCAAGAAGGTCTGCAGCTGCATTCATTGCTGCATGCTTCTGACGTGCATAGGCCTTGCGGTCCGTGAGCTTCCTAGCTGGAGGACGACCAGCCTTGCTGAGCAAAATATTCATCAAACTATGAGATTTCAATCAGAAAGAATGATGGTTCTAGTCCTCAATAAAAGAAATATTATCGGCGAAAAAGGTAACAGATGATCAGGTAGGAAAAAATAATTAACCTTTCAGCCTTATCCAAGCCAAGCCTGGCACTTCTGAGCTGTTTTGCAGTTCCCACATTGCCAAACTTCTCAACTGTCACTGGCATAAGGGACCTTGTAGAAGTAATACCCCGCCCAGTCCTCCCTTGTCGACGTACACCATCTCCAATGTCTTCTCCAGTCATCAGCTTATTCTTTCTGAATGGCACGACCAAAGTGGATAATTTTTGAACATTCTGTCCAGCTTTCTCATCTATTTCATCAGACTTTTTCACCTTCTCTTTAGATTTAGTTTCAGCAGCCCCAGACTCCTCACTCTCCGAAAGAGCAGCCGAAGACAAGGCATCACCTTTTAGTTTAACTTGTTGGGGCGAACTGCTCGACAAGTGTCTAGCAAATCCTGACCCAATCTCATTACCTGCCATATCAGTCACAGTATCCAGTGATGGAGTTTCATCATTACTTGAAACAATAGGAACAAGATTTGTTCGTCTTGCAGTGCGGGAGCACTTCTGTGGTCTCTGGCTGGCCCAGTGGGCAACAGGTGGTGACGAAGACCGAGCTGATGTCATGCGTTTGCGATTATTAGCTCCAACAGCAGTAGGTGGTTTATTTGTACAGTGAGAAAGCTCCCAGTCACTTGATGCCATCGCTCTATGAACAACTGGTGACAACTTTGGAGCAACTCCAGAACCTGATCGCGGACCACGAATAGATGCATTCATTTTTGTGCTTGAAGTAGGGCTAGCTGAATTAAATTCATCACGAACATTCATCCTGCAGATTGTACAGTACAAAAAGCATACAAATAAGTACATATACCACAGTAGACCCAAAAAGGAAAGTACTCCATTATACCACAGTAAGGCCCAAAAAGGAAAGGTACTCCAGCAGCCAGAAATAAGATGCCCCAAATGACAAAAAGAAAGGCTTTATAAAATATAAATGGACCAGAAAATTTTATTCAAAAATGGAAAATGAAATATGCATTAAGAAATTATGCGTACTTGTTAACAGCTCTGAGATTCACTCTCTCTTTATCAAAAGCAACAGGACGATCTCTCCTATCATTAACAAGGGAACTGTTGTCCAAATCAGTCCTAGAGACAGATGACCGTGGACCCAAGCCTGTCGGCTGCAAGATACCTTCTGATTTTCCAACTCCAACAGATCCATTAGCAATTCCTGACCTATAACAAGGTATATATTTATTAATATAAAATCGAGAATAGGATACATCAAAAGGTTAAAAAAATAATTGTAAAGGAAGGTTGAATTCATGGAATGCTCCAAATAGAAGATATAAAGAAATGGCACACAAGAAAGACCCCTAAAAAATTATCCTACAGCCAACATTATGATCATCTATTAAGGAAACTGCATCCCTCTACAGTGTGAGGCAAAGGCCCCAAAAAGAGTTCTTTCTTTATATGTATGAAAATCATGTGCTTGGGTCTTAAGCTTAGGTCAAATCATGACAAAAGTACTCTACCTCTCAAACATTATGTTCAAGATGTATTAAATCATAGGATTGGTTTATTATATAGTTGAAAAAACACAGATCATAAAAATTAGCTAATGTACCATCTTATACTTCTCAGGCAAATATTCTAAAGTGTAAATGCACCTTCAAGGCATTAGTTAGATGTCCTATGCACCAAAGGCATAAGCAACTTTGCTTAATCTAGACCTCCATATCATGCATGAGGTGATTTGAGATCTCAACCAGAATGGTGTGCCAAATAAGGACAATACAGCACAGGATGATAAAATGTGGGTAAACCAAAATAAATGAATATGAAAGAATGAAGAAAGGGGCTACCAAAAATATGCTGTTAGGCACCCTGACACTACCATTGACACCATGCTCAAAATAGAATAAGAAACTCAAAAAATTAGTATACAAATGGAATCTGAGTAATAAAAAAGAACCTCATATGCATAAAATACAAGCCTTACTTCTTTGATTCAGTATATCCACCACAGCATAGGCAAATTAAAAACAATGATGGTTATTCAATGTTATATTTTTTACTTTGCAGGTTATAATTGTTTTGATGATTGTTCAACTAAGTGCTTATGGATTTTGAGTTTTTGTGCTTTTCTTTAAAATAATTTTTTATTAGGTATTATTGGTGTTGCTCTTCACATGGAGTCCAGAATGATAAATAGGATATAACGGAATACTGACAAAAGCTGCTACTGCCATCATTATTATGATTTAGCCCCTTAGTACCACAAATCTCTTGGCAGTGGGCAGAAAATACTGATCAGAATATGTTGGTAATTACATCAATATTTTTAAAACTGGACTGGAGGTTGAACCAGATAGGTTCCCAGTCCAACCCTTCAACTAGCAGGTATAATTAATGAGGGTTGTTATTGTTAGAAGCGTGACATTAAATAAGTATTAAATATAGTGAACATTTAACAAAAACATGCATTTGACTGAATGGTTTAGTCATTAATGAAAATATGAGTGGTCAAGGGTTCAAATTTCGCAAGTTATATAAAAATTTTGAAAGATTAAATAATTAAATAAACACCTAAAACCAGTTCGATAATAATACATTCCGGTTTAACTGACTGGTTCTTGGCCAATCCAATCAAAAATTTTAAAAGATTAAATAATAAATAAACACCTATAACCAATTCGATACCAATATGGTCCGGTTTAACTGACTGGTCCTTGACCAGTCCAATCAGCCAGCCCCATCTGGTTCTGACAACACTAAATTACATTGATGATTCTTAATATTGTTATGATTGTTCTCGTAAAAGCTTCCAATGATAATAGGTGTTATTAATACTCAAGGGTGGCTGTCCTTCTAGCACCCCCTGTGCATGCCCCTAACAGATTTTATTAAGGCAAGCATTCAGATAATCGCCATTTGGCATATGCACAATAGTAGCAAATTCAGCAGACCTACCTGAACCCATGGGAGTCATTATTTAACCTTGATCGAGCATCAGAAACAACCCTTTGCTGTATTCCCTGTTTAGATTCTCGATACCCTTCAATGGGCTTAGTTGAAACCATACTTGGAGATACATCAGGTTTTATTCCAGAACGCTTTTTCTTCATCTTTGCCTTTTCCCATCCGTCAACTCCACCTGGTAAAGCTCGATCTTCACCCTGAACTGCACCGCTATTTGGAACCCTGAGCATTTCCCTATCCCTATCTGCATTACCAGGCTGCCTGAGTAGAGCATTATTCCGCATATCCATCTAGATTCATTAGAACAAACGTTAATTCTTCTCTTCAAGAGATAGGGATGCAAAAAAGGCATGCCACATGCAAATTGGGCACCAAGCCACCAAGATGAGTCCAAAGATATCACAACTATGCAGAAGAGTAAGAAAAAGAGATTTAAAACCATGTTCATATTAGCTCATGTGTAAACAGAATATTATGTGGATTCCTGTAACAGGAAATGGGTTTCCTATCACTCATATAGGTACTAACTCAATGATTGAAGTAAATAGGGAAATCTATTAAAAAGAAAGAGTAAAGAGAACATACCACCCACCACCACCTAGTTGGATCAAAAGAAAGAAGTGAGGTTTGAATTCAGTGACAAATGGAAAAGAAGAAATTAACTACTGGTGCATAACATGAATGGAATGTCAGAGAGAAGAAATAAAAGAAGCAACAGTGACAACAAGAATCACATTGGGACATGGCACTCTTTGACCCCAATCATACTTGCATATGGCACATAAAACAGCCATTGCACAAGCTTATTAAATAAGTTATATCAGGCCAAATAGCAGATAAGGAATTATAATACTACCATGACAGAAAATGCATAGAGATGGAAGATATCAAAGATACAAAGTTACAAACCCTCACATCCACCAGCGAAGTTCGAGTACGTTTATTTGAAACTGCACTTTTAGGCCTTCCTTCTGACTTCTGCTGTTCAAATTCAAAACCTCCAGCAATGGAATGATTATGCATTCCCATCTTACCAATGGCTGACCCCAAGACTGACCGATCACTAGATAACAAGGAATTAGTTCGGTCACTAGAAAAACTTTCTGATCGAGATCTCTTCTTTGATGGTATGCTTGGGAAGAGCTTGTTGAATACTGATAAGGCTTCGGTGAAAGTTTTCATACGCTCCCTGTTAACTAAATCACTTTAATAACTAATGAAAACTTCAATCCAAAATACAAAATTTACAAAGAACTACCTTGCTTTGACAGAGCAATCACGTAGACCAGCCTTAACTCGTTTGATTTCCTCTGGTATGGGAGAAGGTAGAAGCTTGCCTTTCGACAACATGGTAGGAGATTCATCAGCAGAAATGCCAAGAGCAACACTAATGTGCCGTTTAAAGTCTACTTGACGACTAGACTTATGATCAGTAGCAACCACATTGGGATCAAAACGCATGCATTGGAAGAAGTTGGATACATCTCCTTGGGCTACTACGGAACTGCTCCTCGACATACTTGGCAGAGAAGATAGAATTTGATTCTCCATGGTCTCGCGAAAGCTACCTGATCTGTCTAATTGAGCAGCTAAGTGGGCTCCACGCTGCCCACTGGTGTACAGTGGCCTATCTGGGCTACCAGAAGACAGATCAAACTTGCTAGACATTGCCATTGCATCAGAATTTGTAAATCCACAATTTTAGAAGGCCAATAAATACAACAGTGCATGACAAAATTGTAGTAGAAGAGCACATAAAGGCTGATTTAAACTCTTAAGTACAATGGACAACTTATCTCTGCAAAGGAGAAAAAACTAAGGATAAGCATAAAAAATTTTTATTAGACTTCATATCCACTCAATGCTACCTCAAAATTCAAGCTGTTTTATGCATAATGAACACATAAAAAGTACAACTAAAAGTAGTAGGTTAAAATTAAGTCATAAAATAGTCACTAGTAGTTATAAAGAAATATCAAAGAAACCTTCCACTGCCAGTGCCATAAAACTTTTCACTGTCTTGTTGTAAGACGGTAGTGGTTTCCAAAGTTTAAGAGAGGGTATTTTGGTAGCTTGCATTTTATTTTTGGATTAATGTTGAAAAGCAACCAATTTGCATGATTAACTCAATAAATTTATGACCAGAGAATTTATGGTATGCATAATAGTTAATATAGGGATTTTCATCAGAATAAAAAAAAATAATTGCTCTCAACAAAGTAACATGGCAAAGGCCCGCAAAAAAAATGCAACAAATGAAAGCAGTGAATACAAGTAGAATGTAACAACAAAAATGAAAAATTCAGAAAACAAAGGTGACAACAGGTTTAGTACAAATGGCTGTCATAAAAAGACACCATCAATTGATATATGAGACTCAACACACAAGAAACAGGTCATCCATAAATATGTTTTCCTCCTAGATGGCAATTATTCATCTAACTCCACTTCTAACATTGCCAGAGCTTGTTTTATCTTCTTCCTGTCCCAAATCAAAATAACTCATTTTCATCATCACCGGAGCTTATAGATATTCATGGGACATGGTTAGACTCTTTCCAAAACATTGAATTGTCAAGTTTTAGGTTGTTGAAACTCTAATTTCCAACAAATACATTCATTTCTTCTTCTAGATATTGTTTCAATCTTCTGCAAGTGGCATTTAAAAGATATGTAATCCTTGCTCACAGAATTGATTAGTGCACCTTTTTGTTGCTTAGCTACAGACTTAATGTATGCAGCAAGTTGGATTCAAAATCCAGTGATCTCTTCCTTTCATATATGAGGATCAAATGTTTATGTTCTATTCATCTATCAGTTTCTTATCAAATGCAGCTTAAATGACTCAATCCTCACTTTAAATAGCATGGTGACCTGATAATTTATCCTGACCTCATAACAGCTAGCAAAGTGCCAAAGGTGCACAATCAACTTGAAATTCTAAGTAACACTCAATGATCTGATTCACACAATAACCTCAATAACTCAATAATAAGAAGCTACCAAGAACAGAGCTCAAATAGATATTTAGTGGTACTCCATAAGCCTCATACTTGGTAAATAATTAAAGACAAATTAATATAACCTAAAATACCTTGAATATAAATAGGGTTTTGCTAACAAGTGCCCAAAGGGCACTCTTTAATGTTATCATATTAGGTAATATTTTCTCCCAATGCATTGGAATTCATTGCATCAACAGTCAATTACTGCATTTAATACAAGAATATTACCATAAGTAGTATCTTAACTAACCTTAAAAAGTTCCCTTAGGGCACTAGCTAGCAAAACCCATATAAATATAAATTTATGATTGGAACCACCCATGAAATTCAAACTATTTTTATTTAAATATAATTCTAAACTGTATAACTCCTCCATGCGGATCACCCTCCCGTGCATCAAATGACCTATAATGAAATTGCTATTAAAGCTGTCTGCCCATCTCTGCAGTGCGCATGTAGCAAAACAAGCATATCATTATCAGAATCATGAATCATAGGTGGATATAAAGACACAAATCAGGGTATATGTGTTAGCAAAACATTTTACAAAGATGTTAGGACTTGTGAAAGAAAAATGGTATAGATAATAAATGAATATAAACATCAGGGGCTGGCATCCCGATTCATAGGATAGTGCCATTGAGAATACCTGCCAGAATCATTAACTATCTTACCATAATTCATAAGGGTACATGCAAACACTCATTACGAAAACTTGTAGAGACTTCTCAAGCATTGCAGTCAGTAAGAGCAGCATTCCATTTTAATCATTTACTAATCAACATTGCTCGTCTGTTTCTCCCTTTTTTGACCATTACAAGGATAAATATAATTGCCTTCCACTTAACTTTCCTTACTTCAATTAAATCCAAGCTAGAATTGAATCACAGGATAGCAAAACAAAACATTATCTCAGTTAAAATCCTCCATGTTTCTTCATTATTTTGACTAATCAACACAATCCAGCTTCATCAAATGAAATGCTCTATTTTAGACAGTAAAGCCAGTCTAAGCTCAAAAATTACCATTTTATCCTCTAATTCCTCGATTTTACATCCCAATCATATTTCATTCATCAAACCTCAACAATAGAAAAATAATTAATGATACTATTAAAAAATTTGCAGAAAAACCCTTAAAACTAAATCCAAACGAATATTAGAAAATAAACCTGAAATAAAAAGTCAATCACAGAAATTAAAAAAAAAGTTAAGAAATTTAAAAAAGAAAACCCTAGAGCTTGCAATCAAGAATGTGAGTGGAAATCTACCTTGGATGAATCGCGAGAAGAGAAGATGGCGGAGGCTGTAATTTTCAGCAAGATATTTAGATTCTTTAAATTACGGATAGGAATTTGATTTACGTAATTGGTTCGAAGTCCGGAATCGAAAGGGGAAAGTTCGAACATGGCCATGGAGGTCGAAAGCGCCCCTGTATTTTGATCGGCAATGAAATTGGGTTAAATTAAATGACGATTATGCCCACGGTTCGTTGTCCTCGGTTGCGAGGATGTCGAGTTTCTGAACAGGGTTTTTGGGCAAATAAAAATATGTTAAGCCGGCTCCAAAGACAGCTCGTGGTTTTTGTAATGCGAGACTTGTGGGTATGTTTGTCCTAGTGAAATTCTAACGATAAAATGTATCATTTCAGTTAAAGAAAATATTTTGACTTTAGATTTTAGAAATTAAAATCCAAAAAATCTGTTTCTTTTATTTTGTATTGGCAAATAGCAATACGCAAATTACTAAATTTAGATAAAAGAAAATGAAATGAAAATAGTTAAGTGAAAAAAATTAAGGGGTGAATAAATTTCATTCAAATGAATTATTTTAATTTTTAAATTCGTATTTTAAAGAACATTAGTATAATAATTCATAATTTTAGGATTTCTTCCTCCTTATTTATGATGAAAAATTTTTAAGTGGTGAATTTAGAACAAAATTACAAAAAAAAAAATCGAGGATAAGCTTTTAATGTAAATATTATAAGTTTTTTTATTTTTTATGATAAGATTTTTAATTTGAATTCAAAATTTTTAAATTTGAACCAATTTTATTATTATTAAATTAATAAATCATTGTACGGGAAAATCAAATTAATGGTATAATCCGGAGTTAACAAATAATTATTCACATTTTTTTGGTAAAAAATAATCATTCAAAAGGCAAATGCAATCATAATTCATAAGAAAAATATTACCATAAGCTTAGGTTTCTTGGTGTAATTAAGAATGTGACCAAAATTTGGTTTACGTACATTATGCCTTTTGACCAGCTCAGGTTGGCCACACCATCACTCGAAGCCTGCATGAGCGATGTATATTTTTGTTCTTTTTTTTTTTAATTACTACAATTATGCGGCTGCATTGACAAAAGATGCAATTTATCCATGATATTGTAGTTGAAAAGAATATAGTTTTCCATTTTATACAACTGCTGTTCAACTTTATTCAAACTTCAAAGCGTCTGATTCTTCCAAAGTTGATCTCTGATTAAAAAAAATGATTCAAGAGATTGGGGATATGGAGACAGAACATCCCCAAAACAAAATACATATGATTTGCAGTTCATTACCAAAGAACAAGGATTCCATGTAAATGCCAGTCAATGTCACTGTGTTATGATTCCAGAGCCTGACCATTGATTTAGACATTTTAGCAATTCCCTAAACTATCGAGAAAGGAGGGGAAAAGGGCCGAAACCGCCACAAGAGCCGTTTCCTATGGCTCGCTGAATCTGGAGAGTTAGGATCTGAATACAATCTCAAAAAGACTAAATGAACATAAAACTCTTACTTATGGCTACTATCAACCAACCCCATCAAAGAACTCATTCCAATTGATATTTACTAAACACTTATTAGTTCGATGAATATGAAGCAGCAAACTTCAATAACGAAATCAGGGTAGAACCTGACCGAAATAAGCAGGTAGACCCATTATTCAAAAATCAGAAGAGCCTGTTTATCCATTATGCAAGGTGCTATACATGGAAAGGAATGAGCCACAACTCCAAGGGACCCACCATCTCCCCTGATGGTCAAAGCATCCTTGTTTCCGTATCATTAGAAGAGTAGTCCACACCAGAATCACCTAAAAGAAAAATTCATTTATGAGAAAAGTTTAACTCAATCAGGCAAACAAAAACGAGACCCGAAGATGCTAGTCTAGGATCTCACTGTGGAATGAGTCAGTTGATGACTGCCTTTGTGGCGCACTCCCATTTACATCTGCAGCAGTTATTGAATGATAAGAAAATTCTGTATTGGGCAACAAAACGAATCCAATACAGTTTAAAGCAACACGTGCATATGCAGATGATATGTTACTACATTCTAGAAAGAAAGAGTTTAGTATGTGTTGGTTGACTGCAAGAGGGCAAATAAATATGAACATTTACAATCAGTTACTTAGGTTACTTGCAAGAACTTTCAAGTTTTGATCAAAAGAAGCAACATAGAAAAGAAAAAAGTTCTAATGATATGATTTTAAATCATGAAATCAAAGATGTGACAAAAAAGAAGAAGTTTAACTATAAATAAAAGATACTTTAACACTCAAGGAACTAAGAATCTTGTACCAAAAGAATGACGTAATCCTTTGACAGCCTCAAAATTCTTGTATGTATAGCCCACAAAATTAAGATCTTTAGGAGTTAAATGCATCTGCCAAAAAGGTAAGAATTCATATCGGTAAGTTATGCAAGACGTTATTAAGTGTGGATAACTTAAAGACATTCAAATGCTCGGTGTCAGTCAACAACAGTAGAGATGACTCAGAAGCCAGCCAAGAAACTCCCATCATGATCTTCGACTAAAATACAAAATGGTCACAGCAAAACAATTGTTAAGTTATTCAAAGTTCAAATTACAGCCAATTGCATTCATACTCATCCTTACGGTCCTTGCAGAAAAGTTACGTACCTTTCTCAATGGCCCAGATCCTGTTCTTTCTGGTATTGGACATTCCACCTGTGGCACGGTCAGAATTTGCATCACCAGTAGGCTCCATAGAAACAAAGGCAGAAAATGGCAAAATGCCTTTTACAGAGCATCAAATGCAAAAAATAACCCCCCCAAAAAAAACTTGTTAAAGATTGGGAAAGTATGGATATATCTCATAATAACTTACCTCATCAAATTTCATAAAATTTTGAGTATCAAGATCTCCATCAACCTGTGGTTTAAATGCTGCTTCCATTTCATAGAGTTTGTCCCACGGAGTATCTTTGAACCAAGGATGAGCCTAATTATACCCATTGTTAAAATGTGGAAAATACAATGTAAAGGAAAATGGAAAATGACTATTTTGGTATTCACAAAAATTACTTTAATTTGGTCTGCCCCTGAAGTACCAAGCCTATTGTCAACATCACAAAGCAACCTACAGATCAAATCTTTTGCTGCAGGTGTCAGCCTTGCTTCATCTGGAAATTTCAAATGATTTTTCCAGTGCACAATCTGGCATGCATTTGTCAGCAAATCAAGGAATAAGTGAATAAAAAGGAAAAACTAGTATTTTAACTTTTTCTAAGACATTCGAGAGCTAAAGAATCAATAAGAAACACTTAACATCACTTGCTGATTTAACTCAACTCAAAATAGCTGAAAATTTTGAATACAGATTTTAGAGCAACTAAAACCTTTCTGCATGTCGTCACTGGATCATCAGAGTAAAATGGAGGATAACCAACAAGCATTTCATACATGATAGCACCAAGCGACCACCTGCAACCAGGTAAACTGATAAGAATTTATGAAAGAAAAATTCCAATTACCTTACCCATTGTGAGTATATACAAAGCATATCACAGATATACATAAAAGATCATCTCCATAAAGTCTATCCTGTTATTGAACTGGGAAAAAGTCTTCAGGGAACTCTTTTGTATATCCAATTACAGCTTACTTTAGATCACTCTCTAACCATTTTTGCACACTAAAGTCTAAAAGATCTTGCAAAAAACAAACCAATAGGAATATGAGACTTGGTTTAAATTTAAATTATTTTGTATGAACATGACTTTGTTTCATTGGCATTTTCCGACCTTGGTGACATTCAGATACGGATAAGAACAGCATGTCTTCAGCCAAGTTTTCTTGCAACAAAATACGTTTGTAATGGAAATTTTAACTCCACATTCAATTAAAAACATAAGAAAAAAGGCAGATGCAGAATGACAGAATGACAGAAACAATATCTAAATTTTATAAATCTCATGAGAAAGTATCATTCCCTTAGCCGTACCAGTCACACTCTGTGCCATATCCTTTCTTGAGCAATACTTCAGGTGCAATATAATCTGGTGTTCCAACTGTTGAAAATGCCTGCCATTGAAACGGGAGGGAAACAATCTAAGAATAATTGACAGAATAAATAATTGGATATATTACTTGATTCCCTCCAAAAATTTACTAACAAGGACGCAGCCCTCTAACAAAGCATACAAGCAACAAAAGGAATAAAAAACAGCTGAATCCTAAAGTCCCATTCATCATTATCTTAACATTATGTTTAGATTGAGGGGAGAGGAAGGAAAGGAAAGGAAAATGAAGGAAAATAATGAAAACAAAAAAACCTTTTTTTTTATTTGGATAAACTTTTAATTTAAAAAAAAAAATGTAAAAAGTCAATATCCGTTGGCTTTCCTTATCACCTTCATTTTTTTTAATATCTCAATTTGAAAGAAAAGTTAAAGAAAAAAAAGTTAAAAGAATTTTATTTTTATAAAAAGATTGTTATATTTATATTTTAATTATGATATTAGATTTAATTATATAACTAATACTTCATACAAAAATAATTTTTTTTATAAGTATTTTATATAACATTACAGTTTATAAATATTTTATGATTTTTTTAGTCTTAACAATAAAATAAACCAAATTATTGTTAGGATAAATTAAAAAGTTGAATTAAACATAAAATTAAAAGTAAATCAATAACTAATCAATACATCTTATTGTATTAAACATATTCAATTTTGTTTAAAAAGATTTGTTTATATAAACTAAATAGTATAAAGATATATTTGTATATTATATGTTACTTTATTAAAAAAAAGTGTTAATTGAAAAAAATTATTATAATTAATTATTTTTTTTCATTTTCACTATTTATTAAAATAATGTTTGTTAGAATTCTTTTTTTTCTTTTTTTCATTAATTTTAACTATTCAAACAAACAAGAGATACATATATCTTTTCCTTTCCTTTCTTTTCTTTTTCTTTCATTTCTTTTCTTTAATTAATATATATCCAAACATAACATAAAAAATATGAAGCAAATAGGGCTAGAATTCAGGCTTAACAAATTTGGCAAATTCCTTTACCGACGCACTCAATGATCCATAGGAGTTTAAACCTAATCACCCAACATGCTTTTGCTCCTTCGATACTTCATTGGAACATGCATCTAAGTTATTGATGAAATCTTAAAATGTTATTTCTTAGGTACAAACACTCTCACCATGGCTCCATGCAGGGCCACAAAATTCATTTGCATCAACTATGATATTACTAACTCTGGGTTTAGATTATGGAATTCTCTTAAATAAGATCAGTGAACATGCTTCCTTTATACATGCATGAACACATTAGAATGATAATTTGCAACTTAACAAAAAGAAAGTATGGTTGTACCAATTTCCTCCTGTTATGCTGCCAGTGCTGCAATTGTTCAAGGGGACTTTTCCAGCGCCTTCCTCTACCAGATTCAGGGAAGTGCCCATCAACATCCATTGATTCATTCAAATTCTCATCATCCAGGGTTTCATTTTCGTTTATGGCAGATAAATTTCTACAGTCTAAAGGCTTGCAAAGACCAAAGTCAGAGAGCTTCAAATGACCATTTTTGTCCAACAGAAGATTATCAGGTTTAATGTCTCTGGAGGAAGAAAAAAAACAAGCACATGTTTGTCAGATATCGATAAAATTCACAAAAGCTGCAGCAGATTAGAAATTACAGCCTTAACAATATTCCACATGAGAAAACACTTATTTACAGTTAGTTGTAATTTTATAATATGTATATTTATATTTGTATTTTTAGAATTAAATATTTGTATCGCTAGAATTAAGGACAGAAAATTATGATAGACAATCCCTCAATTATAAGATCAGTTTTTGAAAACTTTAGTTTCCTAATTTACTCACTAGTTAGTTGTATATAAATCTAAGATATTTGTATAATTCTTTATGAGCAATTTTTTAATATACATTTAATTTTACTATTAATTTTTCACACAGTTTTATTTTTTAATTTTTCCACATTCCACATTTCCAGTAACCTGATATTTTTGTTGGTAATCAACGAAAGGCTACTAACCTGTGAATGTAATTATGCCTATGAATAGATTCAATGGCCAGAACACTTTGAGCAATGTAAAATCTAGCCACAGTCTCAGTTAGGGTGTCTTCTCTCATTAGCAAAGTCATCATGTCACCACCAGGCAGATACTCCATGATTAGATACAGATACTCAGTATCTTGAAAAGAATAATAGAGTTTCACAATGAAGTGACTGGCAACTTCCGCTAGCAAATTCCTCTCAGCTCTCACATGTTCAACCTATATTATATGCACAAAATCTGTGAGTGTAAAGAAGTTAAACAAGTAGAACAACACCATGAGAGAGGGAGTTTCCAACTTCATGAAAACGTAAAGTAGAAAAAAATGGAG
Source organism: Durio zibethinus (assembly GCF_047325235.1). Classification (NCBI taxonomy): domain Eukaryota; kingdom Viridiplantae; phylum Streptophyta; class Magnoliopsida; order Malvales; family Malvaceae; genus Durio; species Durio zibethinus. The sequence continues at coordinate 33,737,020 of NC_143167.1, forward strand.
GTGAAATTTCTGTAACATGCTATGAATGCATAAATTGAATTTAAATGACTAAAGATTTCAGATCTCACCTGTCCCCTACTAAGCATTTCTGATTTCTTCAACTTTTTCATGGCAAAAATATCACCTGATTTTTTATCTCTACACAATCTTACCTGTAAACTAACAACAACATATGAACAAACCAAAACCTCTCACATCCTAACAGAACAGTTAAAATTAAAAAAATATCATAATAATGAATTATAATAGCTATGGGAGTAGCACTCGAGCAGGAAAAAAAAAAAAAGAACAGCCAAGAATCCACATGCAATAGTTATATGCATAGGAAACCAAGTTTATCTGCTATCAATACGCAAGCAAAATAGGATCATCTATGATGAGGTTGTGATAAACAAAGACTAGGCAAAAAAACAGAAGAAATGTGTTACAGGAATTTTTATCTTAGGGAGGCCTAGCAGAATTTGAACTCGTATGACTGAGATTTATACAATAATAGCATACAGGGTGCTAATCAGTTTCAAATTGGAGGCTTTGTACTTTTCCTGGAACTCAAGGTCTTCAATACCATCTACATCTCAGTGCATAAAAGAACTAGGACTTTGAATTTTCAAGTAATCTCCTTAGAAAAGGGATTGCCATGTCTCAACCATACTACAAAACTGAAGAATCCAACGTGTATTTGTTTGGAACTTCATTAATCAGCTCTTCTAGCTCACAATGATCCTACCACGAGGCTAGCAGTGTCGCTACATGCTAAAATTCGCATTAAGCACCATTAAGTTCTAGCATCATCAATATCGGTAGGCACTATCTCTAGTTTTAACTACACCACAGTTGCTACATGCACGAATGCTATTGCTATCTGTTAGTTGCTTAACGTTTAGAAATCTGAATTCAAGTGGCATTGGTTTACAAATTATTATTTTTCTTACCATTTTAACAGAATGTTTCATGCTGTAATTCTTGCAATTGTTACCAAATATCACACAAGTTTCGGCACAACGTAATAGTTCTTACGGAAAAAGAAGGAAAAAAGAAAGAAAGCAAAAGATCATTCTAAAAAGGATGTTCTATGAACACTATCAAAACTGTTTGCATTTCTAACCTCTCCAAAAGCCCCTCTTCCAATAATGGTTAAAAGGTGAAAATCATCAACAAAAATCTTGTGCCTTTTAAGCCGCATATAATCTGACTCTTTGCGCTCCAAATCCTTCAGCAGATTGATTTGTTCCTCTTCTGGAACATCTGAAGATGCCAACTTCTTTTCCAACACTGAACGCCTGCAGTTCATAAAATTTGCCAGGATATACGAAAGTCAAACATCTTACAGTCTATTCTCTTGTCAATAACTGCCTCCTACTCTCCTTCCATAAAACTACAATCATCTAAGATAAATATATAAACAATTACAAGTGAAAAAGAAGGAAGAAGAGGCATAAGTAAAATTTTAAAACAAAGAAGAACAACTGCAACCATTTGAGTGTCTCGTTCTGTGTAAAGAGAGACTATAAGAAAAAAGCTACTTAACAAAGAGTCAAGAGTCATGGAAGACTTAAATGGAGATGGCAAAACCATGTGTGCAAAAGATAATGCCTCTTTCTGCAACATGTCTAACTCAAACATCATGTTTATTTTATATAAAACTATGCAATCAAACAAAAAGGAGGGTGGGCAGATTTAAACTTTGGACCTCCCTTGGCCTTAGACGATCCTTTTTCCGTTGGATCAAGGCCTTGTTGGCAGTTTCATTCCTTCTTTTAGAGCTCCTTTCCAGATATGATGCTCATAGAACAAATACACTTGCATAGAATGAAAATACATAATTTTTCTTGAATAAATAAGTAATTTCCACTTATTTATTAACCAAACAGTTCATTGGGGAAAAAAGTGCACATTTGAACTCAGCTTATTACATGGAAAGTGCTTAACATTGTGGGTGTATGTTATGGGAACTCCAGAGAATTGTTTCCATGTAAGTAAAGGAGAGAAAAGGTTATGCAAAACTCAAAAACTGTTTAATTAAATGATTTAGATGCACTTTTCTCTTTATTTCATTGCAAATTTCCATTACTTCAAGCAATGATCTTCATGCTGCTATAACCTTTCAACACTTTTCAAGTTTTTACCCTTTATTCTTAAATCCATTTCACCAATCTATCAGATGATTGATTGTATATATTCACCTCATTCTACCCCAAGAAGGAAACAGACATTAATTCATTAATAATTAAGCAATGCCTTTATAAACCAATTTCCCTTGATCAATCCCAAACTTTATAACATTTTAATTAATTCAATTCTGTGTTAACAAGAAAGAACTACAACAAAATCTCAATTTCCAGATATTGCCAAAACCATTCCCATGCAATCAAAATACCAAACACATGCCGCCTTTCAAATCAAATTAAGGCCATACCAAAAAAAAAAAAAAAAACCCAAAACAAGATCTTCATGAAAGAAACATCCAAAAACAAAAAGATTCAAGACCATCCAAAAAATTTAACAAATGAATCATGTAAATATAATTAACGTGCAATATATATAATATAGTGTAAAACATTTTTTCCTATATACCTTTCTTTGCGTTCTTGGATATGTTTCATATGGGCTTTATAGTGGCTCTCAATGAACTGCTTAGCCGCAGCCACCCTTTCAAGAGTCAAGCTGGTCACATCATTCCCTTCCTCCTCCTCCTCCTCCTCCTCCTCTTCCTCCTCCTCCGCCCCCTCCCCCGCCATTGGTCCCTCGTCCTCCTCTCTTTCTTTCACCTCCTCCTTATGATTCTCCATTATTATACCCCTCCCTTTCACTCGCTCTCGTCTTCTTCTCTTATAAAGACAATAAACTCTATGTTTATTTTGCTTCTTTTTCTTGTTTGTGGTTTTTGGTGATCGTGACAACGAAGCAGGACAGGAGGGGGGCTCAGGTTATTCCATGTTGGGGACGAGCGAAACCTGAAAAATACAAAGCTTTTCCCCTGCCTCCCTTCATTTCCATTCAACAACCCGGCTTTTTTCTTGACACGTGGTGAATTGCAATTGGTTTTGGTCCCACAAACTTTAGCTTCGGCAGTTTGGAACCTGGAACTTGTCCATGTGATTGGTCAGACACGTAGGATTTTATTATCGTGGGCCACTGTTTAGTGTCCAGACTGGACAAACTAACGTCTTCAAGTGTCGATGGTTTCAATAAAAATGGGGTCAGATGGGACCCCTTTCTGGCTGATCAAAGCTCGGGTGAAAATGGCACATCAAATTGTGCGCTTATGTTCGTACCTGATCAGATGAAGAGACTTCTACTTTTTATCTTTAAAAAGATCAAGCACCTGGGACCCACTAAAATGTTCTAATCGTCTCAGACGATAGATTCTGTGTGAAGCTAACGTCATCTCTGAGAAAATCATGATGTAAGATCAGAGATGATGATCATAATTCCTTCAACAAATCTTTTATACAAAGTTTACACATTTACAATTTCGACCCACTGGTAAATTAATATTTCATTTAAACATAGGATCAATAGTTTCGTGTAACATGTGTAGATAATGCATTCACTATGCTCACCAAATTTTATTAATTTTTGTGAATGATCTGACCATAATCATAAATAAAAAATATTGGCAAACCCATATATAAAAATTAGATAAAAAATAATGTTTATTGCTATAAGTAAAAAGAATGACAAAGCAAATATCTAACGGATACAAAAAGATTTCTAAATCAAGACAATAATAATGTAATAAAACACTATAGAAAACCAGTGCCACCAAGTCCATGGTGCAACAGATTGTGAGCAATGTGATCCCTCGCTTGTACGGAACTCATGGATCTCAAATTATTCTCTGGGATTGCCTCATCATCGAAAAGCTCGAATTTGAGCTCAGGGTCCATCTCCTCGTTTCTCATCTCACAAATGTTATGCAAAACGCAGCAGGCTCCAAGCACAACGGGCAACTCTTGAAGCTTAACCTCGGTTCTCTTTTGCAAACATGACCACCTCTGTTTCAATCTGGCAAAGGCTTCTTTGGCAACCTTTTCAATCTCCCCAATTTTCTCATTGAAGGCATGTTGAGCCCAAGTCAGATTCTGGTGAACGTAAGGAACCAAAACCCAGTCCATTAAAGGATACCCTTTACTCCCTACGACCCAAACATCCTGCAAAAGCCCCCTGGTGGCTCTTTGGTAAAAGGCTGACTTCTCCAAAACTTGATCATCAGACATGGAACCAGGCCATCCGATACAAACATCGGTAAAAACTCCTTTTTGATCAACGACTCCTTGGAGGGTAATCGAATATGAAGATTTCTGATTCCGCTCCGTATGCTTTTTATTGAAATACGCCGCCACGCTGATTTTTGGTGCAATGATGGGTACGTGAGTAGTGTACATTGAACCACCCACCTTTGGAATCCCAGTGGTGGACTCAAATTCCTCTTTAATCCTCTTCATTTTGTTTTCGTCAGGCCATCGAACAAATTTAGGCATCAAAACGGTTTTAATTGCTGTGCAAACCTCCAATACCAGCTTATGACAGGTTGAAATCCCCAATCCGAATCGTTTCGATACCATCCTAAGCGGCTCACCCGTGGCCAACCTCCAAATACAAACCGCCACGCGCTGACGAACCGGGATCGCGTCACGAAGCATCGTGTTCTTTTTCATCACCACCGGTTCCAACTCCTCGCAGACCATATTGAACGTGGCTTTACTCATCCGGAAAGCGCGTTTAAACTCCTCATCGGGAAAATCCGGGTGATTGCACTTGTCCCACCAGTCTTTCGATCGATCTTTTACCCATAGCCGCCTTTGCTGCCCTGATCCACTGCCCGATTGTGATGGACCCACATTGTCCGATCCAGAAGCAACCGCTGCAGCAGAAGCAGCAACTAAACTGGATTTACGAGCGCGTTTGTTTCTGGGATTATTTAACTCGTCCATTTCAGAGTAATGGTTTTGGAGCTGGTCGAAAAAACCATTCATTTCTTGAACATTTTCCTTGTAATTGGCTTCGAAAAAAGCTTTTTCTTGATCCGTGTCAGTGAACCATTGATGCTCCTCTTGCTTTGCTGCCTCGTCCAACAACAAAATCGAAGAAAGTATATCACTAAACCCGCTCTTCTTCAATTCTTCGTTGACCAAAGATTCCTCACTATCTTTTCTACCCCTTTTGTTGGCGTTCCCATTGAACCCATTTTCCATATCCTGAAACCAAGAGAAATTGCTGCTGTTGTTGTTATAAGAAAAATCTTCGGGAGAAAGAAATGTGAAAGACCCAATTTCCATGAAACCAATAATTTATGGGTTTGCTTTCATTGAATGGCTTGATTGACGAAATGTGAAAGCAAGGGTGAATTGAAATTGGAGATGGGAACGGAGGGATTTGGTCATTTATATACGTATCAGCCAGGCTTACGCGGTTAGCAAGAGTGGTCGCTTAAGGAAGCGCGTAGGAACGCAAGTGTGAACACGTTATAAAGATGGGCTTTGACGGCGACTTGATTTTTCTTTTGCTATGGTCTTTGTTTTTATCTTTTTGTTCAAAAAAAAAAAAGAACGCAATTCTGAGAAAGGGGAATGTGCTTTGTTTGTTATTGGTAAAGAGAGGTGGTTCTAAAAAATTTCTGTGGGGGGAGGGGGCACGTTGGGAAAGGGGAAAGTTGAGTAGAAGGTTCGTTAGAATGGGAGGGAAGGCAAAGGGAAGTAACTAAAAAGGGTCAGAATAACCTTACCCAAAAAGAAACTACTTGTCCTAAAAACCTTAGAAATTGTCGCTCCGTTGGAGTAGGATTCCGTAGAAGAAGCTTAAAGCTCATTGAGAAATAATAATTATATGGGATAATTTTAGATATGTTATAAAAATATATAAAAATAATGTGATTTAAAATTAATATAAATTTTATATAAATTTAATAAAGATAATATTTTATATTTTATATATTGACAAAAATTATGATATATTAATTTTTATGTTATATATATATGTATATATATCATAAATAAATATTTAACGGATACAAAAGTTGTTAAATCTAATAATAATAATATTGAATTAAAATGAAAAACTAATTTTTCATCTTTTTTCCTTTTTTTAATATAAAATTTTACATTCAATCATCATCATCATCATCATCATCATCATCATCATCATCATCATCATCATCATCATCATCATCACTATATTTTGAATTGCATAAATTAATTGTACTTTGTTACACTTGGTTTATGTTACTCATTAATCACCATATGCTCGTTTCAAGCCCTTTAACCACATATGCCTCATTTTTATTTGATATCTTGAGACGAATGGGATCCAAACTTAAGCTTCATTTGGATCAACACGCAATGTCAATGAGGTGCAAATTTTGTTTGGAATCTCATCGTGCATTCATGTGGCAAACACTGCTGTGTCAAAAACTCAAAATATTATTTCCCCATAAAAAAAACTCAAAACTTACCTTGCATAAGGATAAATTCTCTAATTGATCAACGTAAGAAAAAGAAAATTAGAAACAAAAAACAAGATCCCTGTCTAAAATTTTAAGTTCAATAGATTTGATATAAGGCTGCAATGAGGGAAACATAAATTTGATTTTCTCATTAATAGAATATTATTAATTGCATTAATTTAAGTTGATTTTTTTCTTTGGATAATTGCATTAATTACATATTTAAGGAAGTGTGGATGACAAGGTACTCTCAGTAGCAATTTTGTCACGTTTTCATACCTGGCAGTATGGGAAAGTCTTGAATTGTTGTAGACAAGACAGTAGATTGATTGGAACATCCTTGTACGAACATCAAAGTTGTAACTAGCTGTAAGTAACATCAAAGCCGTGAATCATGCCTGTTTTGACTTTTGACAATTTCTTTAGTTTGTGGATGTCAAGGGATAGAACAGATATTTCTCATTTTTTATTTTTTATATTTATATTTAATAAATATTTTAATTTTAATTTTATAAATATTTAATGAATATAAATAATTTTTATATTTGTGATTAAAATATAAATTTTAATTTTTTCTTACATGTTTAAATAAATTTTTAAAATTATTATTTTTAATAAATTTCAAATAAAATTTATATTATTAAATAAAAAAATTAATTTATTAAATATATATCCTCTTACTCTTGACAAAAAATTTAAAATCATATATATTTTTATTTCTATCACTAAAATTTAATATTTATCCAGGTCTCTATTAAAATTAAAAATAGGCTCTTCATCACTCGAGTTTCTTTTGACATCACCAAACACCAAATAAATTTTTTATTCTTGAATTGGATTCTAATTATATATGTTTTTATTTCATCTCATTTTATTAAACTTATTGTACAATAAAAAATTATCACATTTATTTACAGTGAGTTTTTTTAATTTTATAAATAAAATTAACAAGGTGATATATATTTTTTAAAATATAAAAAATAATAAAAAAGTGAAGCATATGATAATTTTTTTAATTTTGTATATAAAATTAAAAAATTTCATTATCAATGTTAAAAAATGAACTAAAAAAACAAAACATGTTCCGTTATCATATCTATAATATTCTCAAATTATTAAATCTTTGTAACTAAGGAATGTTCTTTTAGCACGTGGATTAAAATTTTAGAACAATGTTATTATTTTATATTGATAAAAACAAATGAGCTTTGAAAGGGAGTGGTTAAATTTTATATTTATATTTATATTTTGGCATTTGGAACTGGTTAAACTATAATTAGAATCATAGTATTTTTATTCGATTCAGCAAAATATATTCTAATTAGAATTGCAAAATGAAAAACACATGCACACTTAAATGATTATTAATGATTTAATTAATTTTTACGTAAGGTATCACTTGGTTAATTAGTCTTCTGAATTCCCGCTCGTTTTTTCAACGAACATGGCAGTTGACTTTCCACGGTTCCACGCACACGGCACACATGACACAACTTCAGATTCAAATTTTCTCTTCCTTTTGTCAGATGAGCAAGGATTAATGTTATTTACATGATGGGCCTATATTTTATTTTTTTTGCATTATTATCCCAATTCTCAATTTGTGGTTGTGGCTTCTGTTCATTTGTGAAAATCCTGAGCCAGGAATTAATGAATGGTTTAACTTTGCACATTGGGTTCAAAAAGGTTCCAAAAACAGAAAAGAGAAACGAGCAACCAAAAAAAGTGAAGCCATGGCCTCTCTTCTCAGTCCCTCCGCAGCAATTTCTTTGCAACCTAAGGTAATTTCGTCAGCTACCAAATAGATTTGTACTGAAATTCTATCATTGACTTAATTTTATGTTCAGGTAAATGATTAAGATTTACCTGAAACCACGTTGAATTTGATGAGCTGATCTTATGAGATTGATTATTCAACCCTTTCTTTTAACACCCTTTTCTTCCCTTTCTTTGTTTTCGGTTGGCAGTTGAATCGTACAAGTTTTAGTGCAATCTCTCCAAATACACCATTAAAAAATTCCCAAACTGTTTTGGGCAATGGGAGATGTCAAGGGTTATGTTTCAAGACAAAAGCTACGGGTTCTGTTGAAGGAAGTGTACTTGAGAAAGAATCAGCTGGTATCAATGACAAGATAGGTAACTGCTCCTATTCAGTAATTTGCTGTCTATGTTGAATGTCTGATCTCAGGGAACGCAAATATAGTCTTGGAAGCCATGATTTGTGTAAGTTATTCAGAGCTGAAACAGAGAATGAAATCGGCATCAGTTCTATTCTACCCCTGTTATTGCTCATCTGGGTTTTCGAGCATCTTTGAAATTTTTTATTTACAAGTATTAAACAAAAATTAACATTTCATTTGTGTTTCATGTTTTCTCTGATTTATAAAACATAGTCTCCTTATCAAACATGTTTCATACGGTTTTTCCTAAATGGAAATTTGATATTCCTAGTTAGTTTATAAAACGCAATGAATGAATGCAAGTCTCTTGTTTTTTGTTATTTGCTGACTCTGTGGCGATGGTGCCATAGCCATAGCTCATAGTTTGCCACCGTGCCATGGACTTCAGAGGCAAAATAGAATTGATATTCATTTTGAAAACTTTCAGAAAAGCATAAATTGTTGATTTCTTCTACATTTTTTGCTTTTCCAATTTTCGATGAAATTACATTTAATTTTGTCATTGATGTAGATTATGGAGTTATTGGTGTTCACCATGTTGGAATTCTGTGTGAAAACCTGGAAACATCGCTTCAATTTTATCAGAATATTTTAGGTATGCTTCCCTTTTCCGTACTACAATGTTCATTTGTTTGGTAAGAGAGGAGAATTGTAAATTGAGCATCCGCTTCTAAATGTTGAATTAGGTCTTGAAATAAATGAGGCTAGGCCACATGATAAGCTTCCATACAGAGGTGCTTGGTTGTGGGTGGGTTCTGAGATGATTCATTTGATGGAACTTCCAAATCCAGACCCCTTAACCGGAAGACCTGAACATGGGGGCCGAGACCGTCATGCTTGTATTGCAATTCGGGATGTATCTAAGCTGCAAGCAATCCTTGACAATGCTGGTAAAATCCTTTTTCCTTGTGTCCACAGTCATCTTTGCCAAGCAATATCTCGGTGTATATTTATTTTCATGGTACCTTTTTGTTTCAAGCTTTTTAATGGCAGATTTCTTATGTAGCTCTGTAGTTTACAAAAGGAATGAGGATATGTTATGTCAATATCGTTCTGCAGGTATTCCCTACACACTTAGCCGATCTGGTAGGCCAGCAATCTTTACACGAGATCCAGATGCTAATGCACTAGAATTTACACAAGTTGATGTCTGAGATGTTTTGGCATTCAAAGCTTGGATTTCTAGAGATATCCCAGGTCCCTTTCTCTCCCAGGATAAAAAAAAAATGTACATAATAATCGATAATGCCAAGTGTTCATACCATGCCATTGGGACTGGCAACTTGCTATAGATGAACAAGGATGTAATAACCAAATCCCGAATCAGCTTGCTTGAATTTCCCAGTGGGTTTTTGGGATGATGATCAAAATCATATCAGTCAGAAAGGCTACAATTTACGATCAAATGAAATGCTACAAAATTCTACAGTTGTCAATAGGAAAGGATAGTTACTAGTTATGGATATACATGTAACTGTATGAATATACAGATGTCTATTTATTTTTATGGGTGGATAGGCTCCTCATATTGCTTGAATGGCAATTCAAAATGTAACCAAACAAGGGATGAAACGCAAAAAGATACCATCTATGCTATGCGATATGTTCTTATCATAGTTAATCCAGTTGGATCTGAGAGTAGGTGCCTGACAAGGCACATTCTCATATCATTCGGTGCTATAACAAACATGTAGAAGGCAAACAGAACAACATCGGCAGAGGAAAGAGTAGAACCAAGAAATCCTTGCCACATCCTGCAATAAAATATATATGGATTTAATTACTTATGATTAATTACTTAAATTTGCAATAGGAAAGGTAAGGTTAATGATAATTACTTAAATTCGCAAATTTGAACAGAAAGGAGCAATAGTGATTAGATTTTATGATTTAATATTTATATAATGTAAAATATCAAAATTTATATATTTATATTATGTTTTATATAAAATTTGTCATATTTTGTCCAAATGAAAACATTAAATATTTTTTATTATAATTATTATTAAAATTTTAAATCATATCATCTTTATATCTTTTTTACGTATCTAATTCATGTTGTATTTTAAATTACTAACTCTAATAGTAATGAATGTGACTAATTTTCGAAATCTAGAATTCTCGTACAAACATTGAATCCTGAACTTAGATAATCGAAGTAGCTAGGATTTGAACCGTGGCCTTGGAACTAAAAATCCAACACTCTGCCATAGTGCATGCAAGTGTCGACCACACCAAAATTTCATTACCAAATAAATTAATGAAATAACCGCGGTGTTGCAGCTTTGTCAAATGTTTAAAGGGATTAATCGAAACAAGGACATCAAGCAGAAAAAACAATGAAAAACAGCAAGAGTATTGCAAAGACTGAGAAACAAACCACATGCAAAATCTCAACATTATTGGCGTCCATAGAACAATATGCATTGTCAAAAGCAATATTGTATTAGCCTAAGCAATTAAAGCTCAATAACACAACAAAGGCTGCTCTTGCATGCACTGCAAACCGGATCCTTGGCTGCGGATGCAGTGCGACAATTAATATGATGCAATCCAAACCTAATTTGGAAATGAAAAAACTGCAGCACCAAAGCTGAAACATACCAAACTATAAGAGTACAAGACCAAGCTCTGATGGTCTCAAGGCATTTCGTATCCGATAATTATAGAGATAGTAGTGAAGTTGCCCATCACCTGGTCCGAATTTCAATTCTTTGAGGAAAGACTCATTATGCATGACATCCAGAGCATTGAAAACGTCAAAACGCTTCTGCTTAGCAACAATAAGAGAATCATTCATCAACTGAAGCAGTGGAGTCTTAGTGGAGACATTATAGTAAGAGTAGGCAGCTTTCAAAACAGAATAGTTCTGGTTGCCAAGAATAGATGAGGGAAGAGTGTAGAAGCTGCAGAAGTCAGTTATCTCATGCGTCTCTGGACTCTCAACCAGGTAACTATCCACGACACCCTCGGTAGGAAGTAGCCAATGCTCCACATCATTCTCATCAAAATCTGGAGAAACAATAAACTGGCTCAAGTAGTTTCTTAGCAGTCTAGTAACAGCAGGGACATCACGAAGCTCCATCTTTCTGAATCCAGGGGTGGCCGGAGAATCAGGTAACTTGTAGAGTTTAATGGTTCGGCTCATTGTCATCCTTGCACCAAGCCTAGAAAAGCCAACATCAATAAGCTTCTTGGGGTTTAAAGACCTATGCCAGTACTGGCAAGTAGTAATTGGTGTTGGAAGAATAACTCCAGCAGTATAAGCTGCCTGCCAAATATTCTCCAGGTGAACTCTCCTAGTAACCTCCTTAATCATCACGGGTGCAAGTCTCTTTGATCTCAGCTTCTTATGAACGCACAAGAAATTGATCTCAGCCATCTTCACAACTTCATCCCGCACCCTTATTCTTGCAGGGACACCGGTAATGAAAGCCACAAGCTTCTTCGAAGCTTTAGCACGGACCCCAATGTGCCAGCTCTTGTAATAACCAGGAGGGCGCAAAGCCCACCTAAGAAACTCCTTGGAATAATTGAACCTAAACATATTCTCATCATCCTCGACATAATTGTTCTTCAAAAGATTGTAAACCTCGGCACAAGTATCTTCCGAATCCATATCACAGGTGGTCCATTCATACGGACTTGGAAGGTTATAAGGTTCCTGTTTCACTTCAGACAATCGGGTGGAGGGCTCAATCGGGCCATCAGGTAAACTTGTGTCCCCAACATCCTTAAATTGACCAACAGGCTGAGTTTCCCAAAATTTGTGTCTTTTTGCTAAGGACATGGATTCCTGAAACCTTCGAACTATGGTTTCCAGTGAGCTATCATCTTTGGGAATTGGGTTAGTCTCAGAATTCTGATCTGGGTTTTGTTTGGGTGACCCAGGTGGTGAATTGTTATCACTCATTTCAGGCAATCAATTAATTTCAGCTACTTTTGAATGTCTCAGCTATTTTCTCAAAATATACCTGAATCGACAGAAGAAAACATATGTATGTCCAAATTAAAAACAGAGCAAAAAATCTCAGCAACTAGCAAGAACATAATCTATAAAACTATTGAATTTATTGCTATCAAATTAACTCCGTCCTACCAAATAAATCTATTGAAACAACATCAACCAAAACTTTGCAAGAAGATAATAGATCTGCGAGATTAAGTTGAAAACATTATGAGAAATACGTAACTTACTCGGTTTCAAAGGACAAAACTTTAGCAGATTCTGAATCTGGGAAATGTTGAGAGATTTGTAGGGCAGATTTTGAGATGAGAAAATACAAAATCAGATCTCCAAAGCCGAAGTAATAGAAAGATTAGTTTTTGTTAGGTTTATTCACGCAAAGGGAGAGCCTTTCGGGTTTTCTTCAAGGCAGCGGCTTTGAAGATGCCGGTCTTAGTGAATGGCAACAGTGAAGAATACGGTGTATTGATTTGTGAACCAACTGGACGACGGCATTTCCTACCTAATTTTCTTTTAAAAACTCTGGCTTAGCCCAAAAGGCCCAAATGAACCTTGGGCTACTGACCCTTTTTTTTTTTGCTTTCAAATACGACATCGTTGGGATGAGTCCAGTCCAACCTTTCCCTCCACAGTACTCTGTCTCCTTCAGTTAAAGCTCAGGAGTTTCAGTAAAGAGAACAGAAGGCAGAGCTGCTCGGAGCTCCGAACGCGTACCCGATTTAACATTCATAATTAAGAAAAATGTGCGGGGATGCAACAAACTGGGACCAAGAAGCGTACAGGGAGAGCATATTAAGGGAAAGAGAGATCCAAACCCGAACCGTATTCCGAACCGTTTGGCTCCTTCCTTGAACCCTAACCCGGAATGCGTCGTCGTCGCTTCCAGCGATGGTTCGATCGCTTCTTACACCATTTCCTCTTGTGTCTCTAAACTCGTGAGACCTTCTCTTCCTTCATTTTCGAATCATAAATAATAAAAAAAAAACCTAATTTACTTGAAAGAATAGAAATGATTCTCACTTGAATTTCGCTTTTGCTTGAAGCCGATTGGTTTTTGCATTGCTGGGGCTCAACGGTAAACCAACTGTCTCTCAATCCACTGTTAATTAATTAATGACTGTTTTCAATTTGAGTAATAGTAAACGATTGTGCTTTGGATTGTGGTAGAATTTAAGAGGTTGCTACCAGCAGAGCCAGAGGGATTCCTTGAAGCGCATGATGGACCTGCCTATGATGTGAAATTCTACGGCAATGGAGAAGATTCTTTGTTATTAAGGTTTAATTAAATATGATGCAATAAAATCTATCCTTTCTCATTTTTGTTGCATTTAATTGTGTGCATTAAGATTGGCAAACTGTTTTGTGTAGCTTGGTTGGGCTTATTTCAAGCTTGAGTTGAATCTTGCTGTTGTTCATTAACTTAACCAAGTTTGATTAGAATTCATCCCTAATCAGTGACCCTTCGGTTATTGCATCTTACATTCTTGAAGCTTTTTTGCAGTTGTGGCGATGATGGTAAAATTAAAGGATGGAAGTGGAAGGAATTTATAGAATCGGAGGTGCCCATCACCTTTCAAGGTATCAGATTTTGGAACTGTGTAGTTTGTTCTTTTAACAAGATAGCATTTAAAATTATGTGAGACTACTGTTTAATGTGGAAGAAAAGAAAATTGTGTCATTATTTTTTTCTCTTGTTGTGATTTGAAAATTTCTTTTCAATTTAAATGCTGGCCATCTGTTTTACCATTCTTGGTCTTTGAATCTTAGATTGAGTAGAACCGGTGGGTATTTTCATGTCATTCAAATGCTCCTCTGGGTTGGGAACTCAATTTTGCATGTGTTTTGGTGTGGGTTGTCAACATGTCATACTTATTATTCAATGATGTTATTTGTTGCTTTTTGTTGAATGTGTTTAATTTGCCAATTTTATTTGATGTTTTTGCAGGAAATCATATGAAGCCAGTGATTGACTTGGTCAATCCCCAACATAAGTGAGTAATCCAAATTCACAACTTATAGAAGATCCTCTTGTTTGTTTTAATGCATATCTTTCTACTTCTTCATTAGTAGTTGATCTTAGACTCTCACTCCATTTGCTCCCTTCACTCTTGTATTATGTGGGTTTGATCATGCGTGTAGTTTCTGATGTATAAGACATGCCTTATGCAGATGTGCTCCTGTTTGAGTTCAAAAGGAATTCGTAAAACATTTTTTGTCTAAGCCTATGCGTGGTTTTGAACCTGTGATATATTGTTTTCTTCCGCTTATATTCTCTCTTGGTGTTGAGCTCGCTAAATGTTATTCTCAGGTCTGCTGTTTTTTCATTTTGGCAAAACAATGAAGTCTCTGGAAAAGGATTACTTGATATTGTTCTATTCTGTCTAATCAACTAATTTCCCCCTTTCTTGGTGTGTAACTTTCTAATTGCTGTTTTCAGAGGTCCATGGGGTGCTCTCTCTCCAATTCCTGAGAATAATGCGATTGCTGTTGATCCTCAGGTTTTTAAAACCTTTCCTTTTAATTTGTAGGTTATACTGACATTACTTATATTTGTGGCAAATTATGTTTTATGAATTTATTTCTTCTTTCCACTCTCTACTAAAACAGGGGGGGATTCATTTTTTCTGCTGCTGGTGATTCTTGTGCATATTGCTGGGATGTGGTATGTTTTTGTTCAAAATGAATCTGTTCCTCATGTTTTGTCTGAGAAGTGATTGTTAATGTTTTCCTTTTTCATTGGATATATCTTTAAATTCCTCCCTTCGTTTTGCTACCTGCTGTGACTCTTAACATCCTTTCTAATGGAGCATTTCAGGAGAAAGGTGAAATCAAAATGGTTTTTAAGGGGCATCTAGACTATTTGCATTGTATATTAGCTCGTGCCTCTTCCAATCAGGTCAGCTTTTTTCTCTCTTCATGATTCTCTATTTTGGTTGTTAGTTTAATTTTTCTTTCAGACAGCTGGATTAATAATCCTTCCTGCCATAATGTAATCCTTTTAGCTCAAGTCTTGGTGTCTTGTTATCAATTGACAATAATGAACCTTTTTTGGGGTTGTCATTTTATTCATATCAACCAAGGTTATTTATCCTATATGCTAACGATATTGTTACTCAAGAAAAAAAAAAAAAAAAAAAGAGGTCCTGTTGTGCTATTACCATCTGGTTTATGTGACCATAGCCATCTATGTATCTAAAGTTGATACATGAGATACAAAGCAAACTTCTCAATCTATCATCTTTCTTGTTTTTCAGATTATAACTGGTTCAGAGGTTGGGACTGCACGAATCTGGGGTAAACAATATTGTCTTTTTATTTTCAAGGGTTACAGAGAGCTAGTTTGCTCTTATGTTGCAATTAGCTTACTCTGTATTATGCTAGTTCTAGCTTCAGAAGATATTTAATGTGAAATCTGATTGACATGGCTAGATGAAATAATTTTTCCATATGATGTGTTACATATATTCTTGAATAATGACCATATCAAACAACTTAACCCATTGCCATGTCACCTCTAGCAACCTGACTAATATATGGTTTTACATAGATTGCAAAAGTGGAAAATGCGTTAAAGTAATTGACCCACTGAAGGATAAGAAGTTGAAGGGGCTCATCTCCTGTGTTAGCTGCATTGCTCTGGATGCAAGTGAGAGCTGGTTGGTAAGAGCTTAAGTGGTGAAATTTTTTCAGTTTTTTTATATTGTTTCTCATTATAAATACCATACAAATATGGTTATATGAATCCCATAAAAGATTTGGCCTTTGATAACGATAAATGAAAGGCCTTCTTGTCACTAGTGGCTGTGACCATTTAAATCTCTTAGAATTCAGTTACCTAGGTATAATTTCTTAGACTTCAGCAGTTGAAGTCTATTGTTATTTGTTTCATTGGAGGGATTCATATTCTGGGGTCTTATGAGCACTTCTTTTTCCCCTCTCTAGCAAAGATCTTTCAAATACCAATTTAATTATGTCCAAATGGTTTTCTTCAAGTAGGCAGAATCAAATAAAGCAGAATTACGGTACAAGTTTACCACTTGTTATGTTGTTTTGAGGTTCCCCATTGAACATCTTTTAATCAAGATTTTAACTTGACAGGCTTGTGGCAGTGGTCGAAGTTTGTCGATCTGGAATCTCCCTGCTTCTGAATGCATTTCAAGTATTTCCAGCCGTGCATCCATACAGGATATAGTGTTTGATGACAATCAAGTAAGTGGGAGTTGGTTTCTCGACCAGACCAAGTCTTTGACTTCCAATCAATTTTCTGTTACCCAAAATTGTTCCTAGACTCATCCAGTTATGCAGCACTTTCAAATTACAGGATGCGATCACAACTTCCGTTCTTTCAACCTAATAATTGTTATGTTGCCAATTCAGATATTAGCTGTTGGTGCAGACCCTGTACTCAGCCGTTTTGATATAAATGGAATGATACTTACGCAGATCCAATGTGCTTCTCAATCAGCGTTTTCAGTCTCTTTGCACCCATCTGGTGTATGTTCCAATTAATTTCCATTTCCACTCAGCGCCGCTTTCTATTAGTTTTTCTTCTTTGTTTTGAACTTTTTTTTATTACTTTTCATGTTTCGACAAACTTTTTCTTGTCAGGTTACTGCAATGGGTGGTTATGGGGATCTTGTAGATGTCATATCACAGTTTGGAAGTCATTTGTGCACATTCCGCAGCCATTGTGTTTAAAATTCACTGAGATCTACCACAACCAGAAACTAATGTTAAAATAATGCTTTGACTATCGTACTTGGTGCCATCTAAAGTGGCTTTGACTTTTATAGAACTTCGTACTATAAAATTAACGATTTTATATTTTGATTTGGTAGACATGATTCTGGAGTTTTGATTGATTGTATTTCCTACGTGGGTCCATTCTGTGTTTGAAGTTTGTCCGTTTAGCGGATGCGTAAGGATCTCCTTCATTATTTTTTTTTTTCTCCTTTACTTTTCAAAGTATAATCAAAGGGCCAAAATTAATGTCTTTATCATTTTCTTCAAAGAAACAAATAATAAATTGAAAAATAAAAAAAAAATGCTAACTAAAGAGCAACTCTTTCTCTTTACAAAAAAAAAAAAAAAGGAGTATTTATGATCCATATCAAAATGCTTTTAAAATACCATAATAATTTGACTCGGTTTACGAACCGAGGGGCAAATTTGGAAACCTAAGTAAAAGAACGTTTCAGGCCCACGGCTCGAAGGGACGATGGCAACTACATATATATTAGTTTAGACCAAAGCCCTTTGTCAGTTTTCTCTGACTCCCACTTCGCTGTCCTATTCTCAAACATCTTTTTCCTTAAAACTCCGAGGCGTTGATCCGAGGAGTTTGGGAAAGACAACTTTAATGTCATCGAAACCCATATTCTAAGAAGCTTCTCTTAATTATTTAAACTTTTCGATTTTCATCGATTATCATCTCAACTACAGTTATGCAAAGAGGAATTGTTCCCTTTTGCAAGGGGACTTGATGTGATTCAACAGGCTCAACGGGGACAGGAAAGACTGCGACATTTTGTTCTGGAATTCTGCAACAACTTGATTATAGTTTGGTGGAATGCCAGACCTTGGTTTTGGCACCCACTAGGGAGCTAGCTCAGCAGATTGAGAAGGTTATGCGAGCACTGGGAGACTATCTTTGTGTCAAGGTTCATGCTCATGTTGGTGATACCAGTGTCAGTGAAGACCAACGCATCTTAGCCAGTGGTGTGCATGTTGTTGTTGGCCCTCCTGGTCGTGTTTTTTATATGTTGCGGAGGCAGTCACTTCGTGCTGACCACATTAAGTTGTTTGTGTTAGACGAGGCGGATGAAATGCTGTCGCGAGATTTCAAGGATCAGGTCATTTTTATCGCATAATCTTTATCTCATGTTTTAATCTTATTCTTGGTTTTTTTTTTTTTCCTTCAATTTTCGACGAATGACATGCCATCTCTTTTTCTCTTTCCTATAAACTCAAACTTATTGTCATTGAACATAAGGAGATTTACACTTGAATAATGTTTGTTCTGATTGAAAATTTCTTGCAATCCGATCTATGACATTTTCCAGCTTCTGCCTCCAAAAGTGCAAGTGGGTGTCTTCTCTGCAACAATGCCACCTGAGGCCCTTGAGATCACCAGACTCCGTGTGATCTTTATGAAACCTTAGCCATTACTCGGAGTGTCATTTTTGTAAACACCCGACGCAAGGTTGACTGGCCGACCGACAAAATGCGGAGCAGAGACCATACAGTCTCTGCCACACATGGAGATATGGACCAGAATACAAGAGATATCATCAAGCGAGAATTTCGCTCTGGGTCATCTCGTGTTCTCATAACCACTGATCTCCTTGCTCGTGGTATTGATGTCCAGCAAGTCTCTCTTGTTATAAACTATGATGTCCCAACACAACCGGAGTACTACCTTCATCGTGTTGGACGAAGTGGACGTTTTGGGAGGAACGGTGTTGCAATCAACTTTGTGACAAAGGATGATGAAAGGATGTTGTTTGACATCCATAAGTTCTATAATGTGGTTATTGAGGAGTTACCAGCAAGTGTTGCTGATCTCCTCTGATGAGATTTTGCCATCCATTAGTAGTGGAGTTTGGAGCAAGTGGAAGCTGCATAGCAAGTTTCTTTGTTATGTTTTTGCTTCTATTCTCTTCTTTTTTTTTTTCCCCCTTCTCTTTTAGCCCCTCGCTTGCATTCCTTTGTAGGCTCTTAAATCTAAGGTTTTTTGAATATCTGATTATTTAGTGATTTGAGTACTTACATTTTGCAATCTGGAACCCAATTAGTAATGTGGGCAATTGTTGTTGTAAGTTACCTGGTTATTTTAGGTTTTTGTTTGGGGTTTAAAATATATTGAGACATTTATTTTTGTTTCTTTGTTTTGAAAATTTTAATCTATCCTAAAATTTTTATCCTATTACATATTTAGTTTCAAAGCATCTTATAAACTTAAATTCTCTTAAATCTACAATCTCCAAATACTATATTGATTTTATAGTTTTTATATACTAATTTTAATGACATATCAACTAATTCAATAGATAATCAATGGGATATATTTATTTTTGTTTAGTTATTACTAGATGCAAAATTTGCTTTAGGAGAGAAAGCATGCATGTTGGCAGTTTTGACCATATTTTGCAAGTATCTTGCGCTGTTTATTCTGGGTCGCTAAATATTTTACTCCTTACAATCAAATATTAATCTCTTAAATCATAAGCCTTCTCTTCAATTTCTTTATTTAAATAAGATGGTCTGCATGGATATCATATTTAAAGATTTTTTTTGTTTATTTTTTACATTTTTCTATGCAATGGCCAATGAGAAAATAATTATTAAACAGAATACTATTATTATTAATATAGTTATTATCTATTCACATAGGAACAGAATATTATCCAGAATTGAACAGAAAGACATTCTGGATTGTGGGGCAGTGGGCTGAAACTGTCATGGCAGAAGTTCGATAACAATTTGGTGTCTTCAAGACCGGGATGAGAATTGGCTTTAACTTCTGTGTCAGAAAATCGTTGCTATTAACTCTCAATCATTGGAAAAGGCGGGTGGCACCCTTTGGACCGATGGCGGAGACAATTGGCATGTTCAACGTTTATGTAACAGATTTTCTTTTCTTTTAGTCTAAATAGAATTATGTTTTTATAAAAGTATCTTCAAATTTCATAGAATTAAAAAAAATTTAATTTTAATGTATTTAATATTAAAATTAAAAATTTTTATAAAATTAAAGTTTCCTAATTTTTAGTATAAAAATAAAATGAAAAACTAAAAATAATTTTTAAATATAAACAAATAAAAATTTTAAATGTAAAAAAAAACATAATTTTAGAATATCTAAAATAAATAAATAAATAAGGGACAAAAAAGTAGTAAATAATATACTTCAAATTGAAATTTGAAACATGAAACATAAATATAAAGAATAATAGTAAAAATCCAAAAAAGTTATAACAAACGTGTGGGGCATTTAGTTGTAGTCAGCGTCTGTATTTTTCTTCCCAATTAAGAAAGTTGAATAGAGTCTGAATGCATTAAGAAACACGTATTTGGTCAATGGTTCTTTCATCAGTCCACGGGCATTCCATCACAAGACTTCCATTTCCATACGGAATTACCCAAATTTGTGCTTGAGACTACTATTACTAATAGCCTAATGCAATTGTCATAGATCTAATAAGAAGTCTTGAATCTCACGTCGATCGTAATAAGAAAGTCATTGAGATATATAAGGGTTCATATCACCTCAATCTTATGAGATCTCTTTTGTAGGATAAAATCGTGAGGTCAGGAGGTCAGAGTGGACAATACCTCACAAGGGTGTAAATCGTGGCAGGAAGGTTGATTTGAAAAACCGGAAGGGTGAATGCTCAAGTCCCGAAACCGCGCGGGTTCGGAGCTTAAGTCTCGATCCGTGATAAGTGGTATCAAAATCAACCCTAAACCGTTCGATCCACGTCAAGCACCTCGAGGGAGGCAGGCAGGGTGGTCAGCCTCCGTGACGAGAGCGTCAGGAGTTTGGGTGAAGGAGAATGTCATGGATCTAAAGAAGAGTCATAAATCTCACATTGAACATAATAGGAGGGTCACTGGAGTATTCCTTGTGAGACGCCTTTTGTAGGACAAAACCGTGAGGTCAGAGGGGCCAGAGCGGACAATATCTCACAAGGGTGTGAACCGTAGCAATCAGGCTGATCTGGGACACCGAAAGGGTGAATGCCCGGGTTTCGGAACCGCGCGGGTTCGGAGCTTAAGTGTCGACCCGTGACAAGTAGTATAAGAGTCAACCCTAAACCGTTCGATCCACGTCAAGCACCTTAAGGGAGGTAGGCAGGGTGATCAGCCTCCGTGACGAAGGCGTCACAAGGTTGGATGCTGGAGAATGTCACGGACCTAAAGAGGAGTCCTGAATCCCCCATCGAACATAATAAAAAAGTCACTGAGGTATATAAGGGTTCTCACCACCTCAACTTTATGAGATGCTTTTTGTAGGATAAAACCGTGAGGTCAGAGGGGTCAGAGCGGACAATACCTCACAAGTGTGTGAACCATGGCAGAAAAGTTGATCTGGGACATCGAAAGAGTGAATGCTCAGATCTCAAAATCGCACGAATTCAAAACTTAAGTCTCGACCCATGACACAATACTCATATATTACGAATATAATAATAATAGTAATAATAATTTATTTTTTACAAATAGACTCATTGAATTTTCCTTCTTAATTTTTTACAGCAAAGAAACGGACAAAATTTGAACTCATATTTCTCGTTAAATTGATATATGAGTGTAAGGTGATATAATAAATTTAAATTTATAATTTTTTATTTTAATGGTAGAAATAATTTTATAAAATAAATAAAATTGCATGCCCACGTGAATCAATCATCTAAATTTGATGGATTGATTAAGTAATAAGTACATGTAAAAATAAATAAATATGGAAAAAAGGGGTAATTAATGGACGGTTCTATAAAATAATATCGGAAGATGCAACGTGGCAACGTACAAATGAATTTTCCACTTTCCAGGCCCGTTTTGCACCGCCTCATTTTGCTCAAAGAATATTTGCGTTTGCTTTAAAAAAAAAAAAAAAAGGAGCAAACTTCCAAATGACGAAAGCGGCTCATTTACAAGTTTTCAGAACTTTCCTTTTGTCTTTCTTCACCTCTCAAGGCTCAACACCTACCGTTTTGTCATCACCCTTTTCTTTTCCTCTAATATTAAAAAATAATGATTTAAATATAGTTGTCGGGTTTAATTGACACCGAAAACCATTTTAAGTTTGCGTTCGTTCATAGCCACTTCGCGAAATTAAGCCTTTGTCTCTGCCATCTGCTTTTGAAATTTTCTGAAAATTTTTTTTTCAATCATCTGTGCTTTTTAGGAATGAATAGTTATTTATGCACATGCTTTTGATTTTATTGCAACTCGCTAAACCTTCTTCTTTCTAGAACTCTCTTTCTCTTTCCTGTTTTTGTTAGTTTTTTGAATGGCGATATCCGAGTCACCGGAGATTTTAGGGAGCACGGCGACGGTGATCAGCACCTCTCACAGCGACTCAGATCTTGATCTCTTGTCACTTCGTCGTCGAACCACAAACGCCACCAACGGCGCCGGAATCAGAGCTCCGGACAATTCGGGAAACGGCGAGGCCGTGGACTACCAGGATCGAGTAGAATCGGCCAATTTCACGAGTAACGTTGGAGAAAAAGCCAACGAGATTCCAACAAGTTCCGATATAAGATTCACGTATCGGCCTTGTGTTCCTGCTCATCGGAGGATCAAAGAAAGCCCTCTCAGTTCTGACGCCATCTTCAAACAGGTTTTTATTTACACGTGCTCTCATTTGAGATGGTCATTGGTTTAAAGTAGAGCGCTCTTTTTTCTGGAACTTTTACGTCTGTTGAATTTTAAGTTTTTTAATATTATTTTAACTTTAAAAAAATGTTAGTTGCTGTGGTAGTTAATTTAGGTTTGCTATATTTTATTAGAAGCTCTGATAGGTGATTTTTTTAACATCATATCAGAGTCATGCAGGCCTGTTCAACCTCTGTGTAGTAGTGCTTGTTGCTGTAAACAGCCGGCTTATTATTGAAAACCTAATGAAGGTTTGTGTTTAAATTTTAGTATTATTGGGGGTTATGGACTTATGGTTTATGGATTAATGGCTTGTTATTATTGTTGTTGTGGTTGTTGTTGATAAATGCTGCAGTATGGGTGGTTGATTAGATCTGGTTTTTGGTTTAGTTCGAGATCGTTGAGTGATTGGCCTCTTTTTATGTGTTGGTAATGCCTCCTTGATCTAATCCTAATTTTTTACCTTTTGCTAAGAATGTATTGTTTTCATGTTGATTTTGTGGGCTTGATCATCATTTAGCTTATTATGTTCTGCTTGCTGGTTCACATTGCAGTCTTACTCTTCCAATTTTCCCACTCGCTGCTTTTGTGGTTGAAAAGTTGGTGCAACAGAATTATATAACTGAACCTGTAAGTGTTTCGACTGAAGGCTGCAGCTATTGCTCTTGTTCTTTTTTTACTTGAAATTTCGATGGAATAGAACCGGCAATCAAGAAATTGTTTTGCTGTTTCATATGTTTGGCTTCAGACCTTTACGAAGTGTACTAATTCTTCCTAGAGAACAAGACAACACATTGTCTTATTGAAGCTTCAGAAAGTTGACTGCTAATTTCTATATTGCAGGTTGTTGTTTTTCTTCATGTAATCATTAGCACAACTGTGGTTTTGTATCCAGTGATTGTTATTCTCAGGTGAACTTTCTTTTTTCCTTACATTTTATCATTTGAATTTCTTTTTATTCCAAGATATAGTTATCTATTGATAATATACTTAGCATTGAAAAATGTTACTTTTGTCTACTTATCCAAGGTTTAGATTGCACGCATTGAAAAATGTTACTTTTGTCTACTTATCCAAGGTTTAGATTGCACTAGCCTACTAGGATTGAGAGATGCTCAACTTCTTTTATACAGACAGCACACACACTCTTATGTAAGTTTGCATCAGATGAATATCAGGGCTAAGCTCATTTAAGAATTTTGAAGTCCCTTTCTCAACCATGACTTAACAATTCATCCTGTTCTTCTTCAAGCTGGCTTGATATTGCTTACTTTGCCTACAGCATTTTCCCGTCAGGCTCATTCTTTTCGTTTTAAAGTATATTGTTGTTGAGGTTTTATGTAGTTGTATTGTGCCCATTAAATAATCACATTAAATTCTTAAAAGAATAAGAGAACAGTTGTTGAAAATTGTTAATTGATCGGACTTACTCTGAGTTGTGCAGGTGTGATTCTGCATTTTTATCTGGCGTTGCATTGATGCTGTTTGCTTGTATTGTCTGGTTAAAATTGGTATCCTATGCTCATACCAACAATGATATGAGAGCACTTGCCAAGTCACCTGAAAAGGTACAGTGAAATTATTTTTGAAATTCTTGGTTGATTAATGTAAAAGCATGCTTGTATTTGTTGGTAAAAAAAATGAAAAATTATGCAGACTTGATTTAGAGAAAAGCTTGTAGCTCTTTTTATTTCCCGTCTTAGTTCCTCTTTCTCTTTGACAGTTGAACCATGTGCGATTAATGATTTATGCATGATGTTTTTGGGGTTTAGTTGTGAATTGAGAAATATGGCATTGAAAAAGTTGTTGATTATAAAATGATTCATGGTTCACATCACGAATCTTGTCAAATATTGGGTGCAATTTAATTTTCATTAGAATAAGAGAAAATGCTCTCTCCATCTTCCCCCTTGTTTTCACTTCAACAATGTTATATTTTCTTCTTAATTATTATTGATTCATTCAGTATGCTCTTGTTGATGTTAGAGAGGTGCGGACCACATGCATGATGTTAGCTTCAAGAGTTTGGTATACTTCATGGTAGCTCCCACGTTATGTTACCAGGTAAAAATCATATTCTTTTTGGTGCTTAGACTGATATTTTCCTTTGTCTTGTGCTGCATTGTAGGGTGTTTGACTGCCAATGCTCAAGCTAGAATCCATTTATTCTATGTACCTCATTTATTTGTCATGTCTTACGACTTTGGACTATGATCCATCCTGGTACTGCCATCCTTTGTTTCTTTTGTTTTCACCTTTCCTCTTGAGGCGGGGTATTGATGGATGGATTGATAATGTTGCTGATTTCTTGATTATTGCAAGACTGCAATTATTGCTTGAAAGTGCATAATATTGATTGCTAGCTTACCAAAATAAGTTTTATTCATTGCTTGTTTTGCTCTGCACGCCTAATCTATTAATATGATTTGTCTTAAATATGTGTTACATTTCTGTGATTGTGATTTATATTGTATTAAACAGCATTGATACATGGCTTGATATTGACAATCACTTGTTTTGAATGTTGATGAATTTCCATGCAGCCAAGCTATCCTCGTACACCAGCTGTTCGAAAAAGTTGGGTGGTTCGTCAATCTATCAAGTTAATAATATTTACTGGGCTCATGGGTTTCATAATAGAACAGGTAGGTGCCAATTCTTCAATTGCTACTAGTGTTCCTTATTATACCTTTTGTTTCAGAATATTTTCATCAGATGCTAAAATTTTTTATGTGTATATATGATTCTGCAGTATATCAATCCAATTGTTCAGAACTCTCAACACCCTTTGAAGGGGAACCTTTTGTATGCCATAGAGAGAGTTTTGAAGCTTTCAGTTCCAAATTTATACGTGTGGCTCTGCATGTTCTACTGCTTTTTTCATCTCTGGTACGTCTGCAGTTATTGTTATTGGAAAATGCAGTCTCTTTCTCTTTGGTTTGTTATAAAGACTTCTGTTAAGTAATTCATATTTTAATTTTGTAGCTCTAGTTGTGTTCACTTTATATGCATGACTTCATCATTTAATTGCAGCAAGTTGCTCATTTCTGCTTTCACGTATGTACATGTGAATTAGCTCTTTGCATGATCATGCAAACGACCTTATTGACTTAGATGTTAAATTACCTCCTCTGCACGCCTGGTGGCCAACCAATCTCAAGCGCCAGCATCTCTTTCCTTCACAATATTAGGGAGTTAGGAAACACCAATCATCTTTCCTGACCATGGGGCATCTTGTTTCTTTGTTTAGCCATTTTGTCAGAATCTGCTCCTTAGAATGGAGTATTAACGTGAAACGTTATTCTTGTGCTCACATACACACTCTTAGGCACGCACATGCATTAGGTCACACACACAATGGACAAAGATCAGCCTTTTCTGGACACTTAAAAACCTTGGGCAGCATAATATTTATTATGCATGCTGCATACCCTTATTTTTAATAACAAATACAGGTTAAATATACTAGCTGAGCTCCTTCGTTTTGGGGATCGTGAGTTCTATAAAGATTGGTGGAATGCAAAAACTGTCGAGGAGGTAAGTTCTAGACCCCCTTAAATGTTTTCTTGGGCTATATTTCACTCAATGCTTTGGTGAAATTCACTGTGAACTTTTTTTGTTTTTTGCATGGATTTCACTATTTATGGCTGTCATCAGTATTGGAGAATGTGGAATATGGTAAGTTTCATTTTACTGATAATCTGTTTCTTTTTTTTTTTTTTCTGTAACTTATTGGCAGACTCGCTGTTATAAATACCAAGTCATTGCCAGAGTTTTCTGGTCTTCTCATTGCTGTCAAATTATACTGGTTTAATATGGGCCAAAATTTTAATTGTTTTTACGATTTTCTTGTTTCAACTGTAGCATACAATAAATGCTATTTTCCTGATTTTCCTTTCACTCTCAGAAGTTAAAAGCTACATTTTCCACTACTGACTGAATTTTAATTGATTACAGCCAGTTCATAAGTGGATGGTTCGCCATATCTATTTTCCATGCTTAAGGAATGGTATACCCAAGGTGAATTCCCCTTTCTGAACACTTCAGTATTTTAGTCATGAGTTTTATCTCTTTAGGTTTCAAGTGATGGAAATATGGTTATTGATTCCCAATGGCGATGTTTTTCACTTCAGTTGTTTATTTTTTATTTAATTTGTTTTCTTTTCTGTCCTTATGCAGGGAGTTGCGGTCATTATTGCCTTCTTGGTTTCTGCTTTATTTCATGAGGTGTGTATTTCCCATAAGTTTTTATTTATTCTTTTAACTGGCCTTCTGTGGATGGAGAAGAGGGTGGAAATTCTAATAATTATTTAATTTAACTTGCATTATTGCTGCCTGATGTTATCAATGAGGATAACTGGCAACTCAGAGAGGAAAAAAAAAGGAACAAAAAAAGAAAAACAAAGAATAGATGCCAGGGCTTGTTTCCTATGATTTTTTCCATGTACACAGAACAAAGCTTACGTTGGGCCAAGGGGAGAAACGAGGAAACAATTTACAGTAATAGTTTATAAATTGAAGAGTAGATATGTTTTGTTCCTGTCATACCATGTGGCATGCTTTGTTTAATCCCTTCATCCTATAAATATATTTTGCCAATTTGATTTTGCTTCTATTGTTTCATTATTGTGTTTACTCTATTACAGCTCTGCATTGCTGTTCCTTGCCATATATTTAAGTTATGGGCTTTTATCGGCATCATGTTTCAGGTAAGAATAATGAACCAGTACTAATACTAATAGAACAAGAACTGATCAGGTGTGAGATTTATGAAAATTTTTATTCTTTCCTTTTCTTCCTAAAATTTTATCAGGTTCCCTTGGTCTTGATCACAAATTATCTGCAAAACAAGTTTAGGAGCTCGATGGTAAGCCTTTTACTTTGATTTGTATCTATGAAGCTTAATCGATTTTTTCTTCTATAATATTTTTATCACTACCAAGCTTCCACTCTGCATTAACATCTTTAAGGTTAAATTATAGGGAAAAAAAGGGGTAGAAGTTATTTACTGGCTCTTTGATTCTGAGAATGTACGTACGTTAGGGGGCTTGTTGTAGTCTTGTATTGCTATTGTGAGTAATAGCAAAAGCCAAGGTACCACAGAGTGGAAGAGAGGAAACGGAAAGCAACAACAATAATTCCTGCTGTTCCTTTATTTGTTTTGCCTGAGGATAGGAAGGGATTAATGTTCTATAAGGATAAAATACAAAAAACCCACTTATGATTACATTACAGTAACCCCCTTTAGTTTCAAAATACCAACTTTCCCCCTTTGACCATCCACTATGTTAGTCAAACCGTTACCCATTTGAAATCCACTTTCATAGACAAACCATTAGCCATTATTTCTTTTTTTATTGTTTTTTTTCTTTGTCATTTCTTTTCCTCCTCTCTGGCCTTTTTATAGAGTAACATAAAGCAATAAAACAAGAACTCACATTGCAAGTTTCAAAATGGCATTAATGTAAACGGAAAAAAAAAAAAAAAACTCAAATCGTTTTATTAATGAACAATTGCTAGATTTAATTTAAAAAATAAAAAATGAAAGGGAGCTCCTTGAACCATTTTCTTCAAATTTGGAAGAACTTGGCATCTGCTTTCCTAGCCTTAAGATTTTCCATTAAAAGAACAAGAAAAAACCTACAATGAGAGTGTGGGGAGAAGAGAGAGAAACATGAGGATGCAGAAGAGAGCCAAAGATCAAAAAATGGAAAAAAAGAAAAAAAGAAAGGAAAATGAAGGGAAAAGAAGCAAGAGACATGGAAGATTTGGAGAAACAAAAAATGAAATGCAGAGAAGAAATGAAAAAGGGAAGAAGAAGAGCATGGCAATTTTATCTACAAAAAATCTAAGTGATGTGGCAGTGGGTTTAAATAGGATAACAGTTTGACTAAAGAAGTGGAGGGGCAAGGGGGAATGTTGGTATTTTAAACTATTAAGGGTTTAGTGTCCTTTTAAAATAACCATAGGAGGATTTTTGTATTTCACCCTGTTCTATAAACCATCACCTAGAAATAGAATATCCTGCTCGTGTGGTATGTTAATGCTTGTGTATTTTGGTATGATCATTTACATTTTTCTTGTTCAATACCAGGTGGGAAATATGATTTTCTGGTTCTTTTTCTGCATTCTTGGTCAGCCAATGTGTGTGCTTTTATACTACCATGATTTGATGAATCGCAAAGGGAGAGCAGATTAAACTACTTACTATAAAAACCTGGTGGAAGTTGATCCAGTAGCTGCCACAGATTGTTTTTGCATGGTAACTTATCTATCATGTTGCATTGCTCTGCTTGCTTTGGATTATATTTGTATATTTCATTTCATCATATGGCATTACCTGCTGAGATGCTTTGATGTCTTTGATATATGATTTTCATGAACAAATTCACAAGCAATTTTGAAAGCATAAAGCAGTACCTACGCCACAAATGTAGTACCCGTATTAACTTTACTCGTTCTTTTTTTTTGTTTTGGGGGGGGGGGGGGGGTCGGGATAGAACTTTATTGGTTCTTTATTAGTTGAAAATTATTGAGTCTTGTCTATAGTTTACAGACAATTTATTTTCGAGAACTGTTACTCGAATTTAGTTCGCCTCAGAGTTTGACTCGGATGGTTTCAAGTCAATAAATTTGTTTCAATCTATAAATTTCATGATTTGAGGACAACAATCTCGTGACCTACAGATAATTAATTGGAAACATGTGCAATTTAGAAATTTTGATCAGTGCAATTGTTCCTTTTTTATCTGAGATTTTAGACTTTTCTTCCAGCAATCCTCAAGTCTGCATCCCTTGTTTACAGCGCAAGTTTCTGAAACTGTTTAATCTATTTTTATATATGTATATACCATCAAGCCTGCTTTACGAATTATGATTGAACTTGTTTTATCTCGTTTAAAAAGTTGAAACCCTCATTGGTGGATGTAGAAGTGATTTTGATAAAGTTAAAGTGCCTCAATTTTTTTTTTTAAGAAAAAAAAAAAAAAAGGGGAAGAGGCTCCATTATTTGGTTTCATTTAATAAAAAGCTGGAGCTGTATGCTTGTCGGGCAAAAACAACTCAAAAACAGCAGATTTGTTGTGCTGGGTGTTGATATTTGTGGAGGGCATAAAAAGCAGCCTTTGTCCCAACAAAAAGAGGAGCTTAAAGCCCCACCATGATTAAGGTGTGGAAACCACTCTCCATTTCTCCCCGTTTTGTTATCATTTATATGATCCTCTATGGTTGCTTTAATAAGGATTTTAGGTTGATACGGTCATAAAATTTTGAAAATCAGTAAAATTTTTAGATTATAAAAATAAAATTAATAAGATAATACATTTTTTTATGATTTATTTAAAAAATTAAAAAAATTAATTAAAAAACAAATCTATATCAATTTTTTAATTCATTTATAACATTAAAAAATTATACTATATGAAATGATAATTCTGAAAGCATTTAGATTAGTATTTATTTAGTTATTAGTATTATTTTTTTTTTAAATCTACTAGCAATTAGTAGGTAGATTAGGTGAGATAATGATGTGGGTGAAATTTGTATGTAAGGAAGTGATGGATTAAACATTTAAACATGGGAATAAGTGATTTGGCTTTATTACACCTAAACTTAGTTTGTTTAGTTCCTTAACTTTATGTACGAACCACCGACGCGACTTCATCATTAAAAGTCAGCAGGGTTAATACAAGAAAAATTGTCTCGTCTCAACGAAAATAAAAGAGACTATAATTCCTCTAACACAAGGCTCCAAACCACAAAAATCCACTCAATTTATGGGCACCAGCTTTAGAGATATAAAGTGGAATGTGAAAAGCTAAGCTTCCAGAGATAGAGAGAGAGAGAGCAATTCCTTCTCCTCCCCCACGGCCCCCAATATCTTCAGTAGAAGAATTCATGGAAGACTTTAGATCTAAATCATGTGGCGATGGAAGAATGCAGCAGATAGAGAGTTATAACGGACCCACTTCGTCGTATGGGAATGGTATCCATAGCATGCAAGATCTCAGGTGTTACAGTGCATCCTATGCCTCAAATGTGCGCCATGGCCAGACCCAGATGCATAATAACGATACTAAGTTAAAAAAAGTCAAGTACACAAGTGGGTCTTCTTCTAAAAGCTGGAGTTTGAATGATCCGGAGTTGCAGAGGAAGAAGAGGGTAGCTAGCTACAAGGTTTACGCTGTTGAAGGGAAAGTGAAAGGATCTTTCAAGAAGAGTTTTAGGTGGCTCAAGGAAAGGTACACTAGGGTAGTTTATGGGTGGTGGTAAAATTTATACTTGCTTGCTTGGTTGTCTGTGAAGGAATTTATGGGTAAAAATCAATTATGTATGAACTCTCTAACGAAATGCTCCTCTCCTTTCCTGCACTGTTGAATTAATAATCGTTCTATTTTGCTTTGTATACTTATTAGCTTTGCGTTCTATCTGTAATTTTGAGGCTCATTTCGTCTTCTAAAAAATGTAAGCTATCTGATTTCTGAAGGCATATATATATATATATATATATATATATGTACATGAAAATTTGGAACATCAATACAATCATAGGTTATAGATTTGTGGTTTAAATCTCGGCAAAAAAAAAAAAAAAAAAAAAGGGACTTGGTGGTTTAAGTGGTTTGGGATCACTTTTCGTAGAATTCAATGCAGACCGCCAATGGAACTATCTATTCCATTTATTGGTTACTTCGGCAATTTATTATTTCAAGCCAACTTACCATGGCTAATAGATGTTTTGTTACAATTACCATCTTGATTCCGTAAGAATAAAAATCTTTCAAGTGGAGAGTGCCAAGGTAAAATGGAAATGAAAACAGACAGACCAATGAAAAAGCAATGGTTATGATTATCATGTCCTGCGTTTAAGTTCCCTTAGTTCACAGGAACAGAATCTTGATTATCATGTCCTGAATCCTACTTTCCGTTATTATGTATGTATGTATACATATACATATGTCCACTATAAAGAACAAATAATCCATAAATTTGCCTTACGAGCATTGACACAAAGAAAAAAAAAAAAAGGGAAAAGAAAAGGTAAGAACAAGAGTTGCATGAATACGGTAAACACTTTACAATGCCACAAGGTTTCAAACCTCAAAAACTAGAAAAGAAGTTCCAGATAACTGAGAAAGCATAATCTTATGGACGCCTGAAAGTATAATCTTATAATGAAAGTGACGCCACAAAAACAAGTAAGTTGAAACCGTTGGCAAAATAGCCATACCACACACCTAGCCTTCACGGGCAACAATTTTGATGCAGTCAAATTTCACTTCACAAGCTTTCCATGAGTGCAGAAATTTACGCTTTCGGTGCACGAGAGTCTACATCAGGGGCTCCAAGTTACAAATTCCACTTGAAAACTCAAACCCCCCCCCCAACCCCCCAAAAAGAAAACATACCCTGTTACAAAATGTAGTAGTACATCAACCATTTCATGGTTTACAACATATTGCTGAGCATTTAATAATCAATTCTCTCATCACTTTCAAACTGCAGGCCCTTGATTCCCTTGAGGGCAGCTTCATAGTTCTTGACGTTAGAGGTATTTCTCCCAGACAATGTCCGGTTAGGGTCAGCAGATTCAACAGGACTTCGTTGTCGACTTGTAATTTTGTGCAATGCTCCAGGGCTAGCATCAGTTGTACGAGAACGTTGGGGGTCAACCTCACTGCCAGCAAACGCATCACGACTGCTAGAAACAGCAACTCGTCTTGAAGATGATCCACCTGACTGCCCCACAAACTTTGTCCAAGTAAAATCCAAATTAGCACTAAAAGATAAGGATGGAATAAAATATACAATGGTTATGTAAAAAGGAAATAGGACAAATACATAGGAGCTGTTCAAAACTACCCAATATCTGTTGCCAAAAGTTTGGACAGGGAATCTGAAGCACACATCCATCTTTTGTTACGTGCATATACGCACTAATGTACAGAGCCTCCTAATTTAACTAAAAAGGCAATTGCAGATAACAGAGGACAGATGGAAAACTATAAACATAATGTTATTATTGGTCATCCCATGTACCAGCACCAACGACACCGACAGAAATATCCTAAAATGAGAACGGACCAAGACAGTATGTGGAATGCAAGATTGATGACAAACCTCAAAATACTATTACACATGCACAATCATAAAATGAAAAAAAAAAATTACCATAGATTCTTTGGTAATTGCAGGATCATTTGCAATGGGACTCTTCTGCTTTGCATAATTTCCAGAATTCATCAAGGGTCCTGATGTTCTCCGCCTAGAGGAATCTATGGATGAGAAACCAGCTGCTCGCATGTCCTCACCAGCTGCAACCAAGAGATGCAAATGGTATAATTCCAAGCATAACTAGATCTTTCAACTTGAAAGAAACAGAAAAGATAATTGTTATACTATGCAAGTATTTTATTTTCTTAAAATATCAAAGAGAATTTTAAAATTGGAAAAGGAATAACATTGCCAGTGTGCTAACATGTGCCTGCAGGTTAGACACAAACTTGAGTAATAAAAAATTCAAAACAACGCTAATTAAGAGACAATCAAGTATATGAAAGAAGCACCAATTACCAGGGTGTCTGTCAGAATTGGCAATTGCAGGGGGCATGGCAGAACTAGTTCCAGCACCAGGGCCCTAACAGAGACAAGCATTACAAAAGCTGCATTCCATACTGATTACTAACATAAGTAAAACACCATACTAAGCACTCACTATGGCTCGAGCTGGAGGAGTGGCCAGCTGTGATTGCTGATACTTCAAAATGGTCCAATCAAAGACATAATCAAACTGGAAGCCTGTTTGGCAAGGATCAACAAGAACAATGAAAGACATGACGTCACTGTGATCTATGGAGATAACAAAAGTTGACAGCATGCACTGCTAAAAATGTAAATGGTCACACCTTCACGAATAAAGAGGTCACAAAAGATTCTTTTGAGATAAGAATAATCTGGCTTATCATCAAATCTTAGTGAACGGCAATAATGGAAGTATGATGCAAATTCTGTTGGATAACCTCGACATAAGGCCTGAAACAGCATCAATCTTCAGTCACAATTTTGCATGTAAAATCAGGACCTCTAAGCCAGACATCTACCTCTTTCTATTACCTCAAATTCCCTTTACAGAATCCTAATGCAACTATAAGGTTCAAAGACATCCTTACCTCAATTGAAGTAGAAACCTTCTTCTCACTAATTTTCTCGTATTTCTGTTTCTTAGTTCCAGCTTTCAGACCTTGCCAAGGAAGACTGAAAAGAAAAGAGGCATCAATAACAAAAACTATTAAAGAAACGAACACAAGACAAAAAAGAAAGTAGCATGGGTAGCAAGAATCACCTTCCCCTTAGGAAGTACATAAGCACATATCCAAGAGACTCTAAATCATCCCTACGGCTTTGCTCTACATGGTAATGAAGGGCAGAGAATCAAAATTAAGATGATTAGAAGAAAGGTCTATACATCAAAGAAAAGATACCACCAATAAGATTGACCATACACACCAATGCCCAAATGTGTGTTCATGCTTGCATATCTTGCAGTTCCAGTCAAATTCTTATTTTCCCTGAAACCATCATGACCAGGTAGAATATAAAAAAATTGCTTCGAACATCAACCACAAATTATAAACAATAAAGAGAATACTAAAATAAACATGCCAGTGCAACACAAAAAAGATAGATGCTTCATCACCACCACTACAAGCAATACAACTACCCTTGGGTGGGTTCTTCACAATGCTTTACCTTGGAAACTCACAAATACATGCCATACTCAACGATCACAGCTATAAGTTAAAATGCAATAACCAACCTTATTGGAAAATCCCATAACTCATAACATAAAACAGACAGGGAAACAGACAGGTATCAATTAATTTCCAGGCAGATTATGGAACAAAAAATGAAAAGGAAACATGTCTTCTCAGGTCATAGAACCTAAAATAAAAGCTTGACAACTTAAACTTTATCAGCAAGACTTCTCTTAAATGTCCAAATGACAGCATATTTGCATGATATTAGTTCATTCATGCATTGACACAAGTTATAGTGAGTATAATATCATTTCTCCAGGAGCATTTACATGCCAAAACATATATGGTAGATTATGCATAACATTTATCATAATCACAAAAGAAATATGTGAATCCATAAGAAGTTGCTTTTTCTTAAAGAGGATGCACATGGCGAAAAATAGAGGTGCAATCAAGAGAATCTCATAGGAGAATCAGCTCAGATGACTATTTGTACTAGTAAACCAATCAAGAAGAAGTGAAACAAACAAGTAATGGGATTAAGAAAGCATTTTCTTCCATTTAAAAAAAAAATGAAGGGTATAGGGTGATGGAAACAAATCCCGGCCTTTTAAGCTGCCTGTAAAATACAATAGGTCACACGCATGCAAAGTTCTCTCACCTGTATGGAATGTGTTGATGAGTTGAACTGTCTCTATATTTCTTAGCTAGACCGAAGTCAATGATGTAGACCTATATGAATGTGAAAAGCAATAACACATTAAAATCTGCTGCAACATATAATAAAACAATGTTTTGACCAGAAAGCACAAACCTGATTTGCACGCCTTCCCAAGCCCATAAGAAAATTGTCGGGCTTAATATCTCGATGGAGGAATGATTTTGAATGAACAAATTCGACACGATTGATCTGGGAAGAAAAAAAAAATAGCATTAAGTTACAAGACATTAAAGGAAAAGGAACTGAAGTTCCAAATGTATGAAATTATACGAAACTACCATTTGATCTGCAAGCATGAGAACGGACTTCAAAGAGAGTTTCCTACTGCAGAAACTAAATAGATCTTCAAGACTAGGTCCAAGCAAATCCATAACCAGAACATTATAGTCTCCCTCAACTCCAAACCATCTCACATTTGGAATCCCACCTACCAAGAAAAGATTGTGATGGGGAAAGTCAACAGTTGCAGTCATAAGAATTAATTTGGTAAATAAATATAAAATTTAAAAACAACCAGACATTGAAACAAGAATTTGATGCTCTAGAAAGACAAAAAAAAAAAAAAACTCAGAATCATTACTTCCTCCCTGCAGGATCCTGTATAACTTTGATTCATATAACAACTGAGGATGCTTTGTCTTCACATTTTCCTGATCATTTAAAAAAAATGTCATCACCTCCCTTATGTACCAAAAAAAAAATTAGTATGGTTAAAACAACTGCAACATAGGAGAAAATCACTATCAACACTAAATATAAGAAAGAATTTCTTATACAGAACGTCAAAACTTTGAGCTAATTGAATCACACCAATAATTCAAGCAGAAAGTTAGTTTATTAATTAGTCATCCAAACTGTAAGTGCCCCTCCTAAACAATTATAAGTACCATTGATTAACATTAAATAAATTCACACCAAATATTGAGAAAATAATTTACATAAAATGGCAAATTGGTAATCAACACTAAAAAGGAAAGTCACCCCATTTAACCTTATTTATCTAAGGAGATAACCACCCTTGTGTCCATTATGATGCCATCCAACCATTAGAAAATAAGAAGAAATCACTTATGAATAAATTTGATCCACCTCTTGATGAGATACTACGATCCCACAATGTTAAAACCTTAATTAATTGTTTGATTCTCTATTTTTTCTCTTTTTCCTTCGAGTGAGTCCACAAACTGTGATTATCAATTATTAATCAAAACAATAAAATGAAAATAAAAAGAATTAACATCAGGTAAAGCAAAAAACTGTATGCATAAACCAGAGCGTCAAGTGGCTCCAAACATCAGCACACTTGAACTACTCCTATAAATTGGAATCGAAATTCTCCTCCTGATGCACATTAGCTAAAATCCAACTAACTAAGCAATAGCAGATTTCTACACTCTCTTGCTTCAATATATCCTAGGACTCAACTGCATCACTAAGTTATAAATGATTGTGTTAACACAGGAAATCCAAGGAATACGAGCTCGAATTAAAACCTAACCAGAATAGCAACTACATTGCTATTCTATAGAACATTAACATGCAACAAACTACAGTAACTAACAAGCAAACAACCAAAAGCAAGAAAATCACAAAATTCAACAAAAATAAAAAGTGAATTTTGAGCAAGGGTTGCTTACAAGCTTAATGGCAACCTCTTCATTTGTCTGAATGTTCGTACCTGCAAAGAAAAAAAATCAACAAATTATATTCAAAATCGCACAACAAAATGGAACAGAAAAAAAAAAAGAAAAAAAAAAGTAGCGAACCCAGATAGATCTCTCCAAAAGAGCCGCTACCGATCTTACGACCAAGCCTAAACTTATTACCGACACGAGGCTCCATCAATTCAAACTTCAAATAAGTAAAAAAGAAAATCGAACCCTAACTATAATCTGAAACCCTAATTAAGAAAAATCCCCCAAATAAAAAAGCGAGGAAATTATATGGCAACACAATCACCGACTCAACCTCGCAGACAATCCATACACATCCAAATTTCGATCACCTAAAAAATAAAAAAAATTTACAGAAAAATCAAAGAAAAAAAAATGAAAAAGATCTAGAGTTACGTACGTGTTTGTTTTAAACCGAAAAGAAAATTAAAATTAACAAAGAAAAAAACTAGGGTTAGGTTAGGTTAATCGAGAGGACAAAAAAGGGAGGGGAGGAATAACTAAGAAATCATGATTCTATTTCTCTCTCCAAAAACGTTTAAATTTGCATATTTTGTCTCTCTAAGAGCTTCGTTTTCTGGCATTGTGGACTTGATCCAATCGAATCAAGGAGAGGAAAAAAAAAAACGAGCCTTTGAAGAATGGAGGACGCGTGTGTTTTTTCTTATGCGTGGCGTGGGTCTCTCTTTTTCTTTTTCCTTTTTTCTTTTTAAAAACTAAATCCTGGGCTTGAGAGAGAGAGATGGGAATGGCTTGCCACGCATGTTAAGAAGGCGTGCAAACGATGCGAAAGTTCCTCAGAGTGAAAAAGAAAAAATATTTACGCAACACTGTCAACGTGGGGTCCTTCGGTCACGTGCTTTTATCCGACTGGTATCAATTGAAGGAGTGTATTTGTCACGTGATCTTGCTGCATTTGGGATTTCTTAATGGAAGCGTTTTCTGCCTTTTATTTTTGCCACTAATAACATGAATTGCTCCCTTTCGAAAAAAATCTATATTTTATTAGAATTAAGTTCCATTTAAAACAATTTTTGAATAACGGACGGATAATTGATTTAAATAATAAAATAGTTTGTATGATAAAAAAATATAAATTATTAAATCTAATATAAATAAATTTATTTCATAGGATTCAAAATAAAAATGTATTAAATAAAATCTAAAAATACGAGCAGATAATAGTTTTTTTTATAAGCTCATACTCTCATGCATTAATTTATTTACAGAGTAACATAGCAACTCCCCCGAGGTATGTATATTATTTGATTATTATTGTTACAGGATGAAGCCATTAATAATAGTGCTATATAAAAGGCTTATGACACAGAAATTTTTAAAAAGAAAATGAAAAGGATGTATAGCTTTCTCATCATTTTCCCATTTTGGTGAGCACAAGAAGCAAGTTAAAAGCAAATTTGCAGCACATGGCTGGCTGGCTGGCTGGCTGGCTGGCTACATTCATTCACCACAAGACCGCACGAAACAACATTACCACTAACATAAACTGACCATGAATTTCAAACCATTTCCATGTATTCCAGTAACTAACTTAAAAGATTAACAGACCCCAAAATTTCTTCCTTTTTTTTCTCCAAGAAGAAGGAACAAAGAAAGAGAAAGATGAAGACAAATCGAGTATCCTATACATGGGGTCATGTCGAGAGAGAGAGAGAGGGAGTCTGCGGAAAAGGTGGTTAGAGATTGACCCCAGCAGCATTTATGGATTGAAGAAAGTGGAGCCACATTTGCATTTCCATCCTTCAGGCTCATAATTGGTATACTGAGTTCCCAGTTTCTCAGAAGTTGCAGGAATTTGAGTGGCGACACAGGGAGTGCAGCGTCCACACTTGCGCTGGCAGTTTGGTGGCCTTGATCCGAGTCTTCCCACCATCCTACTACCATATGTTTCTTCACTCCCATAACCTACTCCACCCTTGCTAATTTCAACACCCTGAATCATAAAAAAGAATCAGCAAACCTGGTCGTCAAAGACTGGGCAAAGAAAAAAAAAATGAAAGAGCAGAAAAGAGTGTATATAAGCTTCAATAGTGAACAACCTTTTTAGAATCAAAGGCAACTCCCGGGAACTCTGGAACTATACCTGTTTGATCAGGTTAAGATAATCGGTAAAACACCAAAAGAAGAAATTGACAAGCTGAGTGTGAAACCAATCTTTGGGAGTTGGATTCTATATATTCTTATAATATGAATCCACAATTAAGGAAAAGTTTAGAGATAAGAGAAGGTTAAAAAGAAGCTTTTGCTCAAACTGGGGGGAAAAGCAAAAGATTGAAAACGATTTTTCTAGCAAAAAAAAAAAAAAAAGAGGTTTAAATCAGACAAATGGAGGTGCAGTACTAAGAGAAATAAAATAGGAAAACCTGGATGAGGAGAAACATCATGAGATGCTATTGCTAAAGACCTGGTTGATACATGAGTCCAGCTTATTATCTGCAGAACAACAATGAGAAAACAACACATTCCTTGCTTCATTTTCCTGAGAATTCCCAAATGATGATGATGATGAGATGATGATAATCTTTTATTTCCAGAGACTGAGAAAGAGCGGGGTGTTTGAGTCAGTGCTCAGCTGAAGAGGACAAACAGAACAGTTGGACCTTATAGAAACAAGCCAAAGAAGCACCATAAAACTATTAAAAAACATAAAACAAAACAAAACAACTTAGACGAAGACCTTATCCGATGTCTTTCTCTTTCTCTCACTCCCAGATGTCTTGGTGGACAGATCTTTGCTTCACATACAAGTTATTCCACCTTCTTATCAAACAGATTGGTAGCTGAGGAAACACTGTCGTGATTGTGTACGTTTTTCTTCTCTTTCGAGTTTTGACAACTCCATCGAGGAAAAACAGTAGGTATTCAAAATTCGAGATTTTACGGAATTAATAAATGGAATAGATTCAATTTAGTTAATTGATTATTTAATTTTAAAATAATTTTATTTTTAATTTAATTTAATTTTTGAATCGAATTAGTTGAATTACCTAAAAATTTAATGAAAATATAATAAATTTTAAATATAAAATTAAAAATATATGAAATAAATTATTTCGTTATAAATTTTAAGTTAATATTTTGGCATTTCAATATTTTATTGATGGTCTTATTTAGTTTATTTTAAATATAAAATTTTAAAAATATAATTTAATTAAATATATTTTATTATTTAATTAATAAAAAATTAATTGATCCAGCTAAATTTAATTTAATCTATTAATTTATAAATTTAATAAACTTAATTTAATTTAATTAACAAAAATAAAATAACAATTAATTTAATTTAAAATTAACCGAATCAAAAAATTAAACTCAGTCATTTAAAAATTCTTATACACATATTAAAACTTTTTATTTATTTTATTCGTACTTTTAAATTTGTAACCCTATTACTTTAATTGAAATTTTTACTCGTTAAATATCAATTAATATTGTTTATGTTAATACATAAATTTCACTTAATAAATTTTTATTCCTAATAATAATTAATGATGACAACAGGTCGGGTCGAGATTAATTTTTACTCGTATCGAATCCAACTCGATTTTAAATATATAAAATTTGAATCCAATTCTACTTGATAAATGTTTTTATTATTTTTATACTCGAACTCAACCCAAATAGACATTATATAAAATCGAACACAACTTAAAATTAATAATATATTATTTTTAATATAAATATAAAATTAAATATATATAAATATATATCAATATAAAATTAAATAAATAATTAAAAAATAATTTTTATATATCGGATCGAGTAAGATCGAATTTACTTATAATCCAAGCTTAACTTAATTTCAAAATTTTTTTATATCATCCGATCCGATATCAAATTTAAAAAAAAAATTAATCATTAAAAATCAAATTGGATCAACATCTATCAATATCAAATTTTTTTACTTTCTCTAATAATAACTATTTATATTACCGATGCCGACGTTTTAACATAACGGAAGCAAAGATTGTTAAAAATTTAAAGATTTATCCTCATAATTTTATTTTTAAAATATATCACAATAAAAAATTTTATTTTTATTTATAAAATCACGATTTAACCTTTGAATATTAAATGAGATAATTTTCCCTAAACAATATTAACGCACAAAGTTCACATGGTAAATAAAAACAAAAGAATCGAAGAATTAGGGTACCATGGATGGATCCAATTATTGTCTCAATTTTTAAGTTCCAACGTTTATAACACACGTAAAATTGGTCAATAAAAAAGAAAACTAAGGAAATAAATGGAAAAATTAATCATTTCTATTTTAATTAAAGGCAGCCAAGTGATTGTCAATTTAACATTTTATATTAAAAAAAACAAACAAACAAACTTGCGCTGATAGGCCTGATAGTGGCCATTCCCGAAAGGTTGGTTTGCCCTATTAATAGCCCAACGCCAGCCCTATAAAAACTTGGGAACGCAGTGAAAAGGAAAAATCCTACGGCTGCATGCCTAGACTGCAGAGCCTCATCTCTTTAAGATGGTCGTCGATGACTTTGAAAAAAGACAAAGAAAGAACGTATAATTGGTATGGAAGCCATGAATAGTGATGAAACCAATGGGGTCGAGGTGTATTTTGATTGATTTTGAATTTATTTGATTTTATATTTATAATATTTATATTTTATTATTTTATTTTTATTCGAATTTAATTTAATATTATATAAAATTTTATCTATTTTAATTTAATTTGAAGTTAATAAAATATTAATTTTAAATATAAATATAAAATTAAATAAATAATTAAAAATAATTATATATATATCAAATTAAGTTGAATGAATTTACTTAAAATTTTATTCTAATTTATTTTATAATTATTTAATTTAATTCGATTTAAAATTTAATTTAAAAAAAATTAGAATTAAGATATTAAATTGAATTAAAACTCATCGAACACGAATTAAACCATCATTTTCAATCATGAAAAATGTAAAAATATATGTAAAAGGAAAAAATAGATAACAAAATTAAGGAAAATAATTAGTATTTCTTCCCTTCTATTTTTTATGTTGTCTCAAAATTATTTTTTTATATTTCAATTTTTTATTTTTTGATATTAAAAATTATGAAATATCAAATTTGTAAAAAAAATGAAATAATTAATAGTATATATATTGAAAATTAATGTTATTGCTAACAGTTATAATTAAAATTTAATTTTTGATAATTTTAAATATTAAAAAATTAATGTTAACGATAAATTAAAGATAAGGTTTAAAGTTAAATTGTTTATTATAAAAATGAATTTATCAATCACATAATTAAATTAACTTTTTTAAAAATAATTATTACGGCTTGATAGTTCATAAATAAATGAGATGGTGAAAGTAGGGTCAATTTCAAGCAGTCGGTTTGAGATTTGATATGGAAGACACGAAGCCTCTTGATCAGGATGGTCGGCTTAATGGATTTTAGTGATTAATGCGACTGATCAGATCAGGTCGGACAGTAGAGCAATGTGGTGGTCATCTTTAAAGAGCTACACCATTCAAAGTTTTTGCTTTCACTGACTCACATCATTGTCTCGTCATTAATTTTGGAGTTCTTCCCAAATCAAAATGCAGTGAACCATAGCTTGATTTAATGTGGAAATTGGCTTTGCGAAATTTAACTACAGCTTTTTTTTTTTAATGTTAGTAATGCTAGCTTTTTTAAAGCTTTTATACAAATACTGACAAATTTTAATTCAAAACTGATGAAATGTGGCACTGGATCAAATGAAAATTTGAGATTAAACACATAGCCTTTTGGTAAAGAGTCATTGTGTTTAGGACTAGGCGTACGTACGGTGGGAACCATTGAGACAGTTGCCAACCCCACCATTAAATTCTAATTAAATGTTTCAATTATATAAATCTGAATGAAAAAGAAAGTACTACAATCACTATATAAGTGGAAAAAATAATACTACTAATAATAAAATGTATTGACCGATTAAATAAAAATGCCGTTGGTTTATTTATAATTGTGGGATGTATGAATTTTGTCAACGAATTTAATTGAATTATAAAAAATTTAATATTTTATTTATAAAATTTAAATTTAATTTTTATTGTCAACAATCTTTTATTATATGTCTTGATTAGAAAATAAAAAGTATAATATGTTCTTATATATTGTTACAAAATAAATAAAAATAATCCATGAATTAGTGTCTGAATGCATTAAAAAATAATCAATCTCTTTCAATTTATTTCAAACTCAATGCTGATGTTTTGAATAAGATAAATGCTATCCCTACTCAACTTGTGGGATAGGGACAAGATATTATATATTGGTCTGCATCCTCTAGTGGGGTATTCACTATCCAATCTGCTTATGACTTT
Source organism: Durio zibethinus (assembly GCF_047325235.1). Classification (NCBI taxonomy): domain Eukaryota; kingdom Viridiplantae; phylum Streptophyta; class Magnoliopsida; order Malvales; family Malvaceae; genus Durio; species Durio zibethinus. The sequence goes on from NC_143167.1 coordinate 33,780,504, forward strand.
GTTAGAGGAACAAGTTTAAACGAAAATAAAGGTCAATGGGAGTGGATTTGAAAGTTGCGTGCTTTGCCAAAAATTAAGTTTTTCATTTAACAATGCATGCAGTGTATATTGCCTACACGTAATAAGCTTGTTAGAAGAGGGTTAAACGTCCTGACTACTTGTGTATTCTGCATGCATGATCGAGAGGATTTGGAACACCTATTTTACAATTACCAATTGACCAAAAACATATGGATTGCCTTGCATGAGCCTCTTTGCCTTTATCCCATCAAATCATAGACTATAAACAATGGATCAAAGAAAATGCTTTAAATAAGCACTGATCCATGCATGGTATCCCCTACTACCTGTTGTTTATTCATATTCTATGGGAGATTTGGCTTGAAAAGAATAGAAGAAAATTTAGACAAAATGTTAAAATCGTTGACTTGGTGAAATTGACGATTGCGAAAGCTGCTGAATTATTTGAGATGAACTAGAGATGAGTTCGGGCTCCATTGCAATCCTTTGCGTCCATTAGGTGGAACCTTTTGAATGAGGGATGATATAAATTGAACACAGATGGCTCGACATTGGATAACCCTGAGAAAGTAAGAGCTGGAGTCATTATTCGAGACAGTGAGAGAAAATAAATTTTTGGTTCCTCTAGATATATTAGGGCGTGTTCAAATATTTTTGTAGAATTATAGGTTCTCAGATATGAATTATTTTTGGTGAAAAACCTCAATACCCATAAGTTAAAAATTGAACTCGATGCCACCACTGTTATCTCCATGATTAAAAATCACTGGGTGACTAATCCCATGATACTCCTTCTAGTCTTTGATTATAGAAAGTTAATGGAAGATCTTGAAGATCAACACATGCTTCACGTGTTTAGGGAAATGAATAGGTGTGTTGACGCCCTTACTCGCTTTGGTAGTATCAATTATTGTAATAGTTTTAATTATTACGAGGTCAACTATGTGATGTTTAATGAACTTCCTTCTTTTGTTAAATATTTAGTCATCGTTGATGAAGTTGAACATGCTATGTATCGTAATATTTTATAATTAATTCATTCATATTTCTTACAAAAAAAAAGATAAAAATTGAAAAACTTTTAAATTAAAATCCTTGTAAATATAAATTTATTGACGATGTTTTTTTTGTCATTTGTTCATCAATGGTGTTAAACAAGAGACCAAGGGTTTCTGCCATAAGCTGACAGTTAAATATCTCAGACAAAGCTCTGGGAACTGCATACCTTAAAGGAGGCGCTGCCTCTTTGTTTATTACTTATATAATTCACTATGCATTCTCATTTCCTAATGTCAGCACTAATCATATATGGAGCTTGTTCATCGGCAGATTTCTGCAGATTATGGCATGAGAAGAGAAAAAAAAAAGAGTAAATGCTACGTACGTACTACAGCTTGTTTCTGATAATTCAGCAGAAAAAAAAAAAAAAAAAGAGAAAGAGAAAGAGAAACGGGTGCTAGCCTGCATGAAACTACTAAAGAAACATGAGTCATGACAAGAGAAGTCACAGTAATAAGAAAAAAATACTTAAAAAAAAAGGAAGAAACTCCATCGATCTTTTGATTGAGATAATTGTGAGTTAGCATTTAAGCAGTAGTGTCATAGTAGCCACTAGTGCCTAAAGGCAAAGCCCACGACTAGCGAGAGCTGCATGGCTGTCCCACTGTATAGACCGACCAGCTAGAGAGATGGGAGGGTTTGTTACTATGTCTGGCTAACTTTAGGGGTTGATAAGCAGACTCCAGACTATTTTTTTTTTTTAATTTGATGCATTTTGGTTTTGGAAGTCTCAGTTATGATTTGATCAGTGATTTGATTATTCACTGTGACGATGAGGTTTGATCTTCTGCTTTCTTTCTGCAAAAGGTGATTTTATGCACGTAGTTGTTGTGGTTGTGCATATTACTTCATGCCCTTTAACAAGAACCACGTGACCATCCCGACTTGAATTGCCCATTTCCATCTAAATCATTATAGTTGTAATAATCCCTTTGCAAGTACCTAGATTTTACAACATAAAAAAGAATATTTTTCAAAATGATTTATTACATTTTCATTATACTACAAAAAAGAAAAGAAAAGAAAAGAAATTTTAGCCAGGAATATATATGATTAAAAATTGCCTGGCTCAATAAATTATAGTAGTAACTACATACAAAATGATGAATAAAAGAAGTAATGAATGGACATTTTTGTCAGTTGAATTGTTTTGTTTCCAGGTGGTTCTCCAAGTCTCTTTCGGCACAAGCAGTGCCCTAGGGGGTATGGTCACCCAAGCATGCGATCTAGTAGGCCATCTCCCTTGGAGAACTGGCTTGGCGAGCTGCTGCTATGGGACTTGGACTTGGGAGGCCCATACATGAAATCCCTGGGGAAAGATGGATCTTTGGACTAGGCCGTGGTGATGGTATTGGACCAAACTTCACGACGCCAGTAGTAACCCTTGGTGACAGGTTAACTTGTTCAAGTGCTTTCGATTGCAGCTCGGTAGGGTAGTCCCGCACGCACCCGATACGGGGTCCAACCCCCGTGGTCCACTTGCATGACAATCTCTTGGCCAGATTGAAAGCTGGTGCTGGTGCTGGCGCCTTGGCACCATTGGTGTTAATCTTTTCATCTTGGTTATGGTCATCTGTGCTTGTTGCTGCCCTCCTGGTGCTGTCACCTCCATCACTTACATCAGGTTTCCTGGTTTCATCAGAACCAGCCGTTGATTCTGGTTTGGGTTCGCTAGCTGGGGCTTGCCCATAAGAGTAGTCATCATCAATAGCACACCTCTGTATACAAAAACATCACAAACACCATCAGCAAATTTATCCAAGTAATCCTTTGAAGATAGTTGAATTACTTAATCTAATCTTAACCCATAATCAAGATTTTACCTTAACATTAGTGAGATCTACATGATTTTCCTCAAGGAAGCTAATGAATTCCATGAAATTCTCTTCCGTTGGGTGATAGTGACCACTGTATGGCCATATAGCCTGCAAAGCAACGAAAACAAAAGTCAGTGACAAATATTAAGATTAGACGAGTACAAGACAATTAATTACATGCATGCATGAATGCGTTTTGTACCTCAAGAACTCCATCACGAGCAACCAATCTTCCAGCAGCTGTGGTAGCACCTCCGGACAGAAAACTAGAATGTTGAAACTTACCCTTTTCCTTTTTCCCCACATATAAGGCTCTAGTAGTACTTAGGACAAATATCCATTTGGATTCACCTATTGTATCCACCGGTGACCCACTTCGCCGAAAAATAAGCTTTCCATTGTCAACGATTACCTCGTATTCTTCCCTTTCTTTCTGCAAATGATTAATTGAAATGATAGATACGTAAGCAAATAGGCAGCTATTTTTAAACTGAAAATTACTATATATCAAGCTGTCTTAATTTGAACGTACTGGTCCAAGATATGTGATGGACTGTTGTTGTAGTTTTTTCCTTGGACATTTGTCAAGATTCACTTCTTTCCCATCTCCAACATCCAACCTTTCAGAAACAAAAGACATGAAAGTCTTAGAATATAATGAATTGCACTTTTGACCTTTTGAGATGTGACGAACAGCTAATTTACTACTGCTATACTTTTCTAAGTTGAACGGGAATTTTTGGAAGGCTGCGACCGAAGGATAAAATAATATAATAATTACCAGTAGAAGAAAGGCTGTGTGCTTTCACTTGAGAACCACACGTCATAATACAGGTGTAAGTTATGCCCATAGCGATGTCTTGGATCGATCTGAAATAACACAGGGAATGACAGCCATACAGTTAGATTATATAAATGTGATCAAGCAAAACTTGTTAACAAAATCTTTTTCTAGCTAGTTCGAGTTAAAGCTAACAGTTGACAGTATATCCTTTAATATATATATATATATATATATATATATATATATATATATGTTTCAAAGGACTTACAGCTTCAAGCCAGTGTTGGAGGGCTAGTTTTTGAGCCTTTTCATCCTTGGACAAACCCTTCCCCACCTGAAATTAATAAGGAAGACATATGATTCATAAGGTTAAAGAAAGAGCATGATTAAGGAGCCACAACATAAAATTGTTGTTGAAATTTGAAAACGATTGAATGTGTAAAAGATACCTTTGCTGCTCTTGTCTTGGCTCTTGCCCACCGTGAAACTGCAGATTCTGGTTTTTCACCATTGAAGAATGACACAGAACTTTGCTTGAGCTCTGCGAGGTCTAACACCTTCCACCATAGCTCCTCAACCACCACTGCACAGTCTGCAAGGTTTCTTCGAGTCCGGTAGCTCTTGTAGACTTTTTGAAGCTTAACAGCTGCCGCATCAAGCTCACTAACGGGTCTTGGTGAGAACAAAATCGTTGGTTCTGGTAAAGAAAGTGTGGGCATTGGCTTATGCATTAATCCGTTCGAAGCATTTGAACCTGACTTCCTTTTGTCTTGAACTACATTCTTGAACGAAAAAGTTTTCTCAAGCAATACTTTATGATCAAGTTCGCTACTTTTCAATGATATTGAATTTTTTCTTTGAATTTTATCCGACCCAGCTGAGTTGGTCATGGTTTCTGAATCTGTTCTCTTGAAGCTGTTTACTCTCAAGGTCACCTCTCCATCTTTTGAACTCAGACTGATGTTGTAGGCCAAATCGAAAAATCTGTGACTTAGAATTTGTTGCCAGGCTGATAGAAGCAAGGAAAGTGACAATCCCATAAGACTTCAATTAGCTTATCACAAGACAATGATCCCCTGCCTGCTCAACATGATTGAGGAAGCTAAATTACAAGATAATACAGCTGGGATGAAGCTAAAAAAGACAAAATTCTTATAGGAAAATTACCAGCTCCGTGTTAAATCTTAATTAGATATTGTTGCATCAAAAAGTTCATAAAAGAAGAATACTTAATTTCTCTTTATTTGAAATTGATTTTATCTTGTTAACATTGATAATTACATATTTGAATTCAACATAATCAAGAATTCAGAACTTGAACAAACAGAATCTTTCCCGGAATTGATCATATGACCTTGGTTTATGACAAACAGTGTAGGTCCCAAACAAAAAAGGCAAAGTTAAAGCTAAAGGCAAAACACTTGCAAACTGATTAACTCCAATAATTGAAGGAAAAGAGAAAAGAAAACATCAACTCCTATGCAACTCCATTAATCATGAATGTGAAGTGATCTAAACCAAGATAAGAATCAAGTAATTTGAGAACCATTAATTATGACCAGAAGAATATGAATCAATACCAACAGACAGACTCCATGTAAAGGACTAAATGATTTGCAAAGACTGACTGGTATATCTACCTGTATCCTGACCTTCAGGTATGTTCCTTTTTCCTCTTTCTCTCTGAGAAATAAGATTTCTAACTGGAAAAGCAAAACAAATTAACCCCTTGGAATGGATGATCAAAAAAGATGTCTGAGTCTGACTGCCCTCTCTCTTATTATATAGGGATGATAAACTAATGGGGAAGTCCAACTAAACCTTCAAATACGTACCAATCCAACCAAAAGACGGGCCCGGACAGTCCTCTCGTACATACCTAGTTATCAACTGAGATATGGTTTTGAATAATAAAATGGGATTAAAAAAAGATGGGTCTAATTCAAAGGTTTTGAGCCTCGTGGTTAAAGACCAAGAGAGTTTGATGAATTCAAAGATTGAAATGTTGGAATTCTTTATGGAAAATTTGAAGGGTTTTTTAAAGGTCATCCCCATCCTTTCTTGGAACCTGGAGACCCTTGGGGAACATTACATACAAAAAACAAAAAGTTGGAGATATAATAGAGATATACCTGGAATGACAGATGGGAGATTGGTCAAAGAAAGTAAGCTTGTAATTAAGGAAAACTTCCATGAAAAAACACCAAAGCGCTTTAAATCTCCACGCACTGGAATTTTGCGGTTCTGTTTCATAACAGTCAACGAGTGTTTGGTCATGGCTTTGGTCATGCACACGCCTTTTTTTTTAACGATTTAAAAAGAATTTTTTAACGACCCCTGCATTCATTTTCCCACCACTCTTCATGACTCCCTTCTCTAACATTACAACAAAAATTACTTTTTAGTCCCTACTTTAATTTCTTGTCATAGTGTAAACTGAATTTTGATTTTTCATCCACGCATAAAAGTATCAAGAGTTTACATTTCTTTTCCTCGGTCAAGTAATACATAAACACTATATTTGACGTGATTTTGCTTTATAATTGATGTCGGTGATTGTGTGCTTTATAGATAAAATATTATATTTTTAATTAATATTTTTTGTTTTTATTTATTTGTTTTGTATTAATTTTCATGAAATTTAAATATATATATGATTTTAATGTACTTAATATTAAAATTATTTTTTTTATAAATTTTAATTTTTTTATTTTTGATGTTAAAAAATAAAAATCATAATAAAATATAAAAGAAATAAGGCATAATAATTTTTAAACATTTAAAAATATATATATGAATAAAAAATGAGATAGAAGAAATGATTCAAATTCAACCCTATTAATTATAAGTACAAATATATAAATAAATATATATATATATATATATATAGAGAGAGAGAGAGAGAGAGAGACACACACACACACACACGAAGACGAGATTTTACACATATATTTTTTAAATAATTTAATTTTAGAGGGAGATACATGATGAATATATTTAATGAGATTTGAAAATTATATTTAAAGATTTTTTAATTATTATCTTTTGCAAAATGATACTATCAAATAAAATTTTATTTTCAAAACTTTATTATAATTCATAAATATTTTAACACTTTTAACATAAATTTTAAAAATAAATTAAATTTTTTTGGTCAAAGAATATGAAATTAAATTAAACTTTAAAAGCATGTAAAGGCATTATTTAAATGCAACATACTAGTGATGTAATATTATTTTTATTATTTTAGATTATAAAAAATTAAATTTTGATTATTAAAATTAAAATTCCATCGATCTAACAACCCGTCAAAGATTTTAAGATTTCTTTCTCGGGATAAAATATCATTGACTAGATAGTCTGTAGTATTAATTAATTAATAACCTCAACACGAGGGTAAACATCTGTCATGTCTGCAAGGAAACGTATATAATAATAATAATAATAATAATAATAATATTATTATTATTATTATTATTATAAATAATTACGCAACTAATCTTAAGAAATATTTAAAGAAACTCATTAGCAAAATTCGATAATAAATATATTTAATCATGTGATTAATTTACGTAATTAAAGGTAAAATCATTGCATTGATACTATTTGATAGAACTTCTAGTTTTAATGAATTAATATTAAATTTTGACTAACGTCTAACGCAGCTTCCTCGAAAAATTATTATTACGTATGTTGACTTGCACTCTTATACCCATTAAACTATTAAACAAGTTACTTTGATAAGTGTTTTTCAATTTTTTTTTTTATTTGAAGTAGTTAGGGTTTGAATTTTATTGTTAAAATTAATATTTCAGTATTTTTCAATAAATTACATGATTTTTTTCACATTTATATATTGCTATTATTATTTTAAAAATATACTCAATAGCAATTTTATAGTATTGGATTGGTTATTAAATTAACAAAGTAATAAATAACGTATTTATAATAAAATTGTTTGGCATCTTATTGTAAATGAATTCTTTTTTGGTACATAATTAAATCTTGGCTTATTGATGCATTTATTTATTTGATTTGATTTATTAAATTCTTATATAAATATAATTTTATCATGATTTTAATTTTTATTATACTTATACTACCTTCATAAAAAAAATTGACATTCGCTTTCACAAAGACAGGAAAGTGGAAGGCAAGCAAAGTAAATTTACTAAACTTCGAGGAAATTTTATCGGTGCGGGTGTTTAGCTGAATTCACGAATAATGGTGCGTTGAAATTGGAACAAAAATACAAAGTTTCAGCGTCGGTATTTTTCCCCATAGCTATCGTGGTGGGTGACCCGTCGGTAATTGTGACGTGTGTGACACATCTGTGTTATGGTTTTATACTTTTTATTGAATGGTGGAAGGTTTTTAAGGTTTGTTCAATACAATTTTTTTATTAATTTAAATAGATTTATTTGTGTAAATCTATTAAATTCATAAAATTTTATCAACTTTTAAACTCATTCAAATTCAAGACAATAAAAAAAATTTCTTACTATTTCAGCTAACATCAATCAGTTTAATTTTGTTGTAGCGAACGTCTTGAAGTATTGTCACGAAGTGGGCATCCTCATTATTTTTAGCGTGGACTCTAACATTTACTTTTGAATATTTATGTATCATTGCATGAGTATAAATTTATTATTACAAATTAAAAAAATAGCGAGCAAGAGCAACAGAACAACAGAAACAAGCTTTTCATCCATAAATGGAAGTTGTTACTAATAAAGGCTGGTGCCAAAGTGGCTAACCAAACACGAGACAGATTGGCAGGTTAATCAGAGGATTGACCACAAGAAATTAATAAATGGCTACTTCTTTAAAATTAATTAAGATATTATTTATAATAATACTTATATTAAATACAAAAAATTAATAAGATAATTTTAAAAAAGTTTCATTAAAATACTTACTAGAAGAAGTCATTAATAAATCCAAATAGCTGTGTTTAAACGATGGTAGACCAGGCAAGATAAGAAGCAGTAAAAAAAAAAAAAAAGCCAGCTTGGTGGAGATATTTACACAGGAATATTTACAGAAACCGCCATTCCTTATGACTGCTCAAAAACACGATGTAAAATTCATTGAATTTATTCATTCGTTCGTTCTCACATGTTTTAATCAGTCTCCAGCAGAGCGGAGTCAAGGGAGACAAGTAAAGGTCACGATTTTTCTAAAAATTTTTTCACATCATTTTAGTTTAATAATTAAATTTATCAAATTATTTTAGTTTAATAATTAAATCTATCAAAATTAACACGTGATTTTTTTATTTAATGCATTATTAAGCCCATTTTTTAGTTATTGTTTGATTTCGTCTTTGATCTTAAATCGGTTTCTCGTTTTTTGAATAGCTCTATGTTTTCTTAAACTCTCGATAAATGTTTGTAATTATATGTCACGTGTTATTTTTAATCGACTTTTTACTTTTTCAAAATCTAAAAAAAAAAGACTTCCAAGGTTTGATGCATGTTTCTAATGAGCATAATTCATAAAATTTTTCAATATGGTATTTAATTTTATGGTTCGGCGAGCAAACTTATAGCCTTTTTTTTTTATTGCACGTCGGCCGAAATCGGCACATATAGTTTATCATTTGTACAATCAAGAGCTAGGATGCAAAAAATGTGACTGCTACAGTATAAAACAGTGACTATGCACAAATATTCTAAAAGAATCTTCTCAGTTATTACTACTATTCAGCATTATTATGTCACGCTCACGTATCGTTTAAAAGTTATTCTTCCCCTTTTTTGTGCAGCGGAAATACCAGTCTCGGTATCAAATAAAATTTTCTTTTTTTAGGGGGGGGGGGGGGGAGCGAATTTAATGAGAAAAGGCCACGAAGTTGTACTGACGAAAATTGTAGCATCAAGACCAGACCAAAAAAAAGAAATTCGGTCTCAAATTTTTGTTTCTATATGGAAGACATAGATGGAATGATCAAATTCCTGGATTGACTGCTAAAAAGTTAAACTGAACAACTAACCCCGAATGACAAAATATTGTTGATGGTGGGGAAGCAAGTTGGAGAACAAAAGTTGATTTCAACACAAAACAATTCAATACACGGATGTTCAAACAAATTTAAAAGACAAAATCAAACCAAAAATGGAGAAGAAATTCAGGAAAATTGTAGTTGACAAGTTCCAAATAGCCGCCTCAAAGGAGTGTTAGTTGATAAACTACAGGGTACAACAGCTGCCTTTTAGAACATTTAAAGGAGAAAGGAGAGTTTGATAAACGTTGAATCATGCCACTTCTCAACTTCCAAACAGAATTGCCTACCTCTATACATTTAAATCATGACGGAATACGAATCAAAGACAAAATTAGAGATAAGGAACAAAATCCCATTTGTGATTTTCATTTTGAAATTCAAGTTGACCCAAGCAATGGGAATTTGGTGATTGAACAATGTCAGTGATATAGAAAAACGGAAAATTTAATATTCACGAGCAAAGCCTTTTCTTGTTTCACCAAAGACCCAACTGAAGAAGCCTTTTTGTGGTCTGGTGGACCAATAAATCTTGGGCAAAAAGCCCAAAAAAGCCTTAGCCTTTTTGAGCATTCAAATCCAAAGCCCAAAATCAAATCCATCTCCCAAAAATGCCTTACAGATGTCAACATGTGAATGGCAGATGATAGAAAATATCGTTGTAATGCTTTTCTTGGGCCAACAACGATGCCTTTACCTAATCCAGTCTGGCAGGCGCAAAAATATCTGATGCCATTGTTAGTTTGCAAACTGCTGTAATCATCGAACCATCCTGTACGAACTTTGATCATATTCTGACAGATCCCAATCTTAGGCACAACTGCAATGGCAGAAGAACCCAAACCAAATTCACCGCACTCGCTGACTGGTAAGATTTTCTTCTCCCCCAATCATATCCGTTCTTGACTGAAGTCAAGTCCTTGCACATAAAATTTTCTGCAATATAGGGGATTCTTTAGTTTATCATAATCCTTTTCTTTTGTTCTACCATGGCTGAATGTATCAGATCAGATTAGTGGTTGTTTGAGTGATCATATTAAACTTTGTTACAAGTCTAATTGAGAATTATAAACAATTCTAATGATGCTAGCAGATGAGGATGTAAAAGCACCTAATATATTTGAAAGAGCAAAGGAAGAGATTGAAGCAGTGATTCATACAGGAAAAAAACATCATTTTCATAAGGAAACTCATGGAAAGCGTAGTGATATTGATGAAAACACCCTATTGGATGATGTGAAAGCGCCTAATGTGTTTGAACGAGCAAAGGAGGAGATTGAGGCCCTTGTTGAAACAATCCATCACAAGAAAGAGTCTCACACTCATGACGATCAAAGGTTGGAATCTAATGTTTCTTATTCGTAATGAATATGGGAATCGACTATTGAACTGTCGAGGGGATTTTCTGGATACTTAATTTCACATCATGTTGAATTTTCAGGGACCATTCTGACATTGAGGAATCAAAACATGAGAAACCAGGTTCTTTGCTAGTTTGTTTGCTCATGCTATTTCTTAGATATCCTTTTCAAGTTCTGGACAGTTTTTAAGGGTTATGATATGACTTGTGGTGATGAACTTTAGTGCTCTATGTGCTCTGTTTTATATTGGCAGAAAATGGTGCCAAGTCCCCCAATTTGATTGAAAGAGCTAAGGAAGAGATTGAAGCAGTGATTCATACCGGAAAAGCACATTTTCACAAGGAAACTCATGAAAAACATAATGTGGATGATGCAAAAGCACCCAATGTGTTTGAACGAGCAAAGGAGGAGATTGATGTTCTTGTTGAAACAATCCATCACAAAAAGGAGTCTCAGACTCATGACGATAAAAGGTTGGAATCTAATATTTATCATTTGAATTGAATAGGAGAATCAAATACTGAACTTTTGAGGGGTTTTTTGGATAAATTTTCAGGGACCATTCCACCAAGGAAGAATTAAAGCATGAGAAACCAGGTTCTTAGCTAGTTTCTTGGCTCTTGCTTACTTCTTATATATCTTTTTCGAGCTATGGGTAGTTTAAAGGGTTATGATGATGAACTTTCGTGCTATACATGCCTTATGTTGGCAGAAAATACTGTCAAAGCCCCCAATTTGATCGAAAGAGCTAAGGAAGAGATGGAGGCGATCTTGCATCATGAGAAGTCACCACATCATCATCACAAAGAAACTCATGGGAAGAACGATGACATTGATGAGACCACGCCACTAAATGAAGTTAAAGCGCCTAATGTTTTTGAACGAGCAAAGGAAGAAATTGAAGCTCTTGTTGGAGCAATCCATCCAAAGAACGAATCAAACGATTTTGCTTCCTCACCAAAGGAAGAACGTGGATTCAGGCACTGCCTTGGAGTGGGGTTGGAAAAAGTATGTCATCCATGGGGTAGCAAGAAGGATTGACTCCAAACTTTGGTATAGTTATGATGGTTCCTGCCTGTATGTTTCGTGAAAATTCAACTACAAAATGAAACATTAAGAGATTGTTGTACCATTTGTTGATGATTGTTTTGAGAATTTGAGTGAATTGTGTTTCAAATTCCGGTTTTTGTATTTAATTTGACACTGCAAATAATTTGGATGTGTTCATGATTGAAAGTAGTTAATATAGAGTTTGGTCGTTGTCTGCAATTTTTATCTCACTCGATCTATTCGTATATTATATACCTGTGTTTCTTTAGCCACCGATTTTTCCATTATTCTGATCATAAACTCAATATTAAACTATGTTATCCAACTGCTTTTAAATCACCATTTATCTGTCTCTCTAATAAAATATGGTCACTTCCTCATTCTCAAGGAAGCTCAAGACAAAATAAGAGATGCTGCCAGTATGGCATGCTTTGATTTTGCATTTGAGTTAATTTTGACTGATTCTATATTTGTTGGATTGGGATATTTCTAACATTAAGATCCGGATAAAATTTAATTTTTTAAATTTAAAATTTAATTTAATTGATTTATATAATTATTTTAATAAAAGATATTTAATGAATTTAAATTTTAAATACGAAGATTTAAATTTTATTATTTGTAAATTAAAAAGAGGTCAATTTTTGCTGCAATGTCCTTTACAACAGGGTCTCATAATTGTTCCTTAAATGCCTATGCGAAGCACTTTTTTATGTTCAATGAATCATGATGGCCACTTCTAAGTTCAATGAATCTTCATGCCATCCCCCACAAAGAAAAGGAAATGGAACGTTATCTGTTATGTGTCCTTTTTAGTTTAATTCCACCATCACTAAATTTAAAACAAAAAATCGGATTCATTGGGAAAAATGAAAAAAAAAAAAAACCAATGATTGGAAACAAACAAGATTAGATGACTCTTTAAATTAAAACATGTTGGAGTGGATAGAAGAACTTTTCAAATTCATGTGTAAAAAAATAATAATAAAAATATGCTATCCATATCTCAATGGCTGTGGTCACTAAACGATTAGTGGATTACACAAGAAAAAAAAAAAAAAACTAGAAACTGTAGCTTAAAAAAAAAAAAAAACTGACGAAACTTTGATTAGGGCCGCAACAGACTTTCAGCTTTCAGCTACAGACACATGGCAAGAAATTCCAACGATTTGGCCGCCCTTTGCCCTTGAAAATGGTTTGAGCCAATGGTTGATTCTGAAAATAAATCCTAACCGTTAAATCCAGATTAAAAAAGGAACTTGTGAAAGAGTAAAAAACACGGTGATACTGATGTACGGACGAAAAGCCGGGCGGAAAATGAATCAATGATCCCATGAAAAAAGAAAAAGAAAAGTATCTAACTCTTTTTAGTACTGTTACTTTTCTCTCTCTGTTCTTCGTCACGCCCATGTTCCTCTTCTCTATGTCGTCGATTCTATGGCTACCTCGTCCTCTTTTTCTCCTTTGACTTTGTTTTTTTTGTCAGTAATCCATGGCGGTTTCTCTCAATTTCCTCTTCCTTTATTTTCACAACTCAAAGCGCCCCTTTCCCGTCGTAGAATCCTCTCTCTGCTGCTGAACCGGTTCTTCTTTGGCTACCTAAACAAATGACTTTGACTCTTTGAGTCTATAATTGTTTCCTTTTATTTTTTTAATCATTGTTTTTTTTTCTTTTTCTATGGATCATAAAAATGGCTTTTCGGATTCAAATGAAATCAGCAACAACAGCAGCACGTGCTGCATCGTGGCGGCAACCGACTCCGAAACGCTCGCTTCATCAGAATCCTTGAATACTCCCGATATCGCAGCTCTTCAACTTCTTTCTAGAAACCTCGAATCCCTTTTCAAATCAACGGACTCTGATTCCTTCTACTCCGACGCCAAAATCGCGCTTTCTTCGGGCCTCGAAGTCCCCGTTCACCGGTGCATTTTATCGGCAAGGAGTTCGGTTTTCAAGACCGTGTTTTCTGGGCTACAAGAGAGAGGAGCTAAGTTCGAGCTTAAAGAGTTGGCCAGGGATTATGAGATTGGCTACGATTCGCTTGTTGCGATTCTGGGTTACTTGTATACCGGAAGAGTGACGCCATTGCTGAAAGGCGTTTGCGTTTGCGTTGACGATGATTGCCCACACATGGCATGTAGACCGGTCGTCGATTTCATCGCTGAGGTTTTATACGCAGCTTTTACTTTTCAGATCTCTGAATTAATTGCTCTTTATCAGGTCAGCAACTACTCACTATTTTTAGCTTTTCCCAATCATGTTTTAACTTTTAATTATTTATAGTATGAAATTTATGCTCTTTAACAGGTCGTAGTTTTAATTAATTTTTTTCCTTTTATAAAATTTATGGTCTGTTTTTAATTCCAGAGGCATCTACTAGACGTCATCGACAAAGTTGCAATAGATGATATCTTGGTCATTCTCTATATTGCAAATATCTGCGGTAATGCCTGTGCGAGATTGCTGGCAAAGTGTATAGAAACTATTGTAAAATCTGATGTTGATATTGTAACACTTGAAAAGGCATTGCCTCATCACATTGTGAAACAAGTAATTGATTCACGTTTGGGACTTGGTTTGGACAAGCCTGAGAACATAGGTTTTCCTGATAAACATGTGAAAAGGATACATCGGGCTTTGGATTCGGATGATGTGGAGTTAGTGAGAATGCTACTCAAAGAGGGTCATAGTAATTTAGATGAGGCATATGCACTTCACTATGCCGTTGCATACTGTGATGCAAAGACAACGACAGAGTTACTTGACCTTGGACTTGCTGATGTTAACAGTAGAAATTCAAGGGGATACACTGTGTTGCATGTTGCTGCAATGAGGAAAGAGCCCAAGATTATAGTATCTCTATTAACAAAAGGCGCCCGGCCATCTGATCTCACCCTAGATGGTGAGAAAGCTCTTCAGATCTCAAAGCGGCTCACTAGGGCTTCAGATTACTTTAAATCTACCGAGGAAGGAAAGGATTCTCCAAAGGAACGTTTGTGCATAGAGATACTGGAGCAAGCAGAAAGAAGAGATCCATTGCATGGAGAAGCTTCTCTTTCTCTTGCCATGGCTGGTGATGATCTACGGATGAAATTGTTGTATCTTGAAAATAGAGGTAATTTTCATATCATAGCCATGTGACCTGGTGGTCATGGGTTCAAGTCATGGAAACAGCCTCTTGCAAAATGCAAGAAAAGACTGCGTACAATAAATCTTTCCCCAGAACCGCGCATAGCGTGAGCGCTTTATGCACTGGGCTGCCCTTTTTATTCAAGTTCCTTTCCTTTTCATGTTAATTGCTTTGTTTTGGACAGCCCTCAGTTGTTACCTTACAAAATGCATGTTTTCTAGCTACTGGAGTTATCATTTCTTCTTTATATATAGCTTCAAACAATTCTCCATCAAGGAGCATTTTGGTTTTCCTTTGGATGTCCAATATGTATTTTTTCCAGTGATTACCCTGGAAGCGTCACAATGTATTTCTAGATTATGAACTTACCATCATATTTGTTATTATTGTTTGAACCATCCATGAGGACAAGTAATGGTTATGTTACTGATTTCTTACTTATCCTAACTTTTGCAGTTGGATTGGCAAAACTTTTATTCCCCATGGAGGCAAAAGTTGTGATGGATATTGCTCAAGTTGATGGAACATCGGAGTTCACATTAGCCAGCATCAATTCTAACAAATTAAATGGTGCACAAAGAACAACTGTGGACTTGAATGATGCTCCTTTTAGAATCCAGGAGGAGCATCTAAATCGGCTGAAAGCACTTTCTAGAACAGGTACTGATGCGTTACATCAACATTTTCTGTTTTCATGCGAAGGTGGCAATACATTTTTTGGATTAGTCATTGCCTGGAATCACATGATGAACTAGTGTAACGTCCTGAAAAGCTATTTACATGTTATTTTGAACGTCAAAGTATCATATGACATTAATTTGGAGATTAAAAAAATCGGTCATTTTGATAAGTAAATGCGAACTTACCCCCGTTTCTCTCTCTCTCTCTCTCTCTCTCTCTCTGGCAGTGGAACTTGGGAAACGCTTTTTCCCTCGTTGCTCAGAAGTGCTGAACAAGATAATGGATGCCGATGACTTATCAGAACTGGCATGCGGAGGAAATGACACTCCGGAGGATCGACTTGTGAAAAGGCAGAGGTACATGGAACTCCAAGATCTACTAAGCAAGGCATTCCATGAGGATAGAGAGGAGTTTGACAGATCGGCCATCTCATCATCTTCTTCTTCTACGAAGTCCACAAGGGTAAGCAAACCTAATGGTAAGCTAACTGGTACTGGTGGGAGGGGCGGTTAGACCAAAGGCCTAGTGCAATATTTGTAGTTGTCATAGTAATTCCGTTTCTTCTTTACCTTAGGTTATTTTTCTTTTTCCATTTGTAACTATAATTTGAATATGTCATTGATAATAGGAAGAAGGGGACAAGGAGACGGGGTTATTATTGTTATTATTTTTCTTCCACTATCATTTGAGTATGGATTTATGTTTGTTATATTGTCAGTAAATTACATAATACCATCTTATTAATAAATAAATTTTATTTTTAAAATTAAAATTTTATATATTTAGTTTAAAGATTAATATTTATTTATTAATGAGATGATATTATTTGATTTAATAAATACATTGATATTATATTAAATATAAATTTTTTGAGTATTTATATTATAGTCTCCTTATTTTTGCTAATATTAGTGACAACTCGTACAACCAAGTTAAGCCAAGCCTAAATTGATTTTTCCAAACTCCTTTCCTAAGACAAGGCCATTATTAATTACTTCATAAAGATTTTTTTTAAAGGTTTTTTTGGCTACGACTGGAGATCTTTAGTGTAATAATCCATCTGGGTATCATTAACTGACATCTTATTATAATACGTTGGCATCAAAATGAACCGGCTGGTCTTAGACTTCAATTTTAGGGCCGTAAAAAAACGAAAAAAAAAAAAAATCCTGATTCGGTTAAATTCGTACTTTTATTGTATTTGGTTTGATAATATTTATGCTAATAGTTTTATTTGATTTACTCTTGTGGTTAGCTATACTCTACATGTTAAATCCAATTGATAGTGTATTTTAATTGAGGTAGCGGAATAAATTAAATCATACAAATAAAAAATTAAAATTTTTATTAATAAAGTGGTAAAATTTTATTTGTTAATATTATTAGACAACAAATATAAACATTTTAATATTTTTAGCCATTTGATTTTGATGTTGATCATGTTGAAATTTGAAAAAAACGATATTTTTGAGTTTAAGATTAAATTTTATGATTTGTGTATTTATATAATATAAAATATTAAAATTTATAAATTTTTATTATATTTTATATAAAAATTTGGTATTATAATTTATATTAAATTTATGTATAATTATTATTAAAATTTTAATTAAATTTATAAATTCTAGTGGAACGTTGCCTTTTCGAGCTCTGGGACGTTGCCTCTTATAGGAAGCCGGGAAGCATCCAATTCCTTTTGGACTCTGGTCATGGAGTTGATCCTGATTTTTGGTGGGCTCAAATGCTTCCTAATTGGCAAACGTCCAGTCTACTTTTAGATTTAACAAATAAGTTGTTCTTGATTAGGCAAACTGTCTGTCTTTGGCAACGAAGCCTTCGTCCCAACCACTTTTTAGTCACATCCAAAAGAGGCACTGTTTACCCTCTAACCACCATTGTTTATCGGTGGCAAGACCTTGAACCTTCTACCGAAGATCAAATCAATTTGCAAGTGATTATTTTACCTACTCTCATGGACTAATAAACTTCTATTTCACTTTGTTAGATGCTGGGAAGCGTTACTAATCCTAGCTTATCAAGGGGATTATTCCAGGATTTACTAGTAGTGAGAATAGAACAATGAAGCAACAATAGAATTGTATCCCTCAACTTTCAACAATCACCATGAAAAGCTTTGAGTAGTTCAAACTATATCCAAGTAATATTTAATTAAATAAAGTTATATTACCTGATCTTAGGACTTGGATTGAAGTTTTAAAATGGAATAAAGAATGGTTAAATTGAAAAAAATGTTATACTTAAATGGATATGTGCATAGAGAAGGTAACAGGGAGCTATATAATTCACAATTGCTTGAATTGCTTATGAGCCAAAGCATCAAATACCATCTAACCCCATTATTTCAACCTAAATTGAAGTAACAGAATGATTGAAAAAAAGGTAATGATGTTTAAAGGACCAGGTTGTTGTATTTAGTTGTATATGATACAAATTTTTACAAAATAAAGGGCAACAATAGTAAAAGTAGAGGAATTTAGGAGAGAAAAAAGGGAAATATATGAACATCTAGGACAGGGAAAATTTCACTGGTATGAACATTTGTTGCCATCAGCTTCAAGCATTTCACAGATTCATGGGAGAACCGATTCTTTTTTGGCTCTGATGAAGACTGTTTGCTCTCATCAATGAAGATGAAGAAGAAAAGCCAGCAGCAACCATTTAACTTCTGCATCCAGTGGCATATATGTATAATAAGATAGAAACCATGACAATTATAACCATTAGGATCAGACACAGCCAGTTTGCTGCGCCAGCTCACTTGCAAACCCACCCCAGCTATCTGGCTTCCAATTGATCATATCCTCCAACTCAAGATAAATCTTGGAATCATTCACTGATAGCTCTTCATTTGGTACATTCTGTACAACTGGGCTTTCCCCTAGTAGATTTTCAGACATATCATGATAAACAGAAGACATTTCTGGTGCACTGCTGTTTTGATCCAGAAGGGAACAGCACAATCCATCCTCCATAGAAACCGAAAACTCTTTCTCCATTTGGTTATTGTTCTCCATACAATCAGGCAAAGACTTTGAGAACTCATGATCAGATTACATTGATTCCAATCTCTCCTGATCATCAACTTGGTGTATACACTTGACACTTTGTTCAGTCCCCATAGCCTCGGGCAAGCTCTTTGTGACTTGTGTCTCAAGCAATTTCATTTTCTTTCTAAACTCCCCCTCATCAAGCTCTTTCTTTTGCTGCTTCCTCCTCTGAATCAATTGATGAATCAAGTTGGGATATTTAGCTATTTTAGCAAAGAAATTGCACATTTGTTGTCTCCTACGTTCAGCAAATCCAATCCTCTTCAACAACACTCAGCTGATGATTTGACTCTTTCTGTTTTTGTCTCAGTTTCAAAACTTCCAATTGCAATGCACTCTGATCTCTCTTCAAAACCTCAATCTCAGCTTCTAATACAATTTTGCTAATTGAATTATTACCACAAATAACTCCTCCTTACTGCTTATTATTTTTCAGCAAATGATTGAAATGATTCTTTCCTCCTTGAAATCCTTCATTTGCAAACTCCCATCTATCTGAATCAATCTTCCTAAACACCTAAAAAAAACCCCACAAATTTTCAATGTTAAAAGGTAAAAACTAACAGTGAAATGTCAAGGAGAAAAGGGGTAAAAATACTTACGGAAGTGTTGAGTTGGCGAATAAAGCTGGAGAAATTCTTGTGCTTGAAATATTTGGGCAGGAGATTTTCAGACAACTTAAGAGAATCCCAAACGATGAAGCTATTGCGGTTAACACTCCAGGAAACAATCGGGTCGGTTTCCGGGTCCTCCACCATCCCAAACGTTTTTCTCAAAAATGGCGGAGAACCCGACTCGTTTAACCGTTCCATTGGCTGTGAAAAAACACCTGATGAACTGGAAGAAGACGACCCATTGTTACTGATGTTGTTCCAATCTCCACTGTTCATCATATGAAGAAATTAACAGAGGAAGCACAAAGAGGAGGAGAATTTGACAGTGCTTTCATCTTAATTTGTGTCCAAAGCTTATTATCACGTTCCGTTTTTTTTTTTTATTTACGAATCCACCCCTTTCTCAATCAATATTTACCCAATATGATGATGCCACGTGGATGAATAGAGAAGCAAACGGTGAGCTTCATGTCGCCCTTTTGTGAGAAAATGGGAATTTCCGTTTTGCTGGGAGGAGGTTAATACATGTTTCTTTTTTATGTTATCTCCAAATCTTCACCGTGCAATCGCGTCCCCTAGCCGTTGTTTCCTCGTGGGGGATTATAGATAGATCCGGCGGTCGCTGCATGACAATCGTGCGGCCTTCTCTCTGCATGGATGCCACGTGTCGATATCATCCATCAAAATATGTTTTTTTAATATTTCATCTATAATGATTATAATTCAATTAATTAATTATTATTTAAAATTATGGGAAATTTGTCATAATTTTATGTATAATATAAATTTTATGTTTTGTAAGTGATGAATTTTTATATAATTTTATTATAATTAAATAATTATAATATTAATAAAAAATTATAAATAATATATATATTTTTATCCATTTTGGGTTCGACCACACAATGCATTAAATTTTTTTATAATTAAAGAAAAAATTAATTGTGTACTTTTTTTGACAAATGGTACATAAAATTCAGCCAATAAAAGCGTGTCACGTTACCGAGAGTACGGTGAAGATGCAAAAGTAGGCTATGAAGCACATCAGATTCAGCACACCCAATTTGCGTGGGAGCCGTGCAAGTGGCACCTATCACCGATGACGGTTAGCTGAATTGGCGTACGATTCATGGATTGGGGGCGTTGGGCGCTTTGGCTTAATAAAGAAGAGCGTGGCTTAATCTGCTCCTCTAATTTTAATCATCAAAATTTGAGTTACTAATTATTTTAATGGGAAAAAGGGACTGGGTGTTACGTACGGACAAAATTTTTACAAATTTTTTTTTGTTAAAATTTGTAAAGTTTTTTTTTATAAATGATTTAATAAAAACTTTAAATTAAGAGATTGGTAAAATTTAATATAAAAATTAATAATATGAAAAAATTATAAAAAAATTATTTATAATTTAAATTTGATTAATATTTATTTAATAATAAAAATTATATTAATATTTTTATTAAAAATATCTATGAAAAAATATATATCAAAATTTATTAAAATTTTTTTAAAATTTGTACCTTTTAATTATGTAATAAAAATTTTTAATCTATCGTTTAATTTTAACATTTGTTTAATTATTTTTAATAAAATTTTTTATAAATTTTATTTAAAAAAATTAATTTAAATCTTTTGCGATGCATACAAATATCATAAAGTTCTTGTGCTTAACAATATTAAAAAAAAACACCGTGATGTATAAATAACAAATTATAGATATTTAAATTTAAAATTATTAAATATTATATTTTTAAAATATTTATATAAATCAATGGATTTAAAAGTGTTCAGTAGTTTTTGAATTAAAAAATGAACGGCGGGACACTGTATGGATATACGGCTGATTTTGTCTTTGCCTTTTTTTTTTTTTTTAGATATTTAACTATGCAGTAGCCTGCTCTCTATATACTGTACTTATTAGAAAGGAAAGGTCTGAAGTACACCTTCCTTTTCTTTTAAATTTTCAAACAATATTATGTATGAAGAATTGAAGATGAGGTAATGAGTGTTTATAATTCGATTTTAATCAAATTAAAATTAATTTAATTGGATTAATTGATTAATTATTAAATTTTGATTAGTTAATAAAAATTATTTTAGAAGAAAATCAATTTTTTATTAATTCAATTTAAAAATTAAATCAAAATTTTAATTGAAATATAATATAATTCAAATATAAAATAAAAGATGAAATAAATTATTTAATTTCATAAATTGTTAAAATTTTTTATATAATATTTTGATATTTAAATGTTTTATTAAATAAATTTATTTAATTTATTTAAAATATAAAATTTTAAGAATTTAAAATATAATATAATATAATTATATTTATTATTTAATTAATTAAAAAATTAATTAAATTTAATGAATTAAATTTAATTAATTAATTTTTAAAATTTATAAATTTAATTAAGTTAATAAAAATAAAATAAAATAATTAATTTAATTTTAAATAATTTGATTCAAAATTAATACGAATCGAAAGATATTTTATTGTGCCCATTACCCACTGCATCACAAATGGATAGGCAGACCGACTGGGCCGGGACAATGGACTTTTTCTTTCACCTTACCCTTTTCCCGAAAGCCAGTGGACTGGTCTTAAATTGATGATGATTTTTCCGAGACCAAACTTTGTCTCTTTGTAATTTTTGTCTTGTTTCACATTTCAGTCCAAAATGAAAACTCAATGATCAACAATACAATGCTTGTTATCCAGTCCAAACAAGCAAGTTGCCAGTTGCCAGGAAACTTTTACCGTACAGCAACATGCCAAGATATAAATTAGACAAACTCAAACATCACTCATTTTTCTTTTGTAGCTATCACCATAACTGCCGGAGGAAACTTGGGTTCATTGCTTCCTGCCAAGTGCAACTGTAATCCAGTTTGAAACCAAGGTTTCAATCTTGGATTGATCGGTTGAAGATAAAGATAAAGGAGTTACAGAAACCTGCCATTTTTGTCATCCAAGACGATAAAACCAATTAAGCAATTAAACAAGAAAAGACTGAAGATTTTTAGTGAAAAGGACATGTCCAACTCACATATCCTTCTTCTACTGCTCTAAAATCTAGATCATCATCCGCCTCTTCTGTCTCCTTTTCCAACAACTGCTTAAACATATGGACGTATAAACTAGTGATTTAAAATTTTTTTTTTTTGAGTTTTAAGGAATTTTGAGAAAGAGATAGGGCTAGTGACTACAGAGTGGGGAGCATTGCAGAAATCTGGTTCAATATCAAATCCTTGTTTGCAGAATTCTTTGAAAAACAATGGATTTGACAGATTGCTAGATTGTAGAAGTAATAATTTTTTGTCTTACCTCTAAGCGAAAGTATTTTTTCACTGTTTGTTGGCCATTTAGTTTTCCAGCTACACCAACGGATTCAATCTCAACATTCTTCCTATTTGAGTTCAAGCGCCTTGCTGCACCCTGATAAATCCAAAAAATTGAGACATTTAAGAACTAATGCTAAAGCAGATTGCCCCTGAATTAGAGCATGGAGATTTTTTTAACAGATACTTACGGCTGCAGAGGCATCTCGGCCAAGTTGTGCTAGCATTATACCAAGGCTTTGCTGATTGGACAGGTATTTGCCAGCAGTGGGATGCCTATTTGCTGATACAGCTTTCCAGCTTAAAGGTGACCTCCATAGGCTCTGCCGGGTCAATTTGAATCCCTGTGAAACACAAATTATGCCAACAATATACGAACTATGAACCATTTGCAAATTGAAAGAAAAGTGCTAGATTTGAGAACCGATCATTCCGGCTTATGTTATATAGTTCTGCTTCGTTTGCACCCACCTATCGATGCCTAATTTATCACCATATTAGTCTAATTCCACTCATCTAATTAACTTATCACATTTGCAATAGTAAAAGTGATTGGGAACTGTCTCTGCATATTTTCAAGCCGCAATTCTTTCACACTGCTTATCTCCAATTATCAGCATGAAATTAGAGTAACCACTATAGTTTACAGTAAAGGCTTACCTTATTTGATAGGGGACAAGAAGGGATTTCTATATTCAGTAAGCAACTTTCCGGGAAAGCTCCACTCTCAATATCTCTTACAGCTGCGGATATTAAAGGCAAACAAATATTGGCTGCATCCTTCAAATCAGTTTCACAGCTTACATCTTTCTTCCTAAAATAAAAATAAACATCAATTCATCATAAATCCACAAAAGACTGGAAAATACTAAAATTCAGAAAGAAAATAATATATACCAGTTAAATGACAGGCAAAGAGATGGCACACCACAAATTAATGCCTCTGTGGCAGCAGCAACAGCTCCCAAGTAAAACCTAATAGTAAAAAGTCATGTATATTGCAAAGAAAAACCTTAGAATTGATACAATGGCCATCAAATTTAGCAAAATAAGGGGAAGACAGGACACAGGCTAAGAAGACGATAAATTACTTACATGTTGCGACCACAGCTTGATCCTCGGTTAATTCCACTAATCACCTACATTTAAAAAAAAAAAAAAGAAAACCAATATCAGAAAAGCGTTGATTCTAAAACATGGACAATCTAAATTCTAAAATTAACAATTAAAAGTTGCATACCAAAACAGGCTTTGACCATGAAAACAATGCTCCAGACAGAGCTAATGAGACACAATCCACAGGAGTTCCTGATTATAAACACCGGAAACAATTTCAACTCTCGTAAATTCTACCAAATGAAATCCGAAAAACGTCACTAACGTGGACAAAATTGATGTACAAAGATTATGTACAAGATGTGAGATACACATGGTGTGATTTTTACTGAGGCACATGTAATATTAATATCAAATTTACTTGCTGGAAGGGCGTTCATTAATCATTAATTAAAACACTAATTATTAATACTTTTTTTTTTCCATTTTAACCGTAGAGTGACCGTTCATTAGTCACCTGAAACTTCAAAAGCAGTGGCACCGCTCATTTCCACTGGACATACCGCAACCGTCTCTCGCACGGTCATGGAATGGCCGGCGAACGATTTATCCCTGAAATTAAAAAAAAAAATAAAAAGAAGAAGCCTCTGCTAAGATCCTCTCTGATCTGGTTCAAAACTAAGAAAATCTTTACGTCATTAAACTACATTGTATAAATATATGTATATATATGTATATATACATATATTGCAACTTTAGTTGAAAATTTAGGAAAAACTGACGATTGCGGAGCGCAGACGTGGAGACTGAAGCGACCGTCGGAGAGCAGAGCTTGAACAAGAAAAGTGAGGCCAGGTGAATCGATTCCTTCGGCATTGGTGATCAGAAGCAATGGTTTAGAGCAATCTGGCTCCGCGTTGGCTTGGCTTGGCTCGACATTGCGTAAAGGGGAAGGCGATGAGGAGGATTTGAGGGAGGTTGCGTCGAAGGAGTTGGTGGATTGGTGTTCAACGGTGTCGTTTCGGGAGATAAGAACTTGCTGGAGGTTGGAGATTAAAGGAGGTAGGAAGTTGTTTTTGAGGGAAGTGGCCATGGTGATTATTGTTTCAAACACAGAATTTGGTGGTTACGCTTTTTTTTTTTTTAAGGTGAATTTCGAAATGGCTTTGGCCTTTGGGGGGTCTTTTTAAATTGAGTTGGAGACTTGCAGGGGAATCCGGTTCAGTGAAGCTACTGAACCGGTCTTTTTCCTATGTGGCAGTTAATTTCGTTTGAGAGGTTATGCTTAGGGTTGTAAATGATATATTAATATTTAAAAGTTATTCGAGTTCGATTCGACAAAAAATTGAATTCGGTTTTATTATTGTCGAGTCGAACTCGAGTTCGAATAGCTCGATTTATCGATCGAACCGAATTCAAGTATTCTTATATTTGATTCAAGTAACTCGTGAACTTAATCGAATTTTTATATTTAAAGATATTTTTATTATTTTAATTAATAAAATATTTCGAGTCCAAGTTCGAGTTTGAATTCGAACATGAATAATCGAACTCTTATCGAGTATACGAATCGAGTTTATTTTTACATATTAATCAAGCTTAATCGAGCGAGCTCGAGTTGCTCGAATTCGATCACGAATCGAGCTCGAACTTGAAAAATAAAACTCGATCAAGTTTGAGCTGAGTATCGAACCCCAAATTATGAGTCAAACTCAAACTCGAGCTTCTCACTATTCGACTCGACTCGATTCATTTACACCCCTAATTATGTCTACGTGCCCGCTTGTTTATTTTTCGTGAAAGGCCACCGACCACTATTTTTTTTTTCTTCGCAGCTGTGATTTCTCAAAATTTTTTAACATTAAAATTAAAAATTACAACTCTTTATCAATAAATTACATAATTATTGATTAATTTTTTTAAAATATCATATTTTATTATAAAAAAAAATGCATTTTAATTAAAACATTCCTAAATCCCACAGGTTTATTCAATTAAAATTAATAGGGAAGCTTTTTTTTTTTTTAAATTGAGTTCCTATAATTACTAATATATGCATTTTAATTAACAACATTGCTCCCTTTTCAAATAAAATTAATGTAACATCAATAAATATAGTTATTGTACATTTATTGGATTTTTCAAAAAAATTTTGGATTTTTCAAAATTTTTTCTTTAACTTTATTTATGGCAACGTGTTGTTGGCGGGGGCAGGATTTGATTACAAGCAGCAAAGTCACATGACATGAGCCTTTTCATTAAGATTACAAACAATAGGACCATACTATACTATTTTGCAACAAAGGCAAGCACAGAAGCAGTCGATCGATCATTGATGCTTTCAAAGTCAAAAACTTAAAATTTCAGTTTCATCATCAATCCTCTCAACTCTGGTAGCTGGTAAGTTCTTGATACCTACCAATACCATTGATCGTGCCGATAGTGATGATGATTATGATGCCTATTTATTTCCCTGTCAAATTGTCTCTTCCTGTTTACTTTTGTTCCCCCAATGCCACCTAAGACTAGGCCCAGCTGTATCAATCTGTCAGTGACGTAAATTACTGCCATAAATTAGGGGTGTTGAATTTACCATTGGCACATATAAGCATTTGGTGTTTAATTACCATCTTTGGTAAAAAATCCCATGCTTTCTTGTTTGGGATCAGTGTAAATCAGCAAAAGCAAGAAATTTTTAAAAATTTTTGAATTCGTGATCGGAAAAAGAAGGATTAAAATAATTTAAGTTAATCCAAAAGATTCAAACAATTTTGAATCTGTGAATGAAAACCGAACAAAAGAAAGTTGGTAAAGTAGACAATTGATACTTTAATATGACTTTCGTCTTTGATTTTTTCGGAGAAGGTCGGGCCACTTTTCACATAAATATCAACAAGATGGCCAACCTACACCAACCAGAAGGCTTCTTGGCCTACACAAAAGGTGATAATGCTTTTATTCAAATTAAAAGCAGAGGGCTCCACCTTCCCTAGTCCATGCACTCTAGAGTCATCCACAGGCACTGAGCTGAACATATAATTCAAATAAGTACTTCAGTCTCAGATAAAATTTTATCTTTGGTTCCTGAGCCAGAGACAAGAATAACATGGAAACCTCTTACCATCCTCCATCAGATCCAAGACTACTTGGATTATTGGCTTGCCAGATCTGAAAAGTAACATATCCGTAGTCTCAAGCTCTTCAATCATGCTTCTTTGGTTCCAACTGGTCTGAAAATGCAAATATCTAGAGAACCCGCAAACCACTTGCTTAAAGCCAGAAAAATAAAAAAATATAAGAACACAATTAATCTTTCTCATGATAAAGAAATGACACAGAGATACAAAATCACTGATAAGAGATCCCTACTGCAACTTCCATAGTTTTCCTTCTCAATGAAGTGATTTACTTTTTATTCACTGAGCGCCCACTGGCCACTGTTGTTATAGATAATTTAGTCAGCAGATCAATAAAACTTGAGATTCTTAGGCTGCTAACTGACAGAATTAATCTCTTTGGATAACAAAGCTGACCATTGTACCTGACAATATTACTGGCAGCCGAGATTTGAGACTTTGGAGTAAGAAGATAAAGCCTCATAAATTTCCATGGAAAAGAAGGATTTCACCTCCATCAATGGTAAGGCCACAGTGATGACAACCCGCCTATACCATGAATTATTATGCTCAAAAGTTAGCCTCTACCCTGTTAACCGAAGGCAGAAACTAATGAAACTTGTTAAATGCTGCACCTGCTTGACTGGTGTTAAAAATAACTGCAATGAATGCTATATTAATATAATGGCAGATAATAGACAGCTAACCGGCCTTCTCTCTTAACAGATTTAATCAATTCTCATTCACATAAAAACTCCATCATCCTACCCCAACTCCCAAAATCAAAACCCATTTTCAAATGCTTTGGCCATTTTAACCTTTATAAAGTCAAGTCAGCAATCAAATCTGGTTTATTTTCCCCCAACACTTGACAAAATATCCAAAAGCTTTGAAGTTTTTGCTGAGTCAGTTTTTGAACCTTCTCCAATTCTGCTATGCCTTGTTTCACTATTAACCACAGTATTGATAGCAGACTGAATTTTCTTCATTCCAGACTCAAAACTTTGCTGCAAATGCTAGAGTAGACATCAGTGACTTCTAAGCTAAGTTTGGTGTGTTTTTAGGTGTCATCTTCTCTGAAGATTGGCCTGCTGTGAGCAGGGAAGCTGGCATATTCCATGGGTTTGCATTGATGTTGTTTTGTTATCAGACAAATGTTTGCTTTCAAGAACGGATATACCGTTGACACTATTAAACTTTATTGCAATTGCTAGAGTAGAAATGAGTGCCATCCGAGCTGAATTTAGCGTGCTTTTATGTAATAACCACTCTGAGGATTGACATGCAATTTGTGGAGAAACTGGCAACTTATATGATATTGCACTTGAGTTGTGCTGTTTATAAGCTGCATAATTACTCTTCTGAAGAGATAAATTGTTAACATTATCTGAACTGGAAGGTGAGCTAGCCTGTGTTTTACTTCCAGAGTTACCCAATTTTTCCAAAGAGAGACAATTTACTCCCAGTAGCAGCAGTGGTGGATGAGTTTTCTTTTGATTTATACTTGATGTACTTTGGGTTGTCTGATTGCTGAGTAGGGGTGTAAATGATACATTAGTACTCGCAAGTTACTCGGGTTCGATTCGAAAAAAACTCGAATTCGGTTCGATTATTATCGAGTCGAGCTCGAGCTCGAGTAGCTCGACTTATCGATCGAGCCGAATTCGAGTATTCTTATCTCTGACTCGAATAGCTCGCGAGCCTAATCGAGCTTTTATATTTAAATATATTTTTATTATTTTAATTAATAAAATATTTCGAGTCCGAGTTCGAGTTCGAGTTCGAGCATAAATAATCGAACTCTTGTCGAATATACGAATCGAGCTTATTTTTACATATTAATCGAGCTTAATCGAGCGAGCTCGAGTAGCTCGAATTCGATCACGAATCGAGCTCGAGCTTGAAAAATAAAACTCGATCGAGCTCGAGCCGAGTATCGAGCCCCGAGTTGTGAGTCGAGCTCGAGCTCGAGCTTCTCACTACTCGGCTCGGCTCGGCTCGTTTACAGCCCTATTGCTGAGTTTACCTTCATTGCGTTCATTCTCACTGGGATGTTGCTTATATACTTCTGCCCTGTTTAATCCCAAACTAACTTTGTTAGTGAAATCTTCTAATGAAGATTTTCCAAATGATAAAAAATTTATACCTATCGGTACCACTTCTGGCTTTCTCTTTGGACTATCATTCACATTTTGAATTGTGCCCGATTCACTTCAGTTGGCCTGAAACCCAAGTCCACCACTTTCGTTCATCTTCAGAGATGAGCTACCTTGGCTAAATTTACTAGATTCAACCAGAGATGGCTTTGAAGTAAAAGGAGTATTGACACCAAATGTCCTTTGATTACTTTGAATCCCAACTCCGCCTCTTTGATTCATCTTTTCAGATGAACTGCCTTGATTAGGTTTAGTTGATTTAGCCATAGATGATTTTAAAACCAAAAGAGTGTTGACACCTTGGAATGCAACATCAGGTGTTTTAGTGGGAGTCTCTGCCACAATTTGTTTTATGCTTTTCTAAGAAAAAGCTCCTGCAGAACAGGATGAGGCATCGACATTTTTATGGGAAGCTCTGCTGATATTCAATCTCATATCAGAATCACCCTGCAATGATGGCTTCAGTTGAATTTCATGAGCATTTGATAAAGGTGCAACATCTCCCTCAGGTGACATCAGAAATGAAAATAACTTTATTACCCACCCTCAATCAACTAATTGAAAATGCAGCTTTTTTACAATAGAAACAAGGTTACCTTGTGTGAAAACAAAAAGTCATCGGCTCTGGCACAGAAGCCTTTGGTCGTATAACTGATACAGGGATACTTGGAGAGATGGTGATCAAATGGACAGTCATCCCCTTTCATGCATGAGTGACGTGCAAAATGACTGCAGGGCTGAAACAATAGAATCAAAGACAAGGTCAGACAAACACAACTGCAGAGAGAGAGAGAGAGAGAGAGAGAGAGAGAGAGTTAAATTTCATCATAGCAGACTTCTTTTCTTTTTTCAAAATAAGAAAGGACACAAAAATCTAAGTGACTCGTGTTCCTATTAGCTATTGGGAAGATTCTTAGTTGTTACAGATTCTTTACTTAAAAGATGTGAAATGAACAGAATTACAGATAGTGTTGCCAATAGTAATTAGCAATAGCAACAACTGACACTCGACCTGTATGGGTGATAGTGGCTACCAACCAAACAATGAATTATAATAGAATGCAGCTGCTTGCATAACATAACAACGTACCAAGCCAAATGACTATACCTGTGATTTTGTCAAAGGTACTGTATCATGTGAGTATTTGCACTACTCGCCCTGTGACAAAAAAAAAAAGATATTTAGTTGACACCAAATAACATAGAATGCAAATTTCAGCAACTTTATTCGATTAAAAAAATCAAAGAAACAAAATCATATATTTCCTTTCCATCTTTTCCCTTTCCTTCCATCCCATTTTTTTTCATCATTACATCCTTAGCATATTACCAACCTCTGCCAATAATTACTCTGGTATAAACACTTTCTCAATTACGTTCCTTCCCATCCCCTTCCTCTACCATGCACCTTGGAGTCAATAAAATCAAATGTCAAATGTTTATGAACATTATAAAGGGAATGGTCTTGAATTCATAATGGATTAGGGTCACTCTAGCATAATAACATAGAAAGATATGATAATCCAAAAACTAGAAACTCAGTCAGATGACCTAGAGATAACCACTTGCATTATAGGAAAAGCAGGAAAGTTAAACATTGTAACTAAGAGCAAAGCAACTTATTAATTAAATTTCTAACAGAAGTTTGCTATTATTAGATAATTAAGATCTCCACCAAGACTAGCTTAATGCGAAACTCCAGCGCTATTAAAAACAGTATAAATATCAACCAAAAAAAAAAAGTAGCATAACCTCATAACATCTTCCCTTCAGATAATGGCAACAATATGTTACAGTTTTTGGTTTCAGAAATGTCTGCAGTTTCGACCTTTTAACACCAAGCTCTCGATTTTTCTCTGCTTCTTTCTTTCATTTATTTTTCTGCACAATAGAACCATAACAAGTAAATCATTTATACCCTTGAAGAGCATTGAGAGAATATAGCCAGTAAAGTTGTCAAAACTTTTTTATGTAAAACATGTAAACTAAACCATAGATGACTACTCAAGTGCAAATTTGATTTTCTTTGAAATTAAAATGTTAGATAATAAGAATTCATTTAAAAATATAAAAAAGACAAAGAGACATACCGAACTACCTTTTTCTTTTCTCTCTTGTCTGCAGGAATTGAACTCTGCTTTTTCTTATTGCTGACACCAAAATCCTTCGGCATATGATAGGAAGAAACCATAATCATCACAGGCCAGAACTTGCAGACCAATTCATCATGAGAAGATAATTTTATATTATATAGTGCATAGGCTCTCACAGACCTTTCAGACAAAGATTTCTTTTTGAGTCTCTTGGTGCATGTATATCTAGTTGCTTGTATGTGCATACAGGACAATACGTGCATGTGTGCATGTGTGCGTGTGTAAGAGAGAGAGAAAGGTGCACATTGTTTACTCTTTTACTTTGACAAATTATCTATCAGTTGGACCTGTCCTAGAAACTAATCTAGGATATATTGGCTTATGAAAGATAAATTGTCTTGAACATGAAAGCAAGATGTATATCTTTAAAATTTGGCATCTGATGTCATAAAGCCTCACAGGACACGCAAAGGTAGTCTGGTCAATGGCAGAAATGGTGAGAGAGCAATGCAAAGGTGGAAATCTATGAAAAGCTCCTGGTCATCTTGTAGCAGAAGATAACTATAAAATTATGACCTAACACACCATATGCCAAATTCTTTCTTTTTTCTTTTTGGTATAGAAGAGGGCTAGAAGGTCCAACTAAACTCTGCATTGGGCTAAGCCCAACCATATGTCAAATTCTTACATTGATGCTAGGAGCCATTATTTATTTATTTAAATTCAGAAAAGACAAGTAGAAGATTCTTTGAAAGTCATTCCGAAGAAAATCACAATGGTACATTAACTTATTATCATAGAGAAAACTCACATCAAAAGCAAGCTCGTGAAGAGGATGGCTCTGGCAGATTTTACCACACCTAACTAAACAAGTTCATAATTGCCAATGGCCTCTAAACAAAAGAAATATTGCAGGTTAGAGTCATACCTTCCTCTTAGATTTAATTACTTGATTTTCACTTCTACTTTGCTTTTGGATATTTCCACTACCTTCCTTGCCATGCATTGTTCCAAGTTCAGACACCATCTGATCTCTCTCACTTCCTTCAAGTTCTCCTGGTGTAACTCTATTGGCAATCTGAGCAAAATTTTTATTAAAGGAAGTAAACTCTGAATTTTTATCCTTAACTGTGCTTTCTTCATTACAATGAAGATGTTTATCATCAAAAGTGCCTCCAGAAACTTGCTTCTCCTTTACCCTTTTTCCTGATACTACAGCATCATCTAAGAGTATATCAATTGACTCATTGACAAGCTGAATATCACCAAAATTTCTCCCTCTTCAAGCTCTCCATCTTCAACCATCTGACCAGGAGAAGGTATTCTGTCATTAAAGCAAACAAACCTCACCAATTCCGTCTCTCTTTGCTAAATTTTAAAATTTTCCTGCATTGCGTTAGTCTTCAACAAGGAACTTAGATCTTCTACCTTCTTACTTGATTTTGAAACTGCAACTGTCACACTTTTGTCTGAAGAAAAGCCAAAGGCTTCAATAATCCTTTTATTACCACCCTCCATGTCCACTTGTGGCCGACCAACTGTTCCAGATTCCTCCATAACAACAGGTGGAAGATCATTATGCTCTTCCTGATAATTCATCAATATAACACAGCAATTATCACCCAGATTCCAGTCCAATGACATGGTCAAGCAGTTATTACTCTTATCACAATCTTCTTTTCCTTTCATGATATATTCTAACTCGGTCATTAGTAATTGTTCCTGACGAATCTTTCCATCTTGAAAACCAGTGCCTTCCATGCTACTATCAACCATTAGATCATTTTGATTCAATAAATCCTGACCTTCTTTTAGCATTATCTGCTCTATTTCATCTATTACCATTTGTGTGTCACTAAATCCCTTGCCCCGTAATAAGGCACCTTCAAAACATCCATCAACCACCTTTCCTTCCTGGGCCCCCATATTTGCAGGCACCCTATTATCTGGGACAATCGACTCACCAGGCTCTCTGACATCATCTATACGTGGTGCCTCTCGGTTACTGCCATTATCTTCAACAAAAACAAAGAATATCAACAATAAGAATTAAAAAGTTACTGAACCTAAATATATAAGCATTTTAGGGTATTAATTTAGGCAAGAAAGATTTCATTTGCCTAAAAATAGAATCGAATGAACGATTAATTCCCAAAGACCAAAGAAAAAATACCTAATTTCTTTACCAACCTACTAATGAAAAGCTCCTCTTCAGTCCATTTTTAATTCAAAAAAACGAAAATGAGAACTGAAGAAGAAACAGAAAATCCAAAGAATTCAAATAAATATGTTACCCGGTGTTTGCCGAAGGGGATAATCGCAGGGGCAGTGGCCAGTGGAGAATCGCGGTAGCAAAGGGATATAAGTCGAACCAGATTACGGTAAGTTCCACTCCTGAGGTGAGATAGGCGATGAGGTAGGAACGATAAGGGAGCTCCCACGCCTTTTCCGCCAAAAACCAACTTCGAATTCCCTCTCTCAGAATCATCGCAACGCAAACCCTATCGAAGATTTTTTATTTCTTTCAAATGTTAAACGTTTTTTTTTTTTTTTTAATCTCTTCTCTTTTCTTTTCCTGAAAGAGGGACCGCCTTTTAAAGGGTGTGCCGGGTCATGAACACTCGCATTAGTAGGTTAATAACGACACCGTTTTATTTAGTAAAAATACTGGAGCGCGTTTAGACGCTTCCAACCGTTTTTACTTTGAAAAAAAAGAAATATTGGCAGAGAGAACTGAACCCAAAACCCTAGCGGAGCAGTGGCGTGAGTTGAACTGTTGATCGGTTCAGATTGGTTAGAAGAGAAGAGAGTGTGAGAAAAAAAATGGTGGTGAGGATCCGATTGTCAAGATTTGGATGCAAAAACAAGCCATTTTATAGGGTGATGGCTGCCAATAGCAGATCCCCAAGAGATGGGAAGCATCTCGAAGTCCTTGGCTACTACAATCCTTTGCCAGGTCATCTTCCTCTTTCTCTGCCTATCAATCTATGATAGCCATTCTTTTTTTTCCTGAAATGAAAAGGGGCAACTAATTGAATTAGGGAATTGCTAATACATTTCCATTTTATCTATTTCTTTTTCGTGTACAGGCCAAGATGGGGGTAAACGAATGGGTCTTAACTTTGAAAGAGTGAAGTAAGATGCTATATTTCACTCTATTCCTTATTTTTTGTCGTAAATTCTAGATTTTTGCATCTGGAGATGTTACCTTTCTTTTATGGCTTGAATTTAAACTGGAAGAATGGTTATGTTATGCTGTTGGCTTTTACATTTTTTTTCCATGTTTCATTGTTGAGAATGATAACTCTGTTTCTACTTTGTTATGGGCCCTGTTTCATTTTGAATTACTGAATTTTTAAGGTATGAATGATTAGTAGCATTGCTATAGTAAGTAGTATCTTCAAATTTCAGTTTTATAGAAACAATATGGGGTTTATTGCTTTGGGCGTCTTACATTGATAGTTCAAGTTTGATTAAAGAAATAAAGACATCTTCGGTTTCCTGGAGGAGAATGGGAGAGTTTATTCTACAAAACTATGGCTATTTTAATTCTTCTGAATTTTTACATCGTTGGGACTTGGGAGGAAGAACCTCTTCAACAAGCTAGGCAGAATATGAGCCACAAATAATATTTTCTTTAAAAAATTGATATGAAATATTTGAAGAGGATTTACTAGGTAATCAGAGTCTGTGAGAAGTTGCATGGGAGGAGTATATTCTAGTTACTGCAAACTCAATGCTATGTAACTGGAGTTAGTTTGATTTTAGAGCTCAACTTTAATTATTTGATCTGTACATTGGGTAAACCAGTGACTGCATCAACATAGAATTTGTTCATGGAAATATGGCAGTTTTTAGAAATCTAGAACAAATTATAAGTCAGCATTTTTGTTTCTCATATTCTTGTAGTTGTATGTTTGGTATCCTTTGCTTGCTCGATACTGTTAACTTTTGTATAAAGAAAAAAAAATGTACCAGACTCATGCTAGCTTTTGTATAGTTGTGGAAAAGAAAGAAGCATCATTTTTGGTGCATAAGCATGGCAACTACTGTAGTCTTGCTCTACTACTTGGCGGGGAAACCACCCAATCTAGATGTAACTTCTATTTTCACTGTTTTCTGCAGGTACTGGTTATCAGTTGGTGCGCAGCCTTCAGAGCCTGTCCAACGAATTCTTTTCAGAGCTGGATTATTGCCCCCACCACCCATGGTGGCAATGGGACGGAAGGGCGGACCACGTGACATGCGTCCTGTTGATCCTATGACAGGACGTGTTTTGAATGTGGAGAAGCCAGCTACTGCTAACCAACAAAAAGGTGGTGAAGATGAGGCTGCTGATGGAGCAAATTCCGAATGAAATTTTAATAAATCCCATAAAACTCCTCTTTCTGCAGTTTCTGAGGGTTAGAATAAGGTTAGGGATTGGGCTGAGAAATGTGGATTATATCGAATCATTGGAAGTGTTGTTGTTGTCTTGAAAGCAACATTTGCTTCTGCGGAAGAAGCAGCTTATTTCCGGATAGTGATTCCAGTTGCCGTACATAGAAGATTAGGTCTATTAAACATTATCCCATGACAACTATTGAATTCCCTTTGGATGGTGGAGTGAATTTCAGACTTGTTAGCTTCAGAGCATATCTCTGTTTCTAATGTCCCCATCCACGCCTTTATATGTTGTTTTTGCTCACACATGATTCACATAATGATCTTCATTTCTTCACTTTATGAATTAGGGGTTGATCTTGAAATTATTGCTGAGTTGTGTGATTCTCAGTCGTACTAGCCTATATGGGCTCAACACTGGCGATTTTCCTGACGAAATTTGCAGAGAAAGGTGCTTGCAGGTTGCAGCTTGAGTGAGTACCACAATTGTCTTTGTTATATTTTGTTCTGAAAAGTATGTTGCCACTGTTGTAAGTGAAGTCAATACTTTGAGATGTTAGGGCCCTTAGGGAGGGAGACCGCTCAAGAATTCAGTGAAATACAAATTGTGGTTAGTCGAAATTTAAATTCAAATATTTAAAAAAAAAAAATCAAAATCTCATATAATTTGAATTCTAAATCATTCTGTCATCACATTTAATACTGTAATATGGAAATATATATTGATTTTGGTTAAAGGCAAATCCAATGTAAGTAATACCAACATTTTCATTCTAATAAAGTAACTCTTTTTGTCAAATTTATTAAAAATGTTTTTTTTTAAGCAAGTCAAATCAGGTATTTCCCTACATAACAGTTTTTAAATTAGTAAAATCCTTTTAACTTGATGCTTTTAGGGCTGGATTGGATTTCATTTCATCAATCACCAAAAGCAATTGACTGCGGTAACTAATTTTATTTTTTTTATTTAAACACATATATGATCGTTATTGATTTTAATATTATTATTATAATATTTAATCTTAATATTAATATTATTTTTAATTTTATTAAAACTAATTTTATCGTTCATCTAAATTAATATTTAATATGTAAATTAAATGTAATATGTAATAGAGTATTAAATTTTTAATTTTAGTTATCATAGCTTAATCACAAACAATTTCAAATATTAAAAAATTATAATCAAACCCTAATTAGATTTTTAATAATCACATTAATGGTATTACTTAAATCATAATTAATAACATTTGATTTAATGCTAAATATATATACTTTTATGCATAAATGCAATTATATTAAAAGAATATAGTTTTAAAAACAAATTTTCAGCCAACAATCATGTTACCTATTAATAAAATGTTAAATTTTTTTTTGGGTAAAGAAAAATCTGAGATACCTATTAAACTCCTATTTTAAGTGATAGTATTCGAACTTTGAAATTCTTAAATAAAAAAAAATATATTTTTATTGTGAACTTATTAAATTAAATTTTTTTATAAAATTTTAAAAGAAAAGTGCAAATCTAATTAAATTATATGAGTATGAAGCATATTAAAATATTAAATTAACAATTAAATACATACTAAAAGAATTTA
Organism: Durio zibethinus; assembly: GCF_047325235.1. Taxonomy (NCBI): domain Eukaryota; kingdom Viridiplantae; phylum Streptophyta; class Magnoliopsida; order Malvales; family Malvaceae; genus Durio; species Durio zibethinus. The sequence continues at coordinate 33,817,836 of NC_143167.1, forward strand.
TGATAAATATATAATTTTTTTATGCCATGACAAGTATATTGTAAACATAAGCTTTTTTGGGCACTGAATATCTATATTTTCCATATTAAAAAAAACATATGCTTGACATTTTATTTTGTGATATATAAACCCCAAAAATAAAGAAAAAAACATTTTAAAAGGCGAAAAAACCAACCCCCGAAAAATGAAACAATTGTTTCCATTTTTCACTCTACTGTACAAAAAAAAAAGAAAAAGAGTACGCTTCTTAAAAAAGGGCATGCGGCTTGCGTTCGGCCTATTTCTTAATAATAAAAAATAAAAAAAAGGAGGGGTTCGCCAGCTTTGCCTTGCCAGCCGCCTCAGCGATAAAAAGGAGTCTCGGGGGGTGTTTAGGTTTTGCAAGGAAGGGGAAAGGATTCGAAGCGAGGCCACGTCTCACTCAAACCCTTGAAACTTCACCCTCCTTTTCCCCTTTTTCTCTTCCACGCTCTCCAATTTAGGGTTTTAGCCCCTTCTTCTTCCAAATCTATTCTTCGCTTTTCTTTTTCTCAAAAAATCCTCAATGAGCAACGAAGGGATTAACTTCAACATGCCAGATCTCGGCGATGGTAGTCTTTTTTTCCGCTAAAACCCTACCTCTACCGCTTCACCCTTTTTTGTTTCTCACGCTCATCTTTTCATCTTTTGGTTTCAGCTCTTAACGAGGAAGCTCGAGCTGGTCTCGTTAACGCTCTCAAAGTCGGTGACTCGCAGATTTTCTTTTTGGATTCTTTTTTTTCTTTTGTTTTTTAGTTTTTGATGTTTGGGTTTGCAGAATAAGCTTCAGAATCTTGCTGGGGAGCACACCGATATGTTGGAGAGCCTGTCACCGAATGTCAGGAAGCGTGTGGAGGTTCTTAGAGACATCCAGGCATGTTCTTTCTTGCTAAGGGTTTTTTTTTACTGTGCTGTAAAGTGTTACTATGGTGTCACTAGGGGGTTGTTTTGTTTTTGTCATCTTAATCGAATTTGTGGTCGAATTTATATTCATAGCTAAGAAACTTGGGTGTCTTTGGATATTTAGGATTACTCAATTTGTTGATTTCTAACTATATGCGTGTAAGGGTTGGGATGGGTTTACTTTGATAGAGTAGATTGATGTAATTTAATTTCAACTTATTTGAGCTACAATGTGTTTGGTAATGGAATGCCTTTTTCGTGGTCTGGGTTCTTCTATTTCTTTAACAGAGCCAACATGATGAATTAGAGGCTAAGTTTTTTGAGGAGAGGGCAGCACTTGAAGCTAAATATCAGAAACTATATCAACCCTTTTACGCCAAGGTTTGCCTTTTGAATTTTATTTCCATTTTTCTCTAATCAGCTAGTGTTGTTTTTTACCCAATTAACTATCATACATATGTAGCGATACGATATTGTGAATGGTGTTGGTGAAGCTGAAGGAACTCCAAATGAAGTAGCTATGGACCAAGGAGAGGATAAAGCTGATGAAGGTATGGTCTTGTTAATTCTGGTCCCTATTTTTTCTCCATCAACTCCTTTCTTTCTGTGTGCACGGATATTTATGCAATTGCTTTATGCAGAGAAGGGAGTTCCTGATTTTTGGCTTACTGCAATGAAAAATAATGAAGTGCTTTCTGATGAGGTTAGTTATCCTGTTATAATTCTTGTCTCGATACGTTTTTCTTGCTGGAAATAGTGATAATTTTTACTTTTGCATTTGGAATCAGATCACTGAGCGTGATGAAGGAGCACTCAAATATCTCAAGGATATCAAGTGGTATAGGATAGTGGAACCCAAAGGATTCAAGCTAGAGTTTTACTTTGACACCAATCCTTATTTCAAGAACACTGTGTTGACTAAGACATATCACATGATTGATGAAGATGAACCTATTCTTGAGAAAGCTATTGGGTGAATACCATTACCTTTTTATTTTAAAAATGTCTTGTGGGATTATTAGATTATGAGGCTTTGTACACCATTTGACTACAGATCTTTTGCACGTAATTTCTAGGACGGAGATTGAATGGTATCCAGGAAAATGCTTAACACAAAAGCTCCTTAAAAAGAAGCCTAAGAAGGGATCAAAGAATGACAAGCCAATCACTAAAACAGAAGATTGTGAAAGTTTCTTCAACTTCTTCAATCCTCCTCAAGTTCCTGATGATGATGAAGACATTGATGAAGATACTGTATAGCCAACCTCACCATATCTATGTAAACTTTGATGATTAATTAATTTTTTCTGTTCTTCAAGTCGTCGTTACTTTCTTGCACAGGCGGAGGAGCTACAAAATCAAATGGAACAGGATTATGACATAGGGTCTGTTCTTTTTTCACCTTACTCTAGTCAGTAGGCTTGTTTCTCAGTTTGAACTCATCTTCATGCTTTGTATGAGCTATATTGATTGGTCAAATTGATAATTTGAGACGACATTACTCAATGTTACATGAATAAAATACTTGCAGTTTTTTATTCTATCTTTTTTTATTTTTTTTATTGCAGGTCAACAATTCGAGACAAGATTATTTCCCATGCTGTGTCATGGTTTACAGGGGAAGCTATTCCGGGAGATGAGCTTGAGATAGAAGATGACGATGATGATGAAGGTGATGAGGATGATGAAGAGGAAGAGGAAGAGGAAGAGGATGATGAAGATGATGATGATGATGATGATGATGATGAAGAAAGGAAAACCAAAAAGAAGGTATGATGCTAGATTTTGTTGTATCTTATATGTATGCCCAATTATTCTTTCAGAATTTGAAGTGATACTAATTTTCCATTTGTTCCTTATCAAATTGCATGAAAATGTTGTTGCAGTCCTTGTCTGCTGAAAAGGTACACCAATTCCATATTATTTAGGTCTTTTTTTGGCCCCTCTAAATTGAAATTTATGCCTAACTATTTTTTTTTTTTGCTGCAGAAGAGTGGAAGGGCACAAGGGGATGGGCAGCAAGGTGAGAGGCCTCCAGAATGCAAGCAGCAGTAGCTTCTACTTGTTGCTGTGGCAGATGTGTGGCCATGTCAGCTGGGTGCTCTATTAGATGGCGATTGGAAATGAGGGGGGAAGAGGGGTTTACAGTTTTGGTGGTTATTTATAGTTACATTTTTCATGTTGTACCATGAATGATTGGTTTGGAGAATCCTTCTTTTCCCTGTTTTGGTCTGGTCTGTTGGTTTGATAGTACGTGGTCTGGTGGTCGAGATGTGTTAAGATTTTCTTTATGTGAATGTTTCTCGAACTCTCGAGTATATGTCTGCCTTAGCGTTCTTGTTGTGATAGCTTGTTATCAATCATTTTATGCCAGTCTGATTATAATTATTTTTTAATCTCTTGCAGCTTATGTTTGTTTTCTTAACTAATTATGTCCTTAGTTCAACTTGTCCAAAGCATCGTTTGTTTTATTCTTTCATGATTCATAAGCTATGCGAGTGTTGGCTGTTGCCATTGATTTGGTTGTTTTCGGGATCTCTCTTTATTATTGACTTTTCTTTTTATTCTTGGTATGTTAACTCTCCAATTTCCAGTAGAAAGTCTAATGATTTGAAAGTCTCTCATCTGTTCAACATGCATCCATGATGTTGGTTTCATTTATTCTGCTTTTGGTGTTTTGAATGTATCCTAATCTTGAAAGCTTTGAGCCAACTAGAGACGTAGAAATCAATTTTTTAAGAGAGTTTGATAAATGAATAATATCCAATTTTTAATATGGATGAAGCAGCTTTAAAAAACAAGGCAAACATCGGGTACGTGGCCCACATTGGCGTTATCAGCGAGGCCTGTTGCCAAGAAAGACGAACTAAATAGAAAAAAGTTAATCAAGTCAAAGGCCCAAGGTCATAGACTAAATAGAAATACTTAAATGATTGAAAAGGAACCAACTTAAAACTGGGCCCTTTCAGTAACTCTGACGATAGGCCCCTCAACATCAAGTTCAGGACGGCCCAACCAGCACGCCCCCAGGTCCCGCGTGGCTGGGTACTTAAACCAGACCAGAATGTACGTCAAAAAGGAGGGAAACTCAACCTGAAACCCTAACATCACAGATTCACAGTTCAACTACACTACAGCCGAGTGTCTCTCTTTCTTCTTCTCTTTTAGAAACAGAAAGACACTTTTTAATCCATGGAATAACATTTAAGCACCACTAATTTGTTCATCTCCCCCCTTTTTTCTAATTTAATAGTTCTGAACAAAGCCCTTTCATTGCGTGCGATGGCGAGGTTTATTCGAAATATGTCTTCTCTAAAGCGTTCTCTTTTTGCTCCAGAGGTTTTAATGCTTACCCTTTCCTTTATTTCTTCTATAAGTTCATATTCCTTTGTTTTTGTTCTGTTCTGTTCTGTTCAAAGTATCTAATTATCTTGCACTGTGTTGGTTTTTCTTATAAAAAAGTTTAGGAACAGTGAGAAAAATTGAAACTCTGAATTTTTTTTTTTTTTTTTGCAGGTATGTAGAGGAGGGGTATTAGGTTCATCTTCTCAGTTGTGTAACTTTTCTTCTAAAGGTGTTGAAACTTCTATTACAGGCTTTATTTTTAATTTTGATACTCAAAGTATTGTTTTTTGGGTATTTAATATTGTATGTTTGGTTAAATCACGTTTTAGTTTTGGTTAGAATTTTTAATCTAGTACTTATCTGAAGGTGACTGTAGAAGAGTGCTTTATCATGGGATTTTTATTAACTGAATAAATGTTTGAATTCTATGATGATATTTAATTAAAACAAGTCAACTTGATCTGGATTTAATGTCATCTTTCTATCCAAAAAAAAAAAAAAAATAGTGCCATCTAAAAGATGAAACTTTTTGGCTATTTTCTTGAGCTGGATTAATTCGAGTTGAAAAGTAAATATATAATACTTACTTTCTTGTGTTTGGGTGTATCTTGGTTTATGCCTGATTGAAGGTAGAAAGAATTCCAAGTCAGATTCAAGCGATTCTAGTGATGAGAATATGTCCAAGAAAGATTTAGCCCTAAAACAAGCCCTGGATCAGATTACTAGTTCTTTTGGAAAAGGATCTATTATGTGGCTTGGTCGTTCTGTGTCTCCTAGAAATGTTCCGGTAGTTTCCACTGGTTCTTTTTGTTTGGACGTAGCACTTGGAACTGGTGGACTTCCAAAGGTACTTTGCAGTTCTTGTTTCAATTTTTTTTTTCTTTTTCCCTTAATACTTCCTGCTACTAAGTAATTGCTGCTTGTGACGTTATTCGATCCTTCAACATCTTTGTTGAAATTTTCAGGGCCGTGTTGTGGAGATATTTGGACCAGAGGCTTCTGGGAAAACAACTCTTGCTCTACATGTAATTGCTGAAGCACAGAAGCAAGGAGGTCACTTAATGTATTTTAACTTTGTTCTGTGTGATTTATGATTTGTCATGCTTATTAGTTATTACATCCATTATTCTGTTTTGACAGAGTAGAATAGCTTTCCGTTGTCACTTCTTCCTGCCATGCTACTAGAAACAATTTTCTCTTTTTCATGACTAGAACAGATGGTAGGAGTCTGTGATAGGTTAGACTGTCATGTTACTTTCCAATGCACGCCTTGTCTACTAATTCTAGGTTTCTGACATTTGAAAGATTGTTTTAAAAAAAAATCTGACATTCTTAAATTTATTTATGAGGTGATCACATTTGGAGGGTGGAGGAGATTTTGCTGTGACTATCTTCTATTCTGTTGAGTTTGTTTCTGTTATCTCTCTGCCGGATGCTTACATGTTTTTACAATAATCAAATGCAGGTTATTGTGTATTTGTTGATGCTGAGCATGCTCTTGATCCAGCTCTAGCTGAGACAATTGGGGTAAACACTGAGAATTTGCTTCTTTCACAACCAGATTGTGGAGAACAGGCTCTCAGTCTTGTGGACACCCTTATACGGAGTGGCTCTGTTGACGTTGTTGTTGTTGACAGTGTAAGGTGTTTTTGGATTCATTTCTTTTCCATGGAATGTGACCTAAAATAAATACTGCTGGTAGTTGGTAGAATGTGCTTCTGTTGTGTTCATGAAATCTACTTTCTTCTCCTTGTCTACGCTTTATTTTAGACTGCTTAGGTAGTTAGATTGTGCTATGATGCTAATTTGAAGGAGGTTTTTTTTAAATAATTGTTTATGCCAAATATATCGGGTACTCATCCTTGAAGCGTTAAAATTCTATAATTGTATCTGTGCAATACTGCAATTTATCATATTTATTTTGAAGTGAGTCCTAATATTAGTTTTATTTTCATCTCAGGTAGCAGCACTTGTGCCTAAAGGTGAGCTTGATGGTGAGATGGGTGATGCTCATATGGCAATGCAAGCTAGACTGATGAGCCAGGCTCTTCGTAAATTGAGCCATTCCTTATCATTATCACAAACCATATTGATTTTTATAAATCAGGTATAAGTTTTATATCCTGATTATGTCCTTGATGAGTTTTGATGATTAACTCCATATTAGCCCCATAGATCTCAAAAGCTTTAATTTGCTAATATGCAGGTGATAAAGTTCTTGCTTTGAGTTTGTTTAATTAAAGGATAAGAAAATACTCTCTATGTCCTATACATTGAGAGTCTTACCCTTTGGTTAACTTTTTGCCGCACTTTTAAGGCTTTTAATAGGAATACAAACTACTAATTAGATGGCTATATGATTGATGCAATATTTCCTAGCTGAATTGTTGCTCTTGATTGTGGTTAGGGGCAGAGTTCTTGTGAGATTTTAGGTTGAGAATGCAAAATGAAGTATGGGAATTTTTTGTTTATTATGACACTTCTTAACTATTTACACATATCAGGTGAGGTCAAAACTTTCAACTTTTGGTGGATTTGGTGGGCCAACTGAAGTTACCTGTGGTGGTAATGCCTTGAAATTCTATGCTTCAGTACGTCTAAATATAAGGAGAACGGGGTTTGTCAAGAAAGGAGAAGAGGTATCAAGTTCCATCCTTTCTTTCCTCTTCAGTTTTTTGGCTGGGTTTGGATCTGGTGGTTTAAGAAATTCTCCCATCATATAAGTCACATCACATCTAAAATCTGCTTGGGTGTCAATGATTTGTTTATTTTCCTTTAGCTTGATTGAAACTCTGACTCCTTAAAATTTCCAATTGAATGGTCTCTTACTTTCCCAAGCAAGTTAAACATGTAGTTATAATATTTTGCCTTGATCTGCAAGCCAGCAACTATCTAACCTCTAGCTTACTCAATCTAATTTTGAAAAGCCTTAATTCTGTCATCAATTGATTCCTTTCCTTGTTTACTACCTTGGGCGTCCTGTTTTTGGCACAAATGGGACTCATGTTGAAGATAGGAAATGACAAAAGTCCCAAAGATAATTTTCTCTTCTTTAGAGTAGATCTCATTCTGGTAAATTTTCCATTTCTTACTGTGTTTTTGATATTTCTCTAATCTGCAGATTATTGGAAGTCAAATTCTTGTGAAGATCGTAAAGAACAAGCTTGCCCCTCCTTTTAAGAATGCTGAATTTGAGCTTGAGTTTGGCAAGGGAATATCCCGGGAAGTGGAGATCATAGATTTGGCGACGAAACACAAATTTGTTACAAAGTCTGGCTCATTCTACACTTTCAATGACAAGAAACTCCATGGCAAGGAAGCCTTTAAAAAATTCTTGGCTGAAAATGAAAGTGCACGTGAAGAACTTGAGATAAAACTTAGAGAAAAGCTACTTGAACCCGGCAGCAACAAGGAAGGACGGACAGATACTTTGGATGGGGATACTTCAGAAGAAATAATTTCACCTGATACTACTGATGAAGAAGCTGTTACTGCCATTGAAGCTTAAGTATGCATGAGTCACAGACTGAATCCCCCCTTGTTCCCCTTGCAGCTTCGGTCTTTCTCCGGTTGGATCAGTTGATAGCTAAGTGAAATTTTCAGTGAACACAATGATGTAAGGATTTGAACATCCTTTGATTCATTGTCACCACATTCCACCCTTTTGTTATGGTCGATGTTAGGGGTTCGAATGGATGGCATTGTAACTTGTAACTTGGTTTATGGGTCGTATTTTTACATTTGTCGTATAGTGCGTTGGAAAGTTTTCTGGGTTCAATGGATGGAAAAATACAGGATCTTCTTCCAAATTGCCAGGGGTATCCAAGTCCAGCCACATTTTACATGTTTATGAGGCCAATTTGTATACATATATTCTAGTACGAAGGTTTTTCTCGTTCATTCTTTTTCTGTCTTCGTAGACGTGAAGTGCTTGTCGGTTGAAAAACACTGATCTTTTCGCTTTCATAAAGTACTTGACATGCTTCTTGCTATATCAGGAAGGACCGGAGAAGAAGGAAAATGTATCCCCAATAGGCAATGCTCGATGTATTGGCAATTGACTTATTTACCAAATAAGCCTTATAACACCACCCAAAAAATAAGAAAAAAAAAAAGCTTTAATTATGTTTCCCTTCTAGCAAGTATAAATAGAAAAAATCCTAATCTTACAATAAACCTTATAATAATAAGATGTTAATATTAGTATTTATTTTGCAGGAAGAGTGGTAATTTTTGGTCTTGGGACTTCATCATTATAAATTGGAGCATTCAAGTGAGAAGGTGTTGGGACTGCATTTGATTGAGTTCTCTGAGATAGTAGAAGAAGATTGCTTAAATAAAAAACCCAAAAAAAAAAAGAAAAAAGAGGGATGATCAAAGATGCAGTTTTCATGTTTCAGATTTCAGAAGATGTAATAAGTAGGCTTTGCTATGTGAAGTAATAACAGTTCTAAACTTTAAGTCCCGAGAAACAAAGAGTGCTTCAATCTCCCTGGAATAGTACTTATCTGCAAATTTTGACATCATCTTCGAGCTCAACAACACATCGGAATAATCAGATTCTTCATCTTTTACTTCATATAAAACTCCCAGAGAAAATTTTATCCTATCAAGCTTCTTTCCTGTATGAATTTGAGTCGTTTGCAGAGTCCAGTGGCAGTGGATATATGAAGAATGATGATGTTTAGGAAAGCCCAAAAGAAAGAAGAAAATAATGGTCAGTGATACACAATTACCAGTCTTGAAAATCAAATTCTATAAAAATCCCATAGTCTTTTAGGCTTCAAGTTTCCATATTTTGACTGAAATCAATCATAGCATGTGTTCGAATAATTGTTTTTGTTATAGGTATTTTTGAGTCACAAGGATATAATTATATTTTACCTTAAAAGAGTAACAATTGGATCAAGAATATTTTAATCATTTAATCCGAGTTAATTTATATAAATATCCTTACTCTTTTTAAGTAAAAAAAAATCAATTATTCTTTTAACTTTCTTTATACTTTCCTTTGAGCGCTTCTCTTCGACTTTTTCACTTTTATTAAAGTGCTTATCTCTTAGCTTTTTCTTTCAGTCTGAACTTAATACAAACAAATGGTATGCTAAGTAGGAGTTTTTCTTAACTAAGTTCAGAATGACACCACAAAAAAGTAAAAGAGCTCGAACTTAACTTTGCCAAATAAGTTGAGCTCAACTCGACCAAAGAACTTGAATACAGCTCGGTCAAAGAGTTTAGACTCAATTAGGCCAAAGAACTCGGACTTAGCTCAGACTAAGCTTAGTCAACGAGTTCATATCTACATATCAACTTTGTAAAGGTCCAATTTAGCAAAATAGTTCAACAAAAAGCTCAAACTTATTTCAATAAAAAGAGTTCGAATTTATAAAATGCCTTCATAAAGGTTCAATTCAACAAAATAATTAGGCCAAAGAGTTCAGACTCAGCTCGGTCAAAAAAGTTTTTATCTATAAAATGTCTTTATAAAAGCACAACTCGATAAAACAATTCGGCCAATAAGATTAAATTCAACTCAGCCAAAAAAGTTTAAATCTACAAAATGTCTTCATAAAAGTCCAATTTGACAAAACAACTTAGCCAAATAGCTTGGACTTAGCTTGACTAAAAGAACTAGGATATACAAAATGCTTTCATAAAGGTTCAATTCAACAAAACAGTTTAGCCAAAAAACTCAGACTAAGCTCAGTTAAAAGAGTTTGGATCTACAAAATACCTTCATAAAAGTTCAACTTGATAAAATAGTTTGGCCAAAGAGTTTGTATTCATCTTGGTCAAAAGAGCTCAAATCTACAAAACACCTTTATAAAAGTCCAATTTGATAAAATAGCTCAGCTAAAAAAGTTCGAATCTATAAAATACTTTCATAAAAGCCCAATTCAATAAAACAACTCGATTAAAGAGCTCAGACTCAGCTTAGCTAAAAGAGCTTAAATTTACAAAATACTTTTATTAAGACCCAGTTCAACAAAATAGCTCGACTAAAGAGTTTGGATTCAGCTCGACCAAAAGAGCTCAGATCTACAAAATGCCTTCATAAAGGTCCAATTCGAAAAACAGCTCAGTTAAAAGCTCAGACTAAATTCAACCAAAAGAATTCGAATTTATAAAATACCTTAATAAAAGCTCAACTCGACAAAACAGCTCGGCCAAAGAGCTCAAATGTAGTTGAACAAAAAGAGCTCGCATTTACAAAATGCCTTAATAAATGTCCAATTCGATAAAATAACTTGATCAAAAAGCTAAAACTTAGCTCGATCAAAAGAGTTTGGATTTATAAAATACCTTTATAAAGGTCTAATTCGATAAAATAGCCCAGTTAAAAAGCTCAAACTCAACTCGACCAAAAGAGTTTGGATCTACAAAATACCTTTATAAAAGTTCAACTCGACAAAATAGCTCAAATAAAGTAATCAGCTTGGCTAAAAGAACTCAACTCGATTGAAAAAACTCAACTTGGCCAAAAGAATTCGTCTCGGCCACTTCGGCCAAATAACTCATCTTGGTAAATTATCTTCATAAAAGCTTAGCTAGGCCACTTTGGCCAAAAAAGCTCAGCTTAATCGAAAAAGCTCAGCTTGACCAAAAAAGCTCAGCTCGACTAAAAATGTTCACATCAGTTATCTCGATCAAAGAGCTCATTTTAGTAAATTATCTTCATAAAGGTTTAGCTAGGCCATTTTGGCCAAAAAAGATTTACTCGATTGAAAGAACTCAACTTGGCCAAAAAAATTCATCTCAACCGAAAGAGCTTAGCTCTACCAAAAGAGCTCATCTCGATCAAAGAGCTTATCTCAATAAATTGTATTCACAAAGGCTTAGCTCGATCATTTTGGTCAAAGAGCTCATCTTGATAAATTACTTCACAAAGGCTTAGCTCGATCGTTTTGGTAAAAAAAATTATCTCGATAAATTACCTTCATAAAGGTTTAGATAAACCATCTCGGTCAAAGTGTCAACTCGACCAAAATAGCTCAAATTGGTCAAAAAAACTTAGCACGATCTAATTTTATTGGCAAATGATCAGCTTGATGAAAAAGTCTTAATGATTAACTTAGCCAAAAAAGATAAACTCAACCAAAAGAGCTTAGGATAATTCGATCAAATTTCTTAAATAAAATATTAACTCCACCAAATTTCCTTCATAAAAGGTTAATTCAACTAAAAGAGCTTAGCTCAGCCAAATTTCATTAATAAAATATTAGTTTTGCCAGCTCGATTAAAAATACTTAGCTAAGCCAAAAGAGATTAATTCAGCTAAAAGAAATCAGTTTAGCTAAAAGAACTCGGTCTAACCAAATTTCATTAATAAAGTAGCAGTTTTGTGATTGTTTTTAGGAAAGGATTAGCTCAATCAAAGAGCTTAAGTCGACTAAAAAATTTTAGTTTAACCCAATTGTGTAGCTTGATAAAAGAGTTCACTATAATAAAAGTTACCTTCAAAAGAGCTTATCTTGGTAAATTTTCTTTCAATAAAACTCTACTCAGCAAAATTATCTTTGTAAGAGTTTAGAATCACCAAATTCACCTCGATGAAAATCACTTCAGTACAAATTCACTTTGGTAAAAATCATCTTAGTACACATTCATCTTAGTGTAAATTACCTCGACCTAGATTCACTCCTCTCAACACAAATGAATTTATAATTTTTTTTATAAAATCTATCAAGTGTCATGTCGATTATTGGGTAACTAACTTAGACAACCTAAATACCCCAAGATCAGCCATCCATTAACCTTGGCCAAAATTAAATAGTTAGTAAATAAAATCAAACAACTATTAAGATCCCAATAATCATCTATGTCAAATGAATCATAAAATGATATCTCATCATGTTAATACCTTAAACCACTCGTATCACTAAAAGATTGGACAACAAAATTGACATTGAAAGTCTGAATTTGAATATATCTTTAAATTTCAACAAATCTATTAAACCTAAAGTAATTCGGACATCCTAGCTCTACCCTCGTCTAAATCTTCAAACTATTTTTTGGGATAACATAATGTTAGAGGCATTTTTGGATTATAAAAGTATAATTATCATTTATTCTAAGAGAATAACTCACAATTTGATCAGAAGTATTTTACTCATTTAATCCAAATTAACTTATATAAATACCCTCACTTCCTCTAATTAAAGGGAGATTACTTCTTTTTCTAACTCTCTTATACTTTCCTTAAACTCTTCTCCTCAACTCTCTCGATTCTTATCAAATAACTAGCTTTTTCCCTTAATCCGAAGGTAATACAAATAAATTTAGTACAAACAGTTCTGTTTCTGTATCGTAGCATTCGGAATCTTAACTTTTCTAATTGCTTCAAAATCTTGACTAAGGCCCGAGGGGTACTTCAATTGTTTTATTAATGCCACATATTGTGTGAAATTCCTTAGAATTGTGCTTCCTCCATCCCAGCATGTTAATTAACCTTTTCTGCTGACTAAAACTGCAGCCATTTCTTTCAGCAACGTAATTGATGATGTCGTATCCGATGCGTGTGCAGACAATTCCTTAGAATTGTTACTATGCAATATTTTTATTTTTATTCACAAATTTTAACACTCAAATTTTCCATTGATTATCTTTTAAAAACATTTTAAATTTATCCATTCCATCAATCATAAATCATTAAAATTATGTTATGTAAAAACCTCGTGGACGTTCATATGATATAAATTCCAATACAAAAAACTAAACTAATCCACTTCTTTTATCAAATGAATATTCATGTAGTGCTAAGATACAAGCATTCTAGTATTTTAATGACGGTTACTGAGCATGAAATTGAAATATTTTTAAAAAATCATGAGTATAAAAATTATTTTAAAGTTTATGAATAAAAATAAGATATTATCACAAAAGTCAACTTTGTATTTTGCCTTGATTAGTAATATAAAAAATAAAGAAAAGAGGAGAAATGTTGTTTTTCATATTTTGGATCCATTATTTGAATGGGTGGTGAGATTAATTTTAATGAAATTGAAAATAATCATAATTATGAGATTAATTATTGTAACGGTGAGATTGAATATTATAATGATGAGATTAAAATTAACGGTGAAATATATGTTTTGATATAAATATAGCAGTGACAATAAAAAAAATAAAAATAACCATTAAAAATATTAATCTAAAAGTAAATTAAAATTTTATTTTAATGCATATCTGAATTTTATTTAACATTTAAACTATTAAAAAAATTAATTATTTAAGAATATAAATAAATAAATATAATATGAGTAAAAATAAAATATTACTTTTAAATTTGCTCATAATTATTTTAATTTTAATAAAATTATATATATAAATAAACTTAAATTAAAAATATTAACGAAGATAAAAGTGTCAAAGAAAAGTACGTTAGCTCAGTATCACTTTTTTCATCAGTGAAAAATTTTTATCTTACCAATGCCACATAAACACAACTACAACGCAATTATTAAACAATCCATCGTGGTGTAATTACACAAAAAAATCTACTCTATCACATTGTAATGTAAGTGTGATTCAATCCAGATGAGTCCTTAGTTTCTAGAAATGGGAACCACTAGCTCTTGAGTAATTGATAAGATGCTCAGAGGTGGAGAATTAAGCAGCCGAAAGGGTTGGATCATAATTGAATTTGCTGAGTATAATTATTTTTTTAAAAATAAAAATTTACATTATAATCATTGAAATTTAAAATTTAAAATTAGTTACAAAAATGAAATAAATTAAAATTAAAATATAGTTATTCATTAAAATTATCCCTACCTTAGAGTTCGACTAAAAAACCAACGGCTTCGCCCCCCAAAAGCAAATATTAGGTGAGATAAGCCAGTTGACAGATAACAGAAACATGGTCCAGACCTAATTCAACAGCTTCAATTCCATTCCAAAGAAAATGTCAGTCAAAATCGCCGTCTCAAAAAAAAAAAAAAAAGAAAGAAAACCTTTTGAAAACTTTCTTTTATTACGTAAGATATAGAAAAAAAATGCAATGACCCAACTGGCCAAGTCTTGGAATCTTAATGTGGCGGCGTCGCCAAACATTTATTAAATTTTTTGACAGACAATTACACATATCTAATCTTAATATTCCATAAACGTAAAGATAAAATAGAGATTACTTGCTAAATACTTTTAATAATAGTAATAATTTAAGAAGCACAACTCGAAAATTATTTTGAATTGGTTGGTGCATGGCGGTTTTGAAAAAAGTAATATTTTTTGACATTGGACCCAGCTTTCAATGCTTCTATCAATGTTTTAATGTTGGATTTATGGATGGTTTTCTCAATAAAAAAGGCGGTTTGCTTTCTCAGTCTCCCCTTTGATAAAATTGCAGTCAATTCGGGCCACAAAACTATATGGTCATACATTTAGAAAATCACTATTCGATTATATGTAGAGAAATTGATTACTTTGACTATCAAAATTACACATAATCACTCATACTTTTAACTCAACATCAAGTGATGATGGAAATCAAATGGACGGAGGCAAAGGAAAGGATGAGCCCACCATCAAGTACAAGATGCTGCCCGCGGACTAAATTAGTCTGATCACCACTTTAATAAGAGTGATTAATATATGAAAATATTATATCAAAATCATTGTGCCAGGTCAGCGACTAGCCTTCTCACTGCTTCCTGGAAGGAGGATTCATCCCATCCATTGCCCTAAATTCCACAAAAGTATTAGTATATATTTACTAAATATCATGCATTAATTGCTAATTGAAAAATACTTAAATATATAATTTTTTTTGTTAAAAAAGGAGAAGATATTGTAGTAAAATTTTCTCATGCAGCACAAAAATTGGAATAAATTAACTACATCGAAAATCTTGATTTGCATACCTCAATTCTGAGTCTTAAGTTAATGTGGTGAACTGAGCCTAATTCTGTTATCTGGGTGTTAGCTTCAATGGACATCAAGCTCACATTTCTGTCGAGCTTCAAGAATTCTAGCAGGTGGATTAAGATATCCACTATCGGCCGTTCTCCTCTGACACTGACTCTCAGGTCAGTGATTCTTTGTTCGGATGTTGATTCGGATGCAGGTGTAATCCGAACACCTATTATCTCATTTGATGAACCATTTGCTTCCCCACCGGCAGCTTCTCTTGAAGGCAAAAGCTGAGCTTCAAGTAACTGGTTTTGCCGACTAAGCTCCACAATTTGAGCTTTCAATGAGGTTAAGCACTCCCTCGCACTAGTAAGCACCGACGCTTTGTCTTTCTACATATGAATCCCAATGCCAAATTTAATAAACATTGCTGTAATTATAAATCCTTGATGCATAAAATTAATTCAATGTTGAGACTTAATAACTATTTTTGAAGATTGGTATGGTACCTTGGTGCCAGAAGGAAGAAGAGATCGCAATGCAATGAAACTTTCATTGAGCTTTTCTCGCCTTTTTCGTTCTGAAATCATATGGTGCAATTGACTGCTAGTGGGGCGGCTTCGCAGCAGTTGTTCACACCTCGCTAAATTGCATTTTCTATAAAACAAAATGGCTCGTTTCAGCATACTTTGAGCTCGTAAACTGGCCCTCACTGGTGTTGTTGGCGCTAACGCCGAAGCATATCGTTTAAACGTACTACAAGCTTTGGGGTTTAGCTGGTAATTGTGAGGTAAATTTTGGCTTTGTTGGGGATGATGGGCTATTGAAGAAGAAGAAGAAGAAGAAGGGGAGGTTAGAACAGCAAGGATTGCTTTGATCATCGCATCATTTTCGCTCTCTATTGTTGGTAACTGAATATTGCTCCGCATTTGAGTTAAGGCTTGCATGGCTTGTTGGTGTGGATGGTCGATTGGAGAAGAGATTGCTTGCATTGAAGAGGTTGTTGTTTCAGTCGTCGGAACCTGAAGGTGAGAGGCGCTTGGGATGGTGAAGATCAAAGAAGAGTCTGGACTACCCGCAGACAGTGACCTTAACGATGACGAAGACGAAGATGGCCTGTTCGGATCAGTTGGTTGGGGAAGCTGATCTCCTATGGAAGATAATTGTCTTGAAAAGTCATCTGGGAAAAAACTTCTCACCTCCATCTCCATGTTAAGCTGTCAATAACATAGTATATTAAGTTCAGTGACAAATTAGATATACTTTTATAGATCAATATTTTCAACAAACAAAGCAAGTGACATTATATTACTTCGATAGTATATTAGTTTACTTTCTTACTTGTACCACATTGGAGAACCCTAACTCAATCTCTCCACTTCTGCATCCCATGAATACAGCCGTCTGCAATATATAACAGACAAAAAAAGCACGTAAGAATTATTTTACTATTACATTAAGAAGATCGGATTTGGCGCCATCAACTTTGACAGCATATATAGTGAACAAACCTTAATTCCTGCTTCCTGCAATAAAGACGGAAAGATGGTATAGGTAATTAGTTCCTGTTTAACAAAAATGCAGTTTTGTTGTTGTCATTAAAATTTCCATTGATCTTTACCTGATAAAACCGTCGCTGTGTCCGATGGGATGCTCGGTTGCGAAGCTCCGGTTCCCCCAGTTCAACGTAGGGCCTATTATTCCTGAAAGCAAATCCTGGAAAGAGGCCACTGTAGAGCAGAAACCCTAAAAGGTTAATGCCTAAAATATAACTTAACTGATCAAATAGAACAAATTTGGTAATGAAAATTTTGTCGTACTTATCATTTTCAAGAGGGAATATTAATTGCCGATATTCGACGAAGAGCCCCAAAGCTCCGGGCTGGGTGTTTTCTTCATTGAAACATCCGTCCCAACCAATTAAACAGCTGTTAAAAATCAAAATATTAGATACCCATATCATGAAATTAAGATTAATATATGCAAGTGTTAGTTAATGAGAGGGAGATGAAGAAGATACTTTGCTTGATGCAGGTAGGAGTATGACCATAGGCAAATGTATGTGCCGCCGGTGGAGTGCATGAGAAATTGGAGAAATTCAGCACGGGATGCTTCATCGAGGTGGAAGACAGCGTCCATGAGAGTTGATGAATACTAAAACTTTTTGTTACTGCTGGTTCGGCTTTCATGTCATTTGATTGTTTCTCTGCCTTTTGTCATTCCAGAGAATTGAGATGCTCCGTCCGCTTGAAAAATATTGAACCAGAAATCATCTATTTAAAGAATAGATTTGGGTGTCAAGCATGATAAGAAAACTAAGCTAACGGAGATACTTATTTGAGAAGGTGCCTGGAATGAATGAATTGTAAATTTGTAACCAAGGCGATCACACTGGGAAGAATAAACAAAAAGCCAGCTGATGATAGACAGAAGGCGGTTTGAAAAGTAGCAGAGGATTAACAAAAAAAGAAAAAGCTATGACCTGTCAGGAAAGTAACCATATATGATAATAATTAAAAGAAATACCAGGAAATTTAAAAAATGCACAGTGATTAAGAAAAGAGAACGGGGCCCACCTGTTTGATGATGATTATGAGAGAACAAGAGAGAGGGAAGAATTGTCGGGCAAGTAAGAACTTGGAAAAGTATTCAGGAGAGAGAATTTGCCCTAGAAAATTAGGACTTATTGATGCAAAGCAAAGAAAATGAAAGAGACTGAGAGAGAGAGAGAGAAAGAGAGCAGCCCAGCCAGCCAGGAGAAAAGTAATGGTCAGACTTCAAAGTCCTCCCTCGAGATGATTCGTTTGAAAAGAGTCAAGGGGGGTATGCAGACTTCTTTTTTCTTATAAAAATTTGCTCTTCTTAATTTAATGACTTTGGGATACCCTAGTTAATTACAACATAAACGCTGCAATTGCAAATCGCCAATATACAATTTCAATGATGATCACAGTCGTCCATAAAATAAATCTTCTCTTAAACAATAATCTGAAATATGATTTCTATTAGTTTTTTACTTCCTTTATCTTATTTTGATGGCATTGATTTTCATAGAATTAAAAAAAAAAAACTTTGGTTTTAATATATTTAATATTAAAATTAATTTTTTTTATAAAACTAAAATTTTAAGACTTTTAATGTCAAAAAGTAAAAAAAAATCATTAAAATTAATTTTAAAATATAAAAAAATAAAAATTTTAGATGTTCAAAAATGAACATAATTTTGAGACATTAAAAAAATGAAAAAAAAAAAGAGAGGGAGTATTAATTATTTCATGTTCACAATGGTTTCATTTTTGTTTTATTTTTATCTTTGCATGACCTTATAAAACTAAAAGTCTAAAACACGATTATCTTTTATAATTATTTCATGTTGGATTCCATTGTAATATACGTGTGTGAACACAATTTCATTTTCATTAAACCAATGAAAATGTTTCATGTTTCATGTTTCATGTTCAGATATGGTAAACACTTTCTTCCAGAATATTCTAGTGGAACATTTAATTAAAATTTGATGTTAAGATCGATTCATCCATTAACAATAAGCAGCCTCGCATGTATGTGGATTTTAACTTCCACTAGTAAAATAATTAATGTATTGGTTCTCCTCTTGTCCTTGAAGGCTAGGTAAAGAATAAAACGAAAAAGAAAACAAAAATTAAGGTTTTTCATTTAAAAGGATCTTAAGCAAAAATTTATCTAATTTTCTCAATGGAAGTGATTCTAACCTACCATATTGAAAAGTGAAGCTATAGAATTCTTTTTTCTTTTGACATGATCTATTTTGAGCGGTTAAATTTACATGAGGTGAATGTTATTAATAAGTAAAATAAAAAAGTAATTAAATTTCTAAAAACAAATAATAAGTTCATTTAATTATGTACTAGAAGTAATTTATTTTTACTATATCATCATATAATCAATTAATTGTATATAAAATTTATATATTTTAATGTTTCAAATATTAATTTTTTTTAGAATTAATTAAATTTTTTGAAAAAATTTTAAAACTAAAGACAATTGTATGCATCAACTTGCACAGTTTGTTTGTGAACTAATTGTTGCAATGCATCAAAGTTAAAGTATTAATTAGAAGAAACTTAGCATATAGAATATATATATATATATATATATATGAATTAGTGTTAAGTGGATCCAATTATTATAGTACAATGGTGTAAAAAAATTTTTGAAGGCCATGGCTCGTGCCTCCTCCTTTGAATTCGTCTCTGATGGACATATAGGTGTTTTGATTTTTCTTTCTCATCGTGACAATAGTTTAAGTCATAACTTTATAATAAAAAATTAGGTCAACTTTTTTTTTTTTAATTAAAGAATAGTATTGTTTTCAAATTTAAAATCTTAACTCAAAACTTATTTCTTTCATATCCCAACTTTAGTTTCTTCTGTTTTAATATATAGTTCATACTTATAATTAATGAGGCCATCCTGACCATTATTCGATGGGATTTTATCAACATGTATCAGTTTAATTTTGTCGAAATTCCAATCTCTCTCTCTCTCTCTCTCTCTCTCTCTCTCTCTCTCTCTCTCTCTCTTTTGCATTTGCTATTATTTTATTGTGTTAGTGGCCCGAGAATCTAACTAAAACTAAATCAATCATTGACTTGAAGGACAGAAATTTTCATAATGTGGAAAGTTTGGCCTTTTTAATTTTATATATCAAAGGAATGAAGAGAAGCAAAATCCAAAAAAGATTATCAATATATAAAAATTCGACCTTAAGATTTGCAAATAATCCAAAAAGATTATCAGTATAGACAAAATTTTAAAAGAATAATTAAAAAAAGGATATATAGCAATCTCTTAATTAACTTTATTTGTAAAGTTAAAAATTTACTCAGTAATGTATAAGAAACGAACTCTTTTCATTACTGATCCAAACAAAAATTACTTAGATTTTCGTCTTCTGCCCCAACAACTCCAACGACCAAAATTCCAGCTGCTGCTGCTCCTGTTGCGGTTGCTGCTGGAGCTGGTTTTAAGTCTCCATCCATATATAGCTGTAGATTCATAAACCAAGAATAAGACTTTGACCCCACAATTTCTTTTACTGCTAAAAATGGTGATTGATGAGAGAGCAGCACAGCCAATGGCTTCGAGAAACAGATCACGTCAACATCCATTAATCATTAAATAATATGATACATATATATGTGAATGCGTTGATTTCCCTTCCAGGGCTTTTCCATTTCTTATTCTAGGTTTAGGATTTTTTTTTTTTTGTTATTAAATATCAAATCGAGTGATTGTTCATTATCAAGAGTCAAGAGGACATATGCATGCATGTGTCGTGGAGACACATGACACGTGATTGAAAATTTTTGAAATATGAAGAATGGAAACGATCTCGAATTTCTTGATTACCCCAACTTTTTAGTTTCTAATGAATAATCTTCCTTTTTCCCTCTCTGGCTCTTCGTAAGAACATGCCCTACATTTGAATAATTTTTTTTAGTAGTTGTTCGGATCTCGCCTCACTTTTGGTTTGATGTGATTAAGTTATTGTATTTTTAATTAAATTCAAACATTAATTTTAATAAAATTAAATCAGTATAAATTTTTTATTAAATTTTTTTAATTATAATTATAATAATTTTTTTCAATCATAATTACAATAAATATTATTATTTTTTTTTTTAATTTTATCGTAATTAATTTTACTGTTTATTCAAATGAAATCTTAGTGAGTTTAAAACAAAAAGCTTTTCATTGCCGACACATGGTGAACTATTTCAGATGAGAAAATATAATTTATATTTTTTTATTTTACTCTATTGGTTTTTCTACGGGAAACATGATATATATATCAGTACGCATCAAAGAGATGACAAATTTTTTCAGTAAGAATAATTTGGAGGGGATAAAGACTTTTAAGAAATTTTCCAACTTCTTTTTAATAAATAGTACGGCATGAGGATGAATCCAAATGTTAAAAAGAAATTAATTTTTGAGATACAATAATACTACATTTTTTTTTATAAGGAAGTTCACAATAGTTGCAATCATAGTTTGGAGATTTAAAAAAATTTTATAACTAATGAGATTTAAATTTTAAATTTATTAAATATTTTTAAAAAAATAAGTATATGAATCAATAATTGCATGCTTCATGTATATTAAATAATTAATTCAATCAACAGTGATATAATACAAGTTTTTATGCCAAAATGGCATTGTTTTCATTTTTTGTCTTCTCTTATAATAACAAGTGAACTAATTATAGTTTTAACACATAGTAATTGAGAAAAGATCCATATTAATAAAAATCAATTAGATTATATTTTATATTTAAAATATGAATTTTAATTTTTATATTTCTTAAATATAATAATCAATGCCAAAAAGTACTGGAATCTGTTGGGGAGGTGAGTTCTGTACTTACTGTTTCTGTTTACGTAGCAGATCCAATCTCACTCAGCTTGTCAGGCTTATATTGAGCCCGATTTATTTTAATTTCTTTCCATGGGCCAGGCTGTACGTTTTTTCTGTTATACTCTCCGGTCTTCAGTTCTTAATTTTAACGGCCTGTCTTGTCCTGGCCAGTTATTGGACCAATCGGCCATAGCCACGACATTATTGGACCTTTGCTGCTGTCGCGTAAGAAGTAAGAACAAATAAGAAACACTGAACAAGTACAAGGAAATGGAAACTCTTGCTTGTAATTTTCATTCATTTATCTTAAATTCATCAAATTCTCAAACTCTCTCTTCTCTTAAATTTCCTCTTCACCAGATACACTCCATCTCATCAGCAACAAGCTTGAGCTTGAGGATGGCTCACCCTCACTCTGCCCAAAGTCCAGGTCACCTTTAATCCTTTTCTTAAATTTTGTTATGATTTTAGTTTTTTGAAGTTAATTACTTCAAAGAATCTTGGGGATTGACCCTTGTTATATTTCAGTGATTGAGCAACAGAGAGTCATAATTCCAAACAAGCATGGAGAAAAACTTGTGGGATTATTACATGAAACTCGGTCTAAAGAAATTGTAGTCTTATGCCATGGATTCAAATCCACCAAGGTTGGTAAAATTTTAGTTGAAATCTTTGATCATATTTCTGTTCATATTAATTAAGAATAAGCTTGGGCGTATAATACTTAAATTATTATTGAAAATATGGGTTTCAATCCCACTCATAAGTCAGCTTGTTCTCCAGGCTGATCGTACTATGGTGAACCTTGCTCTTGCTTTGGAGAAAGAAGGAATCAGTGCCTTTCGTTTCGACTTTGCTGGAAATGGGTAAGTGACATGCTAGGGTACCATGCCATAAAATGCGACTTTTGAGACTTATTGACTAACTTCATGTTTTCAATTTCCTACTTATTTGGAGATTGCCTTCTAGTTATGGAGTTTCTGTTGCATAACCATTTCATGGCTATTTAGATCATGTTGGATACCAATTTGATTAGGCACAGTGAGGGTTTGCAAATATTGATTCGATTTGCATCAAGTGGTCTATGTTCTTAATGTCAGTCTTGGAGTTCTGGACCTTTCCGTTTTGCTTCTTATTATTTAATTACTTGCGGCTTTAAACATTTCAGAGAAAGTGAAGGTTCATTTGAGTTTGGTAACTATTTGCGAGAAGCTGATGATTTACATGCTGTCACCCAGTACTTTTGGGGGGCAAACCGCATGATAAGTGCAATACTTGGGCATAGCAAAGGTAAGTGGATTGTCCTAGGGATTTTGGTCATAACATTTTGATCATTCATTGATAATTGATGTTACAACTGGATAGAGAAAAAGAATACCTCAACTTGGAGTAGCTATCTGTCATATATGACAAGTATAGTGTAGGAAGGAATATTAGACTCCATGTTCTTTTCCTGTTGAATTAATGAGGCTTACAAAGTCTCTAATCTGCTTAATTAGCTTTGTTCAGATACAGTTTTCTTTCTAGCAGCTTAATTACTATATTTGATGCCATAATCGAGTAGCAAGTTATCATATTTACACTCTTGCAAGTGCTGTATAACTAAGATAAGATAAATGCAGGAGGCAACGTGGTGCTTCTCTATGCTTCTAAGTATCATGATATCCACACAGTTGTCAATGTTTCTGGCCGCTATGATTTGAGGAAAGGCATTGAAGAACGCTTGGGAAAAGACTTTGTGGACAGAATTAAGAAGAATGGATTTGTTGATATTAAGAATAAGACAGGTAACTTTTGTTTTTCTTCAATAATTATAATAAGAATAAGTTCCTCAGTCCTCACTGTTGTTTGATGTTAATTGATATTTAAGTTACTGGTCCTTCCAACTTAAAATGTCATTCCCTAGAAGTGTTCCTTTTGGCTGCATCACCAGTGATGAAACTAATTAATCTGCTTCCACCAGCCTTCTTTTAGCTTTTCGAATGTAGTAAATGAGATGTCTAAATTCTTAATAGGTTTGATCATGAATCAAAGTTGCACGTAAAATGGTGGCATATCAAGATGTGATGCATCTTCTCTAATTGATAAGAACCCCCCCCCCCCCCCCCCCCACCTTGCTTGGCTTCATTTCACGTTGACTGAGAATTTGGAATTTTATGTCTGTAGGAAGTGTTGAATTTCGTGTGACTGAGGCAAGTTTGATGGATCGCTTAAATATAGACATGCGTGAAGCATGTCTTAAGATCCCTGGAGAATGCAGGTTAGAAAGAATCACATCCATCTAGAATTTCGTGTTAGCTAGTGTAATTTTCTAAAGTTATTATTTGTATAAAAAGCATTTCTCATTCAGTGTTTATATACAGGGTGTTGACAGTCCATGGATCTGCTGACAAAGTAATACCTGTTGAAGATGCATTAGAATTTGCCAAGATCATACCTAACCACAAATTACACATTGTAGAAGGAGCTGATCATAACTACACTTGTCAACAAACTGAATTAGCATCTATCGTTTTGAGTTATTTAAAGGCAGCTTTACAGCAAGACTAGGGCACACCTAATTACTGGGTACTTTTTTTGCTAATAAGCAGATGGAATGTTTCCATTGTAAGATGTAGAAATAGCATATACTGGTCATTGCTCTTTTATGCGCTTGGAGACAAGTCTATGTACATAAGTTGGCATTAAAAAGGCATTTCAGGGTTGTTACCAAGTTAGCTAATTTAATCCTGGTCGGGACTCGCAGTTTGAAAGTTTTTTGTGATCTTGGTTGTCCTTATTATTTAGAAGCTTTAATATATTTTATTAGAAGTTTTAATTTGAGTTTGTTCTTGCAAAAATGAATAGAATGATGGGTCATAATGAAGCCATCTTTAAATTAAGTGGGGTCGAAAGTGCAAGGGTATATAGAATTCATGGGTTGGTGCCCTGCAATTGCCTGAAAGGAGACACTAAACTTCAGCATCCTCTCGAATTCATCGGTGCCGCTGCTGCTGCTGCTTTTAAGCATCCAAAATTTCAAGCCTGAGTCAGGGTGACGACGACGGGGCTGGAAACCAACATCGCAGCAAGCATAACTAATATTCCCATTGGCTATCCCAAGACATTCGTATTTATATATTGCTGTTGGAAGCTGGATGACACTGGCCGATCTACCTGATCAGTACTGTACTGGTGATGGTGTCTGTGTCAATTGGAAATTTCACTAGGTGCCTAGTATTTTCGGATAATTTGTACGCAGCCCTGTCAAAGTAGACAGATTTCCCTTTCCTAGGCATCTCAGGCATACCATCTTTGACTGAAATTTGAACTTGTTCCAACTCCAGGTCATGGAGGAAAGCATGTTGCAGTAGTAACAATTACTACTTGGGTAAAGAAATTCAATTACATTGTATTGGGGAGTAATGCAAGGATCAAAGGCCAAAGCAACATCAAAGGAGTGGGAATAAAACCGTGGAAGTGGCAAAAATTGCTCGGTACTTGTAACTGAGTGATGTTTTAGATACCAATTTGTTGTCTCTAATACGCAAAAGCCTGTTACAACATTCCCTTAAATCAGATGTAGGAAAACACTTAGAAACCCATCAAACTAAAGCAGGGATAAAGGAACCTATGGTTGTCACGCCAAATTGCTGTTAAGAATAGGAGCTCACCAGGTGTGCAACAACAGGTTGTTGATTGGAGAATTTCGGCATTCCATAATCATCCACCACAGACTGCCATGCTTTGGAAACGCATCTGAATCCAGCAACAACTTTTGGTGACAGCCTGCGTAGAATCTCAATTATCAGGTCATTCGGCATCTCAGCACCATCGTTCTTCTCCATCATTGGCCCCCGCTTCTGCTTTTCCAATGCCAACCAATTATATGAGCCAGGAAAACCTATTTCCTATACAATTCCCAGCCCGTCAAGGATTGCTGAAGGGCGGTAATTTGCCATTTTTTTTTTCTTAAACCTCTTTCTATATAATTTTATGTACTTAATATTCAGGTATGTTGCTCGTTCTAATTTTTTTTATACCTGTTTGATTCTTATAAATTTTTAAAATTAAATCTTAAAAAACAAAGATCAATAATAAACAAAATTATAAATTTGAAAATATCGATATAAAAATTAAACCATATTATAAAAGTACTACTCCTACTAGTAGGTATTTTATTTAATTTTGATTTTAAATATTAATTTAAAAATAAATTCACATAAAACTGTGATTTTACATAAATTTTAAAACATATGAATCCAACTTTAATTTGACTAAACCTTACCACCTCAATATAATAATTTAAACCATTTGTAGGCTTGCTTTGTTAAGTTCTAATAAAGAAAGAGAGAAAATTAAAATTCTATATTTTATTTTATTTTTTTAAATTTTAATATATAATATATTTGATATACGAATTTCTGTACCCACAGCTCCTTTTATCCAATTGCCATGGCCTCCTTATAAACAAAAGAAAAAGGGAGAGGTAAGAACGAATGGACACTATCGCCTATAACTTTCCTTTATTGCTTTTAAATTTATCAACTTATTATACCAAATCTCGTTTTCGACAGGTTAGCTTCATCTCATCCGCCAATCGCATCTCCACAGCAGAGTTAACGACCTTGAGGATGGCTTGCTCCCACTCTGCCCAAAACCCAGGTCCCAAATTAATAGTAGTTCTTATGAAAATTTATGATTCTAATTTTTTATGTAACTTTAGAAGAATTAAAAATAAAAATTTTTGACCATTTTTTAAATATATTTTAGTGATTGAGCAGCAGAGAGTGATAATTCCAAACAAGTATGGAGAAAAATTGGTGGGTTTGTTGCATGAAACTGGGTCTAAAGAGATTGTAATCTTATGTCATGGTTTTAGATCCAGCAAGGTTGGTAGTTATGAAGTTGGGTCCTTTCCATCTCTTTTTACCCTGCTTTAAATCACAAATTTTTTTGACTGGAAATGTTTATTTATGTAGAAATAGTAGTAATTTATGGAAGCTCACTTGGGTTATTTCTACTTCAGGACTACAATACTATGGTGAACCTTGCTGCTGCTTTAGAGAAAGAAGGAATCAGTGTCTTTCGTTTTGACTTTGCAGGAAATGGGTGAGTGGAATTTAAAAATGTCATTTTGGAGGTTTTATGAGGTGGCTTCAATTGCATTTGACAATATTGTTGTATCATATATGGTGTATTTCTTACTTGTCTATGTCAATCTCTGGAGTTGTGGGTTCTGTTCACTTTGTTTCATATTTTCATATTAGTAATTTAATTGTATCATAACACTTTTCAGAGAAAGTGAAGGTTCATTTCAGTATGGTAACTATTTCCGAGAAGCTGATGATTTACATGCTGTAATTCAACACTTTTCTAGGGAAAATCGTGTGGTGAGTGCAATTCTTGGGCATAGTAAAGGTGAGTATCCTAAGTGTTTCATACATGAAATTTTACACACTAGTTAAAATAGAAAGTGATTCCACTCTGCACAGTCGAAGTTGGGTGTAAGTTTTCTAAGGAAAACCAAGTTCATAAAAGATTATATCTTCATTTTCATTCTAAACAACGAGTTATTTTCAGGTCTTCTTTTTGTTGGATTTTAGCAATGTATCTTTTGGTTATAATGCTTTGACTTTTGGTCATTAATACAAGGAAGGAATATGTAACCAAGCCAACATTTAGAGTATATTTTTGTTTCTTGTTGACTTAGTGAGGCTTAAGTGTTAAGCCTGTCAGTTAACTTTGCTCAGGTGTGATTTCTGTTTACTTAATGTGATAATTGGCTAATAAGTCTTCATATGAATATTACCCTGTAATGTATCTTTTGGTTTTGTATCCCTTGAATAATGTAAATGCAGGAGGAAATGTGGTGCTTCTCTATGCTTCTAAGAATCAAGATATCCGTGTTGTTATCAATGTTTCTGGTCGCTACGATGTGAAGCGAGGCATTGCAGAACGATTGGGAGAAGAGTTTATGGAAATAATTAAGAAGGATGGATACATTGACGTTAAGAATATGACAGGTAATTGTTTTTATTTTGCTGCCATGATGTGTTTCAGTTCCTCACTTTGTTTTGTTCATGTCTTTGTGTGTCCATCAAGGGTCTATTTGTTGTTTGTTAAGTTGAGCATAGCAGAGTCCTGATTGGATTTTCCGTTCAGTTTAAATGTTACTTAAATGTATCCAGATAGGATTGTGGCCACATAATCAGTGATGAAGACTGCTGTTTGCAGTGCTCTGCTGCTTTTGGTATCCGAAAGAAAAGGAAAATAGAAATTGTGCATTAAAAATGTAAAAAATTCTTAACAATTTCCTGGGAATAAAAACATTGCTTGTAAATGTGGAAAGCTTAAGATGTTCTACTCAATCAACTAGACAACAATCAAATTAGGGATATATCCTTCCAACCTACCCTACATCACCAGCTCTCTCTCTCTCTCTCTCTCTTGGCCCTTGTATCTTGCTTGGTTGCTCATTGCTGAATTGCTCTTATTCAATCTTGTTTGTATGCTTGACTGGCAACTTTTCACAGATTAATTACATTTTATTTATCTAGGAGGTGTGGAATACCAAGTGACAGAGGAAAGTTTGATGGATCGCTTAAGAACAGATATGCATGAAGCTTGCCTTAAGATTGATAAAGAATGTCGGTAAGATCAAAATCTGTAGGCTACTAAATATTGTTCTTTTGAGATCACTGTTTCTTCACCTATTCATTGATCTAGCTTTAGATCATTACATGTCATTGTAAAATGATTGAAAATACTAGTATGTCATTTTTGCGTTTATTCACCAATCTTAATTTCAGGGTCTTGACAATCCATGGATCTGCTGATGAGATAATTCCCCTTGAAGATGCATTGGAGTTTGCCAAGATTATACCTAATCACCAATTACACATCATAGAAGAAGCCAATCATGGATACACCTCGCATCAAACTGAGTTGGCATCAATTGTTCTTAACTTTATAAAGTCAGCCTTGGAGCAAGACAAAGTTATTTCGAAATAGGCAGTTTTATGTGAACAATGGATAAGCTTTTCATTTGAAATTCTTCAACTTGATGTTGGGCATTTAAATTTTTCTCCTCACAACAAACAAGAAACAGGTGACTGGTGGAATATTTCAGCAATGTATAAGCCCTGCAGCTGTTATTGATCTCAGTTTACCAGGGAAATGTTACAAGAGCATGCCTAGTTGGATCTCGACCACTCCTACTATTTGTGTTTTTGAGCACCCATTTACATGGAGTGCGATAGTGAAGAAAGCCAGTTACCAGAACATCATGTTGCTTCAAACCAATAAAGAACACAGAAGATTGGAGAAAAATAAATAAACGAACCTTTTGTTGGCTCAACTTATTTACAGCATAACTAAAAGAACCTACAAGCTACAAGCTTCTAAAATTTGATCATACCCTAACACTTCGCTGCACAAAAGGGCAATTACCAAATAATGTTAATGCAAATAACAATTCTATGATCTCCATTGCTAGATGGCCTTTCCCTTGTTCACTGCCTGGAATGTAAAAGCATGTCTTGTTAAAATTTCTGGTGCGGCCATGTAGAATCAGAGGTGGAGTAACTACTAAACTTGTCTTTCTGGCATATCGTCCTTTTGCTGATGACCATCATCATCGCCAGTGTCGTATGTTTCTAGATATTCCTCTTCACATTTGTCCGGGTTCAAAAAAAAAAAAATGCATTTGCTATCACAATCAGTGCATGGGAAACATACCATCCTAACATAAGAGTAAGAAACCTACTTGACAGGTTTCGACATCAGAAAACTGAACTGAGACTTAACCTCGTAATGGCCAGTCACGGCTACAGGAACCATTCTCTTCCATTTCATCCTGTTGCGATATCATTGAGAAAGAAGAGAAATATAGATTATCAATGACTATCGAGTGCTGTGAAGTGTTGAAGAGTTAGCACTATTGAGTAATAGGAAATTCCTGTTTTCGATATCAACTGAAAATTTTAGGAAATTTAAACAGTCATGAACATACATTCGCTTTAAATACGGAATGAGATGTCTCATTAACAAACCAGATAACAAATTAATTGTATGTTTCCAAAAATTTTAGGGGCTTAACAAAACATTGCCATCAATATAATTACAAAGTATTTTTCTCTTTTCCTTTTCATAAGAGAAACAATAACATCCAATTGATGGGAAAATAACTTGAAACCATAAAATATCTTATTTGTAATACTTGAAACCTTTCGATATCCCTTCCATAAGCTTGAGCTCTTCAGCCATGAACTCACGACCTGACCAATCTTTATACCGTGAAGGGAACACAAAAATTTTTCATATCATACTGGTAGGGATTCTATGATGCTGAGCTTACATAGTATGGATCACTGACCAATAACAAGCTGCCACCGCAAACGTAGATGCTAAATATGCTCAACCCTTAATATAGCGCTCTTCAAAAAGAAAAATAAGGGAGGCCCAATTTGAAGCCCATAGTGATGAGTTTGGGGTGCGGACAAGCCTATTGGTGACCTCCGGCTCGTAGGCCCATCATTTCTGGCTTGAGCCATTAAGGAGTGCAGTCAAGCACCTTGGCCCTAGAAATCCAGACTCTGTCGTTACTAAGAAAAATTAGCATCACAAGTTGAAGTGATACTAATTTATATAATTGTCACTGCTTTAATTTTCAGTTGAGTAAAGTAGTTTTGTTAATTATTTTCTGTAAGATAACATTATTTTGGAATTGACAGATGAAAATAGTTTTGAAAGTCATTAATGTTAAGAGGAAATAAATTTCAAACAGATAGGAACACATTGTAAATGTTTATATAGTAACCCATCAATATATAATTGATTGAGCCAAGCCAACTATAACTATCTATAGTTTCTTAAGCAAATACAATTTTTTTTTTTTTTTGGATAGGTTAAAATCTTTGAATGCTTCAAAGTATCGAAATCGAATCGAATCCCTGCCAATAATTACTCTCTACTAATTGATTAATGATTTTTGTACGGGATGAGTTGGAAAATGAGAGACAGATTTGGACATGGATTTTATCCAGGAAAAAGAACACAAAAACAAAACACGTGTTTCATATCATATCATATGAGCTAGATAGGATAGCTGGCGTTGAACACAAAGGAACGAAGAAGCAATGGAGTATGGGTTTTTTTTTCTGTCTTTCTTAGTATGAATTTTTTATTTTATAAATAAATCAAAATTCAAAAATAAAAAAAATATTATAAATATTAAAATTTAAATTACGTATTTAAAAATTTTGTAAATAAATAAATGATGAAAACTTGTGATTTTCAAACATAGAAAACGTGTACGTACCCTCGATCTCTACCTCCAATGAGTATTTTAATAGTATAATATACTATTTTTTTTTTTTGCATCATCTAATTTTTTTTGAAAAAGATGTCAATAACTTGCAACATTAAGTAATGGTGTTGGAATTTAGACTGTAGCAAAAGAAGAATGAAAACACGAACAAGCTTTTATTGATAAAAAAGTCAAAAATGATGGGGGAGGGGAGCAGCCAAATTGCTCATGTTTCCTTGTTTTGAGCACTATGCGTTAAGAGTTGCCAACATTCTGAAACATTATAATAAGCTAACATTAAAAAAAAAAAAAAGAAAGCAAATTTTTGGGGTTTTCTTTTCATTGTGATTCTTGAGGGCTGCGGCTAGGATATTAAATTAATAATATATTTTAGTTAAAAAAATAGTAATGTATTTTTTAATCAAGTGAAAGGGAATATGAACATTTTAAAATTTAAATTTAAATTTAAATTTAATTAATTTAATTAAAGATCACACATAACAGATTGACTTGATTTTTAAATTTAAGATTGTGATTATCTTTTGTTTAAAAAAAAAAAAAACCCTAAAAGCTTTACTCTTTTCCTAAGCCATGTCTAGCTGCCATGACAAAGTTGTATGGTCTTTAATTGATGTGCCTTTTATATACTATTGGAGGCAATGGTGCCTACCACACCAATCATTCCCCTTAAATTGTTTTTTTTTTTTTTTTAATCTTACTTTTGTTGTGGTCCATTTTTTTTTTTAATCTTACTTTTGTTGTGGTCCACATATAAATATAGGACATGTTAAGTTCTCTAAGCATTTGATAACATTCATTTGCATGGTGTAATATGAACTTAATTCCGTTTTTTCTTTTTAATTATATATGGAATCCTTTCATTAATCTAATTATAAGGTTTGGATAAGAGTTATATAAACTAACCAATATTATATCTAATTCCTACCAACCTTATCACTCCAATTTTTTTCAATTTAGTCCACTTAGTTATAAATGATATAGTCCAATAATATTATTCTGATTAAATATTTAAAAAGGTTTACATTTTAAAAAGAATATATAGCTGGAAAAGGTTAAGAATGATGGAATTTTATTCTTATTAAGAGGGACACTAGATCAACATAGAAACCAACCAAACTAATTAATAAAGGATGAGGGAAACCCTAGAAATTATTGTAAGAATATTATGAAGATTAGGTTCTAATTAGGATTCTCTTATTAATTTACACAAATGCATGCACATGATATATATATACTTTGTCAACAACCATCTGATTTATTGATAAACTATTAGATTTTTAGTTATAATGATTAGGGATCAATCTTTCATAATCTAAAGTAAGATTAATAATCGTTATTATGTAATTGTTGCAGAGAGACTAGATAAACATAAAGCCAACCAAACTAATCAATAAAGGGTGATGAAATTATAGAGATTTTTGGAAGAATAATATGAAGATTTTTTAATTATAACAGGATTCTCTATTATTATTTTTGCACTCCTAGTATCCCTAAAAATACGAAAAAGAAAAAATAGGACTTAATTATTATTATTGAAAATTCTCTGTCCTGGTGACAATAACATTTTTGGATCAAATTGAACTTTTCTCTGTTGAAAAGTCTTCCATTTTGAGCCAAAGTGGTGAATCCATTCTTCCTTGGTAGTGTACTGAGGAAGATACTGCTTAACCCCAATACCAGCATTATAACAAAACTGCATTATTTCCTTATTTTGATCATCAAAAGCTTCCCAATCATCAAACCCACTTGAATGCAAAAATCCTACCGTGTAGATAATTTCTTCATCTGGTATAACAACTGACATCCTATCATCCCATCTGCCAATATCAATACAACAACAAAATATGAATTTTTTTTTCCTTAATTTGTGAAGCAAAATGAAAGTATCATCAAATTTTAATTAAAAACACTTACTTTTTTCTGTTAATGGGGTAAACAAGGACAGGTCCTGTCGTAATGTTTCGTTCAAGGACAATGCCCTTGAAAACACCATCATTGAAATCTGCTATCTGAGATTTGGGTATAAAAAGATTCAACCATGGATGTGGAACATTCCATAATCCTTGTGACTTAAGTTTCAGCTCTCCACTTCGGACTCTATTCAAGAATTCTACATATTGGACATCTTTTTGGAACATAAATCCAGGCATGTAGCTTAAACCTTTCAAAAGCTGTTGCAGCTCCTATATATAAAAAAACATATGCAAATTCATTATTACCCTATTATATTCATCCATCATATCTAATTTTATAGTAGAATGGTGAATGTGATGATCATTTACCTTGTCCATTGTGTCTTTGGTTTGATCATCATAATGCTTGACAACTTCAAGACAGTAGATAACACGATGCTTGGTTATCAAGGAGATTATTTTCGGGTGATCTGCGGTTGGGAAAAAGGAGGATCTCCAGTTATCCGGAGAACCTTGATCCATCAGAAGTGAACCTTCCAAAAAATCAAGTGCTTTTTTGTCATTCCTTCCATTTTTCGAGATCAAAAGCTCTTGGTCTCCAGTAAAAACAGAGAAATCATTGTACAACATTCGTACCCACTTAACCTGTGAAACCAATTCACCAGAAAAGGATCAGGGTCTCAAAATGAAAGTGAAGTCAGAGATGAACATTAAAAAAAAGGGTATAATGGGGCTAATTAATAAGGTTGTTTCGATGTAATATTTACCCTTTTTGGTGCTGGCTCAAGTGGAATTCTTGCTCTGGTTATTATCCCAAACTGGCCTAAGCCTCCCAGAACAGCATAAAAGAGCTCTGAATTCTTCTTTGGGGAGCAAGTCAGAAAATCAGCTTTTCCTAAATTGAAGAGACACAAACCTAGCTCGTAAGTAACTGCATGCATGCAAGCAAGCAACAATAGCACTCCATTTAAACACGGTTTGGTGAAATCTACGTGCCTCAGAAATGTCCTGACATGAAATATTTATGTACTAGAATATGATAATTGATGAACTGATGAGACGAATCAAATTACAGTGACATTATATATATGATTGTAAACAGATTGGAAAATTATGAATTTCTATGAAACGTCTGACTAGATAGGGGGATGATATGACCGCCGAGTGAACTTTTTTTGTCCATGGCTTCCTAACCGTGGGACCCTGGACAAATACGTATCTAGAAATTTTTTAATATATAGGTTGGCAGGACTGCATTTAAATGTATAATGAGATCAACCACCAGCTAATTTGTCTGTTCAGGGATTTTTCAACAGAGAAAGAAAAAAGAATGGTGAAAAGGAGAGAGACAGAAGAAAATTATAGTAATACCTGTTATAACATCCATTTCATAGACATTACTGATCTGAGGACCATATCGAAAGGTTTGCCCACTGATTCCAGCATTGGAGAGTGTCCCACCTACGGTTAGGTACAAATAATCGGTCCAGGAAACTGGTGCAAGTCCACGTTCCAATGTGGCATTTAGCACATCAATCCAAAGCTGTTCGCCGCCAACATCTGCGTAAAACCCGTCGGTTGAGATTTGGATTCCAGTTCCGTTTCTATGCTTCTTCATAGATGTCATGTCTACCACGACCCCATTATTGACCATGGCCTGGCCCCTCACAGAATGGCCGTGACCTTTGGCTGCTATGCTGAAAGGAACTGAATTAGTGTAGCTGAATTTTATGAGGGTAGCAATGTCTTCAGGGGATGAAGGGTACAGAACTGCTTCAGGAATGGTTTTTACAATGTGACCGAAATCTTGAGAGGCTTGTTCAATGGCTGAAGGATCAACAGAGAGTTTGCCTGCAATATCAAGGGTTAGGAGCTTTGGTGAAATATGACTCCAGGGCTTTGATATCCCTATGATGGACATCAAACGGCTTAGAATGAATATTGCCGTGAAGTACGCTGGAATTGCAAAACTCACAGCCATATTTTTATGGGTGACAGAATCAAAAGCAGTGAGAAATAATTAAGAAAGAAAGCGAAAGCAAAAAATTGGTTAAAGAAGAGGGAAAGAGAAACAATTTCTCTACTTTTTTTTTTGGTTTGAGTTGTCTTATAGAGAAGGTGAAAGGAGACTCTATATATATATATATATATATATATATAGAGGGTGGAGGAAATTTTGCATGAAAAAGATGAAACTTGGTGAAGTGAAAA
This sequence comes from Durio zibethinus, assembly GCF_047325235.1. Classification (NCBI taxonomy): domain Eukaryota; kingdom Viridiplantae; phylum Streptophyta; class Magnoliopsida; order Malvales; family Malvaceae; genus Durio; species Durio zibethinus. The sequence continues at coordinate 33,852,786 of NC_143167.1, forward strand.
ACAACGTCGCTGTCTGATGGCTATTAACCAGTTAAGCCATATGTTATCGAAATTTCAAGGACAAATTAAAAGCCTTGGATCCATTTCATGACTTACTCGTGTCAAAGGAAATAAATAATTCATCTAAGACGTGTTTATTGTGTTTTTGTTATGATATAATCATCAAAGATTCCAAGTCATATAGCCTCAGCAAGCCACCCACCCTCAGATTTTCTTCTTTCTTGTGGGGCTAGACTGTTTCAAGGAGGGCCAAACCCAGTTCATTCCAACCGTCTGATCATGATCTGATGGTCAATACTAGTCAATCATGGGTCAATTGTGCTCATACCAAAATTTTTTACGTCTTCCAATTCGATATACAAAATTGTTAAAAAACAGTATTCCTCTTCCTAGTTTAGGATGCGAGGTTGGTCAAAATTAGGTAATCATCAAAATAATCTTCAAGATTTACTTATTTATTTATGTTTTTCTTTTGGAAGAAGTCTTAAGAATCAAGGCATTTTTCGTGTTTGGATTGGAGATTTCATATTGCAATTAGTAGAGTTTTAATGAGAAATGAGAGAGTGGAGACATCAGCCAGATTTTTCTTCTTTAGAAGATTTGGTTTGTTTGTATCTTAGGCTACATGTAAATCGAAATCAAGTCAATTTGGGACCATTACTAATAATCCAGCTGCCTTAGTTGTCACATTAATTGAACTCACTTTTGATAAATTAATTAATATATCATCACTTCATTTTTGTAAATTCCATAAAAATTCAAAATCACTATAAATTAAACTTGTTTTAATCCCAAATTATGCTACTAATTACCAAAAACTCTTGAATTATTGTTCTTTTAAACTTTCAAGAGCTCGAGAAAAAATTAATTAAGCCTAAGTATACATATAAGAATGTCTAAATTGCAACTTGCATGCATTTAGAAAGATAGTACTAACATGTAGCTATAGAACATTAAGGGTTAGGCTCTCTTCCATTATTTTTTAATATAATTTTAATCATTATTTATAAATATGATTTTTACAATTTATAAGTTGTAATGAAAGTATTGAAAAATAATAAAAGAGAGCTCAACCCAAAAAACAATATCATGCCATGCAAACCAAAAAATATACAATGAGGAAAAATCAAACACAAGAATTTGAGCCTTCCCATGTATTATTTTGCCATGGTTTGCAACAATTTCATCTTTGGACGGAATCAAATCAGGAAAATTATATATGCTTAATCAATAATCTTTATGTCAAGAAAAGGTAAAATTAAATTAATTATATTCCTGTTGAGCATATTGATATAGTAATGCATGAAATGGCCAAAATTAATTAAATAATTATTAGGTCCTAGATTGGGTTTGGAATTCAAGTATAGACTAACAAAAACATACATTGATTCAAAGGGCAATCTTTGACCTAAAGATCTTACCAGTACGAAGACCTATATCAGATAGCTGACCCTTCAACATTCATATATGAATTCTATTAATAATATATTATTAAGAAATGTAATCTTCAACATTCATGTGCAACATGCGGTTGTCTAAAATATTAATGCCTTGCTAATCAGAACAAAAAAAAAAATATAATCAAATGTATAAGAAGATCAATGTCTTTTGAAGTTGTTTTTAAAGTGATCATATAAACATTGAGGAACTATCATGAAAACAACTAAACATGCCATCCCACATGCCAACGCAGTGATTGTTAGGTTTTTATACCTAACAGATGACAATGAAAAGAAGAAGAATAAAGGTATTGGGTCATGCCCACATATAACATAGAAATTTGGAATAATAACTAAACCATAAATAAATATGCACCATTCAAAAAGAACAAAAAGAATTGAATCTATGATTTAGTTCGATTAATTTATATAATTATTTTTAAAAGATATGTATATAATATCTAAAAAAATTGAAAAAAAAAAAAAAAAGAGCTATCTTCTAATTCCTCCTCTAAACTTTTGACTGTATTTTCCAAAATATGAATTGCTTGAACTTAGACTGCCGATTTATGATTGATGTCATCAAATTCAAAACGCATAAATAAGCTCATTTCAATCTGTTTAATTTTCCAAGCTATGAAAATGTGAGAAATTCTTTGAACCTTTTGGACTAAAATAGAATGTTTAAATATTGTGTAATGGTTTTAGTATTCATCATAATTATATATGCTTTTGCCAGTGGTGTAATTATATTTTAATTACAAGTATATGAAGTTGGAGTAGTACAAGTTTGTCAAAAGTGGGGAAGGGCCAATTCAGATTCTCTGGGTGAGTTGTTTATTAGGGATATGCTGTGAAAAACACCCCCAATGAGTTTTAAATGTCAATATGATTCTTCATGATGAATGCTTCTGGTACACCACAAAGAAACGGGGAGACTGGGAGAGAGAAATAAGATGGGTTTTATGAGTCTTGGTGATGAACGATGAATCATGAGTGACAGAGCCAAAGCCCCCCTTCCCCACCATTGCAGAAAAACATAGGTAGGGACCATGTGGGGTGGGGGGGCTATTGTGAGATACTGAAAATCTTTACGGGGATCGAAGCCAGCACACAAGATCACGTGGTCCAAACGACACCATCCTTGCCCTTTTGCACCGCCAAAATCTATGTCACTCTGATTGCTCACGTACAGCTTTTGTATCTACCCATACGTTGCATGAAAAAAGTACTCATAATAAGCACTTTCTTAATTATGTTTTCTTAATTACGCAGCATAAATTGCTCTTTCTAATGATCTCAAAAGTCGCTAAAAGAAGTCATTGTTTGATTCGTACACTGTTAATCCGTAATAACTAATAATATTTTTGTATTTATTTATTCAATTAACAAGATCAATTTTATGATCGTTAAATCAATATACCTCTTATTATAATATCATTATACATGAGGATCGATATTTAGATTCTTCGTCACAAAGAATTTGTTTCATAACGTGACTTCCAACTTGTTTAAATCATTAAATATAATTTATATTTATCTTAAATTACTAAATGCAAACTTCAATTATTTATAAGATTTTTATTCAAGTTTTACATAAATTTATTATTAATTATTTTAATTACGTTATCATTTTTTCTTTTATATATAAAATAAAAAATATCTAAATACGATATGAATTAAATATTTTTTTTCTTACAGTTTCTTTAGTATTTTATTGTATATTTCCTTCTTCATTAAACTTTTAAACATTTTATTGTTGACTTAAGTGTCAAAATGTTTTTCGAAGAATCAATTTCGATACTCTTTAACCATATTTTCTTACTGCAGGTTTAAACTTTCCCTCACACAATTATCATATCACTCCCTTCCAACTAACATCCAAAAATACAGTCAATAAGTATATATTTAAACACGAAAAGAAAGTCACTCATCATCGAGAAGGAGAAGAAGAAGACGTGAGGAGAAGGATGATGGCTGAAACAAAGTCTTTTGATTGATGACAGAGAGAAAGGCTAGCTTTTGAAGTTAGCATTTTTGTCTTTCTCTAGTTTTCCCATTCAACTTGCACTATTACATAAATTGTCATCTTCACTATGGAAAAGTCGACATGGACCATCATGAATATGTCCAGATCATAAAAGATTGCTGATAGAACAAACGAAGAACTTAGAACCTGTCGCATAGCCACAACATTGTTGGAGAAATTTCCAAGGAATCGATTAAACCAAACGTTTGATTCAAAACAGTCGAGGGGATAACAACAGAAGCATATATATCATCCTGATTAATGAAAGGGAGTGTTTTAAACGATCCCGAGACTGGGTGGTGGGATGGTTAGGTCGGGAAGCTTAAGCTGTCCGTGCCCGTGGCTGGAAGGGTACTTATTGGGCACCGAATATAATCAAAAAGTTTGACAAAACGACCCCACTTGTGAGTGCAACTTGCTCAGTTTTTACATGAGCTCGTGCTTTGGCTCTGTCGGTACTATGGGGTGCTTTACAGACACAGATTTCGAGCAGACAAGATGGAAGATACGTCCTAGAATAGGATCCAATAGCCCCCGCCTTCAATTCCTAGCTAGCGCGTGAAAATATTGCTGCCTCCTCCAAGCCAGTGACATTGATCATATCCCAATTTCTTTTCCTTCATGAATATGAAAACCTTAATTGCTATAGTAAAACGTGAGGTACTTCCATAGGACAGGAGATCAGCTTTTCTTTACAGCTTTGAGCTTTCTATACGTACATTCATCTCTGAGTTGTTATCATCTACAACCAATAATAGCTTTTTATCTAATTTCGAGTAAAATACATAAATTATTCGTGATCTTTTTTGTGTACTATTATCTGACATTATACTAATAGAGCACAAGCTTAATTAGTGTTCCCACAGTGCTTAAATGTAGAATTAATCTATCGAGAATCCTATCCCATTGATTTCAAACATCAACATCTCATTGAGGATCATATATAGGCCACAGATAACATAGGAATCTCTACTTTTTAGAATATATCAAATAATTAGCTAAATCCCAGATTTTGAACTTTTTTGGAGCCCTTAATTGAACTAGCTAGCAGGTCTTAATCACAGTATGTCTATCCCTGTGCATGGAAGAAATGAACTCCATTATTAAATTTATCTCTTCTGATCATATGCATTCTGTGGTCAATTTTTCCAGTGCTGCGAACGTCAATCTCCTTTCCCAGTATCTGCTATTGGATCTTGGATGATGATCTCTCATGATAATTGATCAATCAACTAGGTTTTTTCAATTGGGGTCCCACTCTAATCGGAATCAAAGATAAAAAGTACTATTGGATCTTGGATGATGATCTCTCATACATGATAATTGATCAATCAAAGTTTTTCCAATTGGAGTCCCAGCTCCAATTGGAATCAAAGATAAAAAGTACTATGTACTAATTGGATACTCTATTAAAGCATCCTCGTCCTGCTACTACCTCAATCTATCAAGCAGCCATACTCTATGGACACTGCTTTTTTCTAGCAGAAGCTGTGAAGGTCATGAGTAGCAGATTAATTTTTTTTTAGCTATTGCCTGTCATTGTACTTACGTTTGTTCTTTAGCGACCATTGCCAAGTCATTGTTCCATCCCCCTAGTTCTACTGTTTTACAGAATCCTGTTTAATGATCCCAAGGATCAGCAAGATATGAAAGGAGCAAAGCTTCCAATTCATAAGATTTTGGAGGCAAAGTACAGGGGAGTGAATCCTTGCCGTATCTAGCTCTGAACAACATAAAATGGGCAGAACTCAAATATTTATCTAATACTACCAAGTAAGCAAAAAATAATAGACTAGAAAGGACCATGTCGACAAAAAAACAAAGATAAACAAAACCAAAACATCAACCAAGGAGGAAGGAGATGGGAAATTGGCTGGTTGCCATCCCGGAATGAAGTTTGAATTTGACTGGGTATGGTTCATCTTTGGGGCAGTCTCTGGATGAATAGAATGTGAAAATGGAAATCAATCTAACATCTTACTGTATCATGCATTCAAGTCAAACTTTTTTTTAAAAAAAAGGGTTTGCTAACTAGCTAGCTCTGATTTAACTAGTAGTTGGTCATTTCTACAATTCCATGGTGGCCTCTACTCTAGCTTTTGTGAATTTCCCTCATCTTTCATGGGCACTACTTTGTGCAGTGTCCAACGGGGGAGGGTAAAGCCAATGCCAAGCAGCCTGGATCCATCATTTTATCTAATCAATTATTTTGCTCCCTACTCCTCTTTCTCCAGCTGGATTAGATCACTCATTTCCAAAAGGGTGTTTGCACATAGGGCACCAATTTCCACGGAAGACACCGACATTTGCCTAATTTTCGGTTGTGGCCTAATAACCAAAAGGAATTTATAATTTTCTAAACTTTCTGCAAAGAAAAAGGTTTTTACAAGCATGTTTAAGATATATTTTTTTAATCTTACAATTATTCTCATTCTGTCACATATTGTTAGTAGGAACAATTAGCCTAAACAGGCTTTTGAAGCTAATGAAATGATTTGTTTTTCTACTTTCCACTTTCAAGCAAGTGTTATTTTTTTGAACTGTTAAGAGTTATTACATGAGGGAATTATTTCTACTGTTTCAGTCATTACCCATAAGTTACTGGTCCTTGAATTCAACAGAGAAAGTCTGCTTCTGATACTTTGATTGTTATATGCGACTGGAGATGCAATGCAATCTCAGACAAGGCTGTCATTTTGGCATCGCATAAACAAACAAGTATCTGATTTGCAGGAAAATGTTAGGATATGACCGGGCAAATAATTCATTCAAGGGACTGTACTAAACTTGATTGACAACACTACTTCACCTGATACAGGAAAAGAGTAAAGAAAAATGCCATCTAGATTTCACCCCAGAAGAACAAAACATCTTGCAATAGCCCAAAATACATCCTGCAGAAAAAATTTGTGCTTAACTGCTTATAATGCTAATTTTCTAACAAGATTGTGTAACAATATATGTAGAAAAAAGGGTGCCTATGAAAATGGAAAACTCTAAGAACATTTCAGAATAAATTATTCAATCTTTTAGAGAAGAGAAAAATGTTGGAAGCAAGCATCATATTCCCTTTGGGGGTAATGATGAGGCTGAACCCTTAATTCTTGACATATTCCACAAAAAATGGTGCTTGAATATTTCAAATAACATCATTTCAATGGATTCTTAATGTGATTCGCAACAGATGGGACACAAAGAAAAAAAATCAAATGCCATGATAGAGACAAAAAGAAAAAAAAATTAACTTGATGTGTGTGGGACATCTTTGGTGTTGAAAATGCTGCGCTATTGGGAAGCAGTTTGAGATGTGGACATGATCAACTCGTTCAAGGGAGAGCTGTCCCAAACATGCTTTGAGCTCATTTCATATATTTCAAGAGGAAAGGAAAGAATGAAAAGAAGAAATGTGTTCACACTAGCGTGAAAACAAAATGTTGGCTGGTCTGGAGTCTGGACCAAGCTACTAAAGAGACGATGATGATGACGATGATGATGGAGATAAGGTGGAAGACAGTAATGACAAAGCTGAAAAAAGATAGCCAAAATGGCGAAATTAGCTGCATGATTAGACTAATTGACTTAAAAATTCTCCAAAACATCAGCTTCCCTTTCTAATGTAAATTCAGAGCAGTAGTTTAGGAATTATCCAACAAAAAAAAAAAAAGCAATAAAACAAAGCGAAAGGTAGCTGAATCAGATTTGAAATTTAGTCACAACTATCAGATGATGAGATTGTTAGCCCCACTTTTATGCCAAATTAAAAATAGCTCTGGTCCCCCAATATTTTGCCCACATTATTGCAATCAATTAGCTATTGTTTTCCTTCTCTGTCTAGATTAAATAGATGTAATTTCTTGGTGATATCAATCTTTTTTTCTCAGCCATTTCTTCTGAATGTTACAAGGACAATTTTGATAAGGTTTCAAATAAAACTGCCAGGGATAATTTTCATTTGCTCAGCAATCTTATACATGACATCAGTTTCCAACTCTAAAGCTCAAGGAATCTGGGAATCATGTAAAGTTGCCAAGCAAAAGAAAGTTAGAGAGAGTCCTGACATTCACCATAAAACAATGCCAAATGAGATCATCATCACAGCTGATCTATCGAAGTGAACAATATATAAGATATTGTAGAATGAAGAAAATCCTCTAGATATTGTAGCCAACTACTCATGATTCCATATCAACATCTAGAATGAAGAAAGCAATACAGTCCAACTAGCAATGTAGGTTTATTAGATCAATTTATTCATGAACTTTAACCCCCAAACTACTGCAATCTCAATATCATTGTAAATACTGAATATGTGCTCTAAAGTCTTTTTCACCCCGGTATTTTCCTTCAAGCCATTGATTATTAATTCTTAGAGACTAGCTTAGAACCCATCCCAATCAAACCAAATCCACAACATTGCACAAGGCAGCAGCAAATGGCACAAAATCCAACCACAGGCACCATCAAACCATCCTAGCCATATATAGACAATGACTGCCCACGCCACCACCACCTCTATATCACATGGATAATATCCATCTCCACGTGGTTGTCCACTCATGCAGAGAGCACCTTTATATCATTGTGTCACACACACAGTTGATTCCTAGATATATTGCTATCATAGTTCATATAGCAACATGTTTTAAATCTACATATGACTACAGAGTCTCCAAATTGTGTCGAATCTTGATTCCAAAGAAGATAGAATGGTAGGTAACTAAATAGAAAGTCATTTTAGTTGACAGAAAACTCTTATCATACACACAAGATATTGATATTCCATGGGAGGCACAAACAAGGGCAACATATCAAAGGCGGCACAACACACAGAGACGAATAAAGTGTGGGAAAGCAAGTTCATCACGACAAATTAAATAGAATCTTCTTAAGGAAATTCTACTCTGAATGCAAAATAGCGTGTACACCATTGGTAGCTGCCACTATACAGACCGTATCTTTGATTAAATGCAAATAAATGTTCATTTCAACAGCAAAAACTATACTATTTCAGCAAAAGAGTAACAGGTGACTCTGAAAGAGGGAAAAGGTCTCACTGCCTGTTGAATTTTGTCAAGCAGCACATTTCAAATTGGCAGGACGGTACATCTTACAGAGTCCCATACTCAAAGGGGAAAGACAATACTGCAATCCCTATTATGTATCCGCCCTCATTTTAAAGTCAAGCAGCTGAAACCTTTTTTCCATCCTCAATAAAGAAAATTGCAGTTTCTGGGACCTAAGGAAGAAGGGAAAATTGAAGTTGGTTAATAACTGTATCCTCATTACTGACCAATAACTTCGTTGAAGAAACTGTAGGAGATGTAGACAAACTTACCCTGAAAAAACAGAGGGCACTCAAGGCAAAATATTTAATGAAGATATAGAATCATGGAAAAAAAAAATCATCTCAACCTCTCTTGAAAACTTTACCAAAAAAAACCTTTTTTTCAACAAATTTAAAAAATCAATGTTTTCAAATTTTAGTTCTAATCATCAATTTATAAAGGAAAAGAACGGATATCTAATTGCTTCGTTTTAAAAAAACTTAAAAAACACCAATTTTAATTGGGTTGTGGCAATTTGAAAAGCACTTACAACCTTTTTTATCTTAGCACAAAATTGCAAACTAAGTACAAATACAAGAAAAATTTAAGCCTTGAAGCCCTCAAGGTCTTCATCAACACATTATAGGTTTCAATATTACTCAACAAGTCCTTATATCAAGGTTTCAGAGGACTTCAAAACACTGTTTCCTCTTTCCAAGCTTTTAAGTTTTAAAAGAAGAAAATCAAATATAATAACAAAAGTACACTCCGTTTTTGTTTCTTTTACAAGTCAAAATTGACTATATCCAAAAGAATTGCAACAGAACTCAACAGCAAGACAGGTTTCAGCAGGTTTACATGTAGAAGGAACATCCATTAAGAACAGCAATAATAAATGTGATCATAAGCATGGCATGTTAACCAAATGCAAAGTCTCATTGCATTGATTTTCCTATCGTTTTCCCTCTTGAAGGCATGTTTACTTTGTGACAACAATGGAAAGGAAGAAAAGGGTCTCACATACAGTTTACACTGGCCAATTTAGATGCTACATTAGCTTATTTGGGCAGAAAGTCCTGATATAAAAAAGGATAGCCTGCATTATAGGATACAATTTGGTTTGATATAAAGAGAGATAGACTGCTTTTATTTATTTATTTCGATACATAGACTGCTTTTATTTTGATATAAAGCAGGATGCATGCTTATTCTAGTTTGGCTGAACTTCTTAGAATAAAGAGGAATAGCCTGCTCTATAGAAAGTTGACCATTGAATAGGGTTGGCAACGGATCGGGTCAAGGCGAGTTTTTGCTCGCCCCGAACCCAACCTGAATTTTTTTTTCATTTTTTATCCGAACCCGACATTGTATAAACAGTACCTGACCTGACCCGAAATTAATAAAATATTATTTTTTAAAATATAAAATATTATATTTTAAAATATAAATATATATATATAAATAAATAATTAAAAATAATTTTTTATACAATATTGAATCGGGTTGGGTTGGGTTTACCTAAAACCCGAACCCGACCCAACCCTGATTTTTCCTTAATAATACTTGATCTGACCCAAAACCTGATTTTCAAAAAAAAAAAAAACCAACCCCATGGGGTCGGGTTGGAACCCGCTGGTTCCGGGTTGGCCTGCCAACCCTACCATTGAATATAAAACAAAGAAATGGAGACACATTTGACCCCAACATAAAGCATTATAAGGGAAAGAGAATGATAGGAGTATTACATTAGGCCAGGTTTCTGTGATGAATTCCACAACGTCATATGATATGTCTCCTTGGACATCAATCTGTTCCTTGTCATTTGGCCCCTAAAACCAGTAGAAAAACATAGGCCATGATGAGATATTACACCAGAAAAAGTTTAATAGATATTCTCTGCAAGGTAGTGCACCTTAACAACAGAGGCTCCTGTAGCAAACTTCTTTCCAAGTTTCTTTGAAGCATCACTTAGTTTTACACCTGAACCGAGTTAAGCATGACATGAAATGGGAATGTTAACACCAAATCACACTTTAGAAAACAAGAACTAGCATATGGCTTACCGAAAAGTTCCAGGCCTTTTACAGTGGTTATACATTTACGCTTGTTACGCACAACCTTTTCAATGACAACTTCTTGCTTCTCCTACATAAGAAACAATTCAAATTTCAGTTCTAATAAATTAACTTGACATGTCTACTGAACATTACATGATTCATCTCATGTGAGTGACGTTTGTATGCATTGAAGAGTCTGTGATTATACTTTCTTTTTAATCTTCCCCCCAGGAAGACGTTTAACTTCCTCTTGCTTAGCTTCCGAACTACCACCTGCAGCCCAAGTAAGTAAAAGAGGAGTGAAGAATGCCATTGTATTGGAAATTAAGCAAAAATAGAAAGTATGAAAAGTGACAAAATTGATGAAAAACACACTGGCACAAGCAATTTGGACAATATGCAGAATGTTCAATCCTAACATGAGGCATGATCATGTGCATGTATGTAAAGGTTAGCCATTTATAAGTATGTTTGAACAAGCTAGGGTAGTTCAAACAAGGTATTAGCTAAGTGAGCACCATCCTTTACTCCCACATAACTAACCTATTTCACTAAATACAATAACACCTAAAAAGCTTTTCCAGGAAACTTTTATCTACTTTTTGCTACACTAGACTCTCTTTTCTGAAAACTGCTCTCCAACTATTAGTCTCTTACAATCAGTCACCATTTGGAGTACGGTAAAAGAGAGGAACTTTTTGCAAAAGATTTTTGCAGGAAGTGCAACGAAATCCATAAATGTTTTTAAAATTTTAACAGTTATATTTGCTATTATCAGTTTAGTATTCTTCTTGGCTTGAAAGTGATATCTTTGACCCTTGAAATGTGGAAATCTTTCCAATTAACAATTACCATCTGGTAATAAGACTATGTAAACATCTGAAATTTTTACTCCAATATTATCAAAGCATGCCTTATAACTATGGGATTTTTACATCCCAGAAACTATTCTTTTTCTAGATGACCAACCTCTATGGCAGGTATAAAATGTAGGAAAATATAATGTTTCACCCTAATCTTTCTTGTTCAGGGGCAGTAGAAACAATGAGATATTAGATCAGTTATTCATTCAACACCCTGCTCTTACCACACCAACATTAGCATGTCAGCTTGCTAGGCACCAGCCACCGTACAGGCGACAACAGATAGTTGGACAAATTTGAACTTTGCCTTGCTCTCAAATTTTACATCTCAAATCTTTCATTTACAATTGCCATGTACTAAACTTCACCCACCAAATCCCTTTTCTCTTTTTTGTTTTTTCAGCAACCCATTATTAACAATCAAAAAGAAATTGAAATTACTTGATAAAGTCAACAACTTAAGCATCTTGTGATTCTAATTGGCCTACCAAATTTCACTATTAACCTAATCCAGCTGCATGCATAACCATATCATTACAGCTTCACCCCCCATCTTTCAAGCTCTTAGGCCAAACTCCAAAATCAAATATACTACATTACTACACTAATAAACTCAACCCGTCTAGTTTAGGAAGAAAAACACCCTACTCACAGGGCATGAGCGACTCGGATAAACTGACACATGATCGAATGGATTTACTATTTTACTCACAGGGCATGAGCAACTAGGATAAACTGACACATGATCGAATGGATTTACTATTTTACTAAATGCGAATCTTTTTCTGTTTTCAAGAATTATTGGAATATGATTTACAACAATAAGTTTAATCAACAGCAACATGCCTTTAAAGCTAAAGGTGAAGTTGTATAAAACAACTATAAGGCCTGCACTGCCATATGGAACTGAGTGTTGGAGTGTTAAGAAATAACATGAGAAGAAAATGAGCGTAGCTAAGATGAAGATACTTAGATGAATGTATGGGAAGACTAGAAAAGACAAAATAAAAAAACAAAGAGATTTAAGGAAAATTAGGTGTAGTCGGAAAAGAGAAAAAGATGAGAGAGAGACGTTTGAAATGGTTTGTATATGTGAAATGTAGATCTATCTCTATATCAATTATGAGAAATGAGTTTCTAGATTTAGCAGAGACCAATACTATTAGAATTAGACCACAAAAGACGTAGAAGCAAGTAATAAAAAATTATATGATTATTAAGGAAATAGATGAAAAAATTATTGTTGACAGAAATGAGTAGCCAAAAAGAATCAAAACTACAACCTAATATGATTCTCTTTTTTGCCCTCTTATACAGCTGACCCAAAGTTATGGCATATATGGCTTAGTTTGTTGTTGTTGTTGTTGTAAGTTTAATCAACAGCAAACAACAAATATAAATTTCAAATCAAATTTGATATTCAAATCGAAAAAAATTATAAACTTAAGTATGTAAAAGAGAATTACAAATAAAATTTACCTGCAGCAGCGGCAGCATCAACAGAAGAGATGCCAGCGGATTGTAATTGATCAGCAACTTTATCAGCTTCTTTAGCATTGGCTGCTGCACATTAAATTTGAGCAAAAAAAAAAATTTATATAAAAAACAAAAGATTGGTTTCAACGGCAGTGATTAAAGGGCGTTACCTTTGAGGAGATCCGGGTAAAGGTCGGGTGCGTTTTGGATCAACCAGGGCTTGCATTTGTCAAATTCGGGTCCGAATTCGCAATACTCTGCGGGTAAACCACACACTTGACAGTATAGTACGAGGACCGGTTGGGGTTTCTCCGCCATTAGACCGCCGCCTCAATGATTCAATTCTTCTGTCGCTTCTCTCTAGGCCGTGTGGCTTGTTAACTTGTACGAAAGCGCTAGAAAACGCAGCGTTCCGAAAAAGCAATTCGCTTGAAAGATGCGTTCTGGATAAAGTATCATCTAGGCCCAAATAATTAAAATAATAGGTGTCATGGGTCGGGCCAAGTCGAGCACAGTTGAACTTCAAAAGATTTGTTCGTAGCTTGATCCATCCATCAAAATATTATTATTTAGAATATTACTATTAAAAATATTTTTATATTAATATTTTAAAATTAAAATTAAATAAAAAATAAATTTCCATTAAAAAAGTAACATTTAGGATAAGAACAAATTTGAAAATTTTTATCCAAAACTCAACTCAAATGAGATTAGGTCCTAAATAGATATAAATTGTCACATATCTAATTTTGAAAAAGCCAAGACTTAATTAATAATTTTTTTGTTTTTTTTTCTTTTAATACAGCAATATTTGAGATTCAAAAACTCATTATTAGCTTTTACACCAACTATAAATTAAAATTAATTAAAATTAAAATTAATAAGATATCGGTTATAAATTCTCTTTAAAGGAGGAATGAAACTAGGTAACTGACATTAGATAGGTAATCTAATTTCATTAGAACTCAAATATCCATAATCTACTTTTCTGATTCTTCTATATATACTAAATGCTTAATCAAAATTTCACTCTATAGAAACACTTGAACCTTCGTCTTCAAATTAATCAGACGATTATTCTAAGTGCAAATATGAATGGAGGGGGTGGTGGGGCAGATCTCCATGCTTGTTCTATTTGCGAGCACCGAAGGAAAAGGTGTGACAATAGATGCGAATTGCCACACTACTATGATATGGGCAACAGAGTAAGAATCATGGATTCGGACGAGCCTCATCAAAGACAAGCAGATGCAGAGTCGATACTGATTGAGGGTAATGCCAGATTGAATCATTCCGTGCTTGGTCGTATAGGCGTTATTCGAAGCCGCCGGTCTCTCGTAGGATTTTATGAATCCGAGCTTCAGGCTGTGAACCAACAGCTGGCTTTTTTCAAGAGAAAGCAACAGCAAAAACAGCAGTTGGATAACTCCATAGCAAGCTCGTCTTCAACAGTTTCGCCGCCATCGGAGTCTGTGAATGATCAAGGAGGCGGGCTGAATTTGGAAGACGATGCAAACCTCAAGTTCTTTGATACTCATCCATCTGATCAAATCATGGATCTGAAACAAAACGGGAATGAAATCACAAGGTTTTTCATTGCATCGACAACTGCTTAGTTTAATGGCATTAATTCTCATGTCATACAAAACTCTGCAATGATCATAAGCTTATTGTATATCTATATAAATGAAGTATGATTAACTGATCAGAATAATAAAGTTTCAAAATTTAACACATTTTGTATATTTCGTGCAGTGCTTCATCTGACACCAAAGGAAAGCAGCCTGGCGAGCCTGATGAAGAAACAAAGAACGATGGAACCTGCTGATCTCTCTTGGAAGAGATTAAAGATTTAAGGATATATCAATAGGAAAGATATCATGGTGATATTTTTATGGTTATGTTTATTCAAGAAAACAAGAATATATAATCTTCTTAGCCCCACCTGATCAACAAACTAGGGCATTCAGGTGAATCTTTGTGCTTTACTTAAATCTGTGTCGAGTAGCAATTATATTTGTTGCAGTATTTCCTTTCCCTTATTTGTTTTTGTCCTCGTTGGTGTCCTTAACACTACTAAAGCAGTTATTCTGAAACCCAGATTGGTTTAATTGGACCGTTTGGAGAATCGTTTCCTAAAAATCTTAAAATGAAGTCTTTTTAAGTTTGAGCCCGGGTCTGAACAAGGGACCTTTAGGGCTCTAGTGTGCTAGACTAACCCAAGCCAACTAGAAGTCTACAACAACAAGACAAAACCTTCACTGGGCCTAAGCCTCCCACTACTACTATCAATACAAAAATACTAGTTCTTTACCCTTTTCAAGAATTCCACCACTCCCGCCCCCTTCTTTTCCCACCCAAAAGTAACACAAAGCAGATTCTTGCATGTTATGGATCGCATTTTGAGAGTGACTTCGCTTTTTTGCATATTAAAAAAGGCTTTAGATTTGTCTTTATAATAATAATAATAATAATAATATTGCTGCTTCAAAAGCGAATATTTCCAGCAGCGCCGTACTGATTCTACGTTATACTACTACTTTTATCAAAAAAGAAACTTTCCCTTAAACAATATTAAAGGTAAGATAATTAAATGGTTAGAAGTGATACGCTCTTTTTGTTGGTTCTTCTATAAAAATTTAATTATAATTATAATAAAAATAATTAAGTAATAAAACGTGATTATTGACTTCATCGTCAACGCTTAGGAAAAGTATCAGAAAATTTTCTAACGAGGTATGGTCATAGTTTCATCATTGCAAAGTTTACAATGAAGAAAACAGGTGCGACCAGCAACGCCATGGTTCAATGATTTTGTTCCTACACTGTCCTGTCCTGGTTCGGATTTTTGAGCCAACAATTTTAACTATAGTTCGGGCTTATCTCCTTCACCGCCCAGCTGAGAATTAAATCCTGATATATGCCAGGGGAAAAGAGCGTGGCCGTGGAAGGTGGAAAAATGATTCTGTTTCGTTTGCTGATTAAGCAATTAATTGTACGTAGTCAAGAATATATGATTATATTCTTGACGCCAGGGTCCATTCAAGGAAAAAAAGGTATCAAACTAATCAAAATCTCCCGACGACTGCCTACCGAGGAGAGATCTGCATTCAAAAGTTGTGTGCAGAACTATGCTGATCATCGGGTTTTGTCGTTAGCAGATTGGCACGATATCATTGTCTATAACCATGTTGATGATGTCAAATTTATAATATTTTAAGCTTTGGTTACCTTGGATACGAGGCAAATGCTAACAACTAATCACAGATGATATATATTTTTTATTTTTTACACGTAATGCTGCGATTTATTGGAAGTACGAGGGCTTTTAAATAATTTTCTTTTTTTTCAAAAGAGAACAACGCCTATTACATTACAGAAAAGGGAAAGGCTTTTAAATAATATATAAACATTGAACATTGAACCATGCCTCTCCCATGATAAAAAGTACTTAGTATTACTACTATTTAAAGCGTTAAACTAATTACCAATGCAACTACTAATTGAAGTTGAAACTGTAACTAAGGCACCTTAAATGACAGAAAAACCGACTGTTGTCGACCAACTTTATAAGCAGCCAAGGGGCAATTCTGGTCATTTGGATTTCATGCTTATTGCCCACCGCTCAGCTAGCTCTTCTTCTCCTTTTAGTTGCCATTCACCGGTCGGAGTAAACCGGATCACAAACAAAGCGTTAAAGCTTACTAAATCACGAAAACACACCTTGTACATTATGAAAATCAGATCCTCACTCGAACTAAACAGAGGGAACAAGTTACAGTAAAGCCACATGAAATCCCATGTCTATTTTCGAAAACTTACTAAGAACAAAAGAAAAAAAAAACTTACATTACTTGCCCTTAAACATATCCCTGTAACGCAATAGAGAATCCAACCTCTGCAACTTAAGTTGTTGCTTGAACTTGTTGATGAAATCATCAGCTTTTGCATCGACACCTTCATCTCCAAACGATACCGTTTTCTCGATCCTTGTAGTCGCACGTCGTCTTCTTTCCACTTCTTCTTCCTCCTCTTCTGCCTTGAGTCTCGAATTCTCACTCGCTGATTTCTTAATCTTCTCTGGTAATTTGCTTTGTTTTACCTTAGACTCTGATTTGATTCTCCTTACTTGACCATGAACTGGACTCATATCCCAGTCCGAATCGGATTCTTGATCAGTTTCAGGGGGTTCCTTTTGTTGGTTTGATTTAACGGAGTCCGATCTGTAAAAAGAGGTGAAATCTATCGACTTGACTCGCTCTAAGAGAGACGGTGCTCGGGTGAGGGGTTGTTGGTCAGTGTTGTCGTGTTCCGTTGGCTGAATATAGTCCGTGTCTGGGATTTGAGGAGAATATTTGTGGAGGGAGAAGTTGATGGACTTGACTCGTTCGAGAATTGACGGGGCTCGCTCGAGCGGATGGGTAGCTAAGTCGTCTGCAGGTTGGAGATGATGGTCGAAGTCTTGGTTTGAAAGAGTGAAATTGTAGGTTGAAAAGTTGATGGACCTGACACGGTCTAGGAGCGACGGAGGTCGCTGGAGTGGCGGGGCTGAGTTATAATAGCCGTCGTGTCCAAATTGCTGGTGATGTGGCGTTTTGGGAGGAGAGAGACGAGAGATAAGGAAGATGGTGCCGATCATGATATTGAGGAAGAGGAAAAGAGTGGTTGGCGTCAACCAGCTCGCTATTAAAGCCAACATATCAGAAAAGATCAGCAAGGAAATCTATCAGCCGGGAGGACAAATTAAGGAAGTGAAGAACTGGAGTTGTGTGAGACTCGATTGTCTTGGTTTCGCGGATATTGAGAATACGAGTAGGAACCTCGAAGTGGAAGCATATAACGTCGCTGTGAACTTTTTAGGGCATAAAAATTAGTTGTTTTTTACCAACGTATGGACAAGGCACACGTGGTTCTTTTCAGTTTCTCAAATTCCTTCTCCAGGAAAGAGAAATGGAAAAGTCTTCTTTTTACATTTTTTTACTGGGTACAGAAACGGAATTTGCACTTCCAGGAAAGTGAAGTTCACGGCTCCACCTCCACGCCTCTTCATATGTTTATATGAATCATAATCAAACCATTTACTACTATGCATACCAAGAAATTAGTAGAGGTACGTTGGAGTCTGACAGAACCATAGTGTAGCCATTCTGTCCAAACTGGATTCTGAGCACAACATTGATTGCAGGCAAAGTTGGTATGAGGAGTCAAGTATTTTCCCAATCTCAGCTAGCTACGAAAGAAAGTCACTCACTGTTTGATTTTCTTGTCATTAACACTGCTCATTTGATAACAAAATAATTTAATAATTAAATTACAAAATAACTTATGTATAACATGGCATGCACATAAAAATCAATGATTCTTACAGACATTTGCATCATTTTGTATGTTTTATGGCAGTGGCTATATATATTGAACAGTTCTTTAACAAACCTGTTCTTGGATTTTTCTCAAAGTACCTTAATGTTCTGGAAATAACAATTAATTACTTATGGTTGAAACTTAAATTGGATCTCAGAAACCATTTTCGACCTTCCGTGGATTTGCCTGTAACTTAGGATCCACAACAAAGAACTTGTGTCAGGTCAAGTGTTTCGAGGGGAATAAGCAAGATGAATGTTACGTTAAATGCTCTAAAAACAAATAAGATGTTTTAATTTCATATTGAATTATAAAAATTTTGGTGTTATATATTTTGATAAGTTAATTTTAAAAAATAATAATAATAATTACGTGTCAAAATAAGTTTTGAACTGTTTGATTCATATTAAATTTTTGAAAGGGATAAATAAAATTATCAATATTCATAACGAATATATCATAAAATTAAATTAAAAAAATCAAGTACTTAAAAAAATAAATATCATGTCAAATACTTTTAAAAATAAAATAAAATATTTTAATCTCGTATCAAATATAAAAAAAAATTACTATATTATAAAAATGTTAACGTTACTTATCTTAATAAGTTAATTTTGACGAAAGAAGATAAGGATCACGTGTTCCTGCACAAAACTTTAGGGGCGTAGAGATGGGTTTCGCATTGCAATCAACCGTGATAATAATTGAATAATAAAATTAACTTACAGACTGTTTTAAGGTACGTTTTGCAGGTGTATTTTCTTGTCATACTTATTGTTCGATCATGGATGACTGCATGTTATTGCTACGATACATTCTAAAACGTGAGGGTGCAGCACAACTTCAAGGAGATTAACTCTTGTACAGACGATAAGCAATAACCGAGGTCTCTTTTGTTTTTTCAGGAGCCGTTGGAATTGTTGTCTACTTTATTACTTTCTGATACCACGAGAACTAAGAATATAAATAATATATTAATGTTTTATTGAGTTTAATTTGAATAAAATTTAAATTTAAATTAATTATTATTAAATTAAATTTAAATTTAAATAATTTGATTTATCAATAGAATAAATTTTAAAAATTTTTATATTTTATTTGAATAATTTGTAAGTTTAATTAAAATTTTGTATTTAAATATATTTTAATTATTTTAATTAATAAAATATTTATAATTCGAACATAAATAATAAAATTTTTATCGAATATAAAAATTAGGTTTATTTTTATATATTAATTAAATGAGTTTGAGTAATTTAATCTTTATCTTAAAATAAACTATAATTAAAATAATCAAATTCAATTAAATTCAAATTAAATTTCAAATAAAAATTTTTAAATTAAACTTAATTTAAATTTAATATTGTATCAATTTAAACTCGATTTATTATGTTTTTAACAGAACCATGCTTTCAGTACTCTTTATTTTAATGCACCTCTATTTGAAAAGAAAAGAATCTTGAATTGGATCTGACAATGTTTCTAGATATATAATTGCACCCCAGGCTTTTGATAGAATTAACAACTCAACTCGTTTTGACAGATTTTGACTCAATCAAATTTTATATGATTGATTTTTTTCAAAATCAAATTTCGAATTGGATAAAGTCAAGTAATGTTAAAAAAAAATTAAGATCAGATTGAATTTAAATTTTAAGTAAATTCAATCTGACTCAGTATGATATAAAATTTTTAAAATTTATTTATTTGATTTTTATTTATATATAATTATATAATTATATTTAAAAATAATATTTTATATTTTTTAAAAAATATCCTTTTAATTTCAAATTGAATTGAATCTAAATATAAAAAAAATTTAAATTAAATTCAATTTTATAAATATAAAATCAAATCAAATTTGAAATAAATAAAAATCTATTTCACTCGAAACCGTTGTTACCCGTGGCTTTGGACAGAGTAATGGCCAGTCATAAAGGAGAGTCCTGCATTTGACGGGGACTTGGTCTAGCCCTGGTATCTCTTTAATGGCAATTATTGATCATTACCCTCTATTAAAACATATCTCATCAGCGCACCGTGATTAAATTGGGTACTTTTTTTTTTTTTAATCTTGTCATTATTGCGTGTCGATTTAACCGCTAGCATAGAACTAGATTATCTTATAATAAAATATTCTTTATATGGTAGGTAACAGCTAATTACTTTCGTCTTTTTTTTTATCACATTTTAAAAGATGGTTTACATATAATTTTTTTTTATCTTTAAACTATTACCTTTTTTTTTATATATATAAAAAGGTGATAATTAAGGTATTCTTTATTATTCCTAACATTATACTTTATTAATTTAGAGTTGTAATTTATGATTTAAGAGTTTTAAACGTGACACATTGACAATTACCAATTAGCCACTATTAATTTTATACTACTCCATCATATATCAAATAAATAAAATATTCATATTTGATATATTATTAATTTATAATATTATATATTATAAATGAATCATGTAATAATATTTTATAAAAAATTAATTTTAAATTAAATTTTTATAAATTCTTATTGACTTATTGTGTGATTTTATTAATAGTCCATAATATTTATAATTTAAAAATATATTAAATATAAATTTAATAAATAGTGCTTAACTGTTGACTACAAATTAGAATGTGAGATGCAAGCTAAAAGCTTGAAGTAAACACTAAGGTCCTGTTTAGAATTAATCGAAGACGTGGTGAGGTGTGATTGGATTGTTTTTTTTGGTTCAATTGCACCGTAAGACATATTTAGATAACATAACCTATGACTGTGAGGCGGTTCAAGCTCTATTTGGATGAATAGATAAAATTATTAACGGTAAGATTAAAGATATTAATAAAAATTATTATAATTATGATTAAAATTTTATTATAATTATAATTAAAAAAAATTTGTTAATTTAATTTCATTAAAATTAATATTTAAAATTAACTAATAATATAACAAACTTAATTGCACCACACAAAAAATACAATAAAATCCAAACGGAGATTCATCTCCTATCGCAGTGGAGTCCCAATTTTCCATTGGAGGAAATGAGGTCCAGTGAACCACTGGTCTCCTAATTTGATCCTCCTACCCCCATTAAAATTTTTGTTATCTCTATTATATTTTAAAATTTTTATTTTGAATTATTTTTTAATATATTGAATATTAAATAAGAAATAAAAAATTTATTAATTTAATTTTTAAATTCATGCTTTTAATGATTATTTTTGTTTGATATAAAATAATTTTATTAATGTTTAATTATTTGTAAAATTTATTATATATATACTTTTTAATTTTATATATTTAATGATTATTTTTATTATATTATATTTTATCATTATTGTTACATTTAAATTTAAATTTATAATTTACCATTAAATCCTAATTTTCTCGTTTAATATTTAACTTATTGTTATAATAATTAATTTCATAATTATAATTACTTTTAATTTCACTTAATCAATCGCAAACTTCTTAGCGTATATCCAAAATAACCCTAATACAAAAAAACAGATCAGCTTAGGATTTGTTAAGTTCGTTGCTAATTCTATATATGCCATTGATCACATTCAAACCCACCCGCCGCCGCCGGCACCGTCCACCGGAAAGGCTGAACACAAAGAATTTAATTACCGGCAAACATTTATCGAATGCAAATTGTGGACTGCGACGGGGAAGTTGGGAATTCGACCTGGCACTTTTTCATTATAATAGTAATTCAAAATTCAAAGAGCTAAGGCTACAAATTCAAAAAGCAGAAACGACAAATTTAAAATACTGTAGCAGTCAAAAAAGATGTCGAAAGACCTGACTACACATCATAGTAGCTCTGAGTAAATTTGAGGGTTCACACTCGGCGTGAATCACGCTTGTCTTCGCCGAGCCACGTGCGTTCCCATTTCAACAGTGTGAAATTATTAATTTATTTTGTAAAGATTAAGTAATCTAAGGATCTGACTGCATAAGAAGACTTTTTAGTTCCGTTCTGTTTAATTAAGGAAAAAATTAAGGGTTGAAAACCTAAGTATAGAATTTTCTGTTGACAAGTATTAAATTTGAATTATAAAATTTTTTGATATTTTATTGAAAATTAAATGTTAAATATAAATGTGTTATTTGATAATTATAAAACATTAAATTTTAAAAATTTATCATTTTATAATTATATTTTTATTTTTATTGCAAATAATAAAATAAAATTTTTAAGAAATAATAATTTAAATTTTTTTATAAAATTTATTGAATATTTTCTACATTAAATAATAAGTAGATACTTATTTAATACTTTAATTATAAAATTTTATTAAATAGATTTTAAAATACATTATCAAACATATTAAGAAAATTAAATTATTAAAAATTTTCAACATATTATCAGACAATACCAATACCTTAGTTTTTAGGTATCGTAGGACTGAATTATAGCCGCAAAAACTATATATATTTTTCTTTGTCCTATGAAAAGAAAAAAAAATATAAAATACGGGTTACCTGGCTGGACAGGATAAGATTGAAGAACAAAGATGCGGGAAAGAAGACAAAAATAACTAAAACTTTGGGTCTAAAATAAAAACTGAGGCTAGGCCCATATGTGCCCGTCCTCATATACATGGGCCAGAAGGCACGGACCATTTGAGCCGGTCCTCAAAAGCCCAAGCTCGACTAATCCACGCTCCTCTGGCCTCTCTCCTCCGGCTTTAGCCTTCGCTTCATAACGCCAATCTTGGCATTACCGCTTTTCACCCTGAACGGTTTCTCTCTCTCTCTGATTGCTCCTCCACGAATTCTACCATGCGGTGACGTTTTAGGCCGTCTCAACCAGCTCTTCAAGGGAGTCAACTCAGTAATGTTCTCTCATTTCCTTTACATTTTTTAATTTCTCCATATTTCTGCTAGGTTTTAATTCTTTTTCCGGTGAACAAATCAGCGGGTCCTTTCGATGCTCTTTTTGCGTGGGCCAGTTCTTCCCCGACGAACGGGACCGGCTTGATGAATTAATGGACTATGTAGAAGGCCGGGCCCAAATTCCTCTCCCAACTTCATCGGCGATTATGGCATCGGTGCGGCGAGGGTTTTATCGGCCATTTCGAAAAACTCCGCCGATCAAGGTTTCAAAATGGACGGTTTCAATGTGTGCGACCATTTGTTTTGGTTAAAAGGCAGCGGCAAGTTCACTATCCATGGTATGTTTTTATTAACTTCTATGAAGTATTTTCTGTTTGGTTACTGAGAAAGTAGACAAAATTAGGATAGAAAGTCAATGTGAAAGTTTTCTGCCATATCTGATTTATTATGCTCATATTTAGGTTTGTCTGTTGCTTACTTATCTGGTAGGCAGTTGTCTAATGCTCTACAGTTTGGAACATATAGTCAAGATGACATTGATGCGTTGCGAGCATTTGCAGAGGAATCTGGAATAGTTGACTTGTTTATAAGATATTCTTTGCTTTGCTAGGCATGGAAAATTTTCACTTATTAATTTTTATTCATTTGGAGGTTGTTCTTTTGAGTTCCTTAGTTTTAATAATGAATGGCCAAGTGGTGTCACAAATAGAGCCACTGCATCAGATATTCCTGCAGGAATCTTGGATTCTTCTGGCAGTGATTCCACTGTATCCCAATTAGTCGCAGAGATCAAACCACGGTACATGATGTTTGAACAATTTTGCTTTACTTAAGACTATGGCATCTTAAATGCGAGAATACAGAATTTACAACCCAATTGGAATTTTGTTTCTTTATTGCATTTGCAGTTACTTAAAAGTTGTTCCGTTTCTTTTGCTGATGGTTGTTCTCCCTTTAGTTATCACATTGCAGGCAATAAGGGTGCATTTTATGCTCGTGAACCTTATGCTAATGTTGATGCCGTGCATGTAACTCGGTTCTTGGGTCTTGCTTCTGTTGGGAATAAAGAGAAACAGGTCTGACTGTCTTGTGTCAACTCATTCTTTTTCTCCTCAGTATGTACTGAAAAATTCATTGTATTCAGCTGAGACTTTTAGTTATAAAGCTCTATTAATGAAGCTTTAACTGCATTGACATGATATCAGCATCTACATAGAGGAGCAATTAAATTGCTAGTACATTTCGACTGGATCTCCTAAAATAAGATTGTTGTTTCTTGTTTACTGGAATAGTGCCTGGTACAATTTCCTGTGCTCTGCTTAGCTCTGTCCTCCTTTTTGAGAGTTCATGCATCCCTGCAAGGAACACACCAGAGAAAAGAGAAAAAAAGGAAAGAAGATTCAACAGCATTATATTTTTTGTCTGGAAGAATTTCTGCATCTACTCCACAGAAAGTTCTTCATGCACTTTCTCCAACTTTGTCATCTGCCATGTCAGCAGCTGAGATTAGTGTAAAGCCACCAAATGCTACCATATCACCATATACATTAGCAGACCAAGTGGATCGTCCTAAAGAAGCCACAAAGAGAGCTAGTGATAATGTTCTTGATTCACAATACTGGAGATATGATGTGTCACAAAAGCATGGGATGGTGATGGTAATAAGGTGTGTTTTGGTTAAATGCAGCTAATGATCAGCATACTTTTTTTTTGTTATAAAGAATGACCAACATACTTTAATCTCTATAGCTAACGTTTAAGAGATGGATTTGTCACAATGACAAAAAGAATGATTGGTGTGAAATCCTATGCGGGTTCTGGCAGGCCTACTGAACATGGCGGATAGGGCTGATTGGAGGAATTTTACACTTGACAAAGAAAAGGAAACAAATCTGGCAAAAATTTTCAAAAAATGGTTCGAAGTATTTGATCCGAGTCAATAATTTTAGAAAAGGATACTATGTTCCAGCAACAAAGTGCTTATATCAATGAACAGGAGCTCCAATCAATAGCGTTCTCATAACAAAGTGTGTCCGATAATGTTCTTAATCAGTTTGGAAAGAGGATGAACCCCTAGGGGCCTTTGGTTAAGGGCATCTTACTCCGACTACATGGGCATCTAGTTGCCAAAGGGTCATCTTTGATTCTGGGAATCCAAAATTTTTGACCATATCCAAATTGCCCTTTAAATGCAAGGTGAAATTTTATCAAAACTATTTTCCATTATCCTTCTATCTGTATAATATGTTTTAAAACTGGTGAAATCCTTTAATCTACAGGCTGTCCATCCTTTAATCAAGAGCTGGGACAGCCTTCACAGTCATAACAACCCTACTACTTTACCTTTGCAAAAGGACCGATAGTCCGTCAGTCTTTACTGTTAATATTTCTAGTTCTCGTTTTCCTTTTAAATATAGAGTTGTGATGTCTTATGTTATAGTATTTGTACACTTTTCCTTTTCGAGCAAGGTGAAAAAAAGGGGAAATTTTTCTATACAAACATCTTGCATTGAAGTTCTCTGTCGATCTTGACCTCGCCTTGTATTTTGTATTTTTCCATAAATGGGCGGCGGAAGACTTGAATCAGGGTATTCTGCACCAAACCGTCGTAGATTGGTTAGGTGTGCGTCAATGCCTGGGCCTTAACATTAAGACCAGGGTCTATTGATATTAAAGTCAAATCATCAAAACGAATGGGTCTTTGGTCATGAAAGTTTCCTTGCTGGTTAGGTTAGGTAAAAGGGATCCAAAACCAATTTGGTGGAATATCACTCAAAGGTCGGCTCTTTTTTCAGCCTTAAAAATGCCAAATCAAATCCATAGAATATATGCAAAATAATAATAATAAAAACAAATCAGACTGCTAAAATATGCAGGTTACGGTATATCTCCACATGGTTTTGCTAAAAAGTAGTTGAAGCCCTTGTGGAATGGTCCTTGTTGGGCAGCAGAAAAAAAAAAAAAGAAGATGATGGTACCCTTGGCGAAAATGGAGGAGTGTGAGGTAAGAAAACTGTCATAACTCTCCGAACCTGAGGGGGGAGGGGAGGAGGGGGTACTGCGTTCTGCTGCCTGGTATTAGTGATGCAGAATGTGGGGGCTATGCTATTACAAAGTAATAATACAATTGAGACAAACATATGGTGCTATCTGTGCTTGATTTCAATCGGTCCGCTAGAAATCTAGCTGGGGACGGTGGTAGAAATTTCAGTTTTGAAATGATTGTTTTTTTCTTGTGGGGCTAAATTATACTAATACTAAGACAAATAAAGACGGTTTTCTTTTCTTGATTTTTCAAAGGTTCACTCAAAATCTAGCAGGGGTGGAATAGGAAATTAAAAGGAGGGAGGATTGTCTACATCCACATCTTTGCTTATTGTCTGATAAGATCAAAAAGAAATGGATGAATCTTTTGCTATGGATTTCATACGATGACTTCAGAAGTCGAATTCTCTTTAATAAAATAAAACCCAACATTATACATGTGTATAGAATACAGTTTTTTGAGATTGGATAGAACAAAAAGAATCCAGAAATTGAGGGATGTGGGCGTCCAAAGGAATAGGAAATCAGATATATTAAGCCTCGTGTTCTAGCTGTTGACAAAAAAGGAAAATGTAATTTTGAACATGTATTTGTCATTTGGTGAATCTTTTGCTGTATGATGCTGTCCTGTATGAAACCATCTTGCAAAGGCCTAAAAATAAAATTATATGCAAAAACAAAACACATACAAACATCAAACGAAAGAGCAAAAACAAATCGAATACAAACATGTTTTTCTAGTTAAAGATAACAAGAAAGAATACATTGTATAGGACAACTGTCTAACACATGGAAGACTTACTGCGTTTTTAACTTTGCACTTAATTGTTTAATGTTTATTTTGTTATTATTATTGTTTACTTTTTAAGCACCCTTTTTTAAAAGCTAAAAACTTTGGGCTCCCATCAAATATCAAACAAAAGATAAAGTGACGATGAAGACTTGCTCAATTCAATGGAGTCAGCCCTGTTGGGTCCCATTTCTAGTCACATGCAACATAGTTTTTCTTTCTTTTACCACACTCCACACCATCGTCAGCAATCGTCATTACTGCTATGCTGTGAAAAGTGGCCACCTTAGCTATGTTCCAAGCAAACCCCTCCAATATTTTTTTTCCTCGTAGAGCCTGGCTATGGTGGTGCTGGGACACTGTTTAGTTTACCCCCATTAGCCATTATATCTCGTAGTTTCTGCTCTAGGGTTTGGAAACTAGCTTGGTGGCCTCGTCTTGTCAGTCTATTATCTGTCTTTGCATAAAGAATGATTTTACTTTTTTTAAAATTTTTTTCCTTATGCTCTTTTTGGTTCTTTGGCATATCTTTACTAGCATTAGCAGGGTTTGATATCAATAAATGGGTGTGAAAACCTGCTTTTAGACTTTTAGAATCTCTTGTTTTAATTGCCACATGAACTTAGCTATGGCAATTAAAACATGTCGGTGCAGTAAAAAAAAAATGCTACTGATTTTTTAATGACTGAAAGAAAATAACATCAACTTTATGGTAATAGCATCCAAAAGGGAATAAAAAAAATGGAAATTTCCCATTCCTATTTCAAGTATGGCTAAATTTTCAAAGTTATCAACTTAAACAAGTTGATTGCAATGAAAATGTCATGTAGTTGACAAATTGTTCTTCTTTTAGTGGTGGGTCCATTATCTTATCTAACAAAACGTTAGCCTCTGGATTTGATGTTTGAAGGTTCAAAGGTCCTTAATGAGCATCAACTAACAAAAAGTGTTACCTGAATTCATAAAAACTTATGAACAGAAACTCTGTATCAGAAAAAAGAGTTGTATTTGCATAAATCAGAAAATAGAGTTGTATTTGCATAAATTTTGATTACCTCTTGCTTCTGATGACGATGAACCACAAATCAGAATATTCTTACAACTTATTTTTTTGGTGGGACCTTTATTTTTGTCTTAAAAAATGTAATTCATCTTAAGATCATCAAGAAATAAAATATTGGTTGATGTGTCAAAATAGAAATTCGCCACATGCTAAGTCTCACTTTCAATGGAGTCACCATCTCTTACTGGCCAACAGGATCAACTGAAAATCAGCAAGAAAATGAGTTAAAAGTTAAGCAAAGCCAAACCCATTAAACAAATCCTTATGAACTCCAACCCAAAGTGAAAAAAGTTGGTGCAAACCGCATTAAAACACCACTTAAATCTAACTCTCCACGCTAAAATAACATTTACTAGATTAAACTAAGTTTCTTTTCATATTTTTTTCCTCTCTGACAGGCACACATCCACCAAACTGTCCAAATCTTTTCTTTTTATAGTTTTTTTCCTTCTCTCTCCTAAAAAAGGTTCTGTCCGTTACTTGGCACTGTGACTCTGTGAGATGTCTTCGTTTCTTGTTTTCATTCAATTTATTTATTATTATTATTATTGTTTTTGGTATCAGTTTTATTTTGTGCTCAATAGCTTATGTAAATGTTAGCAAAAACGGTTCTTTCAAACATGGAAAAAAACAAAACTTTGTAAAGTTGAGAACTTTAGTTTTGAGGAAAAAAAGATTGCTTTGCTTCTTTTTACCAAACCCAATTCTGGGTTTTACCAAATACAGCCTAAGAAAACGAATCCTTGCTTGTTTTACATTGTTTGTGGGGCTATTTGTTAATCTAACTTCCCTTTTCTGCTTGCTTCAAGTAATCTGTCTATCTCTTAATATAATAAGTTTCATTTTTTTTATTACTTTATTTGGTGCTTAATTTTCTTCATCACCATCGTTGAGGGAGCTTGTTTTGGAGATTTTGTGAGATTTGGTGCTTTATGGGATGGGGATATTGATGCCACTGATTCTCCTGCTTGCCAAACTCTGCATCATTGGCTTTGCTTTAGTTGTTCAAGGATCTTCAGGTAAAATTCTATATCTCTCCTGCTCTCTTCATGCGATTTGATTACACCAGAATTTTACCTTTGTTTAATGTGTTCAGTTAATTTTGTGCAAGTGTACAATCTTTTGATCACATATAATCTTGCAAATGTTGTTTCTATGACTGGTATCAACTGGTAATGCCAGGAAGCTTTGGCTTGTCAACTTCTATGCTGAATTCTGTTTCCAAAATTTTCGTTTGAAACTGCTGTCACTTATAGAGTTTAGATCCGCTGAATTTGGATTCAGCATCTTCATGGATCTGTGTATTCCATCATGTTATAGAATAATAGCAGTTTGCCTAACTAGAGACTTGAAGCATTGCCCATCTTCACTCAGGCTTCTCTTTGGGTGTAACTAAGGAATGATTTTTCCTCAAGGCTTTATCTGAGAAATGCTTTTTATACCATAATTAGCAATTAATGGTACCCTATGGTTGCCGTACACATTCTTTCACACAGTTGAGGTATGTTTCTGGAAAAAGTTTGATGACCTTGATGACATTATTGTTTTTATAGATCATGGATCATAACCTATTTGATCTCATAAATTACACCCAGTCATGATTCTGTAATAAGTAAAAACAAAATATTGCCTGATAAATTGCATTTTGGTTGTTCACCTAGGAGGATTTTGTAAATTTCTAAAATAATTTTCAGTAATATAAATGAAAAATGGTTGTCAAGTTGTAAGCCTTCTTTGAATTTATGCTTCATATTCATCCTTTTGTCTTGTTTTAGGGCACGATGCATCCCCATTTCCAGCAAAGTTTTTTTTGTTTCCTCCTACGGAAGGAATCCCTGGTGCTGTCGAACAAAGAAGCGAAACACCAAGCACACTATCTCAGCCAAATGGTAACTTCCATTTTCTCGTATCAAGTGTTGTTCTTGAGACTTTGTAGTGATGTTTCTGGCTTGACAATCCAGGGTCAGATTTGCATTCTCCTCCTGCACTGCCACCTCTTATGTCTGCCCCAATGTCTGAAACAACTGAGCCACCACCAACACATAATACAGATCTGCCACCCTTTACTATTGAAGAACAAGTACCATCCTTGGCACCAAGGACTCCAGTGGTATCACCACCATTTAATACAGCTCCTCCGCCTCTGCTTGTTCAAGTACACACACCATCAAAGTCACCAACTGGTCCTCAGAAAAAGGAACCAGTTGGTAAGTCTCCTTTCTCAGTGCCAGATGCTCCAGGTGCATGACCAAAAGGAGTTCCGATGTTCCTCAAGTTAATGTAAATTGGCATTGGTTCTAATCCTGCTCTTTTGGCTTTAATATGCAGCTCCAGTTGCCTCTCCTTCAAGGAATTTGCCTCAAAATTCATCGGCTACCCATCCATGTATGCTTGTTAATCAAAGGAATGCATCAAATGACTTGGTAAAATTAGATTTGAGTATGGTTCTAATTAAAGGATGCACTTGTTCGAACTTGCAGTTCCATCAATAACACCGCCAGAGAATTCTCCAGAAAATTCACCACTTGTCCATCTAAGTAAGCCAGATGCTGTGCAAAAGTTATTCATTACATAACTGGGTGGACTACAGATCGAGTGTGCTTCTAATACAGCTTGTTTTGTTCTAACCTGTAGCTCCGCTTGCACCACCATTGAGGAATTCACCACAAAATTCCCCAGGCATTCGCTCCAGTAGGCCAAGTGCTTTACCCCCAACTGCTAATCAAAGAAATTCATCTAATAATAAGGCCCCTGTTCAGGAGCCAACTGCTTCAGGTATATAATCAGCTGTTTGATGTGTCATTTTCGGATTAATTTAAAACCATGTTTGGCTCTAATGCAGCTGCTTTTACCCTATTTTGTAGCTCCAGTAGCATCACAATTGAGAAACTCACCACAAAATCCCCCAGCCGTTCACTCCATTAGGCCAAGCGCATTGGCCCCAACCCCAAGTGCTAATCAAGGAAATTCATCAAATAACAGGGCACCTATTTTGGGGTCAATTGCTCCAGGTACATATGTGTTATTTGTGGTTGGATTTAGCACCAGGTTTGGTTCTAATGCTGCTGCTTCTACCCTATTTTGTAGCTTCAGTTGCAATAAATTCATCACCAAATGAAACAGCCATTCACTCCCAAGGGCCAACTGCTATACCACCAAGTGCTCCAATTCCGGAGCCCATTGCTCCAGGTACATAATTCATGGCTTGATTTGTTATTTTTTATCTTCAATAAATGCTCTTGTGGAACTGTTCTACCTTTTCTTATTCTACTTTCCCTTTACCATGTCATCTCTACTCAAAACGCTATATCAGTTGCATCTCCCCCAAGGAAATTAGATAGGACACCACCACCTGTCCGCTCAATCATGCCACCGTCCATTTCACCAGGTAGCCCTGGTTACTTTGTGTTTTCTATGAAATTTCAATCAAATAGACTTTTAAGAGTTGGTTATTTTATTAAATAATGCAGTGTCAGTTGTATCACCGTCAGGAGGATCACCTCATAATACACCAACCATCCACCCAAATGTGCCAGGAGGAACCCCATCTCAGTTACCAGGTTCTACTTAGGAGATTATATCAATTTCATTTTAGAAGTTGAGCAGATGACTAATTTTCTTCTCACTTTTTAATCATTACTGCATTTGGTTGGTCTTGGGAGTTTGCAAATTCTAATGTCTGTTTCCCCTTTTCCTCCTTGGTATTTTCAATTGCTTGGAATTCAGATCCTGATATTCCTCCTGTTCCAACTCCACCCTCAAGCGTCAACTGGAACAATAATGGAATACCTGTTGCATCACCTGCAAACGAGATAGGCAAGCCAGTTCCACCTGTGAACCATACCCTGGAAAATGGTGTATATTGTGAATCCGCAAATACAGAGCTAATTTTTAATTTGATTATTACTACAAAAGCCATTGAGTTGCTGAGGATATTTTTTGCAGGTTCTTCGCCAGCCATATCTCCTGCGCTGACAGCTATGAGACACCCTGGTAATTCTACCGTTCCAGCTCTTGCTCCTTTGAATGAAGGGTATAACTCTCCAGCATCGTCACCTGTAATCTCGTTTCATAAGCATCAACATACAAGAAATGCAAGAACCAGTCCTGCTCCGGCATCATCATTCCTGATTTCACCTGCGCCTTTGAAACAGCAAGGTCTGATATCTTGTGCCCAAGACTTGTCTTAGTCATTCTAACATTATAAGGTCTCAGCATATCCTGTTAATGTTTCATTTTAATATTTATACAGGTCCAGTCATCTCTCCAGCATTGTCGCCTTCAATCTCATTTCATAGGCATCAACATACACGAAATGCAAGAACCAGTCCTGCTCCTGCATCATCATACCTGATTTCACCTGCGCCCTTGAAACAGCAAGGTCTGATATCTTGTGCCCAAGACTTGTCCCATCCATCTAACATTATATGGGCTTATTACATCCCGTTAATGTTTCATTTCAATATTTATACAGGTCCGGTCATCTCTCCTGCATTGTCGCCTTCAATCTCAGTTCATAAGCATCAACATACACGAAATGTAAGAACCGGTCCTGCTCCTGCATCATCATACCTGATTTCACCTGCGCCTTTGAAACAGCAAGGTCTGATATCTTGTTCCCAAGACTTGTCCCAGCCATACTAACAATATATGGGCTTATCACATCCCTTTAATTTTTCTTTTCTATATTTATATAGGTCCTGTCATCTCTCCAGCATTTCTTCCGGGAAGAAGGCGAACGCACCATGCTCCTGCACCCCTTCATCCTGGTATCGCTTCATCCTGGTATCAAAATAGCAAATGCGAATTGATTCCTTCAGAATAGAGTCTGTTAAGTGAGTTAAAATGGTCATTTTGATTTGTAACATCTTTCTACATCACTGATTCTTCAGTTTCCCCATCCCATTCTGCTATTCCTTCATCGGTAAGCACTGTTTCTCCTGTTCCTTCACCATCTCCATTGACGGCATCTAGGCAGACCAAAAGTAAGCAATGTTACTTAATATGTTAAATATTTGTTTGTGATATATCCTTGTTTTCTCAATTTTCTGCTTACTTATTCATGATATGTTGCTTTTCCAAAGTGCCACTCATCTCCCCAAAAGTTTCTTCTTCTGTGTCTCCATTGAGGAGTCCCAAGGTGCCACCTCCACCACCAGTTATGTCATTTCCACCTCCACCTCCTAATGAAGGTTAAAGACTAGGTTCTTTGTTTTGCATTTTAAGTTTTCTGGTATGTCTGCTCTAATTTCATCTCCAAGATGTTTTCTATTGCACAAATGTGTAATGTGTCGTTGATTGTATATGTAGATTGTTCAACAACTATTTGCACTGAACCTTATACAAATAGTCCGCCTGGATCACCATGTGACTGTGTCTTGCCAATGCAAGTTGGATTACGCCTGAGTGTCGCACTGTATACTTTCTTCCCTTTGGTTTCTGAGCTAGCAAAGGAAATTGCTGCTGGAGTTTTTATGAAACAAAGTCAAGTTCGCATTATTGGAGCTAATGCTGCTAGTGAGCAACCAGAGAAAACAGTTGTCCTTATTGACTTGGTACCGCTTGGTCAAAAATTTGATAACACCACTGCCTTCTTAACTTATCAGAGATTTTGGCATAAACAAGTTGCTATAAAAACTTCATTATTTGGGGATTATGAAGTATTATACGTGCACTATCATGGTATGTACATGCTCATTTTTTTGGCTTCCCCCCCTTTTTTTTGGCATATGTTTCTTGGAAATATGCAGTAACAGTGGATTTCTAGGTTTGCCTCCTTCTCCGCCTTTGCCACCTTCTGACATTGGTATAATTGATGCTGGACCATATTCTGGTAATGACAACAATGCAAGGGTTATAAAGCCCTTGGGTGTTGATGTGCACGGGAAGCGGCATAAATTTGTGCTTAGTGGTGGCGTGATTGCTATAATTGTTCTGTCCATGTTGGTGGCTATGGTGTTATGCTCCACCATTGCATGGTTTTTGGTTTTCAAACGTGGGGATCACACCAGTCAACAAGCAGTGACTCCACAACATCCCCTAACATCTCTTGCCAAACCATCAGGTTATCTTTAGCTAAATATATTCTGGCCTATCTTTTTTCTCAATGCATTAATTTACTGAGGAAAATATTAAGCATATCATCTAAGACCACACACTATTTATGAATATTAATATTTGTTTTCACATTGCCTCTCACATCATTTAAGTTGCATTAGCCTGTAATCATTTGTGGCAACATTTTAGCTTAACTTTAGATTGTAGTTATAGGTAGAAAACTGCATCCATCAAAAAATTTTATTTTTACTTTTTACCTATTTAAGTGGGAAAAAATGGTTGAAAATTTCAGGTTCTGTTGGGTCAATGATTGGAAGTGGTCTAAGTTCCACATCACTGTCATTTGGCTCTAGCATTGTAGCTTATACAGGATCTGCTAAGACCTTGAGTGCAAGTGAGATAGAAAAAGCCACTGATAATTTTGATGCTTCAAGAGTACTCGGGGAAGGTGGATTTGGTCGTGTTTACAGTGGTGTTCTTGAAGATGGAACTAAAGTGGCAGTCAAAGTTCTGAAGAGAGATGATCAACAAGGTGGCAGGGAATTCTTGGCTGAGGTGGAGATGCTTAGCCGTCTTCACCACAGAAACTTGGTGAAGTTGATTGGCATATGCACAGAGGAGCGCAACCGCTGCTTGGTTTATGAACTCATTCCAAATGGCAGTGTTGAATCTCACTTGCATGGTAGTTAAACTGCGTGATTTCTGTGGATTTATCCCAGGGTTACAATATTCAGCATTCCTAATGTTCAGTTCTATAGAAAATGGTTATATTTGCCTCTTGTTTTGTTTGTTTTCAGGAGTTGACAAGGAATCTGCACCGCTTGACTGGGATGCCAGGATAAAGATAGCCCTTGGTTCTGCTCGTGGATTGGCTTATCTCCATGAAGATTCAAGCCCACGTGTCATACATCGGGATTTTAAGTCAAGCAACATCTTGTTGGAGCATGATTTCACACCAAAAGTGTCTGACTTTGGTTTGGCTCGAACTGCCATGGATGAGGAAGGCAGGCACATATCAACACGTGTCATGGGAACTTTTGGGTATGAAACCTCTTTCCTTCATTGGATTTAGCTTTCGGATATCCTTGTTATTGTGTGCCAACCTGGCCTGCTATATGCGAGGCATGAACATTAGAACATAGTATGTGGAAAAACTGAGTATATTGAAAACTTCTCTATTGAATTATACAAACACCATAGGTTTATATATAGCTAACCAAAGGGGAAACTAGGAAACTAAATCTTCCTAAATCTGATCCTTATAATTAAGGGATTGTCTATTCTAATATTCTGTGGTTAATTCTAGAGATACAAATTCTTAATTTCAGGGATACAAATATATAAAGATTACAATCAACTATACAGATTACAACTAGCTGTAACTAAGTGTTTTCCTACACTCCCCCTCAAGCTAGTGAATAGTTGTTTTCCATTCCCACCTTGGAAATAATTTCCTGAAATGTTGCACTGTTGAGATTTTTAGTCAACACATCTGCAAGTTGACCTTTGGTTGATACATACGGTGTGTAAATCAACTCACTATCAAGTTTCTCCTTTATAAAGTGCCGGTCTACTTCCAATGTGTTTGTTCTGTCATGTTGCACAAGATAGTGTGCAGTGCTTATTGCAGATTTGTTATCATAGTAGAGTCTCATTGGTCTATCCCATTTTATCTTTAAGTCTTTTAGGATAATCTTTAACCATAGTAGTTGACAAATTCCTTGAGTCATTGCTCTAAACTCTGCTTCAACACTAGATCTTGCTACCACATTCTATTTTTTTTACTCCTTCAAGTTACAAGATTATCACCTAGGAAAGTGCAGTAGCCTGAGGTAGATTTTTTATTAGTTATCGAACCTGCATAATTAGCATTTGTATATGCCTCTAGTACCAGCCATGAATTTCTTTTGAACAAGATACCTCTCCTAGGATTAGTCTTCAAATAGTGTAGTACATGGTAGACAGTCTGTAGGTGCACTTCTTTAAGACTATGCATAAATTGCTTATCATACTCACAGCATATGCTATGTTAAGTCTATTATGTGAGAGATAAATGAGTCTTCTAACTAATCTTTGGTACATCTCTCTATCTACAACAATATCTTCATCAGCTTCTCCAAGTTTATGATTAGAGTCTATAAGGGTACTTGTAGGTTTACATGTGAGCTTCCCGGTTTCCTTTAAAAGATCCATCACATATTTCTGTTGTGAGATGAAAATCCCATGCCGTGAGTAAGCTACTTCAATTCTTAGGAAGTGCTTCAATCTCCCTAGCTCTTTTATCTCAAATTCTCTAACCAAACACTGTTTTAGAGATTCTCTCTCTTTTTCATCATCTCTGATTACAATTATATCATCAACATATACTAACAAAACTATGACTTTCCTTGAATATGAGTGCTTGCTAAATAGTGTGTGATCCCCTTGACTTTGCTTATATCCCATTGTTAGCATCATTTTGGCAAATCTCTCGAACTAGGCCCTAGGAGACTGTTTAAGGCCATATAAAACCTTTTTTAGCTTGCACACTTTGTTTGCTTCTAAATGATCTCCAAATCCCGATGGAACTTTCATATATATTTCTTTTTCTAAATCACCATGTAAAAAAGCATTATTTACATCAAATTGTTGAAGTTGCCAATTGTAATTTGCAGCCAAGGATAACAAAATCTTAACTGTATTCATCTTGGCCACTGGAGCAAAAGTTTCTTGATAATCCATTCCATAAGTTTGAGTATAGCTCTTAGCCACCAACCTGGCTTTATACCTTTCAATAGTACTCGTATCTTTTATAGTGAAAACCCATTTACACCTTACTGGATCTTTTCCTATAGGCAATTCTACCAGTTCTCATGCTTATTTTTCTCTAAGGCCTCCATTTTTATTTTCATGGCTTGCCTTCATTTCTCATTGGATAATGCCTTGGATAATGTAGTTTTAATAGAAATAGTATTTAGGCTCACAAGGAAATTTTTGTGGGATGGTGAGAGTTTTTCAAATGACACAAAATTAGAGATTGGGTATAGTGGATGTTTAGTAAATTCTCTAGTTTCTTTTCTAATGGCAATAAGTAGATCATAGTCACTAATTTTAGGAGATTCATGCTCATTTTGAGAAATAGAGTCAGAGACTGTAGTTATCTCATTTCCAGAGTTAGGATCAGGTTTTTGAACTTGCACCAGTTCATAAGCTGAAACTTTCCTTCTTGAGTACACCTGTAATTCCTTCATGGAATCAAGAATAGTATTATCCCTAGTCACAACTTCTAGGTTTGGAACGGTTTCAAACTAAGATTCAGTGTTTGACTTGACCTTGGAAGAAACAGATTTAAACTCATAAGAATTAATGGGTGAAATTGTTTTGTAGGATGACAAGTCAAGCAAAAAGATGTCTATCCTTATTTTCCATAAATGTTTCCCCCTGAAGATAAGGTTGAGTAAAAAATGGTTTACTTTCTTCAAAAGTGACATTTGCAGACACAAAATTTTTTGGTAGAAGGATGATAGCACTTATACTCGTTCTAAGTTGATGAATACCCCACAAAAATGCACTTAATTTCTCTTGGATCCAACTTCCCTTATTATGACTGTGAACATGAACAAATGATGTACAACCAAATATCCCATGTGTAAGGTTGTTTGTGATAATAAAGTTGGTATAGAATTGTGAGAGTAGTTCCATAGGAGTTTTAAATCAAAGTAACATATTTATAATGTGTGTAGTAGTGAGAACAACTTCCTTTAGTAGGATTTGGGTACATTTGCTTGAAAAAGGAAGGCTTTAGTTGTGGCTAGTAAATGGTTGTTTTTCTCTTTGCCACTCCATTTTGCTGTGGAGCATTAACACAAGATAACTCATGGATAATCCCCTCTTTTTGGAAATAAATAGATAGATTCTGGTTGAAATAGTCTTTTGCATTATCAGAGCTAAATCTCTTAATTTTCTCTCCAAATTGATTTTGCATCATGTTTTGGAAGCTTAAAAATACACTATTCTCATCTGATTTGGATTTAAGTAAAAAAATCATTTGATTTGGATTTAAGTAAAAAAATCCAAGAGACCCTGGTATAATCATTTATTAATGAAACAAACTATTTTGCACCAGAAATATTAGAAATTTTAGAGGGACCCCAAATGTCTCTATGAATCAAGTAAAAAGAAGTAGAACTTCTTTTATTACTAACTGGAAAAGACACACGTCTATGCTTTGCAAGTTCACAAACATCACAATGAAAATTTTCGACATTTAATCCTTTGAACAAAGAAGGAAACATGTTTCTCAAAGTGCCAAAAGAAGGATGTCCAAGACGAAAATGATAAAGCCAAAATTTTTTCTTTATTGGGAGATTTTTCAAAAAAAATGATAAAAGTAAACTATTCCTGATATTATTTGCATTGTTGGATCTCTCAAGATAGTATAGTCCATCATTCTCCTTAGCAAGTCCAAACCTCTTTCCCGAATCCTGATCCCAAAATTTACAATAAGAGGGATAAAAGGTCACAGCGTAGTTCATGTCTCTAGTAAGTCTTTGTATAAATATCAGATTAGTAGATAATCTAGAAACATGAAGAACATTTTTAAGAACAAATGAGGGATTAATTTCAACATCTCCTAGTCCTGCTACTATAGTAAGTGAACCATCTGTAACAAAAATTTTCTTATTACCAGAACATAAGATATATGTACTAAACTTCTGTGAAGAATGTGTCATTTGGTCTGTGACTCCTAAGTCAATGACCCAAGAACTCTTAATAGACTTATCTTAGACATTTAATCCATGAGAATTAGAGACTTTACCTTAACTACAGACCTTATCTGAGTATGCCAAGGAACATATACCATTAGTCTTTTTAAGAGTTCTCAATAGGCTTTTCAATTTCTCAATCTCTTCTTTGTCCAACTCTTCTTGTTCTTAAGACTTCTCTTGGTTTGACTCTATTGCAGTCATGTGAGCTTGTCCTTGATTTCTTGGCTGTCCTCCTTTATAACCCCCATTATTTGCTTGAAGTTTAAGGTTTTCCATTTAGTTTCCAACAATGATCTCTAGCGTGCCTTGGCTTTTTGCAATAGGTGCCCCAAAGATTGTCACGATTTGAGGTTTTAGCCAAATCACCTTTCCCTTTCTCACTAATTGGTAATTGTTCTAAGTTTTGGTTTTTCCCACCATTAGACACCATAATAGATCCTTCTACATGCAAACTATCAAGCATCACTCCTGTTCTACTCTCTTCTACTGTAACCATGGAGATCACCTCATTTAAAGAAGGTAGATCCTCTTTTCCCAAAATTTGGACTCTGACTTGATCAAACTTAACATTAAGTCCAGCAAGAAAATCATAGACTCGATCTTTTTCAATAAATTTCTTCAACGTTACTGCATCTTCACTGCACTTCATTACTATGCACCGGTAGTGGTCCATCTCTTACCAAAGATTTTTTAGAAGAATAGCATTCTCGGTGACCGACTTATTCCCTTGTTTGAGAGTTGCAATCTTGATCTTTATCTCATAAACTTGGGTAGCATCCCTAACTTTGGAGTAGGTTTGCCGAATTGATTCCTAAATGTCTTTGGCCATGGACAAAAACATGCAAGTGTCATTGATATCTGGTGTCATAGAATTCCATAGTCATGACATAACAATGGAATCCTCTTCATCCCAAGCCTCAAATTTTGGATGTCCTCTCTCAAGACCAGTACCAAGAAGATGGCTCAATTTTCCTTTCCCTTTTAAAAAGGTTTGAACTAACTGAGACCACTTCAAGTAGTTTTTTCCATTCAATCTGCATGCAACTTGGATATTTTGTAGTTCTCTTATAGTTTGACCAGGTGTCACTTCCTCAAATCGGGTAGTAGCGGTTGATTCTACTATTTCTGACATAGTTATCTTTCTCAGGATTGAAACAAGTCTTGATAGTAAAGATTTAATGAGAGACGATTCTAGGCAATGAAGACCAAAAAGAAAAAATAAGACTATGAAAGACTTAACAGAATTTGGCTATGAAGGCTTGATATAGAATTCAATAATGAAGGTTGAAAAATTTTTCTTCCCAAAAAGAGCCTAAAGCTCTGATATTATATGGAAAAACTCTATGGAAAAACTGAGTATATTGAAAACTTCTTTGTTGAATTATACAAACACCATAGGTTTATATATAGCTAACTAGAGGATAAACTAGAAAACTAAATCTTCCTACATCTGATCCCTATAATTAAGGGATTGTCTATCATAATATTCTGTCTTTAATTCTAGAGATACAAATTCTTAATTTTAGGGATTCA
This sequence comes from Durio zibethinus, assembly GCF_047325235.1. Taxonomy (NCBI): domain Eukaryota; kingdom Viridiplantae; phylum Streptophyta; class Magnoliopsida; order Malvales; family Malvaceae; genus Durio; species Durio zibethinus. The sequence continues at coordinate 33,893,130 of NC_143167.1, forward strand.
AATATATACAAATTACAATCAACTACACATATTACAACTGGTTGTAACTAAGTGTTTTCCCACATAATATATACTTGATATGCTTCTTGATGTTTACCTTGATTTATGAATGTAATAGGAAATAGCCTTTTTCTAGAAATCGAAGCAACTCATTGATACCCTAAGGAGATGTATATTCTTTGAAGATCTCTTTTCAACTAAGAAAGTACTTTGGAAATTGATTTATGTAGTGGGATGATTCTACACAACTTGGAAATCCTTATCTCTTTAGCTATTTAAAAGGTTAGGATAAACATAAAACAAGGAAAATTTTCCCATGCTTTGTAGAAAATTTGATGATACAACATGGAGAGCAAGGCTTATATAGACATACACTTCACTATAATAGCCTTCATATCTGTGTAGTCTTCTTTGATCCTCACCTAATGACAAAAAACATTGTTTTTTAAGCAATTAACAACATTATTCTATGCCTTATTGGTATTTAAAATCAGTTTAAGAATATAAAACCATATCAGTAGTATTTTAAAGAAAAGGTCAAAATATTTTATTTAGCATAACCTAGTACTAGTGCAAGGCCATCTTATCTCTTTAAGAGAACTTATCAGTGAAAGAAAGATGATTACTGGAGCTCAAGGCCGTATTAACCATCTTTCTCCTGATAAATTGGTGTTGTGGTATATGACTTGCTTGCTTATCTCTACAAATCTTTTAGTTCCTCTATCATTATTTGTTAGTGCTATTTGAAATTTGACATTTACTCCTGATGAACATTTGTCCAGGTATGTGGCTCCTGAGTATGCAATGACCGGCCATCTTCTTGTGAAGAGTGATGTTTATAGCTATGGTGTAGTCCTTCTTGAGCTTCTGACAGGGAGAAAACCTGTAGATATGACACAGCCACCTGGTCAGGAGAATCTAGTTGCATGGGCCCGTCCCCTTCTAGCAAACAAAGAAGGGTTAGAAACAATTATAGATCCACTTCTAGGTTCTGATGTCCCTTTTGATAATGTGGCCAAAGTAGCAGCAATCGCTTCTATGTGTGTTCAACCAGAGGTATCACACCGACCTTTTATGGGTGAGGTTGTTCAGGCTTTAAAATTAGTATGTAATGAATGTGATGAGGCAAAAGAAGTAGGCTCAAGAGGTTCTAGTCAAGATGATCTCTCCATTGATTTGGATGCTAAGGTTGGTACTGGCTCAGGGCAGTTGACTGATCCTTTGCAAAGCCATTATTCAATTCCCAACTATGACTATTGTCTTGATACTGAGAGAGGACTATCAGTGTCAGATTTGTTTAGTTCATCGGCAAGATTTGGGAGGCAGACATCCGGGTCATTGAGGAGGCACTGTAGTTCAGGTCCCTTGAGAACAGGGAGGGGAAGTCGATTCTGGCAAAAAATTCAAAGATTGTCTAGGGGCAGCATCAGTGAACATGGTGCTATGATCAGGTTCTGGCCAGGTTCGCATTGAAAAACCCCTCTTCCATGCATGTACATGAGCCTGTCCCTTGATTTTCTGAATGTCAAAATTTGTTGGCACCGACAGCATGTGCTCCCGCGTGCTGATTTAAAAGTTGTGCTACATTTCGAAATTGGGAAATAAACAAGGAAACTCTGAGGAATGCAAAATTATGCAGCAAGATTCTTAATCCGGAACTTCTGAAGGATGATATTACTGCTAGTTTGTAATTAACCTGAATAAACGTCAGATTGTCAACTGGAGGAGCTTTCATCATGCAGCTGCACTATGACCATAGAACGAATTCTTCTTTTTCCTTGCATGATGGAAACGTTTCATGATCCACAACCCAAATTGCATTGTTGGGGTAGTGTTTTCGTAATAAGATGGCACGATTTTCCCATTTTGAGGCTCAGAATCTCTCCGAATTCAGCTTTGATCTTCTCTTCTTAGAAGAAAAAAAAAATTACTCGAATTCCCAACACCCCCACCCCCTCGACACCTTTGTTTTTGTTATGTGAAATCACATGCCACTCAAATGTACAGAATATTTTGTATCATGAAATGAATATCTTAGTATTAAGACAATGGAATTGCAAGTAAAAGGAATTGCTATCTTCTAGTTTGCAAAGATAGGCTGATATGACTATAATGGTATAGGCATCATGTATTTCATACATGAAAAAGCATGAATGAAGGGTACAATTAGCCTAGGTTATGGATTCTTGTTATAACTTCATACAAATGTATTCAACCAAACAAGTCTTTATTGAAATGACTGAAAAAACAAAGTATAAATTAACATTATTAGCATATATTTCATAAATGAAAAAGCAAAGCATAAAGAAGAAAAAAAATTATAATGAGTTATTAATTCGGTAGTGATTTGGAAATTGACTTCAAATTTGAAAATGTTCAAAATTTCTCTAATAACCAAAAGACTAAAAGAATTATATAAAGAAGAAGAAATTCATTTGGGATCCTAAAACCAAACACTCAACATTTTTTATGTTGTCTTTTTAACGTTAAATAAGTCTCCTTTGTTTCGAAAAAAATAATTTTTATATTTTTAAATATTTATTTGATAGAAATATAATAATCAATAGAAAATGATTTATTGATAAATGAAAAATAAAATTATTTTTTTAAAAAATTATCAAGAAAAGATATTTTTTGAAAAAGAGTTGTTTATAAGTATAACTATTTATCAATATTTTTTAGCATAATTTTACTTAAAAAAAATATTATATTAATAAATAAATAATATTATAATATATTAATAAATAATATAAAGAATAATAAATAGTATTATTTTAAGTATTTTTTATATTAACATAATATTTTAATATTAAATATAATTATTAAAATATAATTATTTCTTAATATTATTAATTTTAATATATTTTAATAATAAATATTTTTTAATATTTTAATAGTTATATTAATATTATTTGAAGAAAAAGATAAATATTTTAAAAAACAATCAAATAATAAAAAATATTTTTCATTAACTCATTCAAATAATAAAACAACTTTTTTAATTCAAAAAATATAAATATTTTTTTAAATTTATTTTTTTCGAAATAAACGAAACCAAATTTTGGAGCAATAATCATATCACCAATCCAGCCACAGGCCTGAGAACACAAATATATCATAATTCGCGGTGTACCGAATCCTAAGTTCCAATACAAGCGAAGACTCGTAAAATTCAAAACCCCTTACTAACAGCTAGTCGCGAGTTGTTCCCACTCTCTTGGATTAACCTCCAGACTCCGAAGCGAAGAGACAAAGATCGATGGTAAATCTTTCTCGATGGAACCGAAGAATTTCTAGGGTTTTCTTTTGTTTCTTTGGATTTGATTTATGATTTTGTTGCAGGCTCCTACTGCAAAGGCAATAACGAGTCCAGTGCCAGATGCGTGGTACCCAACCCTAGCCGTCGTCATGCTAGCCATTGGTCTCGTCCTTACCGCGTCCTTCTTCATGTAACAATCTTGATCTTGTGTACTCCATAACATTTCTTCTTTTTTTGCTACTTTTTTTTCTTCTTATTAGATTCGATTAGGAGGCAATTTCCAGTTTTTCCCCCTTATTTACTTGAAATTTGTATAAGTAGATCTGGGTTTTTCTTTTTATAAATTATAATTAATGCTTGGGTATACAATAGGGAAGCATTAGCATAATTGTAACTTAATTTTTTGATTTAGAATGTATGTTTCATAGGTGCGATGAGACGTTTGGAAAGATTTTTTTTTTAGTAGGCAATTTGCAGGATCTTTAATGTAATAGAATACTAGTGTGAATTTGAGGTTGATGAATCCCCTTTGTGTTTTTGGTGGCTACCATACTACATTCCACTTCTATTTACCTTTGTATTGTAGAATTATCAGTTGGAATCGTGGTATTCCATCCATATCTGCTTTGGGTTTCAAAAATTCTTTCTAAATGAATATCTGGTTTTCCTGATTCGGTTGTGGTGTTTTCAAGTTTGAATTTTTATCTGTTAATTCCAAGGCGTAAGGCACCAAGCAGATTTTCAAAAGAGATATTTCAACTTTTTGCATGTGTAAAATTGTATCTGTGCTCGTCTAGTTTGTTATGTAAAGCTTTCTTCATTCATCATGTTTTATTGATTTTGCTATTTTAGCACTTCGTTTTTCTGGTTTTGTTAATTGGAGTTTTTTGCCACTAAGGAATTTCATATGAGTTGGATCTAACAGTTAGAACTTAAGTTTTCTTTTCGTTGGACTGTATTGATGATGCCTTTAAATCTACTCACGCATGGTTTTGCTTATATTGAATTTCTTCTTATTAGTTGGATCTCGTAATTAGAACTTAGAGGTCTTTGTTTATTGAACTGTACTGATGTTACCTTTGAATCTACTCAAACTTCTTTTCACTAGAGAATAAAGAATTCCAAATCAGTTGGATCTTGCAGTGAGAACTTAGAGGTCTTTTTTCATTAAACTGTAGCAATGCTACCTTTCTATTATTCAAACTTCTTTTCACTTAATTTGTTTTCCTTAGAAATCTTTTTCTTTGCTTATAGTGCTGATGTTTGTGAAGATTAAGTTAGATTCTCATGAGTAGATTCTTAGTACTTTTCTGTTTGACATTGCCCAAAGTAAGACCCTGTTTGATACAATGCTTTATGGGCCTGAGATTACATTTGGAAAATTTTATGAAAAATTTCTTTTCCCCAAAATATGCCAGCTATGAAGCAACTTCTTCCAAGCGAAATCGCAGTCTTGCCAAGGAGCTGACCACTGGGGGAGTGGCATCTGTCTTCCTGGTATTGCTTGCTGTATCTGTTTTGGCTGGATTTTCTCTTCCTTAATTCATGTAGTTTTGTGCATTGCTGATGCTTGATTCTGGATATCTTCGCAGGGCTTCGGGTCATTGTTTTTACTACTGTCAGCCGGTGTTTACGTCTGATATTTATATTGTTCAACCAGTTTAATAAGTTTTGCTTAGCAGAATGCTATCATGTGGAGCATCACGGCTTTGACACTGTCACTTACAGACTTGTAGACATTTTTGTTATTAATCAGATGAAGATGGCTTTTTTTATAACATTTTGATATCGCTTGGGTTCTCTTAGTACATGCTTGAATATTGGACTCGTGGTTGTATCAGATTGTTTAACTTGCACACTGTGGTTCGATATGCAGTATTCGAGTCAACATATGAAGATCCATTTTATAACACCGGTGGAAAAACCATTTCTTTTAGTGGATTCGAAGAATTGTTCACAAATCCTTGCGTTTTGCTTCATGGTATAAATTATCAAACAATAACTGCCGAAATGGGTCAAAGATTGAACCTTAATAAGAAAACAATCGCCTAAACAAAAAGATAAGCAGCTCCCCAACGTCTCAGTTAAAACGAAGCTTTGACCGGTAAATATAAATGGCTGAATCATTCCAACCTCAAGACTCTCAACATCTCAGCAACGCCTGAGCCGTTACTGACACTGACTCTGCCAACTTGCCGCGTTACATCGCTCTACTTTTAATGGGCGTAGCCCAACAAAAGGAACCCTCAGCACCACTTTTACTATATTTTTTCGCATTCTCTTCCATCCCCCATCACAGCCCCAGTAGGGTCCAGTCTCGGGTCCCCTAAAGCCGATCGTTGTTTTTCCCACCTTCTCTCTTTGCTTTTAAAGTATCAGCAATATTCCCAATCTCAAAAAATGGAGTCTCCCCAACCTCAACAGCAACAGCAACAGCAACAAGGCCCCAGGAAGAGAGGCCGAAAACCAAAGCCAAAGGACGAGAAGGAACAGCAACAGCAGCAACAACAACAACAAAGCGCTGGTAAAATGAAAGAAGGAAAGAAAGCCCAACAACCAAGCGTTGATGAAAAGTACACTCAATGGAAGTCTTTGGTCCCTGTTCTCTATGACTGGCTTGCTAATCACAATCTCGTTTGGCCTTCTCTCTCTTGCCGGTATTTCTCTTTCAACCCTTTTTAGGGTTTTTGGGTTTTTTGTTATTTTCGTTAAACAATAGCTTGGGTTTTGGTTCTGTGACTAAAAAAGTGTTTTTTTTTTGCGATTAGGGTTTATTTGGGTTATTATGTTTGTTTCTAAAGATCTGAAATTTTTTATGCTTAACCCTAATGGGCTCTTGCTGAGCTGCCAATCTGTTTTCGTTTCTTGAACACCCCGTAAATATTTATTTATCCTTGTTTATTAAATGTGAGATCGCTGGCATTAACCTTTGTAGTTGTTGAGGAACGAGGAGAGTTTTTTTTTTTTTTAATTCAATTTTGTGTTATATTGTTGCCAATTTAGCTCATTTTCTTGTTTTTCCCCCTCCTTTATCATATTTCTTTATGATAGTTAATTTGGATTTGAACAGCTGGGGACCACAGCTTGAGCAAGCTACTTACAAGAATCGCCAGCGTCTCTACCTCTCTGAACAGGCAAGTATATTTCCTTCTGGGGATTTTTTTTGGGTGTGCTTTAACGGGCTTGAATATAAATTGCAAACTGAATGGAGGACCCTCTTGTTTCATTTTTGTTGGTTCTTAGAAGTTTTACATAACAAAAAAATGCTTGGTCTGAAGTCTTAATTTATTAACAGCAATAGTTGCATCATGCTTAGAACTCTGTGTTAATGGAACTTAAAAGAAAAGATTGGTAGGACAATGATGATGCATGATAAGTTTGTACTTGAGCTATTTTACTTAACATCATTTTTTTATGGAAAAATTTGTTATTATCATCTATTTTGACATCTTTTCTTTTGGTTATTGTTTTATCTTATAATGTCAGACTGATGGTAGCGTTCCCAATACTCTTGTGATTGCAAATTGTGAAGTTGTCAAACCTAGGGTTGCTGCTGCTGAGCACATATCTCAGGTGACTCATTATCATGGGATTTTTTTTCCTTTTTCTGCACTTCATTACTGATGCTTGCAGCTTTCTTCTCTTTATTTACATAATTGTTTCATATTTTTCAGTTTAATGAAGAAGCACGCTCTCCCTTTGTAAAGAAGTATAAGACCATCATACATCCTGGAGAGGTGTGAATCTTGCTCATTGAAGAAAAATAATTGTGTTTTATGACTTTAAATAAAGTCATGTGATGACATACCCTCTAAAAGTTTTTTTGGAACTCAACTATACATAAAAATATAACCCATGCTTTTGATTTATGACATGTGGAAATAGATATTCTGCTTACTTAAATTTCCTGTTTTGTATGTATAACCTCAAAATTTTATAATATTCATTTTATTCTTTTCCTTTGTTTTTCTTTATGGTAGTTTATATTATTGTGACTGCCAAAATACTATCTTGCAGGTGAACAGAATCAGGGAACTTCCACAGAACTCTAAGATTGTGGCCACACACACTGATAGTCCAGATGTAGGAGTCTTGTTATTTCTGTCTTGTTAAATTATGTGGAGCCAATATATGTCATGTTTTCTTTCTAGGATTGATGTTAAAGTCTGCTTGCTATGCAACTTGATAAAATTTAGGTTCTTATTTGGGATGTTGAAGCTCAACCCAACCGTCATGCTGTTCTCGGAGCAACATATTCTCGCCCAGATCTGGTATATTTGTTTCAAAATTCCAGTTGTATGTTTACTGTTTAGTAAAAGCTCTGTGTTCTACTTGTGTGCATGCATATGTTCTCTGAAGAGGGGGGAGGGGAGTTTAATGAACTGTTTTTCACTGATGACATTTTTTTTTTTGGCAGATTTTGACTGGACATCAAGATAACGCAGAATTTGCTCTTGCAGTGTGCCTCACTGAACCCTATGTGCTCTCTGGAGGTTGGGAGATTTCAACATTCAATTAACTCTATGCTTGTTTGGGATTAATGCTTTTATTGATATATTTAGTACTGAAATCCTCATGGAAATCATGATGTTATCTTGTTGATATGATCATATGAGACGTTGTGAGTTCATTATCTTCTTATCATTGAGTGTTAATCAAGTGAAAATATTTATTTGAGAGCTGAATATGCCATTTTCTTTATAAAAGATATGATATGTTTGAAATAGATTCATTATCTGATTTAGGAAGTGTATCTTTTGTCAGATTATGCTCTATGGTATGTCTTATTGTGTTCTAGTGCATAACTGCATGACATTATTGTGAAGCCATACCTCTACAATTTTTTTTTTCAAGCCTGAAGGGGATTATTTTATATATTAAAAAATGGCTCAACAAAACTGAATTTCATTTTATTTGACGGGCACTGCTTCTTAATGAGAGGACTTTCATGACAGGGAAGGACAAATCAGTTGTTTTGTGGAGCATCCAGGACCACATAACAACGACAGCTACAGACCCTACCAAATCTCCAGGATCTGGTGGATCGATCATCAAACAGAACAAGCCTGGGGAAGGTAATGATAAAGCTACTGATGGTCCTTCTGTAGGTCCTCGTGGTATCTTCTGTGGGCATGAGGATACAGTTGAAGATGTCGCGTTCTGTCCATCCAGGTAGCTGCTTTCTCTTGGATAAAATCTAAATTCACAATTCTTTATTGTATTTCTTCTTGAGTTCTCTTCATAAATTTTTAATGTAAAGACGAGTTTATTCAAATAGCTTTTACATTAGTTTCTCTTCCACTGTAGTAATGGCTTTTGAATTGATACTTTTCATGTTCGTATGGCCTGTAATTTCTGACAATTTCTTTCCTATCTGCTGAAGTGCGCAGGAGTTTTGTAGTGTAGGTGATGATTCCTGCCTCATACTATGGGATGCACGAGTTGGCAGTAGCCCCTCTTTCAAGGTAATTTTCCTATTATTTTTTGCTATTTAACGATAATAACTGTGTGGGGGTTTCCCTTTTTCCCTGTAATTGCTGTCCTTTTCATTTTCTCTTTTTTTTGGATGAAAAAACTATATATATTCATGAAAAGAAAGTTTCAAAGAGTAGAATATAATTTGATAATATAGCCCGATCTGGGCTTTTGATTGACATCTGTAAAGTGGGTTATAGTAGAGAGGATGATGTGTGATTTGAATCAGTCAACTAGGTAGCATTATTGTTGTACCTGCTTTTTGCCCCATTTATGTGGGTGGGGCAGGAATGCCATGCCACATCTCTAAATCCTTTGCACAAACTTGTTGAAAGTTTGGTCGGCTGTTTTTTCTGATTCTAGTTATACATTTATGTTCCTTCTGTCTGTGACTTCATTCTCTTGATTATTGTCTGTTCCAAATCATTTTTAGGTGGATGTGATTTGATACCAGAAAGCCAACTGTTTAGCTTCTTTCTCCACTCATGAATTCCTCTTGGTGGAATCAACCAAGGCTTTATGTTTCTCATGCTTTATGTTATGATCTTGTGAATAATATTTGTTTGTATGTAATTTTGAATTTTAAATATACTGATGCTTCTGACGATAAGCTAAATTGTTTGTTTCGTGTTGACAGGTTGAAAAGGCACATAATGCCGATCTTCATTGTGTTGATTGGAACCCCCACGATGATAATCTTATCCTGACCGGGTACATCTACATCCATGTTTCTTTCAGTTTTGCACTTTCCTTTTGGCATCAACATACATCATATGAGTGTGGCAGTGCTTCTTCATGCATTGCAGTGATGGGTAAATATTGTTATTTTTCTTTTTTTAATCTCTCAGGTCTGCAGATAATACTGTTCGTATGTTTGATAGAAGAAATCTCACTTCTAATGGAGTTGGATCACCCATTTATAAGTTTGAGGGTCATAGAGCTGCCGTTCTATGTGTGCAGGTGTGAAAAGAACCTAATCATTTCATATGCTTTACTTCCTGTTTTATTACAAATGTGATAAGTGTTATCATGCATCTGTTCTTACCAAATTTATATTTCTCATGTCCAGTGGTCTCCAGACAAGTCATCTGTATTTGGTAGTTCAGCTGAGGACGGGCTCTTAAACATTTGGGATTATGACAAGGTGTGATTGCTTAGTCAATCTCCAGTTAATTGCCCTTGCACACATGATACAATGTGCACGCGTGTAACACAGATGACACACATGGCTATGTATATATGTTGAACTCTGTAGTCTCTGTATGCTACCCATCCATTTTTGCAGTTTGCATGAATAATTTCTGCCATGGAAATATTTTTAGATTTTCAGAGTCAATTTTAGGAAATTGAACTCTCATCAAATACAAAGAGGATGTTGTTTGTGAGTTGATAATTCTGATTCATATCTTTCTAGAATTTAAATATATTTGTGAAAAATGATGGCAGTGAAGAAGATGACCAAGTTCTTTGTCTTTATCAATCTAGCTCAGTTTATGCCTATGTTACTAGTGTTTAGTCTTCAGTCACCTTATCTTCTTTTTCCCTTTTGAGTTCAACTTATGTTTGTTTAATTATTTATGTAAAACATAGTTAAAAGGCTTTGCCTTGTAGTAGAAAATATTCCCCTTACCTTTCAAAGGCCAGTTCAGACACATTGCTTATTTGGCTTGTCATAGATGTATTTGCTACTGTTTGATATTGAGGTTGTTTTTACATGCTCGTTCCTTTTGCAGGTTGGCAAAAAGGTGGAACGTCCTTCAAGATCTCCTAGTTCTCCTGCAGGACTGTTTTTCCAACATGCTGGGCACAGGTTTGCAACTGTTTTTCAGTTTATATATCATGTATTTGGACTCTTCTTTTGAACCTCACCATCTATGTCTCAATCTCAATGCACGTTTCATATTCTTTTTTTTTTCTTGTAGTGCTATCTCTATCCATTTAAACTTGCACCATTAAACTGGTTTCCTTGATCATCTTTGTTGCAAACAAGTATCTCATTCAACCTGTATTTCTTACATTTTGTGTATGTATAAAAGCTTTTAACACCTTATCTTTTATCTTTTGATGTTCTATAAGAGTCCTCGATGAAAATTTTAATGTACCACCTGATAGGGAGGTTTAAACTGTGACACGCAGCTCTTCATGAAGTTTCTTTTATTGAAAAAAGAAAAAGCAGGCACAATGATGCAATTGGTAGCTAATTTGAGATGTCATGAAACTCAATCTTGAGGCAGGGCTAACACATGCTCAAAACTTTTTGGTATCACTGTGGAATATGAAGACTTGTATGTTTTATGCATCTCATGCAAACAAGTTTTGGTTTCTCTGAACAAGTTCCTTATTTCGTTGAAGACAATGTATTTGATTCTTCTTCTTCATAATATGGTCTTCCCTAGTAGATGTTTTGAGTTGAAAATTATACGACACTTAAAGGATTTTGTTTGATTTTTTTATTTGATTTTACCTGATTTGTTAACATAACATTTGCAATCTTTCAATTTTTACAGGGACAAAGTTGTTGACTTCCATTGGAATACATCAGATCCATGGACTGTTGTTAGTGTGTCTGATGACTGTGAGACCACTGGCGGAGGAGGGACATTACAGGTATAATTACTAGTTTCCCTTCTAGATTTTTTGTGTTAGAAATACAGTTCTTTTTCTTGAGACAATTTAAATGAGCAGTGTCACTGCGGTGGTTATAACATATCACACAATAATTTAAAAGCAGTGCGCTAGAGACCTGGCATGCACATTACAAGAAACATTTATAAATTGTTTAGGAGACTTAACTTCCCTGCCAATATTGCAAAACATGTTGCTTCTAATCATCAAGGGTTACCATTGGAAGTAGAACCTAGGGTATTACTGGAATTAATTGCTTGTATTGACATTCCTTCACTGTTGGTTACGAAGTTACCCCAATTTAATTGTTCTTTTGAAAGAGCTTTATTTCACATATTGGCTTCAACAACCTAAGTGCCCATGAATGTTCTTTCCTCTTTACTTTCCTTCTCTCTCCTTCAAGTTTTTGTTTCCTTTCAAGAAAAAAAATGGCATTAAATTTGAATGAAATTACAATTATTGATGTGCTAAATGATGATCTGCAGATATGGCGCATGAGCGATCTCATCTACAGGCCAGAGGAGGAGGTTTTGGCAGAGCTTGAGAAATTCAAGTCCCACATCATTTCATGCGCGTCAAAGCCATGAGAGACAGGATTGGAAGGAGGCCAGAATATTACCTGATTGACTTGTAACAAATCGATGTAGGAGCTCATCATGTAGACTAGATGTTTGCTCGCAATTGTAGATTTTCTGATATCGAGGCATTCAGACAGATTTTTTAAACATTTATATTGTGAGTGTTACACTGATTATGAGCATGTTGAAGACTGTCATATACTCACACATGGCTTCAACGGGGTACATATGATGATCAATGAACTGTTAAACAATGAGCCATTAAATTCTACCATAGGATCCAAGGGATTGTGATTGAAACTTGAAATATTGAATGAAGGGATTCTTCCAGGTTCTTGCAACTGTCAAATGTAGTTAAACTTGGTTGTTGGAAACATTGTGTTTTTAACTTCGGAGTTATATCCCATTATGTTGTTGCCGGTTGTGGTTTGAATGTTGAAGAGGTCAGCTGATTTGAAACAATGTACTTATATTATCCCTGGATTGACGGAGGGTTTCAAGACCTTTAATTGAAACATTGTTATTGGTCATTGGGTACGACACAACATCCGAGCCGGTCGCAAGAATGGTATCGCTCTAGACAAATTATGTAAAACTACGTAATAGTATTAAAATAAGGACAGCAGAGAACGAGGTGGTCGGTTGACTAGAGGTATCCGAATGGACGACCAAGTTGTAAGTCGCTGTGATCTGGTGTTCATTTGACACCTTCAAATAGATAGTAACAGGGTTATTTAATCTTGATTTCTTCTCTGTATCGACACGTTGAAGTTTGCATAAAGATGATGGAGAGTAATAGCAACAGCAGAGGCATGTTATCATGGCTGGCCCTTCTTTTCTTTCTAATAACAGTATCAAAGACGCTTGTGCCTGGGTCCTATTCCGTCTCTCTCCGTGCCCTTGCTCCTGGCGATTTTAACACTGTAATTCCCCTTCGTTTCTCTCTTTCTTTCGTTGTTCGTTTCCTTTTGGGAATATTGTGTCGTCGTCAATTAACTTTTATGCCTACAGGGAGATCTTCAAGTCCAGGTTTCCAATCTTACTTCTCCGAAGACACAGCTTTCCTATAACTTCTATTCCCTTGGTTATTGTAAGCCTTCCAAAATTATAAACACTGTAAGACCTTGAAAGAATTTCTTCAAGGCGAAGGTTTTCAGAATTCTATTTATACTGTGAGTGTTTTTCTTGCACTGAATGCTTTCTTTTTTGTAACAGCAGAAGCCTTTTAATTTTTCCTCATTTGGATGATCCAGAGTTTTTTCTTTATTCATTTCCTTCTTTTTTTTTCCCTGTGTTCCAGTTTGATATGAGAAAAGATGAGTCATGCAAAGTAGCCTGCCGGGTCAAACTTGATGCTGAAGCTGCCAAGAATTTCAAGGAGAAAATTCATGATAACCATCGAGTTAATGTGTAACTACAAAGTCTTGTTCTCTCCTTTTCCATAATAGTAGTTAAGCTGCTGGTATTTACATGTTTTCTATTAACAAAGTTTTCTGTTTTGTTACCATAAGTTGCTAAAGTCATATTTAGTATATAAGATTATGATATGATAAGATTTGTTAATATTATTAATAAGATTAGATTAAATAATGTTATTTTATTTTATGTGTAATGTATGCAAAAATTAATATAAGATTATTTTGATCAATAAATAATTTTTTTTTTTTAAATTTATACAATTTAAATTAACAATATAATTTTTAAAAGTATAACAAAATATGTAAGTTCATTTCCATTGATTAAAAATATTTTTCTCCCTTTTGAGTGGATTTAATCATTGTATGTCAAAATTATGATTAATTCTTCTTGCAATTTTATTTTTTTTAGATACAAATTAAATATAATATAAAATGATTATTATCATATCTTATCCATCATCCCTTACACCAATCATGGCTTAAATGATTAAATGATATGCAGGATTTTGGACAATCTTCCAACACCGGAAGGAGGAAGGATTTCATTTAGGGTTTAAGAGAACATACTATCCTGTAAGTTTACTAATCTCATGTTCTATTCGTTCTATTTATATCTTGATATGATTGTATTTTGCTTTATTTTATTTGTTCTTTGAGATGTGCCAAATTGCTTGATGCAGAGCGGAGAGGAGGTATATTTCATCCATAACCATCTATGCTTCAGAGTCATATACCATCGGAATCCTCAGATTGATTCTGCTCAAATTGTTGGCTTTGAGGTTGATCCCTACAGGTGCAGAAACCTGATTCTCTCATGTTTCAATTGCCCTTCTTAAATTGTTTTCATTTGTTGCTTTTTTGGGTTTTCAACTTAAGTGGTTCTAGCATTCAATGTGGTTGCTTATGTTTTAAATAATTGAACTGCCTAACAATCAATACCTTCATTTCCAAGTTTTCAAATTAAAGGAAAATTTCTGCAGTCTTATGTTTTGTGTCTGCGAACCATGAGCAACCTGAAACCATGTCATATGAATGCTTTATTTGTATTATATATCTGCAAATCATTCTCTTCTTTCATTTGGCTTTGCTAATTTTAGTGACCAATCTACTTGTTACCACTTTCTTGTCTTCTTAAAACCAACAAAAAAAAAAACCCAGTAACAATCATGAGTACGAGTGTCCTTGGAACGAGAAAAACCCTTAGTTGTTAACGTGCAAGGTCAATCAAGCTTTCATTATTCCTCTACGTATTGAAACTGATGCAGAAGTTGTTTTCATTATGATGTCTCCTTTTATGAGGTAATTCCTTATACTTAAAGTCTTTTCTTTCCCCTTTCTGGTGCTCTAGAATATGACTGCTTAGTTTGAATAATGGTCCCCTCGGCAGTACAATGACAAGCCGAGCATCCGGAGTCTCTGGTTTCCTAGCCCCAAGTTGATTATTTAGACCCGTCGCTCAAAATTCTCTATGTTTTGAAATCATTAAATGATCTTCCTCATCTTTTCCAGCATGTTGCATTCCTATTTTGATGACACTAATGCTTGTGTTACGGTCAACAAACGTTTTGTTGCTACATTTAAAGGGTGTGAAAGCGATGGAGATTCAATTAAAAAAAAAAGAAAAAAAAATGAACCATGATTCATTTACAGGGAAGCTACGAGCCAAGTTTATGATTGAAGAGAGAACAGCAACTAAGGCTGGTTATGATCTTGTATTTAAATGGGAAAAAAGTAGTTGGCCATTTAGGTGTCGGCTTCTGCTTCATTATTAGGTGTCGGCTTCTGCTTCATTATTGATGGTTTATTTTGCCAATTGCTATGGACGCAAGATCAGCACCAGTCCCCTAACTAGAGTGCTCTTAAATCTTAATTTGGAGTTTGACCTCTTCCAAGGGTATGCACCATTAAAATTTACCTGAAAAAGTTGTTGATTTTACAAAATATGATATACTTTGTAAATATCGAAATTAAAATTTTAAATTTAGATGTTATTTTTTTAAAATAATTATATATATATTAATTGAATTAAATTTTAAATTCAAAATTATTAATTTCGGCATCAATTTTTTATGAATAAAATCTGAATTAATAAATTATTCAATTATGAAAACATATATCACAATTAGAAGATAAAAGAGTCCATGCGAAATTAACACCATTAATATAAACTTACATTTACTATACTTATATTTTAGCAGTATACAAAGCAATACTTCACATGTCATACCTCATATTGTACTTATTTTGGCAGGAATTAAATCAATGAATGCACAAACCAATTACTTATCATTATTAAGGTTGTAATCGAGCTAAATCGAGTTGATACAGCGAGAAGTTTGAGTTCGAATTCGACTTTCAACTAACGGTTCGATACTTAGTTCGAACTCAATCGAATTTTTTTTTTTAATTCGAATTCGATTTGTGATCGAATTCGAACTACTCGAATTTATTTGATTAAGTTCGAAAATATATAAAAATAAGTTCAATTCTTATACTCGACAAAAACTCAATTATTTATACTCGAGTTCGAGCTCAAATTCGAAATATTTTATTAATTAAAATAATAAAAAAATTTAAATATAAAAATTCGATTAGACTCACGAATTACTCGAACTGAATATAATAATATTTAAATTCGACTCGATCGATAAATCGAATTATTTGAATTCAAACTCGATTCGATAATAATCAAATCAAATTCAAATTTTATTTGAATCGAATTTAAATAATTTATGAATATTAATATATCATTTACATCCTTAATCGTTATCATTAATTGGCTGTAAATTTGGGCGAGTGAGATCCCACGTTTTGTTCTACTAAAAAACAAAGATGAGGAGGGGACACAACTTTGCCTGAAAAGAGAGTTTGATGTTACAATGCCATTACACAAATTCAACCACATGACAACAAAATATGGATTAAATCTTTAACTTTATGTCGTGAAAAGAACAAAAGCTGACCTAAATTTCTACTAATGTCTATCAGTCTGTCAACCCAATCAGTCTCTTGTTTGCATTTGGTGCTCCATGTGTCATAGGACAGCACATATTCAATTTCGATTTGCACGTGTCAAAGGCATTTTAATCACACGTGTGAGACCGGGACCCCATCAATCGGCAGCACAGAATACAGAGTAATGGGCTATAAGCCAGAAAAATATATATGAATTTATAAAATTTTTGAGATAGTTTTTATTCTAAAATTTTGAGGTTATTTTATTTTATTTTTTATTTATTATGTGATATGTTAGTTAATATTATTATATAGTATCAATTAATATTTATCATCAATTGACAAAATTTTATAAATGTAATTGTCAAAATATAATTTTTTTTATAATTAGAGATTAAATTAAAAATTTTTTAAATTTATAAATTAAAATAAAATTTAAATCAAAATTTAAAAATTATGAGTATTATTAACTCTTATTTAATATATACAAGCCATTGCTAAGCTGTTGAAAGTTAAATAGTAATTAAGAACAATTTTATCATTACCTAAAAAAACAAAAGTGGAGTTTTTAAGATTATTGTTAAATATATAATTATTTTTTAAAAATTAAAATTATGATTTAATATAGTTTTTTTATTTTTTACATAATCAATCTAAAAATTATGAAATTTATATATTAAGCAAATTTTATCAAAAAAATAATATAACTCACTAATCTTAAAAAGTTAAAATATTAAAAATTATTTATTTACAAATAAATATATATAACGAATATCAAATTGGAATAATCATTTTTATTTTAGTTTTTAAAATGTTATACTCATGCCTATCCATGTAGAACGGATTAAGATGCAATTCATAACCCTAAATAAAAGGCAACATAGAGGTTGAACGATGTTTGGGAACATTGGGGATTGAACTAACCAAATGGTAGTTTATAAGTCCGAGTCTGGAGTAAAATTTTTTAACGACATATTTAGGTTAAATTATTATTTTATTTTTAAATAAATAAATAATGTTATTTACTTTTAAATTTAAATGTATTTTAAAATATTTGATCATAATACATTAATAATAATTTTATGTTAAATAAATTTATGTTGATAAAATTAAGTTTTAGGAAAACTTTTGAAAACGTCAATCATATTTAAACTAATTTAGCCCATGAATACTTTTATACCTAGGCATAGAAGGAAATTAAGAATGAATATAAGAGGCAAAAGATTCGAAATTTAATTCATTTAATATATATAATTATTTTAAAAAAAATAATATTCAAAAAAATTAATTATTGATCTCAATACCTATGATAATTTTTTTATCTTTATTTCTGTATTAAAAAAAAAAAAAAACTATGACCAAAGAAACCAATAAGTATTTTTTTTACAAAGAAAGTTATATGTTGATAATAAAAAAAAATTAAGTGTTAAAAATTAAATTTAAAATTTAAAAATATTATTTTTTAAAGATAATTATAAAAATCAATAAATCAATAACATTTAATTTTCCTTTTTAAGTTATCAAATTCAAAGTCAACACACTATATCTATCAAATTCCTCCTAATTAAGTAATAAATCTCCGTTATTGGTATGTGTATTTGAAACTAACATAGCAATTTCCAACCTTTACTTAATTTAGCCTAATTCCAAAGGAAAACAAGAACTAGTAATTTCTACAAATAAAAGGGTAAAAAGGGAAAGAAAGAAAATAAATAAGCAGGTAAAGGATATCGTTGTAATTTTACTAGTCAAAAAAGCCATCGCTGTTCTATGAATTCCAAAGCCGGGGTGGTAAAGTAATAAATACTGACACGTACTATAGGATATACTTCCCAAGATCCACCTAATGGCAACGCGAAATTTCCCGCCATTTTGAAAACGCTCTCATGCCACGTCACTATGTCTCCACGTGGCACTTGCTTTTGCCACATCAACTGAAACATTTAAAACCATCGAATCGGACGGCTGGCATTAAATGTATTAGTCATCGCATCAAAATCAAATTTGCAGAACCTTCCTCTCCACGTCGTTGCTTAAATATGTAAAGTGTTTTTAGCTTTTATCTCTCCTTATCCCTTTGAAAAAAATATAATGGAGGAAGAGGAGGTAAGGAAGAGAGCGACTGATGAAGTTGGTGGCTTTGATGGCGCCGAGTCTCCGGTGTTGAAACGACAGAGAGAGGAGGGAACAGCTGAGTTGAACGATGACGTCATGGCGTGGTTATCGATGGAAGGTAGTGAGACTGACTCAATGAGTGAGTTGTTGAAGCTTTTGGACGATTCAGCAGAAGCTACCACGTCAGCGTCTTCGTCGACGTCTTCTCCGTCGTCGTATGGGATGAGGGTAAGGTTCAGCGACAACCCGTACTCATCAACTTTAATTTTTCAGTCGTCGTCTTCGTACATCACTATCAACGGCAACGAAGAGAGTTGCGGCTCGTCGTTTTCGGATTCGGAGTCCAGCGTGATGGCAAGTGTGGACATGAGAGGGATTTTAAGCGCGAATGTGAAGGTCGGGAGTGATTTGCAGGGAATCAGAGAGTGGTTGGAAGCGGAGGAAGGAGGCACGTGGGGTAAAAGCGAGGAAGAGGCGCGTGGGTGGACGGTGGATTGGGAATGGGAACGGGAATGGGACGAAGAGCAGCTGGCGAGTTTCTTGGGCGGGGAGTGCCTTTTCTGAAAATCTGAACTGGAATTTTCTGAGTAAACGTGAACAGTTATGACCGCCTTGTTTAAATTTAATTTAAAATATAATTTCTTTTGGCCTGGTTTTGGAAAATGAGATGGGGTTTTAACTTTTGTTAATACTAGAAATTTAGAGAATAGGAATTTCCTTTGTCTGAGCAAAAAGAAAAAAAAAAATCAACAAATAATCAGAATAGAAAGCAGCTGAAGTAATTGTCACAATTTGAATTTCTCCTCCTGCAGCTTTTTCCTTTCTGTTTCTTTATCATTTTTTATTTTAATTGCTCAATTACAATGAAAATGGTGTCTCATGAAGAAGAAGTAAAAGGCTCTGGCAATGGGAAAGCATAAAAAACTAACGGAAGGGCACACATAAATGTCCAGGAACATTCCAATTGATTTGAAATGAAATCCTGACGGAACCTTTGAAAGACGTTTGTAACGTAGTAGCAGGAGGAATGGTTTATAGGGCGTGCCAATGGGAAAAGAAAAGATAAGAAGGGATTTCCATCAAATGACAAGGCCAGCTGATACGATACAATATGACTCGCTGGGAGTGCCAGGATACCGCCAAAAGCAAAGATAAACCAAAACACTCATCATGGTTGTAATAACGTGACAGGGATTGAAACCAAAGGTAGATAATTTCTCTTTTTTTTCAAGGTTTTAAAGTAAGGTTTAAGAACATTCACATTTTTATTAGTTTTTTGGTTCAATTTTCAAACTACGGCCCAAATGAATCTCGACTCTTAGCATCAAGATCCAGCATGAGTCATTATTATTGGAAGCTTTAAGGATCCAGACATCAAAACCAAGTCAATGGGCCTGACCCAATGCCTTAAGCTGTGGTTGGGTTTTTATTTCAGTGGGATGAGCCCATTGCTAATCGACTTCCCAAGGGAAAATTACCACTATTTGCAAAATTTTGAAAAGCGCATTGCAGGATTTTCCCCAAGCAGCAAAGGACAGTTTCTCTTTGTCACAGCTGAGCTGGAGACAAAGAAATTCTTAGTCTGATTTCGATTGTTGAGTGGATATCAATGTAAGGCAAGGCAGATATATTGTTGGCCTATTTTTGGTCATTGCTTCATTGGTAAGAAAGATTTAAGCTATATTTGTCCATGCAAATGGTTTTCATAAAAGAAAATTTTTTTTGGTAGGAAAAGCTAAGGCGAACAGGCTTAAAAATGGTACTCATAAAACAATGATATATGAATGATAGATCGATTCCTTTTATATGGACGTTACCACTCAATAAAAATGCACTACTTGGGCATTGGGGCAGGCAGGACTCTCCCATTCAGGTTAAAAAACCTTAAATATTATCCAAGGAGTGTTGAAGGATAAGATTACTTGTGAAGGGGAGAGAGAGGGAGTTGTAATCACTCAAAGTCTCAAATCAAAACTAACACCAAAAAAAAAAAAAAAAAGATTGAAAAATGTGATTGTGATGGTTGAAAATTGAGTGATAATTAAAGGGGTGCAAATACACTTCATTTGGCAATTAAAATGAAGAATTAGAGAAAATTACAAATAAAGTTAAGATAAAACTATGCTTTTTTTGTCCTTGTCACAAATTCTTTTAGGACATTAGGCTAAATTCAATGTATCTTTTTTTTCCTATCTTTTCTACCTCAGCATATGAATGAAAATTTTATTCCATGCCATCTCTTTTTCTTATCCATTCATTTTCCTTTCTAATTTTCTCATCTTTTGTATTCCTCCTATAAGCAAAATATAAGTAAATTTGAACCCCAAACTTAACTAAATTGATTTATACATGCAATCATATTTTTTATTTTTAAATTGAAATCTCTTTTATATTAGTTGGACCAATGGATACCTCAAATATGTCATTTTTAGGCACATACAACGGCTGCTGACCCCATCTATTTTAGATAGAAATTGAAATTAAGGACTAGCAATTAAATTTAGCACTTAGCAAGAGAAGGGGACAGTTGGTGGCTCAAGAACTCTAGCCTAGCTTGTTCTTACAAGACTTACATTGATACATATTCTCCAAGTTTCAATATGGGATTTCATTCTTAAAGTGAAGAAAACTATCTAAAATGCAAAAATAAAAAACCAAAGTAAGAAACTAAATAATTAATCAATCTTTTACAAATGCAATTTGTATTAAAATATGAAATACAAAATGCATTTAAAAATTTTTTTTTAATCAAATTGTATTAGTCTTACTACTATTATGATTGGATTTTGGACGATGGCAATCATTTTCATTTGAGAGCAAAAAAGGGGTGAAGAGATGACGTAATCGAGACACAAAAAGAAAAGTAAAACCCAACAAAGATTGGGAAATGATAATTAAAATCACTACTTTTGTCCACGTCAAATCATTCTCACATCAAGAAAAAAAAAAGTAGAATATCTTTGAAAAAGAAAAAAAAAGTTTTTCTTGTTTTTTACCCTGTTTTTTTTTTAAGTTTTAACCTCCTCAGTCCAAGGTTTTCCCAGGTTTTGGCATTTCTCCTCCAAATGCACGTGAAGCCAAGGAGAGGCATTTGATTTTGGGTCCATGCTTCAATGCTCGAGGAAAAATATATCTTTTGATCACGAGAGACGATGTGGAAAATAAATAGTATGTATTGGGGGACTGTAGAATTTTGACTTGTCTTGATTATGCCTTGATAGTGATGCATCAACCAGTCTTTTTACACTTAAATGCCCCCATTAATTGAAAGCATTCAAGGGATTGTTTTTCTTCTATCTTCTCTACTTGTGCTTTTGACCATGATTGTCAACGACAATTTCATCCATTATCAACCCCATAAATCCAAGTCAATCGTCCCTGTTAATAGCAGAAATTATAATTTGCCCATAGTGTTTCGATGGGTTTTCAAGCAATATGGAAAAGGGCAGGAACTTTGGGATTAAGACAAATAATCCTACAAATATACTTTCTCCTATAAGGCTGCTTCACAACTGGTCACAGATTCACTATCATCTTTGCATGATTTCTTGTGTATATGCATTGTTACATAACAACAGCTGTTTACAGAATATTAAAATTTTGATAATTTAAAATTCAAAATTTATTTCAATTTGTTTATGTAATTATTCTTAAAAACGGTAACCTTTTCTCTTATCTTTAAACTACGTTTCTTTTGTAAAAAACTTGACAACTCCAAAAAAAAAAAAAAACCACATAAAAATAATTTTTATTTAGAACCTAGTAGTGTTAATTAGTAGTAAAAAAAATTCAGTGTGATTATAGCAGTTAACCCAGTCAGATGTCAAAGACAAATGGGTAGTTAAAAATGATTGAATTTTTTTGGCAGACAAGTATCTGAAAACTTATTTAATTGTCTTTCACCTTTATTTCTTTAGATTTTTAATTTAGAATAGATTTGATAATTAAAATATGGATCCGCACTACCTTTCATGAAGATTTAGATGAAAGTTTGAGCATTGAGAGATGTCGACAGAAATTAAAATGTAATTAAAAATTAACAAAAATCCTTTGCTAAAGAGAAGAGACAGAGGAGGAACATATGCAGAATCATGTAGCCAATTGATTTATATATAATATAATAATAAACTATGGGTCATGGTAATATATAAAACTATTTGATTGTGCTTATCTTCACCCAACGTTTAATGGTGGCTTTATCTCACATCAGTTGACATTCAACCTCGTGGGCCAAAAAAAAAAAAAAAATCAAAACCCTCAAATGATATTGAGATTTCCATGGTTAGATAATGATACAAAAATACCCTAACGTAAATGGTATAGTAAAAAGATAAGTTAACATAATCATTGTTTTTTTATATTTGAGAGTGTGGAAAATTAAATTCTAATTATGAAACTAAAAGTCTTAAAACTTTATTAATAAATCAAAATGATTGTTAGTTTAGCCTAATCCAGTGATTAATATTAATTGTTACGTGCTTAATCATAACTAATAGGAATAAAAAGATAATAATTTGTTGAGTAGAGAAGTAAAGTGAAGAGATGAGGATGGAAGTCAAGTCAGCTGATCTTATTAAGCTTTTTAACATTAGTACTTTATTTTAAACAACGTTAGTTGGGATCGAGATAGAAATGACAAGAGATCTTGGTCTAGTCTAAGAATATTTGTTCAATCGAAGATGAAAGTTTTAATTGCTATTTTCTTTAAGAAACGGATTAGTAAATAAAGCAAAGGCTTGAAATCTGTTATGTTTTTGAAGATAAATCCAACCAAAGGGGTTTGAAACATGAAAAAGAAAGCATGTCACATTTTGCCCCCGGGAGTACCTGGCCATAATAATCCTCTTCACTGTTATAAGTAATCTATGATGTTTTGTTGCTTCTAAATCCGCCGTATGATCCAAAAACTAATGAATGTCCCACTACTTGTCCATCTATACTTGCTTAAATGCAAAGAAACAAATGCATTTCCCTTTTATTAATTTGATGCAGCTTCACTTTGAATAAAAATCATCTTCCCTCTCTTCCACCAAGAAGGGAGGAGTGAGAGTGCTTCACTCTAAATGGAAACAACCGCCCTCCCCTCATGAAAGAAAGAAAGGAAGTTCAAAGAACAGCTAAATCATCAAATAAACAGTGTTTTTTTTCCTATTATACCTAGATTTAAGATAGTTTTTTGTTAAAATTTTAAGACTGTGGTTATACTCATCTAAACTTGTAATAAATTGATCATTCTCCAATGTGTCAATTCATGGATGCTTGGAATGCTGACAGGAATGAAGGGTAGAAGCTCATGGCATGGGCAAAAATATTGTATCCTGAAGGCACATATAGCAAAGGGTGTTTATAAATTGTTACATTTTGTATGATTACCTAATTATGGTCTAGGACAGGCCTATCGAAGTGATCAGGATCAGTGACTTGTCCAGTTGGTGGACCGTCCTCAACCTTAATTTATATGTGAGGTGTAATTGTCCTTCGTAATAACTCTCTAATATTTTCTTCTTTTAATGTACTTTTAATGTACTAATACTCCAATATTCTTGAAAATTATGGCGAGTCAAACAGTCTTATACATTGAAATATAAATGGCAGTGTGTTTGAGGAAGACTAGGAGAGGATATTGAGAGTGAGTGGCTTTTAGGGTATAAGCTATATTTGTAGCTGTAAAGTTCAAGAAAAGTAGTGCCCTGTCTTTATTAGAGAAATTAAATAATGTGAAGAAATTAAAGTCTCAAGAAGGCACAGACTATAGAGTATACACTCCCCTTATAAATTCCTTATCAGTAACTCAATATAACCTCACAGTTCTTCAGTCTTCACTCTCTTCTCTCCTTCGGAAAATTTCTCCAATTGTTTCTTGAATCCTTTTCTGCTGCTAGTGAAGCTTTGTAAGGTAGAAACCATAATGGCCAAGAAGCCTAGAATTGTGATAATTGGAGCAGGGATGGCTGGTCTTACTGCAGCTAACAAGCTTTATACTTCCACTAGCTTTAATGATTTGTTTGAGCTATTTGTTGTTGAAGGTGGGACTAGGATTGGTGGCAGAATCAACACTTCAGAGTTTGGTGGTAACAGAATTGAGATGGGTGCTACTTGGATCCATGGTATAGGAGGCAGCCCAATTCACCAAATTGCTCAAGAAATCCATGCACTAGAGTCTGACAAGCCATGGGAGTGCATGGATGGCTTATCGGATGAGCTAAAGACCATTGCTGAAGGTGGGTTCGAGCTGAATGCCTCTATTGTTGACCCCATATCAACCCTTTTCAAGAACCTGATGGATTTTG
This sequence comes from Durio zibethinus, assembly GCF_047325235.1. Classification (NCBI taxonomy): domain Eukaryota; kingdom Viridiplantae; phylum Streptophyta; class Magnoliopsida; order Malvales; family Malvaceae; genus Durio; species Durio zibethinus. Next base: position 33,917,845 of record NC_143167.1, read on the forward strand.
CTCAAGGAAAGCCGACAGAAGACAGTGCGGGCACTGAAGATGTTCGTTACTATAATTTTGCAGCTAAAGAAGCATCCAAAGGTTGTACAAGCAATGGTGGCTTTGGCAACCACAGTGTCGGTGCTTTTCTTAGACAAGGCCTTGATGCTTATTGGGATTCTTCCAAGAACCGTGAGGAGCTCAGAGGATACGGTAAATGGAGCAGAAAGTTGCTAGATGAAGCCATTTTTGCCATGCATGAAAACACCCAAAGGACTTATACTTCAGCTGGTGATCTGTTGACTCTAGATTTTGAGGCAGAAAGCGAATACCGCATGTTTCCGGGCGAAGAAATCACCATTTCTAAAGGCTACTTGAGCATAATCGAATATCTTGCATCTGTTCTTCCTCCTGGTGTAATCCAATTAGACCGCAAAGTCTCAAGTATTGAATGGCAACCTGAGGGTCATCAATCTGTAGAAATGGCAAATGTTTTTGATTCCAGGCCTGTGAAGATACACTTCTGTGATGGATCGGTTATGTTTGCTGATCATGTGATTGTCACAGTTTCACTAGGGGTCCTCAAAGCCGGAACTTGCCAAGATTCAGGTATGTTCAATCCTCCCCTTCCTTCTTTCAAGACAGAGGCTATATCAAGACTCGGATATGGTGTTGTTAACAAGTTGTTTCTCCAATTGAGTCCAACTGGTAATCGAAAAGCCAATGTTACGGACAAGTTTCCTTCCTTGCAAATGGTTTTTCATCCTTCAGACTCCGATTTAAGGCATAAAAAGATCCCGTGGTGGATAAGGAGGACAGCTTCCCTGTGTCCTATTTATAACAATTCAAGCGTCTTGCTATCTTGGTTTGCAGGGAAAGAAGCTCTTGAGCTCGAAACGCTTAGCGATGAAGAGATTATAAACGAAGTGTCAACAACAGTTTATAGTTTATTATCACAACCCCACAAGGAAGTGAAGTCTAATAATTCCCATGAATTCTGCAATGAGAATGTGAAATCTATTGAGAGCTCAAGTGAAAGTGAAGTAAGATTTGTTAAGGTTTTGAAGAGCAAATGGGGTAGTGATCCTCTATTCTTGGGATCTTACAGTTATGTTGCGGTTGGATCTAGTGGTGCTGATTTGGACACAATGGCTGAGCCATTACCAAAGATTGGGAGCTGTGAGTCAAGCAGTGTGCATCCACTTCAAATTTTGTTTGCTGGGGAGGCTACACACAGAACACACTATTCTACAACCCATGGAGCTTATTTTAGTGGTCTCAGGGAAGCCAATAGGCTTCTCCAACACTATCATTATGTTGGCAATTTAATTTAATTTTTTTTTATTACCCTATTTTCCTGATCCTTCTCATTTTCTATCTAAAGCATATTTCGTTCTTTCTTTAAAGTAAGCAAGAGTGAATGAGAGCAAAAGAGGGGAAAAAAACTAGGGAGGGGGGGAATGAAAGAGATAGGACATTTTTAGATGTATGGCATGAATTAAAGAAGCTTCTCTTTGCTTGTGAGTTCAGCGTATCCTTTTCAATCTATAATCTTGCTTTGATATTCAAAGAAAAACCATTTTAAGATTGTGTTTGACATTGAATGTTTGATAGTTGGGAGTAAAGAATAAGAGACGCTTTGGATCCCACCTCTCTTTTCATCTCTCTGTCTCACTGGTGATTGTTTTGGCTTTTGCTCACTGGACAGGATCCGGTAAACCCGGCTCTTTCCAGCTAGGTATCTCTTAAATAAGGTTCCTTTTCTGGCTTTCTCTTTGCCCCTGATGTTGTGATATCAAATCGAAACAACGCCTTATAATCTCTCTTTGAGCCTTGCCAACAAAAAAACTGAAATGAACTTGGGACAACCAATGAGCTGGCTGTGATGTAGTAGAGCCACCAATAGGCTCCTCCTGTGACAAAACAATGCAGTCCTGAGTCCAGCCAATGGTTGAGTCCATCAACATTTCTTACAAAATGTCCTGAACAATCAGACTGAATCAGAGATGCTTATTGCCATCTGATTGCTTTGATATTTGGTTTTTGGTGGGGGACCCATTCGGAATGATAGGTCCAACTCCATGCATACGTGACATTGCAGACATACACAAAGACAGTTAGGTCTTAGCCTCTTACTAGACAGAACCAGTGGCCTACGGCCTACCTTCTTGGTACCATAGATTTCTATGCAAACCAAATCCATAGCTTTGAATGATAGACATAGAAAAGGACAATCCATAAGCAAACAATATCAGCTTGAAATACCCCAGATTTTTCTGTCTGGGTTATTTTTCTTATCGTATATCCTAATTCCATCCGTTTGATGTCATGGTATCCAACCATCCAATTGTTTCTTCATCTTTCAATTGGGTCCACCACACCCTAATAATTGACCCTGATGCCGTGATGCAGTTCATTGATATGAAGATGTCTCATGCTTTTAAAACCAAGTCTGTAACAACAACAAGAGCAATCTACTAAGGCTTTTTAAGGGAAAATCCAAAATGGTTTTGATGTTCTTAGCCTTTGGGTTGATATTTTAGGGTGAGTGAGAGCACCCAGCACTGTATGGTCAAATCGGTGAAGCTATTCATTGAGATTCCATTATTGTGGTTTGTGAGATTTGGCAGGCTCTCCCCCAGAAAAACTGGAATGGCCCACTTGCTGTCTCTTTTTGCCACTTGTGGGCTTCAATCACCATTAGATGATTGTGAATATTGCAGACCCCTCTGTCACCAAGTCCTTTCTGATTCATAAACAAACAAATGAAATTTCCATTTTCCCACCCACCCACATCACCTACTGCCCCATCCCAAACATCTTACTACTAATTTACTTACTTGAATAGGACCCTCTTTTTTGCCTGCTAATCATCATTATCAACCCCTTTCTTAATCATAGTGCCAATGGTTAATCAATCCTCTGGCTCCTATTTACTCTCTCATAGCATAATTTGTCATGATCACACCCTCTAATTCACAAGTCTTCGCAATTATCAATACCAACTTATAGTCCAACTATTGCTGTAATTATTCAGGTTACCAGTAGTGCAATGCAAGCTAACTACAATTTTCATCTTCGTGCTACTTCGGATCGAATGCTTTCATTTGGTTTAAACTTTTTTTCACTGTTAGATTGCGGCCCTCTCATCGTGGGAGCCATAGAATGGCCAATATAATTAATGAGGCCGCTGGTGATTAATGCAGGATTAAGTTATTGCAATCTCAAGCAGAATCTTCAATGTAGTGAGATGCTTGCTGCTAACTTTACATCTTGCCTTTTAACGTTGTCTATTAAGCAGTCTTCATATCCATGTCCCATGCTCACAGATTTTGCAGCTATAAAAAAACATTTTCATTTGAAAGGCTACTAAAGTTGTTGATCATAGCAATCATTTCTTTGAAACTATCACATGTAACGTGGAGCCTAAAGATTGAACCAAGGTGGAACAATTTTGTCCAAAGCGATAAAAAGTAAAAGACACAAGAAAAAGTGATTTGCTATCTGACCAGTGGTGACCAATCCAGCTTTGTCAAGTTTAACGCAGCTGATCAATTCTAATTAAACTTCCTCTCTTGTTCTATTACCCTTCTTTCTAAGTTCTAACAAGTGATCTTCAGACATGATAGAACATAAAATCTTTAAACAAGTTAAAAATCAAAAGCAGCTTGCTTCAACAATCCTGTCATATGAGAAAAAAGAGTTCTTCTTTTCTTCTGTTTTAACATACCAGGCTGATAATTTCAGTAGTTTGAAGTCAGAAGCTTGGAACCGTAAGTACGATTCCAGCCCATTTATTCTGTTGAATGATCATTAATTTGAATCATTTTCTTGTTTGAAATTTCAGGACTCATCATTTTCCACTTCAAGACAGTATGACTTTCGGGTTAGGAGTCCCAAAATTTTTATTCTGGAATCAAATGATCCTGCTTACTTTCTTCTAAATCTTAGATTTAAAAATCTAATGGCACACAAGGAGAGAGTTTTGTACTTTATTCTTCCCAAATGAGAATAACTTTCCTATCCTTAGAGAGCCAATGATCCTCCAACTTGAAGATTGTCTGATTTAAGTAAGTTATCAAGTTGGCATCTTAACATTTTACTTTATAAAGTTTCCTTGTGATGATAGCATATCACACTCTTTTTAGTCTTTTAACTGATAAAAAAACCAATGCCATGTCAAAGTTTATTGGTAAGGAATCTAGAGAGCTACTTATAGGGATTATAGGGGTCTTTCTTTGGAGGCTTTCGCTCAGTGCCCCCACTAAAGTCATAGTAGCCACTGATGATAATCAACTCTTTATTAGAGTCTGAATTGATTTCTTTTACCTGCAAGTGAACTTTATTGGTGATGCAATGTATTCCATATCATGCTTTTCTTTCGTCTTGTCCTTAATAACAAGTGTCGAAAACCCACCAGCTTGTTGGATTTGTCATTTTTAATGAGTGTATAGGGTCCAGCAATGTTAAAAACAGTCAGGTAACTACCGGTAGAAAACAAAAGTTTATGATTTGGAGCCATTTTAATTGGACAGTTGAAGTGGGACACTGCAGGTAATTTGCAGAAGTCAAGACCTTAGCTGATAATAAGCATTGATGAGGGGTGCTTTTTTTAAAAATTTACTCAAGACCCTGTTATTGGACATATTTTCCCCTAAGGTGAGACTTGAGAGTGCCATCCTGGGCTTGTTCTCCTGTTGCCTGTAGGAACTTCTGATAGTTTTGATGAGTTGTGAAATTGTGAACTGGAAAACTATTTTTAATCAATTTCAATTTGATTTGAAAACCTTAAACTCAGTTTAACGTTGTTGTTACCATCTAAATCACAATTTTAAAACACCAAATAATCTCAAACTAAACATGAACAATGGCGTTCTGTGGGTACAAAGAACTGAAGGAATAGGCGAATAGCCATAGTTGTAAAATTAATACCATAGGTCATCTTATCGATCACCTGGCACATGCTTTTCTATTTTTTATCTCCCCCTATCAAATCAACAAGATTTTTTTGATTAGCCCTCTTTTACACTTATTCAAGTTGACCCACCAAACAGCTGAAAATTGAAATTGATTGGAAACTTTAATCATCCTGCAGCTTTTATGTTTTTATCAAAAGGACCAATCATTCCAATTGGACAATGATTTTGCATTTTCTTTCTGATTTCATGATTTTACATTCTCTAACCCCAAATTTTCTCCCTTCACTTCCTTTCAGTGTTCATTTCAGCATCCTAATTCCTAAAAACTCTTCTTTAACTAAACAGTGCTTCCCCAAAAATTGAGCCAGCATTTGATTTTTAGGCGTCAATTTTCTTTTTGTCTTAAAAATTATTTGTTGAAAAAAGAAGTTCCAAGAGGTAATTATCTTGTTCTACAATTACAAAAGTATTATATAAAGCAATCAAAAAAGAAAATACTATTATTTATCAATATTAAATTTAATGGATTTAAATTTAAAATTTCACTCATTTGATTTATATAATTACAAGTTATATCCAATATATCTCAATATATTAAAATTTAAAACGTGCAATCATTTTTACTATATTCATATTACGACTTCATTTTAAAAAAAAATTGATAGATTTAAGGTTTATACAATAGGAAGGATAAAAAGAATGAAGACTAATGGGTATAAAAAGTATTTGAATTATAATTAAAAAATTCCTTAAGCTTTATTTTTTTTATTACAATTAATAAACTATTCAATTTTTATTTGCATTCAATTAAACTTTTATATAGATAAAAAATAACATTATTAATTTTTTCAACTAAAATAAAATTTTATGTGATATCAATAAAATAAATAAATTTTACAGCATTACATAATTAATATATATAAAATAAAATAAAATAAAATAAAATATTTAAATTTTCTCTCATTTTCTTTTTAAAATCTCTTTAACGATTCAATTTACTATAGTTCAGAGATTATTTGATTCAATTTTTTTATATGACTAGATTTTATCCAATTAAGAGTTCAATTGAGTTGAAATAAAAAATTAATTGATTAATTGTAATAAAATATTAAGAATTTAAATAATTGTTAAATTATAATTCAATAGAATTTGTTACCGTTTAACAAAAAGGGGAAGTTGAAAAAGCTCTTTATTCAACAAAATGGGCTCCCTACTTGTAGCCCAATAAAAATAATGGAAAGCCCAAAACCAATACAATTATGGCGGGAAATGCCATCATCTTCCAACATCATATTCATCATCATCAACCGCCGCCACTCTCACCACCGTCTAATTGACTGAAAATCATGGCTACGCCGCCATCAATCACCGACCTCTTCGCTCAACTCGCTTCTCACCTTCAATTACCGATCAGGGAACGAGAAAACGAAGAGGAAGTTCTCACTCTCTCAATTTCCAAGCTAAATCAATCTTTAAACCTCAACGAAAACCCTAATTCTAGGGTTAGGGTTTTGGATACCGCTCTCTCCCTCATGTGTTTCAAGGCACCCCAGGTAAAGTCGTCTTCAAAGTTGTAAACTTTAGGGTTCTTTTGGGAGATAATGCTCTATTTTCACTACCCATATGTCTAAATTTACAATTTTTCCTAGGTTTTTGATTCAATGATTGAGTATTTGGCGACGACGATCATCAGCGTCTTATCTTCTTCGGTTAATTGCAAGGTTTTTCCTGTTCAAAACGAACAGTTTCTGCTTATGGGTAGCGCAAGTTTAGGTCTAAATTTCGTGGAATTGATAGAAATGTTTAACAATGTTTATGCAAAGTTAGAGGGAAAAGGTGAACTCTTTGTGCCTTTTTATTTTCATCATTATTTTAATTTTTAGAAATCTTTTGGTGTTGCATATTACATGAACCCTTTTATTTGGTAAAGTTATTTGTTATTTAGATTTTGGATTGAAATATTTTATCTGGTTATTGAATGATTCTGGTGGATTTCATTACCTGTGTGAGAATGTTTCCTTTTATCTTGCAGGGGTGTTTTCTCATTTGCTGTTACGTGCTGTTGTAAGGGTAGCAGTTTTGGCATCTTGCTATCAGTATTCATTCCCAAATATACCTATTCTTGATGTGAAATTAATTGAAGGAAATAGTGCTGCTGTTTCCAAGTTGCATTGCCATTTACCCACTGAACTGTCCCTTGAAAATGAGGAAATACCATTGAGGTTCGTTGTGAGTTAAAATGGCTACTACATCAATGTAGAAGTTAATCATTTATAGTTTTCGTTAAACTGTTTATCAGCAACAGAATCCTTATAAATAGGAAAAGTTAAGATAATTTGACAAAAGGGGAAAAGGCGGAGAGTAAGGAGTAAATTGGGCCTTGATTTACATATTTTTATTAGAATTTTGATCTTATTTAATTCACCACTTTCCGCAATAATTTGGTTCAGTATTCACTCGTACTCCTGTTTAAAGAAGCTCTCTTCTATTTTTTTTTCATTTAAATAAACTTTCTTTTTCAGTCGGAAAATGCCATACCATGTTATAAGTGCTCAATGCTTTATTTTTGTTGAGTTTTGTAAGTTATGTTTCTTAAGATCTATAATTTCGTTCTTTATGCAGGCTGCTGTTCTGGTATCTTGACCCACTAACCCTAAAGCAAGCTGTTTCAAAGATTTTAAAAGATACCACAGAAAGGCCTTTCCTTTGTTTGAGTGACGAATTTCACCAGAGAACGGATTGGCGTGCTATCATCATATGCTTGGCACTTTCTCCTGTTATGTTTATTGAGACCAGAGCCCTATTACATAACTGGTTCCTCAAGACGTGAGTTTCTGTTTCTTATTCTTACAAATGTTTGGATTTCTTATTACAATTGTTTTCCCATGTTTTTATGGATACATCTTTATTTTTTTTAAAAAAATATGCTTTCCAATCAGTTCCACATTGTTTATAGTGCCAACTTTCAACAACTTGATTTTACTCTGTTTCTACATGCACTATCTACTTACTTTCTTAGGAAGAACAGAGAGGCATATTTCAGTTATTGTTCTACGTGGAAAGAGTATCATACATTCGCTGCCTTCATATTGGTTTTAATTTATAGCTTCCAAATAATGCACACAACTCTTATTTCATAAATATGTTATTTCACGCTTTTTGATGGTCAGGCTAGCCTTGTTATTTCATGAACCAAATTGCTCAGTCTTTTATTTCCCCCCTGAATTTGTTTTATGCATATGTGATGTGCCTTTTCTTTTCTCCATTGTGATGGTCATGAATTATGATTCATAATAAGTTGAGGTATTGTAATGGAAACATGTTATTTATATATGCCAAAGTCCAAGGAACTTAAAGCTGTGTTTAGCTTGTTGTGTCTATTAACAAAGATATTTTGAGTAATGGATAGCATGGATGATGCATCATTACCTTGTAATTCTTCATCTAGAATAACCTAATTAACAAACATATCTCATTATTATTAGTTTAGTTGTAAAACAGGGGTCTGGCTTCTGTACTAGAGCTTCTGGGTGGATTAGTGTCAGCAATATTGGATGTAATTTCAAGACCAACATGGTGGGGCATATCTTTGGAATTGGGATCTAAGCTACCATTTTCCTGTGCATATTTCCCAAATAAGAACCACTTGTTGAGGATTTTAGTTGGAGTCTTCTCTGCTGAAAGCTTTCTACATTTAGCTCATGCCACAAGTGAACAAGTTTCTCTTGGTAGGGAACAACTGCATCCAGCCGTCAAGCCAACAGCAGTGGTGGTGGCAAGCATAGATCACAAATCTCTCTGGTAAACTTCTACATTTTTTCCCTATGGAAAGAGTTTCATCTACATTTTTTCCCTGGCTAACGAAGGGTTACTCCCCTCCCACCCTTATCCGCTCTTTACTCAAAAACTTTAAGATGAAATCTTTTCCTTGCAGGGCTTTGGCAATAGACTTCCCAGATTGGTTCTATTTTGCTTCTGTTCTACTCTTCACTGAGAAAAATCTCCATAAGAATTTTCAATCAAAATGCATATTAGCCACACCTAAAGTTGAAGAAACACATGATAAGGAATTATTGTCTACATATGCTGCTAGGTATATTGCATGGATTCTGAGCCCCATTAGTAATTCTAATCAGGGTTTGCTAGTTGATTTTTTGACTAAAATATCAGAGTCTTGGGTAGTTAAGCACAACAAAGAAGCAGCTACCTTCAAGAAGAAACTTAAGAAACCAAAAGTTAATGACAAGAGGGAGGATTATGCTGTGGCAAAAGAGTATGATTGTCAACAGATTGGAATCTGGCTCAATGAAATTGAAAACATATACATCCAGTATGCTAACACAACCATCAACAGTTCTCCATCTGCTGATTCAAATGCATCCAATGTTCTAAGCCTGCAGCAAAATGTGCTTATAAGGAAAATCCCACTAGGCATCTTGATTGGGTGCCCCAATTGTATAACTGAGGATGGATGTGAACTTTTGCTGCACTATGCAGCTACTGGTATAATACTTCGGCCAAGGGAAACTATGTCTGCTGGACTAAGACATGTAAAGAAGAACTCTGAAAGGCAGGACTTAACTACATGGATGGAAAAATGTAGTAAAAGGGATGTTTTAGCAGGTGCCTGTATTGTTTTTAGTTTGACAGATGCCGTTGATAATATATCTACTTCATTTTTTGAGACTGAAGAAAGTGGATTAGATTTTATTTACCAGGTCAAAGTAAAGGCTGGGAAGTATTTGACGAATTGCATCAAGAGGCTAAGTATGCTTAGCATTGACAAAGATGGGGTTTTGATGTTAAGGGATCTATGTAATAGATTGGAGCGATGGAGGCATCAAGGGCAAGTAAGTTTACAAATTCAGAAAGATATAGGTGATGTCATCAATGACTTGAGTCAGAAATTATCTTCAAATGAGAAGACTTTCTGAAGGGAAACTGCCACATTGTGCTTGCCCCCCTTCCATCTTCACTTAACTCGATTCTTAATATCATTCTAACGTGTAAACGGGGAGAGTTCTTGGATGTTATGAAAAGAGAATTGTAAGCAATCTATTGGATTGTGTATTCTTTTAAATATACATATGCATACATACATATATATATATATGTGTGTGTGTGTGTGTGTGTGTAAGAGCGGCTTGCAGTCCCCTTACAGCAACTCAGTAACCTTTTTTGGCATGTGTATTTTGAGCGAACAATCATTTTTAAGTCCTTTGAGTCAACAGTATATACCAATAGCAGATTGTAAGTATAACTTTCCCCAAGGCCGTAGAAGGCTCTGTTTCATGTTAACATCCACGATGTCCGTTTTATTTCTGTTTTTATGGTGTGGCTGTAATCCATCCACTCAAACATGATTTGAGTCCAGTTAACAGATCAATGAAGCTACATCATGACGAGTAACAGACGAAGAGACAGTAACAACTTGTAAGAAAGAAACTACAGCTCAAAATGCTTATTCAAATGCTTGGATTTATTACTTTCCCATTTATTTTTACAAAGAGAAGCAATGAAATTGCTTTCCTATAGAGACTTACAGGCATAAATTGATTCCAGCAAGCTAGAGCAATCCTAGATTTTATAAAGTGATCCTATGTATGCTGTATAAAGCTGTATCGGAGAATAATAGCTTCTCTATGTACATAAAGCATCTTTTCAACCACTTCATAACCAATATTTGGCATTGGCCAAACAGAGTGTGCTGTTTTCACTCTGTTCATACTTTATTGCCTTGTAGCAGATTCAAATCATATCATCTTTGCAGTATGAAATGTGTAAACTTGAACTACCTTTAAAAACTCAAAGAGATTGTGAGGAAGTATCTAATCTATGTGCTGAATGTGAACTAGTTTGGACTTCATTTTTTTTTTGGTTGACCACAAATCTCTTTACACTTTAGTTGCAGGCTGCTTCAACCGAAAGCTTCTTCATGCTATTGGGACATGGATCTCCTCCAAATACTTCAGGAGCCACAGTTACCCAACATGATTGTTTTCCAATGCAATTCTGAAAGAGACCTCCATGTTAATTCTAAATTACAGGGAAAACTAATATATATATATCCAAAACTATGATAGCGCTTATGTCACAGAATGGGGCAAACTCATTTTCCGAACTTCAGGTCGGACTCAAACATTTGTACTCGATACTAAAAATCAAGTTCACAGCTTGAACAATTTATGCAGTGCAAGCAAATTACCCATTAAAACAGAAAAGGTTAATAAAAAAATGATTTATTCATGAGAAATCTCGGGAATCCCATGAAACTTAATAACATAAATCCTTTAGATAGAGAATGTTAAAATCCTAAAAACATCTTTAAAACATAGGTACGAGCACCAAGTAATTTTATTGTCTGAGTAACAGCTTCCAGCGGGTTTCAAGGGAGTTCCCACATAAAGCTGGAGAGAGAGACGTTAGAGTTTTTTGGCATACCTTTTGAAACGCGTCATATGACTTGTGGGCATGACAGCTTCCCTCACGAAAGCTTCCACAAGTCCCCTCTGGCATTCCATAACTAGCAAAATTTATTTTAGAAATTATCTGTCCAGGAGGACACCACAAATGGGCTTTTGGTCTATTGATTTTTCCTGAGGCTAGCATTCCCCAATTCTTCATTGTTGGCTGCCCTTCAAAAATATCAGCACAAACACTTCCAGTTGTTCTTTTGACCAAAGCAATTCCAGATGGATCGCCACCCCATTCTTCAAACACGACCAAAAGATTTCCACTTGGCTTCAGCCACGAACGTGGAACATGGTACCTGAAAGTAAAAACTCTACTATGAATATTTGAATCATCAGATCAACAAATGATAACAGAAACAGAATAGTTTCTCACCATCTTTGAGAAGGCTCTCCACAGTTAGTTCGGCATTTCTTGTCAGTATAAGTTCCAGCATAATCACAAGCACCACACCCACCATGTGCTATATATCCGGGCCAGTGGCGTCCAATGCTCTGACCATTTATCCAAACTAGCCCTTTTCCCATGCTACTCATATCTAAAGCTAATGGTTCATTGCCTCCCGGTGCATTAAAAGTTGTCTGTAAACAACAGTTATTAAATATTTAAATCTTTTCAAACATGGTATCTGTTTAATCAACAAAGTAACTTCCTGACCTTGTACCAAGTCATAGGTTGTTTCTTCACCAATTGCGATCCTTCAACCCATTCAACAGAGGAGCTTCCAGTAACGGTATGAAGGTTTAAGGCTTCCCCTTTTAGACCAATCTACTCAAAATCATGCCAAGATAGCATATTAGTATATCTATGTGCTGGTAAGTGCGACAACTCTTAGTAATACAGGTAATTGAAGGACTTGGGGCATGTTTCCTGACAAGATATCCAGAAACTAATTTTGGAAACTTATCTAAAAATTTATAAATATTTAAACATATTGTGATGCTTTAATTGTATTTAAAAAGTTCCCACAAATCAAGAGGTGGATTTAAGCAATTAAGTTCTTTTCTTAAAATTTATTTCCCAGATCATTCCAATAGTTGTTGCCATGGCTCATCTAGATAAAATCATTACTTTATCGGTTTAAATAAATTAGATGAATTTATGTTCCTATCCCTGAATTTTTCAATCAGGTAGCGGTAGTGAACAAACCTTGTAAGACCATTTCTGCTTAGATAAGTCTCTTGCTCCCTCATTGAGACCCTTCAATGTAACCGGGCCTAGAACCCCAGTATTCCATGTCTCAAAATGAGTGCCAACATTCTGAAACATATAAATGATAATACAATATTTAGAAATGCCATATTCCCCACTATCATTGAAGTTAAGAAATATTTAAGCCACATCAGAAAGTGACAGAACTAACCGGGAGTCCCACTGCAACACTTAATAAAGAAATCTTGTTAATCCCAGCTCTCAGCTTGACATTGTTGCTGAATGTTAATTTTGGATTTTCTAATCCCCCATAAACAGTCCCTGAAATGAGAATAGGTTAGATATTGAGGTTCACACAAAACTTTAGCTTATCTCACAGAAGAAGAATGAAAGAAAGATGCCAGAGTATTGGCTTTACCTGATAGTTGACCATTAATGAAAACATGCAAAGCATGGCCCGCTGACCAAATGGTGAGAAGAGGATTTTGTCCACTAGTCAAAAATCTTTCGGTAGGATCTATTTGTACACTGATTTAAACAAGAGCATGTAAGAAAAGGAAGTTCAATAATTTTCTGAGGTACAAGAATATGAGTTTTACTGGGTAAGATCAGGATTACTCACTCTGTCATGTACCATAAATAATCTGACGCATCTCTGGTGACATAAATCTGTTCCCAGAGCCCGTTATTTACAGTTGCATCCTGATCATCAGCAGAGGGGCTTTCTTCATTGTACGATTGCCAAGGAAATGCGCTGTTTACGGACACCATCTTCTTCTGTGAGCTCTGGGCACCAAGCTGTGTAACAATTACATTCGGATGTTAGATTTCATATACATAGGACAGAAAGAAGACTGAGCTTTATAGTTTAAAACAAAATAAAAAGCTTGAACTTCATGTACTAAGACTCTTTAAGGCCAGAATATCTCTGTCGTAATCATTTTACTAAAAGATGCGGTTATCAGAAAGAAATTGTAATGCTTATTTATATAAAAGTTACATGAATGAGAATTGGATGTAGACACAGTAGATCAATGTACTGAAACATGATTAGCATTGCTATACCAAAGTCTTTTCCTTACCCTGGCAGTGTTGAAAACAGCAGTTTTACAGTCAGGGAGGATGCTGATGGACCAACGTGGCAAGTCATATTGGGCATTTCCAAAAGTTACTTTTACAGAGTATCGTGTGTCATAGTTTGCAAGGAATGCAGCACATGCACCAGACTTCGACCTGAAGACATGGGCCTGGGAATGAAAAACAATTGTAGATTATGAGAAGAGCAAATTCCAAAAACGAAACAGTGGGGTGAGTTTCTATCTGTAATATTCTTTATCTCTTTCAGCTGGACAAAAAACTTACCTCCTGATTGCTTCCAAGTGATGTCACCGAAGGATCTGCGGAAACTAAAGCTGGTTCACTTAATTTGATGGCTTTATGCAAATCTCTCAGATGTCCCCATTTTGGTTCCCTTGGTAGCCCTGGTATAAGATCAAAAGAAGCAAGAAGAGTTAATTTTGGGGGGTTTGTTTTCAAGTACCTAGTTTTTTTTTATAGGTTTGATCCTATTCAGAATTAACAATCTGTCTACCCCTTCAACACTAGATTTCGCAAATTGGGTATTCCTTATTCTTTGCATGTGAGAAATAATATGTATCCATGTGTCACACAAACAATAATGGTGATCTCAAGTTAAGTAGTTGGAATCTTTAATGCTCATCATGAAGCAGGTAAATAAATTCAGTGCAGCCTAGTTCAAACCGCTGTTCATATGTGCATACCAAATTCATCAATAGGAGCATCATAGTCATAACTAGTAGCAATGAAGGGACCACCGGCTGTCCGGCCAAAATTGGTTCCTCCATGGTACTGAAGCAAAAAGATTTGAAAAAGGTTAGAGACAAAGCTAGTGATCTTTCACTGCAGATTATTGTTCAGTAGGTTAATAAAATTTACAAGGAAAAGAGAGACACCAGAATTTAATATACCATATAATAATTAACAAATGAACCACCATTCTGTATGAATCGTGCAACCGAAAATGCTATGTCTTCTGCTGGCCTGGTAGGAACTGCACCACCAAACTCTGTATACCTTGGGATTAAACAAAACAAGGCCAAAATAGAATTAATAAAGCGAAATTTTGATAGAAGAAAAACAAACTATAGTTATTGGATCTACCATAAAAAGCTCTTTTTCCCCTTTCATACAAGTAAATATAAGACTACAAAATTAAACTACATAGTAAAAATAATAGGCAATACAGGCAAAATTTTGCAACTTACCAGCCAGTCCAGTTCTCCGTCCACATCTTTGGTTTATATTTAGCATTGGGAGTAAAATTTTCGCAGTAGAATCCATTGCAGGTGTTTATCTGTCACAGTATGAAGGGAATCAGAGAGATAGATGGAGAAAGAGACTGAGAGACTGAGATATATAGAAGCTTTCTCCTATTGCAATAACTCTAAGTTATTAATAAATTTAACCCGGATAAATTTCACCCTAAGATAACAATTAGAAACTTAAAATTTAACTGGACCCTCTTATTTGAGAATAGACAAGGGTGACTTTGATTATATTACCATGTCACAAAGAAACACTCTCATTATTTCCATGATTATGAAACTCAGAACCCAAAAGAACTTTTCAGAAAAGACAAAAACATTAAGAAAATGATGGGAGACTAGAAGCCCGTGAAGTTGGAAATGAATAAAGAGCAACCAAACTCAAAACCGTGTGAGATAAGGTTTCACAACAATACAAGGCCAACTAAGCTGGCCAGCCACCTTAGCTGGACAACAAACACTGTTGAAAACCCCACCAAGAAAGGAGGAGAGCACTCAATCAAATGACATACCAACAAATCTTTAAAGGATAATGAATTAATGACAATAACAATAGCAAAAAGGAAAGTTTTTGATAATAAAGATAAAAATTAGAAAAGAAATATTTGGCAGGAAATCTTACCACAGGGTCAGGAGCATCATCTTGCTTGCACATAACCCATGGGACTCCAGTGCCAAGTCCCACTGCCATTTGTGCAGCCCATTTAGTGTATGCTTTACCGGGAGCACCAATTTCCCACTCAACGGGACCAAATTCATTCTCAATCTGTCATTATAAAATTCATCGAGAAAAAGAAAGTTTGATTAATCCATTTTGGTTGAGTAATGAGTCAATTTTGGACAAAAATGATAATCAAAGTAATTGAAATGAATATCAAAACCAAACCAATAAAAAAAACCATAACCCATGTCTAGAAGGATGATTTTCCAACCTGAGACATAATTATTGGACCTCCTTGAGTCTCAAACAGCTTTTCTGCTTTCATCATGTTGACTATCTTCTCTGTGAATTTTTGCATTGCAGCCTACGTTATAGTTAATTACAAGTCAAATTATTTTATTAATAAAATCAATAAATCAAATTTATCAAAGAAAAAAAATTAAACAAAAGGGTAGTTAGATATAAGCAAGTTATTCAAAGTTCTCAACCTTGAAAGGTCCATTATCTGTCCTGAAAGCAATGCCGGGGACATATTTGAGCCAAACAGGAAATCCCCTGAACCAGAAACAGAGCAAAAAAAAAAAAAAAAGCAGAGCATATCAGTAAATCTGCTTAAAATTGGAAAAAAAACTCACAAAATTTTCTCAATGCTGATTGCTAAAAGGATTTTTAATTAGCTAATATATTCAATATTATCACCCAAAGTTCCATTCAGCACAAACATAGGGACCAATCCGAAGATGAACATAAAGGCCAGCTTGTTGGACTAGCTTAATAAATCGAACCAGATCATATCTATCCTCAAAATAATACTGCAAAAAGAAATAAACAAATAAACAAAAACAGGGAATAAAAATTATGAACTTGGTAAATAAATTTGAATGCACGTGCATTACTTTTCCAGGAGAAGGCTCATGTCCATTCCAGAAAACATAAGTTTGTATAACATCCAAGCCTCCTTCTTTGGCCTTTGCTATAAGATCAGGCCACATCTACATAGAAAAAAAGAGAGTCAAATTTAGTTTTTTTTTTTTTAATGAGGTTTGAAGTTTGAATCTTGAAAAGTGGGAAAACCAAGAAACAGCCATGTTCACAGAAAGGAAAGAGAAACACAAAGAGCTGCATTGGGGTTAAGAATACCTCAGGAGTGCTTCTGGGGTAATGGATAGAACCAGAAAGAAGAATCCTTCTCCTGCCATTAATGATGATAGCCTTGCTATCATAAGAAACAGTGGCTGAAACTGAAAATACCCAGGAAAAAAACAATAGCCATAGCATGAACATGTTGACTCTTGACAACATGTTTTTGTCCCACATTATCAGCACTTCAACAAAGCAAGGAGCTTTTGTTTGTCTTTGTATATCCTTCTCCTTCTACAAATTATTAAAGCAAGAAAAAGAGAGAAATGGATTGGATTTTTTTTACTTTTTTTATTCTTTTAAGAAACCAAAAGGACGGAGAGTTGGCAGAGTTTAATAAGAGAGTGGATTTTTCAAAGAGCTTATGGTTTTGGTGTTTGGAGTTTAGTAATATGAATTATGAATGAGAAAGAGAAGCTCTCCCTCTGCAACTGCTTTATAAATATTTTTCAGCAATGAAGGGCAGTGACCCCACAATTTGCCTTTTGTAGGGACTGACCTTCTCTGACACGAAACTTAGCCTCTTCCAATTAACTATATTTATTTTAATTTTTTCTTATTATTTTTTTCAACCTTATTTACACTTTTTTTTTTTATTTCTAATCTATTCTCAATTTCTTTATTTTTATCTGCTTAATTCATATAAAAATTTTGAATATTTAGTTTTTAAAAATCTGATCAACATATATATCATTCGAGTTAATAATCAATTGACTGCAAATAAATAGATTTAATTATTTTAAATATGGCTTAAAAATGATAATAATTTAAAATTTAAATATAAATTATATATAAATTTAATAAAATTAAAAATATATATTTCCTATTTGGTATATAAATACAAATTTAAGTGATAATTTTTATATTTTATACATATAAATTAAATATAATTAAATTATTATATATAAAAATAAATTTTTATTAATAATTTATTTTTTCATTGAAAAAACAATTGAAAGAAAAGTCAGATGAAGCATTTAAGACAAGTGTCTAACCTTTGGGTGTGTGAAAATAGGACCAAAGGTTGATTCTCTCTTGTCATTGTTCTTACTTGAAGAAAGATTCTCCCTATCCCAAAAGGAGTATATTTATTTATATCCACTCATGTTTTTATATTTATATTTATTTTTCTTCTTTCCTTAAACTATTTATTTCTTTTTTTTTTTTTCTTCAATTGTATACTTTCCATTGATAAATTGTTTATTTCTTTTTTCATGGGGAATTTTCAAGTAAAGGGTATGAATTGTTTTTCTTATAAGTGTTATGAATTTGGATTCCATTGTTTCTCTTTTCATTCAATAAAAAGAAACTTTCTTTTCCACCAATAATAATTCTTTATTTATATAAAAGTTTTATAATTATGATTAGGATAATTAAATAGGGAAAAAAAAATTTTTATTTGCACCCTCTTATCCTCCTTATCAATTTAAACAATGAGATTTGATTATAAAATTTTAAACCTATCTTTTTTTTTCCTTTTGAGAGAAATTTTCCATTTAAATTTCAAGAACAATGATATTTTTTCACCATTTATCAAAAACTCATAAACTAGTAATACCTATAGCTCATTTTATGAATAAAAATTAATTCATTTATAAAAAAATGAAAGCACTTTAACCAAATTAATACGGGTAAATAAAACCATAGGTTAATTTTTTTTTATTTTAATTTTGAATTACCTAAACTTGATTTTTTTTGGGCAATTTTGTATATATAATTGTGTGACCAATTTCCTTAATTAAAATTTGCTGCCTAACAATATGATGATTAGGACTAACTACTACGTTAAAGAAAGTCAAGATGCCGCATCCGTAAAAGTGTACCATCGAAATGGAATGACGTGTTACTGCTTTATTTTCTTCTACTCCAAGCTGAAACCGACAATTTCTTCTCATGTAATAAAAAACAAAATTAACAAAAATGTATTTCCTCAAAATGAAAGTCTTTAAAATTGCACGTTAAAAACAGGTTTTCAGACAAGGTAATTTAAATGATATAGTAGCTGCTTTTTGTATTAATAATTCCATTTTTTTTTATAAGACTAAACAGAATTTTGTACTGTATTTTGAAAAAGTTCAAGTGGGAATGGGTAAGTGATGAGATCATTTGAAAACATCTGTTTGAACAAATCATGGCTTGATAATGAAGCAAATAGATAATATCGAATATTTTGTAACAATTTCATAATCGTCGGTTATTATTAATAATTGGTGTTTGATTAATTGAACATATTTTTTTTTCTTTAAGAAGAAAAAAAATTAATATATATATTTGTTATGGTTGTTGATATATGATCCAAAAATTAGGTGATGAAATGGCCCTTAATTTTATATAACTTCTTCATTAATATATATACCAACACAAATACAATCATTATTTAGTTATATTGTCATAACTGACAATGGTGATCAATTTCATATTATCTCAAATTCATAATTGGGTTTTGAGTCAAGATGAACATGGAGTTTGTTAAGCATGATTTCATAGGTAGGAACCCTAACCATGGAATGCTTCATTTTAGGCAAAAAAAAAAAAGATTGATACATGACTTATCCATGGAGAAAAACCCTTGTTTCTTTTTAAAAAAAAAATTGTTGTTGTAAATTAAAAGATTGGGTACTTTAAATTATGCTTAGATACTTTGCCTAATTCAGTGCCTGATAAAGTGATTGATTCCCCTAAAAACTTGTTGCTTACCTTAATGACATGGAATATAAACATATCTTTGACATTTGCACTCTTGCCTTCAAGTAAAACATGTAGAATTTTTTGAACCATCTTTAGACTATGCATTTCATCATTTTTTTTTAAGTCCAAAAATGAAAGATATTGATGTTCTTATCTGGTTATCTCATCTTCACCAATCTTTAATTTAGTTTTTCTTTTTTTTAAACTATATAAAACTATAATAATTGGAAAGTTATGAATCAAAAAAGAAAAAATTAAGAATGTTATAAAATATTTGACAACAGTTCGTGTATGAAAATATTTAACATTTATTATTTTATTAAATTTAATATTTAATTTTTTTAATTAAATAAATAAATTACAAATAGAATAAAATTTGTTTATGATAAGTTTTAAAGAATAAGGCGGCATGTGGATCAATCTTGAAGACAAAAGGGGAACTTACAAAAAACTATTTTTGAAGAAAGCTGGTTTGGGTTGTTCCATCTTGTGATGAAAAGCACTGTGATTTCCTCTTTCGAATTCCCCAACTAAGAGCAGCCCATTAAAGAAACGAAATAAATTAGTTTCACAAGTGGTTAGGACAGGGGAGGTTCATGTAACCTTGTCAGGCAGTCAAATTACAAGACATAAAAAGTAAAGGTTTTGAAAAAAGGTTACAAGACATAAATTTGGTAGTTGTACGAAGTCCAAAATCAAGCGGCCTGAATTTAATAAATTAATTAATTGTTAAAGTTCATAAAAAAAAAAAAAAACATAATCATTTAGTATAATATATTGTTAACACCGAGTGCAAAATTTAGTAAATGTGATAGACAGTTTTCACATTATGGTATGTTAAATAGTAGGATCTGTGGGTTCAAACTTGAAATTTACATGGTTTTGTAACCATTCAGTCAAAATGGTTGACAATTTTACCATTATCATAATAAATTTACTTTTGCTTTATTTCATTATTCTTTTTATCTTTCAATAATACTTGTTATTGACACAAAAGATGGATGCACCATCTCTGCACATTTATTGATAATAATCGTACGATTTATTAATAAAATATTAAAATTTAAGGCATGAGTGATATGTTTTGGGGCATATTTTTCGTAGTTAATTTCAAGGCGTACATGTATTTTCATGGCATGCTTTTTTAAAAGTAAAGTTTTACGTATTTAGTAGGGCCCACATTTAGTGGGCTTTATATCCTTTCCGTAAATCCATACGTGGACATCCAGGGAAAGGATGGGCCCCTCTCCCCTAACTGGGTCAGGTTGGGCCCATTTATGTCCCTCCCAGTTTCAAAACCACACGCTTTGTCCTCTTTCCTTTCCGCGCAGCCCAAATTAATATTTTTTTTAAAATTAAAGTTATCATAATTTTAATTTTAGATAAGTGAAATTAAAATTTAATATTTTATTAATATTCCTGACTTCTTTAAAAAAAAGAATAAAGAAAACCACATAAAAAATACATTGAATAACACGTGCTTAATCGTTCTAATCGTGATTCAGAGGATAACACTTTGACAATTTGACACATCATCATGTGTCTAGTACTCAATTTGGTTATCGGCTTTATCCCATGTGATAACATTGATATGATCATATGATCCAAAGATTAGGCACTTAGGCAAGTATTTATTGTTATTTTTTGTGGCTCACTCAATTGGATGAGCTTGCCAGGTCATCGACGTTGCCCCCATATCCTGACTTTCATGGTTCAAATCCTGATATAGACTTTGATGAAATCAATTGGATCATAATCCAAAAAGCAGATTGTTGCTTTTCAATTTCATCCATGAAAAAGCAAAACCAAGTTGTTTTCTTCAAGCAAAGAGTCAACATTAGTTTTCTCTTTCTTTTTTTCTCTCTTTTACATGAAATATTAATAATTCTGGACGTGGAAAGTTACAAAAAAAAATAATAATAATAATTCTAGATGTGGACGGCAAAACGAAATAGAACCAAACAATTAAAAATAAAATAAGATAGAGTGAGGAAGATGCAAAATTTCCTAAACTTACAAAATAATAATACTAAATGAAATTAAAAATGATCAATGGATTGAGTAATTTCCCAAAGTATGGTGTTCCATCTTTTGTTTTGTACTTTTTACCTAACCATACTTAGGTCGGTGGTTCCACTATATCAATATCCATTAATCAAAATAACCCATCAAAAGTCTAATGATTAAAACATTTTTTTAATTACATGAGTTAAATTCCAAATTCGAAATCTGAAATTTTTAATTTAGAAATTAATAATCATTAGTGTTATTATAACTTGGCTTAAAATCCAACAAATTTTTGGGTATTGCATCCATTATTTTGCTGATTGGATTAGTTTCAAAGGAACAGGTTCAATGATTTTAGTTAGTCCATTTCCATCCCATGCATTTAGAGCCAATAATGTATAGTTTATAATTTTAATAAGTTTTGGACTATGTCATCTCCTAATAATTTCACTTGTATATTTTATTTGTTCTTGCTTGCATGCATAAATTAAAAAATATAAATGATTCCATTAAAGTCACAAAAAATATTTGATTCAGGAGTTAAAGGGTCATATTTTCAATGTTTAAGACTTGCTTCTCTAATCTTAATGTCATGATCAAGTTGAATAAAAAAAACTAAAATAATAATAATTTAAACTCCAATTTCTTAGAATCTTGTACTAAAATTAAAGACGAAAAAAGAAAGCTGAAAAAAAAATGTTTCTTCTTTTGCCAATTTGCTAATATTTTTAGAACTTATCCAGAACCATGAAATTGAACTATTGAAGAAACCCAATTGCCAGCTTTGTCCTGTTCTTGCAGCAGGCGGGCTGCACTGTGTCACTGTTTTCAGTTATCCAACTAATTTTGATGTAAAAGGTATTAGGAGGAACCTTTGGAGATGCTGATGGGGAATTGGAGTAGAGAAGGTTGAGTACAAAAAACCAATTCTTATAGCAATAATTTGTAGAGAAGATTATCCTCAATGAATGACATGATCATCTGATCTTGACATGAAATCCATATAAATTAGGTTTGGTAATGAAGTTTTAACGAACAAATAAGTTACATGGTTTAAACATCATCATCAGCTTTTTGTGTCATCTTAATTTGGTGGCAAAAAAAAAAGAAAAAAAAAGCCTAGATGTTCCTGCTCCTGGTTGGTTATGGTTATAATCAATACAGCTTTACTTGACATTGAAACTACTGCAATTTCATTTGTTCAACTACCTCCTCCTGTTGAGTTTCTTAAAAAAAGTCTACAGCTATTTTGAGGCTTGTATTTGACAGTTTTGCTACATTTTTATTGCAGTCATTCATTCACCTAACACTTTTTCTCAACCACAATGAATAATGTTTTCTCTAGTTTCCTTTATCAGGGAAGTTGGATCAGAGCCCCTTATCCAACCCAGTTACCCAACAATTAGATTTTGATTGTTGCGGTTGGGACCATACCCCAGCCACCAAAGTTGTGGGTTGTGCCACTTGGAACAGGTCACAACCACCCTGGATAATTGGTTCAGTTCAATCTCCAGGCCTTTATATTTCACCAAACTCTACCATTTCTCTCCATTTATGAAGTCTTATTGCGTGAAAGGGTGAAAGTGCGTTGGTAGGCAAACTCTTTGTGCTTGTTAAAGTCATACAAAGTTCAAAAGCTGCAGTGATGATAACTGATTACCAATAAACTTTCAATGAGTTCCTGAGCTCAAAAGGAAAAACTAAAACAAATGAAATAGCGTTGCTGTAAGGTTTGTTCTGAGTCTTGGACATAAAACACCAAACAAGTCATGACTCATGATTACCAACGGCACCTATTGAAATTCAGAATTGGTCAGTTTGGGACACACCGGGTTTTTTCTAAGTTCATTAAGTGAGATATTTATGGCAATTTGAACTATAAGAGATTAATAGTAGTACAGTAATTAAGATGCGACATATGGATAGAATAATTGGAGAAGTATTTTCCAGACAAGCAAGTTCAATTACTTCAACTAGTTAAGTTCAACTCAAATCTCGAAGAGATCTCGACTGACTTCTCACAGTGGTAATATACTAATAATTTCATGAGAAGTACGATTGCTTAACACACGATCCTAAACCTTTAACTTCAGCTGACGATGCAGGTTTCCCATATTAAATTGTTTGAGGTTTTTCAAACTTTACAGACAGAAACCAACCATGTTGCAGTGTTGCGAAAACAGAATTACAATCCTCTTCATCGCTTCAACAATTCCCCACTGTTTACATCAATAAATGGATCAAATTAATTAGACTGGCTAAGACTAAGCAAAAAAAAAATCATGCTTAATACACATCAAATTCATTGACAAATATATCACATCACTTTGTTGATAGATTGTTGGACTCTTACTTCCAATTATCATGGTTCAAATCCTAGCAGCCTCAACTTTAAAAAAAAAGAAATCTTTGTGTGGGTCCAAGACCTAGATCAATTATAGACAGCCTGTCATTGTTGATAAGATGACAAATACCGTGGTTACATGGCAGGGTCTTCCACATTTCATGAACGATCCTAGCTTTACAATGAAACTGCAGATGTTTTTGTTTAAGGATAAGAAGGAACAGAAATATGCTTTATCATTCCAAGTCATGCATAAGAGTTTCCTTATCTCTTTATTTATGATTTTATGAGATTGACACCATTAATCCGCATGGACTTTGACATCAGATACCATATCCAAAACTCTCTACTTTCGGCTGGCTCCGCAAGAATCATATATGATCCTTTACAACAGTGACAAATTTAAACTTTATTTTCTTCTATATATTCATTATCTGCATCCTCTGAGTCCAAATCAATACTTCAAAATGTTTATCAGATACTTATTTGTTTCTAATAAGTCATGGAAAAAGGGAAAAGATAAGTTGGATAAATTAGAAGCAAATAATCAACTTTTGAATATCCTGTTTAATTTGAAAATAACAAGATATGAGAATTACATTATTGCAATTCAATGCTGATATTCACAGCTCATAGATGAGGGCATCCAGTCAACAGTCAACATTGCACTGCTTGCTTGATTCTGTTTCCTAATGTTGTTTGGTGGCTTTCACTGTCACGTCTCAGGTCATTGCCAATTGATGATATAACAGTAGCACAACGTAGGTTATCCTACAGATATAGTTCAGAAATTTATCAGCTAATTACTTCAAACATTGAACAGAAGAGGTAGAGATGCTTTTAATGCTTTAAAACTCCTGCAGCAGTAAATTCTAGAAGCTGTAATAATTAATAACAACTTGCTCTTATTTCTGACTTTGGTGGGGACCAAGTGCCCTTGAAAATCATTGGTTTCCGATTTTTGGCATATTGGGGTGCTTGCTTCTTGGAGGCAAAAACATATTACCATTAATTATAAAAGCCTGGAATCCATCAATTCATGGCCTAAACTTTAGTTAATCAAGGAACCGTTTTGTCATTTATGCAACAGCAGTTTTTTGGATTTGGAATTACCACATGTTGAGTCTCAAATGAGATAAGGTTGCAACTTTGCAGATGAGAGTAAATGTTGAGGCAGGATGAAGATGAATCAAAACCCTTAGTTTGCTGCCTGCTGGCATCCTTTTTGGGATGTCAGAATTTGGTGTCGCCTCTAGGCTCTAACTTCAATGCTGTTCCAGTCTTTCATATGGCCTATTGATAGATTTGTTGTAGTTGTGGGCTAGTTGGGACCATGAATCTGGCCCAATTAACTCATTGGACAGTGTGACTGTGGTTAATCATGTAATGGGCCAACTTCTGGTTACGGGACTTGTTGAACAGACCTCAGTCCATCAAAACTCAAAGGTGAGAGAGAAAAAAATGGAATTAGGGTCCCAATGGCCCAATGCCCAACTTTCTCTAGAAAAATAACCAGTCATTGAGGTCAATGGCACAGTGCTTAGGTCACTTTTTTCACCGTTAAGAACTTGTTAACCACCTAATTGTATGTTAATTAGATTGTAATTTTGATATTACTTTTTTTAATTTTGAAAGTTCAAACTAAAATGAACCTTAAAATATTTTTATTTTTATACTAACTCCACCTATATGTGAAAAGTAAAATTTTATTTTTTTATTTTTTAATTTATATCATTCCACTTACATGGATTTTTTTTTAGTCTGTTGATAAAATATTACATTTGTATTATTTTTTGACAATTTTAAATAAAAAATATATGGCAGTGGTTATGTATGGCGGATTTTAGGGCTTGAAAGTTTAATTTGGTGAAATTTAAAAAAGTATAAGAGAGGGCGAAGGGGTAAAGCAACCAAAGATGTGGCTTTCAGGAGGGGGCCTGCGCGAGAAACAGAAACCGTCAAGGGGAATAATTTTTCAGTGCGTTGCGTTGCTCGGGTGTCTTGTAATATTTCAATAATGTTAAAAAATCCATGCCCTGTCGCATGGTTTTAACAGAACAGGTCATAAGGATATGAAATGGTCTTAACAGAAGTGACTGTACTATAGTTTAAAAAAAAAAAGGACACCCAAATAAAGTCAAAATGATCAGAAGATGATTTTCTTTTCCTTTATACTATTAGAAAATTTTTGTATGGCATCCATATCGTTAATGGGGCAGTTGCCCGTGAAAATTTTGCAGCCACCATAACTAATATATCTAAAGAGAAAGGAAAGGAGGAGAGAAGGGATGAGATGGGACCTATTTTTGGCATTGAGGAACAGTACTGTCATGTAGCCCTTAAGGCCAATGGCCCCTCAGATTTGCGAGCAGCTCTTTGAAAACAACCGATGATTGGACATACCCTCCGTCACTGACAAATTCATGACAATTTTTCACCACGTCTCCATCCATACCTCCACCTCAAACCAAATGCTATAGGAGTGATTATCAACCTGCCTACGTAGCCACCCTCCTCATCATAAAAATTATACCCCTTTGATAATTCTTTTGTTTTTTTTTTTTCTTTTTCAACGTTACAACAATTCATGGATATTATTTATTTTCATATGCTTCAGATAATAATATCTATTTTTTTTTTTTTTTTTTTGCTTTTGGTAGCTGCAAATGGGATATTTTTGCTGTCATATTTTTAATAGCTCAAATGGCACCAACAGCAACATGGCTAGATTATGTTTTTTTTTTTTTTTTTTTGGTTGTTGATACATACTAATCAGTGTTCTTACGACAGAAAACCCTATTGACTTCCTTACCTGATGGGGACATGTCTTTAAACGTTTAAACCAAATTAATACCATTAATGATCAGTTAAAATTTAGAGATTTTATCAATCTTTTCTTTTATCCAGTTTACATTACTTTAATTATATTACATTTGGTTTAGAACAAGTTTAAGATTAACATTAATAACATCAAATATTAGTACATGTTTCAAAAGTCAGACTCACAATAATTATTTTCCAAGTACTGCATGCTTCTGTCGTTTTATCATGTGAAACATAGAATTATTTTCGAGAAGTTATTCATTATCGTTGAAATCAAAACAAGAACAGTACCAGAGACCATGAATGCCTTTTTTATTATTAATTTGATATGGAAAAGATAAAGGCAAGAGTACAACAACATAAATATGGAAACTTGCAATATATATATATATATATATATATATATATAATAACAAAGACAATTTATGACGCTTATATTTTTTTTAAAAAAATTTTAAATGAAAGAAGTTTATTTAATTTTAAGGTCCAAAGTAACACATCCTAAATTTTTATCGAAATTTTATATTAAATTACAGTTTGTTAATAAAGAAAGATTGTTGAAAACAAAAATTGATATCTAATTAAATGTGTGTTTGGTTCTTATAGAAGAATTTATTTACTGCAAAAATGGAAATTAGACGTTTAGTTTTTAAAATTTTAACATATATGAAGAACAAATTTGAATTCTCAAGCAAAGTTATAAATTAAAATTCTTCAAAAAATGTTTTTTAATAACAAATATTTAATAAAATTTTTTTACATTCTCACTTTATTCTTCAATAATTTACAAAATTATAAGAAAAATTATATTATTTATCAATATTTTTTATTTTGTCTATTTTTTGTTGAATTAATTTGCTTTTTATTGTAATTAACACAAATGTCTCCTAATTTTATTTATTTATTTTTCACTTAAAAACTTGTGATTCAATTTAATAAAGTTGACCATATTTTTTATTTATCAAAAAATACATAAAAAAATAAAATTTTCAACATTTTATGGTACTTTTATATTAAATGCTATTTTAGTTTCTCTTTATATCACTTTTAGAACAACTCTACTCCAATAGCACTTCTTATAAAAATTTCAGTCAAACCAAACAAACCCTAAATTTTACAAATAAAATATTCAAAATTTACTAACCCAATCAGTCACATTTACATATGAAACATATATACCCATAACTTAAGGAAAATTTAAAAAGGAACAATTTAAGGAAATTTTAAGAAGGAACATTATTAATATATCTGAGAAATTTTGATAGAACACCAATATAGCAAACAGTCAAACACCAATTTTAATTACTTAATTTGTAACAATAAATAGGGGACTTAATCTTTATATTTCTATGACTTTCTCTTTCGCTTATAGATAAAACTTAAATGAAATTTTTTAAGTGAAGTTTGTAAAAAAAAATTTTAAAAAATAATTTAATAAAAAATTAAAATAACCCATGCATGCTTCGTGCCAGATGATTGAAGTGGATGATTGATCAAAAGAGAAAACTTTCCAAATAACAAAAGGTTGTTAAACCTAATTTAAAGAGTATGATACTTTTTAAAAAGATTCAAAGACAACTACAATGAATAATTTTTTTTTATATTAAAAAATAGCAAAAACATAAATTAAACTACAAGTTTTATAGAGTAATAAATGCTTTTGCAGATTACAGTTTTGTTTTGTTGTGTGTGTGTGTATATATATATATATATATATATATATTGAGAAATCATTGACTGTTCATGTGATCTGCTTAGACAGATTTGAAAAATACTGAGGGAGCGGTAAAAATGGAAGAATTCGAATTCGTTGAAATTCTGAAACAGATAAAATCTTGTGTGTTTGAGACTTCGAGATAACAACAATAACTAATCCGTGTCTCATATGTAGCTTTTGGCAACAAGCTTTTTCCTTTGGCTTGTTCCTTTCCTGGCTCAGCTTTTTTAAGTATATTTTCACATTTTTCTTTGGCGTTCCCAAGATAAACAGTGAATGGTAGCATATATACGTACATACATATATATAATCAAGTACTCTTAATGATTAGTTTACTTAATTATATTCTCACTTTTCTTAATTTTTATGGCTTTAAATGATATCTGGCCAGCTGCTCATATCTAAACGGTTCCTGAGTAAAAGGGAAATGTACATAGTTATGTGTAAAAATGCAACGATAAACATGAGTTACCGTGAAAGAAACTGGCCAAAAAAAGTACACTGAAAGAAAACGTATAAGATATATATGCATGATGGCAAAGGTGTGGGGTGCTGCATTTATCTCTTGCCTGCATAAAGCATTCAATGTTTTTTGGCAAGAATAATAAGATCGTGGATAGTGGAGATATAAATATATATCATGAAAATTGTAGCCCTTCTCTCCGCGATCGTATAATACTTACATAGGCATCATGCTCCAATATTCCTTATATACACCCTAATTAGAAAGATACACTACATAGATATAATGCTCTTTGTAGAACCTGACTGAATCATGGATCATTATCTGTCTTCTTACTAGCTGGCTCTTGATGCTGTGTTTCTTTCTTTTTGTAATCAATTTAGGGACTACAAAAGGCTAGAATGAAGCATATTAAATTCATCAGATCATACATTGATGGGGCCACCAAAACTAAAGAAAAAGTCTTAATTTCATCCTATGGTTCACCATTATAGTGCATGCTTAATTTGCAAAGAATTAGTAAATTTCATCAAGTCGATCGATTATATGTTTTTTGTCACACTAGTAATTAATCAAGAATAATTAAACTTGTGTGGTGATCAGAATTTAATTTGATCAAATGACTTTTATATGTTTAAATTTGTGTGGCTACCATGAAATGAACTCTATCTTCAGGTTTTGAAATTATTTCAGTGGCGGTGGGGGGTAAAACTCTGCAGATAGGGTTTCTTTCTTTTTTGCATAGGATGAAGCCATAGCTAGCATTCCACGCTTCTGCTTTTCGTTTTGTCTTTTAACTTGTTTGTTTGGGTGTTACATATGAAGTCACGTGAACCTCTTATTTGCTCTTTCTCTCTTTTAAAACTCGATCGCGTAGGCCCTTTTTTGCCTTTTCTCTCTATCATTCATCACCTCCCATCCTGTCTCCCCTAATCTCAAGCATAGATCCTCCACCTTACCTGGACGGCACCAAGATCACTACGTACTGTTCATCACTTGATTGCCTTCTCTCTCTAGCTGATCATTCCTCATGACTTCTAGTAATTATTATTCATCTCTTTATCCTTTTCCTATTGACCTTAATGAAGACGATCAACACCAACAGCACCAGCTTTTCAGTTTAAAATCCCAACCTTCTTCATCGTCTTCTTCTCCTTCTTTTACTTGTCCTATTTTCTTCAACCCAACTGTTCAAGATCAGCAAGCCGGTTATTATCAAAGGGAACCCCAGCAGTTCCAAGATCAAGAAGAGGTATATATATATAGTTAATACTACTTCACCTTTCATGTTATAATTTCTTTATGCGATCACTTAGGGTTTTATTTTCTTTTCTTTTTTTTTTTTGGCTCCTTTAGCCTTTTAAGGGAAATAAATAAATATAATGATCACTTGCATATATGACTTTCTTAATTTTAGGAAAAAATATATGTTCCACAAGATGGACCATTGGAGAGTGACAGTGGGCTCAAGTTATCAATATGGAAAAAAGAAGAAAGGGTTGAAAGTCATCAAAGTCATGAGAATGTTAGTTCAGCTAAGTGGATGTCTTCAAAGATGAGGATGATGAGGAAGATGACGAGCTCAGATCACACCGATTTATGGAATAGCTCTACGCCAAAATTCGAAGATCATCAGAAGCAGCAGCCATCAACATCTCCAGATAACAGCAGCAACTCTTCTTACAATAACAATAACAACAACACAATTAGGGTTTGTGCTGATTGCAACACAACTAAGACTCCTCTTTGGAGGAGTGGACCTAGAGGCCCCAAGGTACTTAACTTTCTACTCTTTTCTTATCAATACCCTTGTCCTAAAATCTAAGTAATTAAAGACAATTACTGCCTATTTTTTGAGATAATTAATTAACCTTCTTTTGTCTTTGGATTGCAGTCCCTTTGCAACGCCTGTGGAATTCGACAAAGAAAAGCAAGAAGAGCTATGGCTGCAGCAGCAGCAGCGGCGGCCAATGGCACTGTTGTTGCAGCTGAGACAACGCCAACTATGAAGAGTAAGGTTCAACAAAAGGCCAAGAGATCAAGTAATGGTTGTGTTCCACAGTTCAAGAATAAAAAGTGCAAACGTAGTCCTCAGTCTCATGGTAGAAAGAAGCTTTGTTTTGAGGATTTGAGGATAATCTTGAGCAAGAATTCAGCTTTTCATCGAGTTTTCCCTCAGGATGAGAAAGAAGCCGCGATCCTGCTGATGGCCTTATCGTATGGACTTGTTCATGGTTGAAATTTTTCTCACAGCTAGGCTCATATATTTTGTTGTTTTCTTAGGTTTAATAATGTCAGGAGTACTACCTAGCTATATAAATGTCTGAAACTTTAGTTAATTTTATGAGTGAGTGAGGAACTAAGATGTGAATGGGTGTGAGGGAAACATAATTGGTCAAATAAACAAAAGAGATCAAAGTTGCATAGAGATCTTTAGAGCTTGATCAGGTGGATTTGAACAGGTTGATAACCAAAATTATGGATCCACCTCTGGTTTATCTACGTAGGTCCTATTATTATGTTATGAACTTCAATAATTCAAGGCTTTATTTCTGTCTCTCTCTTTCTTTTTATTAATTTCTTTCGTCTTTACTTTCTGATCATTTATTTCATACATTAAGAAATATTTATATTTACATTATCTTCCAATCATAGTTGAAAGTTAATAAGGTTTTTTTTATTTAAACTTTTTGGATATTTGATAATCACTTTAAATTTTAATTAATTCGAAATTAAATCAAATCTTATAAAAAATAAATTCTCTCAAATTTATTATTTTATTTATAAAATTTAAAATCAAAATTTTAATTAAAAAGAATCGAATTCTTTATCATGAGCGTTAGTTAGTAAGCTTTTTTGGACTTAAGCATAAAAACCGCCGCCTATTCCAATCACGTGAACAACAATTTTCACGGCTGACACATTTTTATTTTTTACTTTTTTATTTAAATACATCAATAGCGATTATTCATATATACATATATATATATTGGATAGGTCAGATATGAAATTGATTTTTTTTTTTTTTGAAATTACTTTCAGTGGCTTTCAATGGTAATTCAGGAAAAAGCATTAGAGCTGTAGGGGTTATTTAAATCCTTTTTTTTTTCTTTTTCAGTTTTTGTTCATCTACGTATGATGGTGATGAATCAAAGCCTAGTTAGGGTTATAGCCTTTTCTTTTTTCTTTTTTGGTTGGTTGTTCTGAAAGTCGCCTAGAAGATAGTACTTTTGTCTTGAACATTGTCTTCGTCGAGTAAGATCACATATAGTATCTTTAAGCCAACTGGATTTGTAATCGTACCGAAGACTGGAGACATGATCCGTGCCTTCTCTTGATGGATCCAGCTATTGAAAAAGTACACCACAGGCGCAGGTGAACCTCATGCATGATAGATGCAAAGTAAATTTACACAGTTTAGCCACAGAATTTTATTATTATACCGTATAAAAAGCACCTCCATTCATTCAATAAAGAAAGATTAATAACAACTATTAACTGCTTAAATTAATGTAATTCAAAACATACAAATAACTTCTAATTGAAACGTTGAATATGTTTATCTAGTATTATTAAATGAAATAGGTTGATTTAATTTGTGAAGAGTCTAACTGAAAGAAAAAAAAAAAAAAAAACCTTCAAAACATACTTTAACCATTCCTATATAGTAACTAGTTTTAAAAAATTAAAAAAAAAATCAAAACATACAAAATGACTTTAATTTAAAATATTTATATTTATCAAAGTTGACTCCATTAATTAGTTTTAGAATTCAAAATATCTTACAAAAGTAACATAGAATGGTGCTGCCCATGATGGAGGCTTATTTTTCTGATCATCTACGGTAACCATGGCCTAAAGCACTTATAACACTACTATAAAAAAATAATAATACAAATATGTCCTTTGTCGTCTGTCAAATGCCAAATTGTTGGATGGTCCGGCACTATTTCGGGAAATACTAGCAAATAGCAATATCCTTGAACAAAGTAGAGAAGGAAAGTATAGTATTATCCAAACATCAGTGTGAACCCAAATTTTTTATACTGTATATAGGCTTATTATATACCCATTGATGGCATATGAGCAAGCAAGAAGAGATTATTAGAAGAATCTATCTAATTGATTTATACAATTATTTTTAAAAATTGATAGTTAACAAATTTAAAATTTAAATTATAAAATTTATAATTTTAATAAAAATAAATAAAGAAATCTTTTAAATTCATATTGTTCTAACCAAGATATATTAATATACTTTCTCTTTATCTCAACATGCGCGTATTGTGGATAAAGGAGATTGAATTCGAAGTTCTCTTCTTCAAACAAAAATAGAAATGTTAAATTAATACAATATTTAACTTAGAAAATAATATATAATTGGATTGAACTTGAAATTTTGAATGATTGATGGACAAAGAGAAGTGGCTTTGGTGGGCCTGAGTTATTATGGGCCGGAAAGAGTCCAGTTGGCAGAAAAAGCTTTGGAGCTGGAAGGGCTAGGGTTGCAAAGCAAGGCCCTTCAAATCTTCGATCCAAGTCGAGGATTCAAGAATCAAGAACTAACCAACAGCGCTGACTGCAAACAGAATCGGGAAAATTACCGTTTAATTGCACTGGCTAACGAGACAAAAAGAGTTGAATCGTAAACCAAGTTTTAAATTAGATTCCAGGGTTGTTAATAAACCCTTCAAAAACCCCCAACAAGAACAAGAGACGAAAACCCTTTGTTACTTCCAGGCTCATCAATCAACCCATCAAGAAAAAATGGAAACCCCACCTCTCTCTCCGAAGGAATCCCGCATTAACCGCTACAAGCCCATTTGGCGTATTCTCCTGATTTCCAATCTCGCTCTTGGAGGTATTTCTTTTTGGCATTGATGTTCTTCAGTCTAATATTAGTTTCTTAACAATGGGTTGACGTTGTTTTAATGAATCTTTTTTTTTTTTTTTACAATTCGATTTAGGATATGTTTGATATAATGCCTAGCTGAGAGAAAACTTGTGAGGAAGGCTGTTGTTATGATATAGGTTAGATGTTGAAATATTTGATCTCATGTTAATTTGTTGCAAAGCTCTTTTTTCTTAGTCACTTGAGGACGATGTGATGCTTTAAATCAAATAGAATGTGTGTATGAGCAGCTGTTGAAATGATGCTATGTGAAATGAGAGGAGCAAGTCTAGATACTTTGTTATTGTCTAAGCTTTTGGCTTGATGAATTTTATTTTTAGTCACTGATCTTAGTGTTCTTTGTATCACGCCTATATGTGTTAGCTTTTACCATTGGTAATTCCAATTGCAACTTTGTTTTTCCGTTGCTGCTTTCGCACTAGAATTTTGTCTCAGAGAAACACTGAGTCATTGGTTCTAAAATTAGTGTCGTTGTTAAGTTATCATTGAAGAATAATTGTCGCTTATTTGCGTTATCATCACTGAGGATCAGAATTCTTGGATGAATTTGCATTATATTGGTTTCCAATGATGATAAATGATAATTAACTAACTTTGGATTATAACTAATAGGCCTGGATTAGCTCAATTCTCCATTCATGCACCATTCTGTTTGTTGTTTGAATTTTATGAAGCAAAAATGACCTGAATTCCAAGGTTTATGGCTCTACCGTGGGACTCAAAATTGGCTTGGTTACGAGGGATCTTTTGGAATTAGCTGACATTCTTTTTCCCTGTTGCAGCATATATGTTTGCAAAGGCAAGAAGGAAGAATTCAAGCATTATAGATAACAAACCGGCTAAAACAGGGGCAGAGCATGGCAAGACTGAAACTGAATCAGATGTTTCTTCTCATCCCGTGGCAACTGCCTTAGTCTATGAGGAACCACCAATCCTTCCGGTCATTGCACAGCCCACAAAGGTTTTGGAGCCCATTAGTGAAGATCAGCAGCGTGAACTTTTCAAGTGGATATTGGAAGAGAAAAGAAAAGTAAAGCCTAATGATCCTAAAGAAAGGAAAAGAATTGATGAAGAGAAGGCTGTTCTCAAACAATTTATTCGTGCAGAATCTATTCCTAGAATTTGATTCACACGTCTCGTTTTATTTGACAATTCTTGCTCCAATGGAGAACAAGTTACTACTAAGGATGGTTTGAAAAATCATATGCCAAAGATGCGGTTTTGATTTTTGGTGCCCATCTCTTATGAGATTAGATATTAAGAACTTGTATTAGATTTTAACAGCAGTGCTCACTGGTCTAAGACATTCATCGCATCTGCTTCGTCCTAACTAATTGAATCTTCTCGATTGGCCAACAGAAAAACAATTTAGCAGTGAAAGCGTGTTTTGCTTTGATGAAGAACGAAAAAACAACACATCAATCAAAACTATTCATTCTTCTTCTGCGAAGTTGCCGTAATAGAGGGATGCCTACTTTGGGTAAGACCCAGCAGGCAACTGCACCTATTGGCTCCTTAATGAGACAAAAGATAAGAGATTGGTTCCCCTCATGCCCTAGCTTAGACATAAGCGGTAAGTTTTAAGTAGTGGGGTCCACTCTGTAACCTTTCCTTCAAGTCTAGCCACATGTATTTTTTTTTTTTTCCCATCCAGTGCCTTTTCTGAACTCTCCTGTGTGCAACCATGCTTTACTCTGGGGACATCCTTTCAAATCATCAAATGGAATTGATAATATGCTAGTTTTAGTTACTGGATAATCTCTCGTCATCAGCTCTGCTTTTCTAGTCTCACTGCAAAACTTTCTCTTAAATGCCAGGAACCATCCAAGTTTCAGGTACCAAGCACTATCCTAACTGTAATTCAAAAATGGCAGTTAAAGCTCATATTCTTTTTCCAAAACTTTCTTATTTGATTCATTTCAGTTCTGGATTTCAAGGGTCTCCACTCATCACCACCATCTTCACAAATATCAATAAAAGGTAGTCAATCAGCACATTTTGGCTGAATTTTCTTATCTAGATTGGTAATATATATGTATACACACACTACTTGAGAAGAAAATTTTGCCACAGTTTATCCTTCATAATGCAGTTTCCATAGGAAAAAGAGAGTACCAGACTTGGGACAAGGGGGAATTCTCATTGTAATGATTCTGAACACTTTTTTGACTTCTATATTTTTGCCTTTGATTTTGCTGTGTTTTTAACTTCTGAGTTTTGCTAATCGAATTCCAACATGTGGCTATTGCACAGTCCCCTGACAACCCTTCGTGACAATTTGATTATAATACTTCAAGATGCTGAGGGAAATGAGATTTCTCATACAGGTTGGTCCCTATTCGTTTTCCACATGCATTGGGATATTGGATTTCATTCCAGTAGTTAGGCTGATTGAAATAATTATGGTATGGGGCAGGAGTTGAGACCAAATTGGTGGTTGAGAAAGGGGTGTGGGATGACATATTTTCTCTTGAAGGAGGTGGGCATGTACATATGAAGTTGCAGTTTGTCCTCTGTGAAGAGGAGCACCGGAGAATCCGGATAATGGTATTGTTCCTTTATTTTAACCCATATTTCTTTTGATGCAACGAATGATTACTTGCTACTGGCCTTACAGAAACAATCTCCTGTTATAATTCTAAATTTGACCTAAAAATCAAATGCATAATGGAGTGTACTTACAAATGATCCTGGAAATTGATTCTATTTAATCTCTTTAATAAGTAACACCATCTTCTTTTCATGTGTGCATCTGAGGATATTCTCTAGATAATTTACATTATCAGCTGGTAATATTGAATGTACAGTATATCCTAAATGATGAACTGCATTATGCTGTGTCTTAAATGGCAAGCCTACTGTATCCTGCTTTAGATTTTGTGATCCTGATAAACTTATTCCTTTCCCTAGCACAATTAAGTTACATGCTAAGCTCATTTTCAGAGAGAATCTGCACTAAAGAAGAAACATGAAGAGCTTTGCAATAGTGGTCATGGAAATCACAAAAGCGCTTCTGTCAGTTATAGTGAAGTTTCACGTTCGATCTTGCTTACTCAACTTTCATTTTCCTTTTTCCCTGAAATGCTTTTTCTTGATGTATTGAGTGCTCCCTCTTCTCAAGGTTCACAAGGGAGTTTATTCCAAAGTGGATTGCTAGCCAATGAAGCCAGTCTAGTGTCTGTCTCTTTTAATGACCCCAAGGATGCCAAATTCGATATTGGCAACAGAGATAGAAGTTACTCTATTCAGAAGCAAAAGAGCACAGTTAAGGATTACTAAGCACTGCAGTAAAAACCCTTTGCTCTTAACTTGCATACCTTGAGTTTTCTTAGTGTTCATTTCGCATGAATATTTATAATGACAGATATGAAAATAAAGGAAATACATAAGGCAGTCTATGTCACAAGCAGTCAATTTCCATCTAACTGAATTATATATGTCACCAGGATTCAGTTCCTTCAGAACTAGAGAAGGCTAATAACTCCGAGAAACAGGGACCAGTAAGGAAAGCCCATAGCCATGTAAGGAAAATGATAAGTGCTTTTGAGGGTAGACTAAATCAGGTATATTGAGTGTGTTGCTTAAAATTCTCCATTTTTTATTGCAATTTAGGCACATGATTAAGATTACTGGAACTTGATCTGTGGCAGGATGTGAAACCTTCTATTAAGCCACCACCGAAACTATCTCAGACAAGAAAGATTGAAGTGGACTCTTCTCTAGCAAATTCACATCTTAATGAAGTTGAGATGGAAAAGATCATGCCACCAAAGGTAACTTTTTGAACGATCAATACCAAGTTGTGAACAAATCAAAGTATGTATTGGGGAAAAAGTACAGACAATTGGTTTTGCCAAACTTTTATATGAGGTTGCATCATCTAAAGAAACCGAACAGTTGAAGAAGTCAACTGCTGCATGTATTCAAACAGAAAGAAAAGTTCTAGATTTGAAGAATAGATTTAAAGTTGAACCAAAAGAAAGTGATGTGAACGAAGAGGATAAATATTCTTAAGATTTAAAGAGAGCATCAACAATTCTCCCACAGAATGCTTGATAAGCATTCACAAGGCAACCAATCTTGGAACCTGTTTTCTAAAAAACAACATTCTAGTAGAAAATTAGTAACTAAGGATCCAGAACTTCAAATGAAAAACTAAAATCAGAGACTATTTGGAGTGATGACCATTGTTCCATTGGAAGCTTTGGTCTCTGGATATTTTCTGGTGAAGCAAAATGCTTATGCATAACAACTGGGGGCAAACAAATAATGGATCTAATGGGAGGTTTCTGGAATGAAACAAATATCCACCAAAGAAAGTTGAGTGCTTGTGATCCAAAAGATACAGGAGAGGTTTGTAAGAAATCCCATATAGCCTTAAGGTTTCACTAATATTGGATAAATTAATTTTATTATCTTGAGCTTCTTTCATTTTATCAAGTTCATACAATAATGTTTTTGCACAAGAAAATAACAAGGTATTGGCATCTGCCATTTTTATCAGGTTTCTATTTCCATAAACTAGTGAAAAAACAAAAAAGATATTACTGCAAATGAGTGGTTCTCTCTGATTAACTGCAAAGATTAGAGTTATTTTACTGTGCTTGGCTCCATGATATAACTAGGAAGAACTGATTCATCCTCCTGTAGCATACAAGATAAAAACATTCTTCAGAAAATTTTGATTCTTTGATGAAGAAAATTAAAACTAGCATGAAATGTCAAAAGATACTTCATTGGTCTTGGAATTGAACGGAGGAAATAAAATCAGATACAGCAAAGCACCATTCTTACCAATTGAAGACCTACATCATTTACATGGTTAAGCACTCAGGACTTTTGATATGTTAGGAACTAAGAATTGATATTGCAACATAGTATTACTTGCATCTTGATGGAATAAATGGCATAAGGAACCATTATTTCACACCGTATCAAGCACTGTACTGGATATATGCCTTAGGCAGATGTTACCAATTAGATATTACTGTGTTTCTTTCTCTCTTTTTTTTTTCTTATACACCTTATAAAGGAACAGTTCAGAATGGCATGGTTAACTCCATGTATAAAATGTTAGATTGTCATCCCTCTTGAGTGGATATAATGCAATGCTCAAACTTTCTCATGTATTTGTATTGAGATGGAGTAAACTATTAGTGTCACTTCAGGATAACTTTATCAAGTTCTTGTTTTGATAAAACGGCAGCCCGCTAATAAACTGGAAGTTGATTGATGGTCAGCTGATTAAATATGTTCAAATTTGGTTGCACTGAATCTTTTTGCAAACCGTTTTGTTTGCCTGTTATTTTCAGGTTAATGCTGATGCTGGCACCACCATTGAGGTGAATAAAGATGGGCAGACTTCTTCACAAAAGTTAAGACCAAGGGTCGAGAATTCCACGAATCCTGAAGACTCCACAGGACCTGTTGGACAGGTAATTCAAACTTCTTGGAATCACTAAGAGTGTGAATCCATTTGATATTTAGATTACTTTGAATCAAACATTGGAATCAAATACCCAAAAGTAAGATTCTGGCGGAAAATGTATGAATTCTTCTGAACCAAACGCCTCCTAAGAGTGTGAATCCATTTGATATTTAGAATTCCATTGAAATTAGGATCATCATGTATGTTTCTCTATGCATCCTCTTACTGTAGTCTCTTCATTGTTCTTGTCTAACACCTTCTGAGTATAGTGGATAAAACAAGTTGTGAATGAGCTTCTTTCTGCAAAATGTCACTGCTAATATTTTTTCTTCACATCAGCTGATTAAAGTCATAATCATGGTGGGCTTTGCAACACTGGTTCTCCTAACAAGAAGGACATGCAGGTATTCATGTCTTTGTTGTTGAATTTCATTCTATGATTATCTTTCTTTACCAACTTTGCCCTTGTACAATCTCTGTAGATTTTTATTGAAATATCACATAAATTCTTGTTTCCTTTTTCCCCCTAAAGAAGCTTAATTTCTTCTAACATATATTTCCATCCTTTGGGAAGAAAAAGAAATGAAAAATAAACATGAAAAAGCTACTTGTTATGCACATAAGCTGATATGTATTATGACCTTGCAGATAAAGTCAGTTGCTGAGAAATCTATGGCATTACTCAACAGTTTTGTTAATTTTCTTTTCCTTTTTGTTGAAATAATCATCATCCAGAAGTACATGTGTAAATCTATTTTTCCCCGATGGATCCTGGCAATGGCAGCTTTACTTGGAGGGTCACCTTCACCAAGTTCTATAATGGTTCAAACCAGGACCAGTGCAATGCCCACCACCCAAAACCAGTGGTACTCAGAACACCAGTGTAAAAGAGATGTAAATTTGTGTTAATGTTCAATCCTTAAGAAATTTCTTATTTCCATCCATATCATCCTCAGTAATGTCCTAACATTCATGCATCAATTTTGTAATAATGAATTAAATTTATTAAAATAAACAATATTTGCTCATCTTAATTAAGTATAAGGAATGTCTAGGTTCATATATTTTACCAACTTTTTTTTTTTCTAATCTAATAGTATTAAGAACACAAAATCCAATCCATACGATTCACATACTTAATTATCAAATAATATCAATAAGGGATGATTTTAGTAGGATTTTTTTTTATTGAGCGATAGGAGATTTTTGGCTTTATTCAATATATTTTTTTGCATTAATTTAAACAATTTTATTTATGTCAATTCTAATAAATTTATGAAAAATAAACAAATTTAAACTCAAAACAATAAAAACAAATATATATTTTTTATCACTTAATGCAGACATATTATGATTTCTTTTAACTGTCACCCATTTAATTAAAAGGTCCATTTTCTAATTTTGGTAAAGTTTGTGGATTTAAGCGTGATTTCAACAAACAAACAGGAACATTTTAATAATACCCAAAAAATCTAACCAGGTAAAAGCCTATATAATCTTAAATCCTCCCGGCCACCCAAAACACCTTTCTTTTTCTTTTTTCCCTTCTTCTCGCTGCTTGATCTTAACCCAGCAAACGAAGAGAAATGAAAGAAAATGGCTCGCACTCTCAAAAACCCTAAAAGGGCTAAGAGAAAGAACTAGGTTCAACTGAAAAAAAAAAAAAAACAAATTCTCAATGTATTTTTAAATTCAGCTTGAATTTGGTGTTTTTTTACACTAAAATTGTAATGTAACTGGTTTATTCAAAAGGGCTCAAAGAGAGGAGGTGGATCATCAACGTCTTCGTCAGTGCCGGCGATTCAGCCAAGGGTTTGGCAACCAGGAGTCGACGAATTGGAGGAGGGAGAAGAGCTTCAGTGTGACCCTTCTGCTTACAATTCTCTTCACGCTTTTCATATTGGGTGGCCTTGTTTGAGGTATTTGTGCAGTCTTCCCATGTCTTAGTGTTTGTTTGTTGAGTAAGTAACGGGAAAAGCGAGAAAATTTGGAAAATTTTATAGAAAATTTGAAAGGGTATTTGAAAGGCGATTACTTTATATATATTTTTTGTTTTAATTTAAAATTTTGATAACTTTTGACAGCTTTGATGTTATTAGTGATTCGTTGGGTTCAGACCGGAAAGATTTTCCACGTACAGTTTTGTTGCAGGGACTCAGGTGAGCTTCATTTCTTATTAAGTGTTCAGAGGTAGCTAATAATCATGGGATCAAAGAAGCAAAATTTGTCTTATATGAACCACTCAGAGGAAATAGTTTATGTTTTCGAATTTCTGTTTTGTTCATTTGTTCTCTTCTGTTCATGTTACTTAATGTTTTTCTGTAATATGTATATTGATGTTCTTGTGTATGATTTTGCAGGCAGAGAAAGCTTCTTGGAACTCTATTGGAGTGTTTAAGGTAAGTAATGTTTCGCGGAAGAGACGAGAACTAGTTCCTACCAAATATGCCGAGGATGATCCTGATATGGATGCTGAAAGTAGTGATAGTGAGGATAGTGAAGATGAAGAAGAATGTGGATCTGGTTTACCAGTTTGCAGGCAATTTCAGGTTTCTTTCAAAATCTCTAGTTATATCATCTTTGGGGTTTATTGTTACACTTATATTGTTCCTTTTTTTTTGTTCTTCTTTAAATCTGCAGTTGCAAAGAATAGCTCATCATGGATTTGTTAACCGTATACGTGCCATGACACAAAATCCTCACATATGTGCTTCTTGGGCTGATAGTGGCCATGTGCAGGTCAGACTCATAATCCAAAGAGTTGTTCGGTCTTAGTAATTTTAAATTTAATCATTAACTGATTGGCCCAAAAAAGATAATTATTAACTGAAAAAACTTTCAAAAGTGAGAAAAAATAGAATTGTGTATAATGGGGAGAGAATTTTGGAGAACAGGAAAACAGATGATGAGTAAATTCTGTTGATACTTACAAGAAACTATGAGAAAGGTAATTCACTGTTTGCCTTTCCATATCTTTTGCCTTTTTTATCTTCTTACTTTTGTGGAGAAATTATAATGCTTTTAACTTATAATATAATTCATTTAATGATTCGGAATACTAGTACATCTGTGTATCAAACTAGGGGCATGATTTTTGCTTGCTTTGCTTATTTAATATTGTTTGTTGCAGGTGTGGGACTTCAGTTCTCATCTGAATGCTTTGGCAGAGTCAGAAACGGAAGGTATCAAGGGAGCTTCTTCAGTTTTTAATCAAGCTCCATTGGTTAACTTCTGTGGCCACAAAGATGAAGGCTATGCTATTGATTGGAGCGCTATTGTTGTTGGAAGGCTTGTAACCGGTATTGTAGAGTAATAATTGTGACAAATTCTCTTTTTACTTCTCAGTAATTTTGAGCTGTCATTTGCTCTAGAGATTGAAGATGGTCTATTGTGGAGGTGATGTTATTCTTATTTTCTAGGGGACTGCAAGAACTATATTCACTTGTGGGAGCCTACATCTGATTCAACATGGAATGTTTATCCTACTCCATTCGTTGGACATTCTGCAAGCGTGGAAGACCTACAAGTGCGTAGTTTTGTTGTAAAGATAGAACCATTTTGAAGTCCTTGCATATGGTTAGACATTGTTTGCACTATCTTAATCTATTAACCATTTTCTCTATTCAACTCTTTATATGCAGTGGAGTCCAAGAGAACCTCATGCATATGTCTCTGGATGGGACTATTGCAATTTGGGATATCCGTTTAGGGAAGTCACCAGCGGCTTCTTTCAAGGCACATGATGCAGATGTAAATGTCATCTAATGGAACAGTTATTTCAGTCCTTGATAGATTTACTTGCTCTTTCTTTTCAATCTTTTCCTTGTATCATCAAACTTTTGATTTTGTGCATCCTTGATTATTTATTTACTCAGGCTTGTTGTATGTTAGCATTGGGAAGTGATGATGGGACATTTCAATTCATGATTTTAGGCTGCTCAAGGTATGTCTATTATTACCTAGGATAGTATGTTATTATGCAAAAATAAAAGTGACAAGTGGATTTATTCTAGTGTGTGCTCATTTTTGTTTTATCTTAAATTTAATGTAATCTGGTTTATGAAGATTCTTGCCATATTCACTAGTGCTTCTTTTGCCTCGGATTGTGTTGTTTTTATTATCTTAGACTGGAAACTAAGGTTCCAAGCTTTTTCTTTCTAATTTCTAATTAAAAGATCATTTTCTAACGAACTCTAGTCAAGTCATTGACTGATTTGCTGTTGCCATTGTTGATGGTACTGATCCATGGTTTTCTGTGGACATAACGGAAATACAGTGATAGCTCATTTTAAGTACCAAAAATGCCCTGTGACATCCATTGAGTGGAGTCCACATGAAGCCTCCACTTTGGCTGTTTCGTCATCTGATAATCAGTTAACGTA
Organism: Durio zibethinus; assembly: GCF_047325235.1. NCBI lineage: Eukaryota > Viridiplantae > Streptophyta > Magnoliopsida > Malvales > Malvaceae > Durio > Durio zibethinus. The sequence goes on from NC_143167.1 coordinate 33,961,276, forward strand.
AGTACTTTTAAGGCACTAGAATACGGATGCTAAATGTTGGACTTTTGAAGATCTCTCTCTCTCTCTCTCTCTCTAGATTTTGTTAATTGATGTATGTTTTTTATTTTCTTTTGCTTCAATTTCCAGAATATGGGATCTTTCTTTAGAAAAGGATGAGGAAGAGGAAGCAGAGTTCAAGGCTCAAACAAAGGAGCAAGTAAATGCCCCAGAAGATTTATCTCTGCAACTTCTTTTTGTCCATCAGGTACTTAATCGGAGTATTAAAATTGAAGATGCTTGCTGACTTTTATCTTTTAACACACTTTCTACTATGAACAGGGGCAGAAGGACTTGAAAGAACTTCATTGGCATGCTCAGATTCCTGCAATGATTGTGTCAACTGCAGCAGATGGTTTCAACATCCTAATGCCTTCAAATATACAGAGTACTCTCCCCTCCAATGGCTCTTGAAAAATGACTTGGTTCTATGGCGGTAACGAATGAACCAGCAGCTGATTCGAATCATATATCAATACATGTATCTTTTTCTCTATTTTTCCCCCTTGGTGCACAGGAGTGAAAATATTGTTGCTCCAAAGGGTTTTTTTTTTTTAACTGAAGGTTGCTTTCAATATTTTATTTGTTATTTATTTCCTAGTATCATCTGTTATGAAGAATCTCAATGTTCGAACCTAAATCATTCGAACCATTTGTAATATATAGTTAGTACTTAATGTTATTTTGATCAAAACAAAATTCAAAATAGGGAATAACTGTTACTAATCTGAGATTGGGCTGTTGAGAAAAGTAATTCATCAAGCAGACATAGCAAGAAGTTAAGTAGAACATAAACATGAGGACATGAAAAGGAGTTTTATTACCAAAGAGCAAAGAAGCTCTGTATTGACATTAGGAACGGCAACGTTCTAAATTGGGGCAGTCAAACTTTAAAATTGTCTTATATTGGACCCATACTGCATCAGAGCCGCACAACTGGACAGTGAAGTAATACCTGCCGTCCGCTTATTCTTCGGTGAATGGAATATTACCAATGGCAACGTTAAAGTGGCTTTAAAAAAGGTTGAAAAATCTTCTTGGTTTTTTCTTCAACTGGACTCCATTGGTCCACTTCACCTTCCTAGATGGAGACTAACTTGAGCGACTTGCGAGCCAACCATCGTTGAAACACCTCAAGTTCTTGTATTCTACTCTCCAATCTACCCCTTATCATTATACCTTCAAGTTTTCTTGTTCTCGATCTCTCTTTTCTTTGTCCCTGTTGCCTTGATTTCACAGAAACTGTGGAGAAGGCAGAAGAAGGAATGATGGGTTCTGATCCATTGAGTCAGATAAAGCCAATACCAATCCCAACCCATGAAGAAGATCCTTCAAGCCAATCCGCAGCTCTCCTTTCTTTCGACACTGATTCTTCTTTAGACCCTTCAGCAAATGAACATCCTTCAAAGCCAAGGACCACTGTTGTCTTCATTGCTTTAATACTCCTCACTTGCATTGCTCTTTCCGCTGCCTTTGCCTTTGCCTTCCTCTTTTACACTTCTTCCTCTTCATCATCTTCCTCTTCAGCTACAGCGCACAGCTTCTCTCGTCCTTTGAAGAAACTGGAAAAACCGGTGGTTCTTTTGGTTTCCTCTGATGGATTTCGATTTGGGTACCAATTCAAGACCTCAACACCGAACATCCACCGTTTGATTGTTAATGGGACTGAAGCTGAGATGGGTTTGATTCCTGTTTTCCCTTCTCTTACTTTTCCTAATCATTACTCCATAGTTACTGGCCTTTATCCTGCTTATCATGGTATTATAAATAACCATTTTTTGGATCCTAAAACTGGTGAGGTTTTCACTATGGCAAGTCATGAACCCAAGTGGTGGTTAGGTGAGCCTCTTTGGGAGACTGTGGTCAATCATGGGTTAAAGGCTGCTACCTTTTTTTGGCCTGGAAGTGAGGTAAAAAAGGGTTCTTGGAATTGTCCTGAAAAGTTTTGTATGGACTATAATGGTTCTGTTCCTTTTGACGATAGAGTTGATACTGTTTTAAGTTATTTTGATTTGCCTGCTAGTGAGATTCCTGTGTTTATGACATTGTATTTTGAGGATCCTGACCATCAGGGTCACCAGGTTGGACCTGATGATCCCGAGATTACTGAGGCTGTTGCTAGAATTGATAGAATGATTGGGAGGTTGATTGATGGTTTAGAAAAAAGAGGGATTTTTGAGGATGTTACTATAATTATGGTTGGAGACCATGGGATGGTTGGTACATGCGATAAAAAGCTGATTTTCCTTGATGATTTGGCGTCTTGGATTGAAATTCCGGCCGAATGGGTTCAGTCTTATAGTCCGTTGCTTGCGATTCGTCCACCTCCCGGTTATGCACCGTCAGATGTTGTTGCAAAGATGAAAGAAGGATTGGAATCTGGGAAAGTTGAGAATGGGAGGTATCTGAAGGTTTATCTTAAGGAGGAGCTACCTAGTCGGCTACATTATGCAGCTAGTGACCGGATTCCTCCCATAATAGGGCTGATTGAGGAGAGTTTTAAGGTGGAGCAGAAAAGGACTAAGCGAAAAGAGTGCGGAGGATCACATGGATATGACAATGCTTTTTTCTCCATGAGGTCCATTTTTATTGGTCATGGTCCTCAATTTGCAAGGGGGAAGAAGGTGCCATCTTTTGAGAATGTTCATATATATAACTTGGTAACATCAATTCTCAAGATACAGGGTGCTCCCAATAATGGGTCTTCAGCATTTCCTGTGTCTATTCTTTTACCTAGCCAGTAATAATTATCTCTTAAGCATGTTTCGAGTGATCCTAACTGCTGAAGTATGGTGTAGAAGTTGGCAAGATGACAACTGCAAGGCCAAATGACTATCTGTTCACCCATGCAGATAATTTTGAATGCATATATCAGTGCCGTAGCCAGAAAATATATTTAGTTGGGTTATACTTTAAAATGATACGTTTATGTTGGAAAAACTTGTATGTCAAATTCACTAGTTCTAAATTTACAAAAAATTAGTATATGGCCTTATTTCGATAAGTTAAATACAATGACAATGAGATATTATATCATGCCTATAGTATAAACTTCCATAAGTTTTATGGATTAAGTTGGAGTTTTGTGCAATGCAATGACAATGACAATGAGCTGCATGCACCATGTCATATGGAATTCATGTTACTATTTTATGCAATGCTGTTATGATATTTTAAAAGTATAGTTGAACTACATCGCAGAAGAGCAAAGTATTCTGGCATTGTTCTCTCTGCTTCTGCCCCTTCCTTGGGCAAGGCCTAGGTTGCTCATCTAATTTGGTGTCTTTCTTCTAGTACATATCTTGGATCTTGGAAATTGGAATTCACAATTAAACTAAACCAAATAATTTAGAAGCTAGTTGTTTCAATGTATGCGCTGTCTTGCATGGAGACCAAATTGCTAAGCTTCTTGAGCTTTGATTTTATTCTCCCTTGCATCATATCTTTTCGTTTTGTGGGATTAATCGTATCATAAGATTCTAATAGCAAAACATATTCTAATCTCCTCTGTAACTCTAAGCAGTTCCTTATCAGGGCTCAGGCAAGGTTTTCATGATTTGCTACTTTCTTATTGAAAAAAATGAATATTAAATTGTGGGATCTTCTTGGAATTGATGCTATCTAGGAGTACAGATTCTTTAACATGGAAGTGGTTTCCTAAGAATTTTTATAATGACAAAACTTGGAATCTTTGATTCTTTTGGGATGCAATTGGTTTTCCCCCTTTATTTTACTTTATTCTGCATGATTGACCTCTGTCATTCCTGTGAAGAATGAAGAAGAGTTACGGTACTGATGTTTGTCCATGAAACTCTCAGCATAATTGATAAGGGCCATTCATAATGTTCTATTGATTTATTGTTAAGTTCAGAGAATCGTGAAAACAAGTTTTTTAATATTCAGTTCTTCTATTTGCTTGGCTTAGGTCTTTTTGTGGTGAACTGAAAGCCAGAGCGAATAGTAGTTAAATAGCACTTTGATATTGATATATTCTCTCATTAGGAAGATGTCAGAGCCATGTTGCCGAACTCTCCTTCTGGTTCAAGTTATGCTTTTAGCATATCCTCATGGCATTTTATTGTGCAGATATGGTAATTTTAACTAATAAATACGACAAGGTGGTAGATACGAAAATGAAAAAAAACGATAGTGACAATAATACAAATAATACAAGGTGGAGGAAGAGCCTGATTAATGCATACGTTTCCAATGGTTTCATGTAAAACAATCAGTCATCGTTTTACACATCAATAAGACATTAATACTTGGATTTAAAGCAATGCTGAGTTAAGGAGTAGATCAAGGGATCAAAGTTCACAACAAAAGTTGATGTCATGATCAAGAAATTGCTTCAGATCAAATTTATGTCGAATCGTCTTGCTGGGTGCTATAAGACAAAAGCAAATGGGCAACAAACATTACAATTGCAATAAAAGAACAAATTTTATCTGATTGAAATTAGCAAGTGCTTAACACATAAAACCAAAAAAGTTATACAAGATGTTGTTACTTTTTTGTTATGTTCTGGGAAATAATTCGAACATTGCTTCCATAATTTGCGACAGTTCCTTTTCTTGAAGCATCAGTATGGGGTTGTTTATACTCTTACAATATTAGCGAAGGTTGGCTTTCTGGGTCTTCTTATTTCCAACATGATCTTGTTGAACCATTACTTTTCTATGCATTTTCACAACATCCTTGGTGGTTTGATTATTCACTTTCCTCTCAGACTCAGTCTGCACCAACTGCATGCTTCTGTAGCTGCTGATATTGTTTAAGGTTATGTTACATCATCAGCAACATGTTTTAAGGGAGGCATTCATGTGCTTTTATACTTAAAATTGTGTTTCTGTTAAATTAATTTAACGTTAATTTTATGTTGAAATTAATTGATGGGAGAAAAGTGGAGGTTTCATATAGTTTTTGATGGCTTTGAGTCGGGATTTGGCTGGTTTTAGCATTGAGCATATGCAGTTGTTGCTGGAAGTTATAACTAAAGTGCAAATCCTTGGCTTTAGGCTGCTTCACAGAAGGAACTAAATTTGGACTGGGCTGATCCGACGTCTTGGTCCATGTGCTCTGAACGGTGGCACCTGTTGCGTTTTGCAAGAAGTGCTAAGGCTCTCTTTGATAAATTAAAAAATTAAGTGCTGATAAACTAATTATTTAATTTTTAATATTAATTTTGATAAGTATTGATTTTGAATTATAAAATTTGTTTATATTTTATTGAAAATTAAATGTTGAATATAAATATATTATTTAATAATTATAAAATATTAAAATTTGAAAATTTATAAATTTATATTTTTATCTCATTTTCGTTATTATAATAAAGTAATATTTTTAGGAGATAGTAATTCAAAAAATATTAAAAGAAAACTTTATTAATTGTTTTTTGCGTTGAGTAATAAGTAGGTCTTTATTTACTTATTTTATTGGTAAAATGATAAAAACCAATTAAATAAAAATTTAATAATTATATAAGCTCGTATTTTTTTATTACAATAAATTAAGTCATCAAATATCTATTTTCATCATTTAAAAAAAATTAAGCCCTAAAAAAATCTTGTAAATTTTTTAAAAAATACTTTTAGAATTTATGGTTCTCAATAAAACCCATTTAACCATTACCATATCAATCTAACAAAAAAAATAATTTTATTTATTTTTTTTAGATTCCAACAAAACCCATAAATTTAATTTAGGAAAAACATCTCATATTTCGAAAATTTTTCACAATTTTACAAGAAAATCACGATTTATAATTCATTTACAAATTAATAGATAAAAAATGTAATTTGAATAAAAAAGCATCGGATTGTAGTATGTAAATTTTAAATTTTTTTATTAAAAAGTTTTTGGATATGCAAATCGGAAATTTTTTTCAATTTTTAAATTTATAAATCTGAAATTTTAAAAATAAAAAAAGTAATTAAATGATTTTATTTTAAAATAATTTTAAAAATAAAAAAAATGAAATACAAATAACAGCTCTCCTTCTAGAATGATGTAAATGACAGGCATCTAACTTTTCCATTTTAGGATGATAAATCAGTTGATACGACCAGCATCGGACTTTTTATCACAATAAAGATCATTTGTGGTTGGAACGGTCCAAATTACACACAAATTCATTTGAACCCAATGTTAGGTGCTGCATTTTTTCAGCCATTTTGACCATCTTTCTACATCCATTACAATTAGGTGTAGGTCTTCGTTCCCTAAATTCAGACGGAATTAGGATAATTAGGAGATATTTTATCTGGCACAGGGGTGTAAGTAGAAGATTAGATTCTAGAAGCTTCCTGTTATTTATATATATATATATATATATATATAAAATTCGAAATTCAAAACACTTATCATTTTTAATTTTTAAAAATTTATATCTAACACTTTTAAAAATTAAAATTTTAACATTTGTAATCAGGTCATAATTTTATTTTTTTTTTAAATGCTTGTCAAAAACAAACTCATGGATGTGATCTTTTACAAATTTGGAGATGGTATAGAGGTCTTAACTGCCAGAATCAGATCTGAAAATGATGAAAAGTTACCGGTTTGCTTTCGGCATCTAAGAAGGTCGATATCTAGTAATTTCCCCCGGTTAATGGTAATTCAAAATTCACTGTAGGCAGCTGGCTGGCACTTGCCTGGCAGCAATATATGTGCAACCCAGCAAGGAAATAAAAAGGAGAATAGTAGTGCAGAGATGTAGATAAATTTGAAGGCAAACTTTAATGTTCTTTTTGTTTCCTTCTTGCTGGTTTTGCCTTTCTTGTGTGAATCCTTGATCTAGTGCTCCGAGTTGGGTCTACAATTTTGTACTTTCTCACTTTTTTTTTCTTTTATTAAAATCACAATATTCAGACAAAGAAAAACAGAAGAATCGACACTTTTGGTGGTTAAGAACTATCAATTTCCACCCTGTTTGAACCTACAACACTTGATCTATCATTCATCACCAATTTCACCATTGCCATCTAGCATCAAGTGTACAACTCCAAGTTACTACTGATCTGCTGTAGCCTGTGTGAAAGTGAAACTGCCCTAGACTATAATCACTCTTTCTGATAATAAATTCTATAGATCATGATAATCACCAAGTTTCTTGTCCTACCAAACTGAAAAAGTTAAAATAAAGAGAAATTTACTGCATCAAAACAAGGCCTGGCACTTTGAGAGGCCATTAAGAAGAGTTCCAAGTATATGAGATTAATAACAACACATTTGGGTGATGATGATGGTAGATCACTAGATCTCGACAACTACATACATATAGTTCAGTAAAATGTGTCTCAAACGAAGATGAAATGTTGGAATTTCATGGCCGCAGGATCCTCCACCCACCAATCAAAACCACAACTGGAAAATGGACCCATTTTCATACAATGATAATTGATACCAGTCCAGTCCAAAAGTGAAATGGGAATCTCATGTTTGCCTCTCTTTTGAATGCCTTTTACCAACCAAAAACTTTTAAAAGAATCATCAGCTTTCCTGCTTTTCATGTCTCATTTATGCAACAGTTCCTACACCTCATCTAAGTCCACTGAACACCCCCAACAGAACAGAGAAAAAAAAACAAAACAGGAGGCAATAATTCAAGTTGAAGAAGATACTACTGAGCATCAGAAAGATTAAACTTTTATCAACTTGCTGATTTACATTTTCATGCTTGGTTTCTTAAACCGAGTTTGTTTCTTTTTTTATTTCTTCTAGAAAAGATAAAACAAAGGCATTATCTTTTCATCAATTGATCCATAAATTCAACTACTACAAATGCTCATATAAGCATAAATTATACTTGGTACTTTTTCAACAAGTTTGTTTACAATGAAACACCTTCAACTCAGACTTTGGTGAAATACACTGCAAAAGCAGCCTTGCGGTATGTTCTTGTTTGATAACAGCATCCGCTTTCTCCACCAAAACCGCCCCAACAATCCTCTCATACCCTCCTCCGCTACCGCTCGCCACGTAAGCCACGAGCGCCGCCTGAGCGGGCGGCAAACTCGGATTATAAGCTGCCGATTCCATGTAAGACCCTTTATATATGTTCCCTTCGACATCCAACAAAGCCACCCCAGATGGACACCCGCTGTAAGGCGCGTGTGACATATTCGCCGCATCAAGAGCAGCGTATTTTAAATCATCGTCACCGTTGATTTTGCCGTTGCATAAATCGGAGCAAAACGACAAGCCGTTTCGATGAGGCTCGAGGAGAAGAGGAACCTCTTTTTCTAGCAAATCATCTGGGCCGAACCTGTGAGGTAACAAATGAGATAAAGGAGTAAATTCATGGTCTTTATCATTACAATTATTGTTTATTTTGTTTTCTTTTTCGTCTTCGGAGGAGGTTATGAGGATCTTGACGTCGGGGGCACCACGGAGCTCTTGGAGGAATTGGCGGCAATGGCCACAAGGGGCGGAGGAGACGGCGAGGTATTTGAGACGTGGTTCCGCATTGAGGGAGAGGTTGGTGATGAGGAATTGCTCGGCGTGGACGGAATGGTTGAGTGGAAGACCCGGGAATTCCAGATTGGCTCCGAAGAAGATTCGCCCAGACGACCCGAGTCCGACTGTTCCGACGTGGTAGTTCGAGATTGGCGGGCGGGCTAAGGCCTGGGCGGATTTGACCAAGGACGGGAGGACTTGGAGCACGGTTTTGCCTGATCGTTTGGCAATTTGTTCGGCTTCGGCGGAGTCGATTACGAATCTGGATCGATCCATTTTGGGAGAAGAGTTGTTGGGTTGACCCGTTTGAAGAGGGAGGGCCGTGATTTCGGTGATTTTTTGACGACGACGAAAGTTCCTGGAAATGAGGAAGAAGGAAGGGAGAAGAGGAAGAGGAAGGTTTTGAGGGAGGATTATTTATATTGGGAATTGGTTTATGGCAGTCATGAAACAGTAATTAATTACTTACTACAGCAACTTTTACTGTAACGACTATTTCTAGTAGTAGTTTTTTGAACTGCTTAACGGTGGTAAATTTTGCCTAGTTGAGCGATCCACGAGATTAGGGAGGTAAAATTAGGCTGACTAAAAATTGATTTGAATTGATTAGATTCATTAAAATTAAGTAAATTCGGTTTGAATTTGTTTAGTTTATTTGATTTTAGTTGTAATTAAATTTTAAAATTTATTAAATTAATTAATTCGATCGATTTTTTATTTTTAAAATTAATAATTAAATTGATCGAATTAATCGATTTTTTTAATAAGTAAAGTTTAAAAAATTAAAATAAATATTTTTATTTATTTTTTCTTGTAAAATATTATTGAAATTATTAAATTTTTTAGTTATTTAGTTTAAATAATATTTGAGTTTGAGTTTTATTGAATTGAATTTGTGATTAAATAATTATTTATAATAAAAAAAATAAAAAAATCGATTATTTAATTGAACCGATTAAATTGAACTGATTTTGATCGGTTCGGTTATGATCGATTATTTAATAATATTCAATCGATTTGATTATTTATTAAATAAAAATCAATTAAATCGATTATTAATTTTTTTAAACCGAACTAATCGATTACTTACTTCTAGGCAAAAAGACCTAAAATTGAATGCGAAGGGGTGTAAAACTGTAAATTAAGAAGTTTATATTTTATATATTATTAGTATATAAATCATATATATTATCAATTAATTAGATGATATTAATTTATTAATAAAATTTTTTCATATTTATCTTAAAGATTAGTAAAATACACAAAAAATTTATTAATTTATTAATATGTTGATATCATTTAATTTATTAATAATACATAAAAATATATTTCTCAATAATATATCAAAGATAGACTTGTAAATTAATTAAAATTAAAATTGAAATAAATTGTTGCCACTCCTTCGAAAATTAAGCTCATTCCTTATTAGAAAAAAAAAATTGTACTAGTCCTTTGAATCTTGGTTATGTTTGTTTATATAAATTTACTTTCTTCTTTGTTTAAATATGTGATCACCTATATACTCATGTTTTTTTTTATTTATTTAATCTTAGAATTAAAAACCTAAATTGATTACAATTTGATTATAGGAACAAAGAAGACAAATCCAATTTTATAAGTGTAACCATTTTAGAATTTAATATACTATTTATATTTTGACTGTTACATTTAATAATATAATCGTACATATGTATAAGATATGTAAAATTTCAAATGAATTTCATATTTTTTATCACATCGAGAGTATTATTTTTTCAATATATATTCATTGGTTTGCTTTTTTTTTTTTTACAACGAATAAATAATTCAAAATTTGATATGTATAATTTACATAAATAATATATAAAATAAACGATCAAATTAAACAGATATAAATCATATAAAAACTTACGAAAAAATATAAAATTAAAGTAGCTTTACACTAATATAAGCGAATCATCCTCTTTTTTCTTTTAGTAATTATAGTCAATACTTTAGTAAGAGATACGTACATTTTAATATAACTTTCATACTTTGATACCAAATTCTAATTATGCAAGTTGTTTTAACATATTGTACATGTGCCATGTTTATTAGCACTGAAGAAAAAGTTGGGAAAGGAACAAATCCGAATTGGTTGTATTTTATAAAGGTAAGACATGCCTTACATATAAAAGATATGCCCAAAAATATTGGTTGATTCCACCATCAGTTTTTCAATTTTCAAGAATTCTATTTTAAGAAAAGTCATTTTAAAGGTGCTGGATTTTTTTGGTCAGAAAGAGACAAAAAAGGATTTGTTGTGTGAAAGCAATAAACTCAGTCAATGAAACAAAAACTATGGGCTATCGATTGATTTATAGCACGTAAGCAAGCTTGGAAATGGAAATAAATACGATTTTTTTTTTTTTTTTTACAAACCATCTTATAGTTTGGAAAAAACAAGTTTTAAGATTTGAAATTTCGAAAAATATTATGATTTACATGAATAAATTAAATTAAAGTTTAATTTAAAAAAAAACCTGTGAATATAAAAACACTGGAAAGGAATCCATGACTTTTTGACTTTTTTTTTAATGTTCCTTTACATCTACAGTATTGATAAGATTCAATTATCAAGTCAGCTTCCAACATGTTAGATGCAACCAAACAAAGGAATCACAGCCCCTAGGAATAATTTATCTAATCTATCAAACTCCGTTTTTGAACTGGTTTAATAATTCATCATTAGCTGGTACAATTGCATGGTTTTCTCCTTTTCCCTGTTCATGAGGCAGCCGTACAGCCATGAATTTTAACCATTTACTATTTTGTTTTTGTTATAGTTTCCACTGGAGAGGCTCGGCCCAGGACAATCATTTCATTTTTGCATGATTAGTTTTTCTTTATTTTCTAGTACACCAGCTTTAGTGAGGAATGAGGGCTACATATATACAGGTCTTTTCCATGGGGCTAGTGGGTCTTTTTTCTGGAGCATGTTTGCCACTCAATTCGCATGATTCGTGATGGAAAATGAGAACTTCTCCACATGCAAAGCAACCATGCTAAAGAACCGTATGCTTATTGTCAATTGATGCTGACATTGGATTCACACTTTACACTTACCATTGGAATTCTTTAGCTTAGTTGCTGCTAGCTTGCAAGCATTTGTTTATTCTATACTGATAAATGCCTATTTGGAATAAGACAAAAATTTTTTAATAAAAATTCAATAACCATTTAAATTTTTAATATTTTATTACAATTAATTAATTTTAAAAATTTTTTATTTCAAATCTGTTGAACCTTGAAGTATTTATTTTTAATTTAATTGAGTTTACAATTAAATAAAAATTGATGTTGATGATTTATTAATTTTTTTGTAATAAAAATTTAATCAGTAAAAATAAATATTTAAAGACCTAATTGATTGAAAGGAGCTTGAAAGATTATTAAGTTTTACCCGACGACCTTAGAATAAATATGCTAGGCTTTCTGACGCTCAAATTGTACCATGGCGTGGTTTCTCTGCAGCTTCCTGGTGGCCCCTCATCTTTTCCTACCAATTGAAGAAGATGGTATTGCCCTGGTTAATTTGGTTGTATGCGTTGGTAGATTTAAGTACTGATTAGTCTATTTTTTTTAAAAAATTATTTATTTATGTTTTGTTTTCAAAGAGTTGAATTGATTTGAAAGAGAAGAAGATAGCAATTCTGTCCGTATTCTATTTTCAATTTTCCCGAAGTCGCCACTATTTTGATCCACGCAATTGTTTGGGCCTATGAAGCTTGATGGTAGCGTTCACAAATTCCAAATCATGAGTTCATTTTTTGTCGATTCAGTAATGATCTTGGGTTCATTTTCTTGTACGTTAAAGGCTTTTGAACTTGGGAAGTTTGATCCTATCCCACATCCATTTTGCCAATAAGGATTCCCCCAGAGACATCCACTAGGCAATTTGGACTGAGTCAATGAGATGTCTGGTCGGCACTGGAACAACATGGAGATGACATTTTTGGGTTAGATGGAACTCATGTTAGTTTCTTAAAATGCTTCTATGTTCAAGGATCATTTTGTGGCAATGTTCAGAATTTGGCGGCTCAATTTGTCCCGTCGAGAAGGACATCCACGATAACCAAACGTGAATTACTAATGTAAGGTCAGACCCCGAATACTACAAAACCACACTCTTGTCTGAGGACTTGATCACACCGCACGACAACCTTGACTCTGTCATCGTCAACATAACACCCCATCACTATTAATCGTACAGTTGCTAATGTCCTAAGTGCCTGCTATCATTTCCCAAGTAGCAGCAGATAAATGTACAAAAACGAGATGATGTCAAAGATGGCACACCTCGGACTTCAACTGCAACAAAGGTTCCCTGTCTTGGCTGTTGTTAGTTATTCTTATTTGACTTCTGCCGCCGTTATTTCTGTTTATAGTCTTTCAAGTAAGGTGAAAAAATGGAACAATGGTGGTACACTGCCTAGTAGGCTAGTGCTGGGCTAAGGGTCTTCATTTTGGACTCAGTACATGAACATGGTTGCCAATTGCAAATCTTTCATTGCTTCTGTAAGGCAAAAGGGTGCTGTTGAACAGGTGCATTTTTCAATGGTTACTAGTTCTTTCTGGGTTTTTTTTTTTTTCTTGCACTTTGAATTATGTTGGCGGATTATGAAGGAGTTAAATTTTGAAACGTAGTCCAATTTGCAATATCTATTGATTGGGGATTCAGGAATATGACAAGTTGTCTTTTTATAGCTTTCCGTTATTTCAATTTTAGAACGCAATTTCTAAGCTTTTTAAAACGGATACGTATCAAAATGAAGAAAAAAAAATCAACTAAATAGTTGATGCATAATCATCATAAAGACTAAGTTGATTGGGTTTTGAAGTTGACTAATTGCTTGATTGTTCTTGACCAATAATAAAAAAAAGATTTTGCACCTTCTGAATTGTATGGGACAAAGGGGGAAAGGTATGAAACCCATCAGCCGACCATTGTCTTAACGCTATATTTCATCACTAAATTTCAAATGGAAAGTATTGTTCTCTCTGAATGAGATGCCAAATCCCCTCACTTTACTTCACAGGTGTTGCAGAATGTGGAATGGCCAGAACAGTTCCCCTTCAAGGATGAGGATTTCCAACGCTTTGATGAGTAAATAATGCATATCTAATTTTGCTGCTTAAATTGAATTCTATGTTAAATTTCTGCTTTCCTTGAGTTTATTCATCTAATTTTCTTTTCATGCTTTGATTACTCCATGGATTAATTTCTTTGCTGCTGTTTCTTACTCACCATCTTCATGATGATTACTCACCTTTTTGATTGCTGATTGGAGATTGGAGAAGTAAATTTTGAAGCATCTCTTACCAATTTTAGATGAATGAGGGTTGTTGATGTGACACATGTTTGGCAAAACCCTTTGTTCAAACTACAGAGAAAGTAACATGATTAAAACATGAGTGTGTTGAATCTGTAATTTCTCCTACACCAAGGGCTTTATGTTTCAATCTAGCACTTCCGTAATTGCTGCCTATATCTCACGTTACTTCCTCTAGACTTTGCCAGATTGAAATAGAAAACGAAGTTCATTTGTACTGTTAAACAAACAGCAAAACTCACAGCACTCCCTAACCCATCCTTGCATATATCATCCTATATTATACCAATTACAGGATTCAATGCTTCAATCAAGCAGATGTTATTTAGCTATGCTTTGCTTCAATCATTTCAAAGTTTTTCATCCTCAATGTTAAGCATATTGACCAGGTTTCAGATTTTCATAGCTTTAATACACCTTTTGATATGTTTCAGATCACCAGATTCATTATTCTATGAAGCTCCACACTTTGTTACACGTATTGATGATTTCCTCCCAGCAATACTCCAGGAGTTAGCATATTGGATATGTGCAGCAGTTGGGTAAGACATTCTAAATGTTGATGTAAATCCATGTGCATTCATATGAGCATATCCAATTCAAGGTACCCAAGTTGATGGTAGACTCTTATTTGATCCTTTTTTTTTTTAAAAAGGAATTTCACTTCTATCTGCAGGCTGTTGATATAACTCCTAATCCTGGACGCTCAGATCCCATGTATATTGTTTACTCTTGGAATCTCTCTCCTGCTTAAGAAGCTATCAGGCTGAAGATTATGAGAAATTTCTTCCAATCAATGAGCTCCTTTTTTGCAATTTTGGGAAGGGAAACAAATTGTCTCACATGTCTAAATCTAAAAACTACAACCTGGAAGCTTAATGCACATCTTGATGTTGTAAGTTGTAACCCTGAAAACCCCTTTTTTTCCCGATGCACTGCACCTTTATCCCGCAGCTTCTTGTTTCTTAACATTTCTTGTTATTATCAAATTACAAGAAATTTTTAGAACATCAAAAAGGCATTGATTCCCCACTCGGTGATGTCGCTGCTTTTTTTTCTTTCTTGAGTGCGTGTTTGTGCATGCCTATGCGCCTTTGAAAGGGTCGCTCTCGCTCTGCTCTCCCAACATATTGTCACATTTCACCTATCCAAGAACATTGTATTTGTTGTAAAGACTTTTCAAATGGAAGAATCTTATGCTCGTGAAAAGATGATAATTTTTTAGATTCTATTCTCGTTGCTTAGTATAATAAGCACTTGAAACCTCATTTGGCCTTTCCTCACTGTCGGTCCATACATTTTCTAGATAAAAACAGAACATTGGAATATATGCACGACATTACTGACAACAGACCCATTCAACAAAAAGATAACAAAAAATAGAAAAACTAACCAAATTCCAATGAGAATCGGAAAATTGAGGTTTCCAAAGATTTTTATTTGTTTTTTTTTTAAGTCCAACCCCGTTTGTAGCTGCGGAAGAGATCCTCCGTTTGGGCATTCTTGAAGGCACTGCAGGCAATGATATAGACCCATATCAGTACCACCACTGCCACAATGAGAATTATGTTAGCTGTCCTCCATTCTTTCCTCAGGTTCCCCAGCAGACCAGCCTTGCATGAGTTGCAGTTATAGCAGAGTTGGGTTTGGTCATTGCTCCATAGATAGCAGTCAGGGTCCCCAGTTGGGTTCACTGGGCTCGTCCACAAAGTTGGGTTCACAAAAGTGTAGCCACATACTGTTGGAGGCTTACAACATCCTGACTGTCAAAAAGAACAATAGAACAAAAAAGACTTGAACTAATCAGAAAACAACAATAAAAAGGCAAAAGGGAAAAGAGAGACCTCCCCACTATGCAATATTCGCATTGTCACCTGGCAACCATAACCTTCATTTTTTTTTTATCTTCTGCAAATAGACTATAGAGACAAAGCTATTACCTTATTAAAATGGAGAATTTTTTAATCACGTCAAAATCCCATGATTTCATGCTAATAATTCACATGGTAGGTGTTTACTTCATTGGCACAAACTTCTCCAACCCACAAAATGAAATTTGCGTTGCCCCACGCCACACAGGATGTGCCTGATTCTTTCTGATGCATTATCAACAGCTATGATTTCAGCTATGATGAACATAGCAAAAAGTTGTGCTGATGACAATCTTGTGGATCAAATTGATCCATCCATGGGGCCCAGGCCAATAATGAACAGTAACATAGTGGATCCTACTTTGTATCATCAGCACAACTTTTAACGTTAAGCCCATAATAGTGGGTCCTACTTTGTATTATTTAAGATGAAGTGGGCCCTGCTATAGGACATCAAGTCACACCCTAACGTCCTATTCCACCAAGTTGCCGTGAGGCCAATTATATCGCCATAACCATCAAGAAAAGGATCTTACACCCAATCGCCATTGGGAAAATAAGTAAAGAATAGGGTAAACAAAGTTTCTGTTTAATGCAGGAAGATGGAAGGCACCTAATGAGAAAATTTTTTTTTTTCAGCACCTACATAATAAAATGATTAAGGTTTAACACATTTTTAATTTTATTTTTTAAATATTCCTATCTAAGATTTTGTTAACAATTAAAATATTAAAATATAATTAATCAATATGATAAAGATATATCATTATTTACAACAAAATAATGAATGAAAATGACATTTCTTTGATTTTAAGTTTAATAAATGAGTTTAAATCTTTATCGTTTGAAAACTGTTCAATCAATAGTTGACATATTTATGGAATATTTATGAAAAAAAATTAGTCGATGTTTCTTAGATCTAAATTTCCCCCAAAGACTTAGCAGCAACCATTAAGAACGTGCCACATTATTTTATGCGATATTCTTAGAGTGAGGAAAGTGAAGATCTAAGGACCAGTTTGGTTGTCTGAAAAACAAGCTCTTCTATTTTTCAGATGAATAGCAATGAACAAATTCTGTTTATGAATGGCTTTCATGTACCAAAGCTTATGGAATTGTTTAAAAGTGTAATGGTATCTTCGTTAAAGTATCACGAAAAATTAAGAAATATGG
Organism: Durio zibethinus; assembly: GCF_047325235.1. Lineage (NCBI taxonomy): Eukaryota > Viridiplantae > Streptophyta > Magnoliopsida > Malvales > Malvaceae > Durio > Durio zibethinus. The sequence continues at coordinate 33,978,167 of NC_143167.1, forward strand.
CCATAATTGAAAGGAAAAGTTGTACAAAACAGAGCTTGGACTTGCCTGAAGAGGAGAGATATGAGCGGCAAAGAATTGATCAGCAGTGATATATTTTTGAGTCAACTTAGGACAAACATCGGTGTCAGCTAGACAAGCCCTGATCTTATTCCAGCTCTTGGAGTCAACTACGTGGTTTCTAAGCCAACTTGAGTACCCATCAAGCCTATACTCCTTGTAACCCCTTCCAGGCACATCGTAGCTCCCATCAGGCCTTGTAACTATGAAAGCAAAGACCAACAGGATGAGGAGGAGACCTATGAGGATGGCCATGCAACAAAGATAGAAGGCCAGGAGTGTTTCCTTGTACCGGTAGGCACCGACGAAGCCAGCAAGGGAGACGAAGAGGATGAGGAAGCCAAGGAGAACGACAGGCCATCGGAAAAGGTGGATACAACCGTTGTCAGGCTTTTGGGCTAGCCAGATGCCAGCTGCAATGATGGGGATGGAGCATATAAGTGCTACGAAGTTGAGAACTGCTGTTATGTTGTTGGCTACTCCCATATTTGGTTCAAGGAAAAGAAGAAGAAAGAGAAAGGAGTCTGGACAATGGAGAGTGGTATGTCTGAAGATTGGGTTTTTGTGCTATTTTGGCCTTTTTATCAGTTCGGTAGTTTTTAACCTGTTTTGGTGTTGGAACGGGGAAAATGGTAATTTTGATTGGATTAGATTACATATATTTGTACATATTATTATAGCTTCTGCCTTCAGGAATGTCTAAAGTGAAAAGCATTAGTAACTGTTTTAATGGCTCAGAAGTTAGAAACCAGTAAACATGTTAATCATAATTACCTTAAAAATTCCCAACCAATCTGTGTGATGTTACCATGTGATTTTTTTTTTTTTTTGCAGGAATTATTTTTATCTCTGGCTTTGATTTCTCCTTTTTAAACAGGAAAAGTTGTTGAAAAGTCAAAATCATGTTCCACCAGGCTGAAGAAAACAAGTTACAAAAAGGGTTTAGACAAGGGAAAATTGAGGTCGAGTTAAAGGCCAGGCCATTCTGTTTTGATAAAGACAAAAGTGTCTTCTGTCTCTTTTGACTCTCACAAATCACAATTTTATCTAATCTACTGCCACTGGTTAAACAAATTTCTTCAATTCAATGGCAAGTCTTGTGATTTCTGGGAAATTCCCCCTAATTCCAGTTTCTAATGGAGCTATTCTAATTCATTACAAATGAAGTTTGACCAATTGACAAGATAAACCGTCACTGGTAGATACAAATGTTTAGAAGTACTACTACTTATGGTGGCAATTTCCATATACAAATCTAAATCAAGTAATGCATAGCAATTGGCATAGACATGAACAATCTCGTCATTCCCTGAACTTGACCGCTCAAATCTCTTGTTTTAATATTAAGCAAAGGGGAAACTAGGAACTCAAAGACCGTGTTTGATGACGGATAGCTTAGCACATGCTTCCGATTTACGCTTCGAGGAGGCTCTTCCCACGGCGTCGCCATGTGGCACGTTGCCTTTGGATCCCACACTTTGAACGCTTTTTACAAAATTCGAACCAAGAAAAACCCCAGCAGCAACCCGACTTGCAGTAGCTCAATTATTACATGCCACGTTGTGACACATATCAAAGCATGTGGCATAGAGTTACTTCTGTCTATCTATTCAGATGCAAGTTGAAAGTTTTTCCCGCGTTTTCCCGTTGGCCTTACATCCTAGAAGACAAAGGAAGCCAGAAAAGAATGGAGCCATGTGTCCCGTTGTCCTACATTTTCATGAATAGCCCAACACCAGAAATCGAAGCATCTCTTTGAATGCAACGATCTTTCAATGCAACAACATCGTCATCGTCAACAACTGTTGGGCATTTCGTGATCAAAAGTACAGTGATCTTTTTTTTTTCGTTAGGAACCCTCGATTCAAAGTCAAAAGTTGTCGACACATAAATCAAAATAAATGAAGTGGAAAAAAAAAAGAAAAATTAAGATTAGTTGAAATTTACCTTAATGATGTTTATACGTTTGAATTTATAAATAAAAGAAAAAAGATTATTAAAGGATAACAATAACGTAACTGAACAAACATAACATATAACACTGAATATCAAGCTAATTTAACATTTCAAGTCAATACAAATATCCAAATATCCAAATTATCGTTGAAAATTCCTAATGAATAAAAAAATCACTATACCTTTTGACCAACATCCCAAACCGTACAATTCCATGGTCAAAGACTCATCTTTTTCTTCACCTGCCACGACAAAAAGGTAAACCCAGAAATTTTAAGCAAGAAAGAGGCTTTCTTTGGTGTTTTTTTATTTAGTTTTAGTGACTGATGAGTTCATTTCATTTTTTTTTAAAGATTATGTTTATAGAGACTCTACCAGGTATGGTTCAGTAAAAAATATTGTCATTTCTTGCTTTGGAGAATAAGAGGTTTAAGGGGAAAGAATTATCTAAGTGGCAGGTAATTTGTTGAGTGAAAGTCAAGGGCTTGAATTTTGGGCCATGAAAGCAGCACGGAATCTGCCTGATGCAGTGTCTGAATCAAATGTTAATGAGCGGATTTCTGGTTTTAGTTTGGACTTTGGTGAAGAAACAGTTGGTGAAGAGTTTGAGTCCTTGCCAGAAGCTTCTTTGTTGAGGTGTGGAGGAGAGGGGATTCATCTTTCATCCCTGCCAACAATGTGTTGTCTCCAATGAATTAGTATGGACAGATTCATTGTTTAATCTCTTTCAGAACATTTTAAATCATAATTTTAACTCAGGATTCAATCGACTATCTTGTTTACGGCTGAAACATTTTCCAAATCTTTAAAATTTGGGAACTTTGTGTTATGTTTGGTCACTAAATGTGCTTCGCTATTGATGTCGCATAAGGATGCATTGACTGAAGCAGTTGAGTGCACCAATACTCTTGTTACAAAATCCATATTATTAAGATTAGCTACCTTCTAACTATTTTTGTTAATCTATTTAGTTGAGACGAGTAAAAGTTTCATTTTAACTAATAATATCAATATTATTATTGGTCTTCCAGAAAATGATTGAAATAAGAAAACAAGAGAATGAAGGAAGCATTAGTTTTTCTTCTTTATTGGAATTATATATATATAATCTTCTTTGCTTGCAGGAGAAAAAGAGAGTAATACATCTTTTAACGTTCGAAACATAGCATGAAAACTGAAAATATGAACCATGAGCGAGCAATACAGGGTAACCCAAGTAATCGGTACTTTTAGACATGGAAATTATGATGCCCATTAGCCACTGTTTTCATGGACTCAAATCTTGGACCCTTCTCTGAGAACTTAGTGGTTGAATAAAGCTTCAGGTAATCCTGGAAACGGTAGTGATTGGGGTATAATAGTTTGGGAGCTGGAGAAATAAGTGCATCACCAGCAGGATTGTAGAATGTAGCAATGGAAAGTCTGCTTCCATTTTTTTCTGCCATGACACGATGCAGAACACTTTTATACCTCCCATTGCTCAACACCTCCACTTGGTCACCTGTGTTCACAAAGATGGTGTTGTTCTTGGATGGGGGAATCTGCACCCATTCTCCATCTTTCAGGAATTCAAGGCCAGGGACCTGGTCATCTTGGAGCAAGAGTATGATCCCACCTGCATCGGTGTGTTCTCGAAGTCCTCTCACAAGCTCTGGATTAGGACATTGAGGGTATTTTGCCACTTTTGTCCCCACAGTAGGACCTTTAGTTCCTGAGAATGCTTCCTTTATGTAATTTTTCTCCAAGCCAAGATTCTCACACATGAGCTCAGAAAGCTTTTCGCCAAATTTAATCAGTTGATCAATGTATTGATCCATTGCTTTACTGTAAGCATGCATTGTTTTAGAGTCAGTTTAATCAGTCGTGTTTACGCTATATAAAACAACTAAATAAGCGAGTACAGCATTCTATTAACTCACTTACTCACCAGAGTTCCTCTGATATGTTTGGAATTTCATTGATGTTGGATTTTGGGTGATGCCAAATGAAAAAAGTGCTTTCCCAGTCAATATCAGAGATGATTTCTTTGTTCTTTAAGCTTTTGGCTACCTCTGATTCATAGAAGCTTTCTTTCAAATTTTCATCATAGAATGCATTCACCAACTGTTTCACCTTCTCCATCAAATTCTTGTCAATTCCATGGTTATCAACCTGCAGATATTGGCAATTTTAGTATTAGAACAAAGCTAAATCACACTTTAAGTTCAACCAGAGAAAAAGAGCTGATGCTCTTAACCTGAAAGAAGCCCCATTTCTCACAAGCTTCGTGCAGAAGAGCCATTGTTTTGCTCCTTTTCTCACCATGGAGTTCATCAAGATCTATCACGGGAATCTCCATCTGGTCTCCTCTTCCTAATCCGGATTGCAAAAGATGGGTAACTTGGAGAACTATTTATAGGCATCAAGTCGGTGCTTGGGTCTAATGGAAGCAACAGTAGTTTTAGGTAACTATAACATCATGGCAGGGAAAAAAATTTTGGGTAACTAGAAGAAGAGATAGGACATGATTAATAAGTCCAAGTTCAATTCATTACCGCTATGTTATACAGTGTAAAAAAGTTCTTCCATTTCGCTATTTTGGTCAATCATGCTTTCTTCTCAAGTAAGCTTTATAGTTTCTTTTTCATAAAAAAACGAAGAGCGTAAGTGAGGTGATTTGAATTTTAATGAATAGTTTTTTAAAGATGATGATATAAATTAATTAAATTAATTTTGAATTATTTTTTAGCTTCAATATATATAATTCAGTAAGTACATGTCTCATTTGTTAGAAACAGGCAGCTTCTTGCATTGAGTAAAACTAGGGGTGGACAATGAATTGGTGTCAAACAACCAAAGGGAAACCGTGGGAGTGGGACAAGGATCTAAGCTAGGAAAAAGGAAACAATGGGCGGTTCCGAGTAGCGACTGCAAACTTTTTTTTTTTAACTAAATTTGTAAAAGAAAAATCATATATATATATATAATATTATATTACAGCATATAAAATTAGATGGTTATATATATTTTTTTCACATATGAACAGTATTTAATATATATTATTTAACTTTAAATATCAAAATTTTTAAAAATAAATTTTATTCAAATTATTTATAATTTTTTAAAATAAAATTTTTTAATAAATTATAATAAAAATATAAAATTTTAAAAAATTAATCTTATTTGATTAAAATTTCACCAAAAAAATCTCTTTTTAAATTTAAAATTTTCAAATGAATACTTTTATTTTGGTAACTTTTTTTTATAATTTTTAATCTTTTTTTAAATTAAAAAACATAAATATCACTTACTATATATTTTTTAAATTCAAAAATATTTATAATTGTTTTATTATAATTTGACTTTTAATTATATTATATGTATTATATATTTTAAATATATAAGTGATTAAATAATTTTAATTTATATTTTTATATATATTTAAAAAATAAAAATAATCCATATATCATATAAGTAACAAGCTAATCATAATAAAATATTACAATCATATGATTTAAAACAAATAAATAAATAAATTAGTACATATAAATGTGAGTTTTATATAATATTTTGATGAATCCAATATAATGTTAATATAATTAATTAAATATAGTATAATAATTATAGATTATATATTTTCAAAGATGTACCTGACTTATTAGTATTCGATTTATCCAATTAAATATTTTGAAACTATCATGGTAGTATAAACAATTTAGTTAAAAAACTGAATTACTTAATATTTAATCAAATCAATTGCGTTATTAATATTATAATTATTTATTTAATAATTTACTGCAGTTATATTAATTACAGAAATTAGACTATTACATTATTTTCTTTTGGAAGTATGAAGGTAGTATTACAATATGTAAAATATTTCATCTTAATATTTTAATTTTTTTTAAATATAATTTTTTCCAGACATTTAAAATTAAAATTTGAATGAAATAACATATATATTTTATTTTTTAAATTTTAAAATTAAAATTTAATTAGTTAAAATTAAAAATTTAATACTTTATCAATAATTTAGGAATGTTAATAATTAAATAAAAATATTTATTTATTAATTTTTCAAACTGGATCAAACGAATTCGGGCTTAAAAACCATTGTCTAAGCTCAAACCCGAATTTACCAGACTTATAGACTTGGACTAACGGCCCGATATTTGGGCTGCTCTTTACAATGAGCCCATAAAGACTCTACTTTCTGGTTTCCAATAAATTCCAGCTTTTCTTTGGGGAGCGTGAAGACCACAGCTCAACCACTTTGGTAGTGCAATACCGTAATTTCCTTTTTGTTTTATTTACGGATATTTTTAACGGCGCAATCTTCAGACTTCAATTTCAATATATGGCGTTCTGTACACCCGATATCCTTTAGCGCGTAGGAGTAGGATCAACACCTTATTTATGTGATATTAGTATATCTTAGTCAAAGGAATTTTTGGTAGTTTTACTCAACCTCCATTCCCAAGCTAACTAAAACTTATTTCCCTCTCGTTCTCCACAAACCAGAAAGAGAGGAGAGAAAAAAAAAAAAAAAAAAAGGTAGGGGGGAAGGCGCAAATCTAACGCCCTCACTTTTAGTTTTGCTAACTCACGCTTGCTACTCTACGCAACATTCGTTTACTTTTTCTCTCTCTAGTTATTTTTTTTCCCTCTCACGAAAACCTCCGTAATGAGGAGGAGACTCGTGGCTCTCTTCTTCATTTGCGATCTCTTCGTATTCGTCGGTTCCGTCGCCGCCATTGATCCCGAGTCCGAGTCGGCGGCGGAGATCAATGTCACAGCCGTCCAGTCCAATGTCTCGGACCCGAGATCCAGAGAGGATAGTTTCGCCAACATGATCGATCGCGCTCTTGAGAAGGAGTTCAATGACACTGACCAAAACGAAGGTCCGTGCTAGATCTAAACTCTCACTCACCCTCTCCTTTTGCCTCTGCATTTGTTTTTATGTCGGTGGTGGTCGAGATAGGGTTTGAAGTCTGGATCAGCTTACTCAATTTCTCTTAATTTTCTGTTTTCATTAAAATTTTTAATTTTAAGAATTATTTTATTTCCTCTTTTTTTTTTTTTTAGTTCCAATTATTGGAATTCTTATTAGGGTTTTCTTTTGCAGCCACTGATCCTGGCAGTTTCAACAATAGTGTTGCGGGGAAGCAGGTTTGTAGTAGGATGGTAGCATTCTTTAATTTTGTTATTCATTTTCAATAACCTTTTAATTTTGAAAGTGATTATGTGGTCACCTTAAGTTCCCAAAAGTAGAACTCCTTTTGTTGCATTGCATTTTGTGCACTCTCAACATAAGAATGCGAAGAAGTCTTTGATGCAGTTGGCTGCTGTTAAATTGCAATTTTGGTTTTAGTGTTTAGAGGACCTTAAACATGATAAAAAAAAGGAAAAAAAAAACGTTAAACCAGATATTATTCATTGCTACTTTTAGGATTAGTTATAATTTGGACAATATCCGTTCTAGTTTTTAACCGAGAAAAACCTGAGATCAGAGCTCAGAAGTCAGAACCATGCCATTCTTGCAATGAAGATGAAGGTTTTTTCTTGTAGTGGCACTTTTGTTGCTTGAACTTTAAAATACTTGTCCATTTCTGACATTTTCTATTGAGTAGAAACTCTTCTTCTTGGGTGGTGATAACAAAATTTGTTTATTTTTGTTAGGCTGTATTGGAAACTGTGGCTAGAGTTAAGTCCAAGAAAAATGAGACCAAGGAAGAAAAGTAAGTATTTTTTTCTTCAATATAAATTCATAAGAAAGAGTAGTTATCACGATAGGACAACTTCTTCTGGTATTGTAGGCATTTCACTTCGCTAACACACATTTGAGGAAGCTAACACTTTTTTGAGCCTTATGTCAGGTCGTTTCAGCTCCATGATGTTTTCCATTTGGATAATGAAAACCAAGCTGAAGATGCACCAACATTGATAGATCAAAACGTATGTCCAGCAAATGCTGCTTCCAGAAATTGTACTTTTGGTGTAGTTATATTTGAAGTACTTAATTGTTGATAATGTTGGGATATTTCTCTGCAGGACAATGTCTTTATAATATCCAACCCAAAGTCGAAGTATCCTGTTCTACAACTAGACTTAAGGTTATACTTTGATTATATATATATTTATTTATTTAATTTGATGTCATTACAATTTTAATGAAGATAAGTTTTTGATTGTTCAAAATGTTTTTTGCAGATTAATATCAGATCTGGTAGTTGTCATTGTCTCTGCAACATGTGGTGGCATTGCTTTTGCTTGTGCTGGACAACCGGTACTTATGCTGTACCTTTTATGTTCTTTGTTCCTTTAGCTTCACCCTTTACAATATTGTGCTGCTTTTTACATTCATTCTCAATCTCTACTTAAGAGCTTTTTAAAACTTGTTTTTGATTCACAATGATAGGTCTTCTCTAAAGGACGGTTACATTTTGAAATTTCAGGTTATTACTGGATATCTACTTGCAGGATCTATTATTGGGCCTGGTGGTTTTAGCTTTGTTGGTGAAATGGTGCAGGTATGTTGCTTGTTTTCTTTGATGGTAGCTGGCAGTTTACTTATCTTTAGCTTAGGAAACTCATTGTGGTAGTATCTTTAGATTCATTTGTTGGAGGATTAGACATCAAGAGTTATGAAGTGAGGTTCAAGTTGGTTAACTGGAATGAGGCAGGATATCTTAACCTCTTTCCTACTAGGAATTCTTTTTTTGGGTGCCGGGCGGGGGTGTACATTTTAAAAATTGGATTTAACAGATGGTGATTCCTGTATGAAACTGCTAGACAAAAACAGGAAAAACAGGGGATTTTAGGAGAATTGGTAATTGAAGTTGATAAGACTCCAACTCATTTTAGACGCTTTAAAAATCATGATACTGACTTAAGACGACACCTAGGCTATTATGTTGTAATAACTGGAAATAATTGTTTAGTTGCATATCTATACTGACAAGTCTGACATATATAAAGCCAACTAAAGCCTATGAGCATGATGTGGTATAGTGTACAACTACCATATTTCCTTAAAATTTCAGATTCGGTTAAAATATAAACGTTAGTTTCTACTTGTGTGATATTGCCCTGCATGCAAGGGTTCCAAGAAAGAGAACTGGGCCTAGAAATGCATTTATATGCATCAAAATGGTAATGCACGTGCTATTACTTGTGTTGCTGTAGTGAAGAAAACAGTCTTATTAATTCTTCATGAATGTTGTTTAAGGAAACTGTGGCAGTGAGAGAAGCTTACAAATTTGTATGTTAGCCCTTTTCTCTTTTCGTTTTTAAATAATTTCACTTACTATATCCATATTTTTATTGGCACATGCATTCAGGTTGAAACAGTGGCTCAATTTGGCGTAATCTTTCTTCTTTTCGCATTAGGCTTGGAGTTTTCAGTGACAAAGGTTTGCTTCTTGTCTTTTACTCTCCCTATTAGATTTATTTCTATGATCAATAATACTCACCTTGTTACAATTCTTGCAGCTTCGTGTTGTTCGAGCAGTTGCTGTTCTTGGAGGTCTTCTCCAAATTTTTCTATTCATGTGCTTGTGTGGTATAACAGTCTCGGTATGTCAATTATTGTTAGAAATATTATATGTAAATGTTTGATATATAAAGTCTTGCCACATAACCTGTGCATTTCTTGGATTCTGAGTTTTAATATAAGTTTTATATTTTATACCAAATAAAGAACTGAGTTTTTTATTGTACCCTTGAGAGGCCATAAATTGACAATTAAAGGCTTAATATCCTTAATTAAACTACTTAAAATTTCACTGCTCACATCATTCTGCATGTGATAAATAAAGTTTTTCTTCTTAGGTAGTCATGGCCCATGTGACTCAACTCTATATCTTTTGTGTGTCTCTTTCTCCCTTAGTTTATGGTTTTCGCTTTTCTTTCTACCATGGCAGGCTGCCTATTTAGTGTTGTCCATTACTCTATCTCATTTTAGGTTGCAATCTGCAAGGCTAAAGTTACTGCTTTGCAATGTTCACAATAAATGTTGAAATATGCTGCTTGCTATTATTTGTTTTAATGGTTGCTATTACCAAGAATACTACAGGTTTGGTGTTCAAATGGCCCTATGTGCAAAAGATAAACATACACCCTTGTGGCACTGGCTTGGGCTTTAATTATTGGTCTCTCTAGTTTCTGTCTTCTCGGTTGTTTTAAACTTGAATTAGTTGTATGTGGACAAATGGAGGTGTCAGATTGTCAGTCTAATATTCCAATATTTAACTTCAGAAGCTGTGGATGATATATTTCTTATATTGTGATTTATCATTCATGTACTGGATTCTAAAACAACTGGTGTAAGTGAGCATCATCAAATGGTTGTTTGGGGCTCTGGCTAGATGTTATCTGCTATTTTCCATCAGTTGAGCCAGGGTCAATTTATTTGTTTGTTCAATTGGGCATGTTGATAAAGTGCTGCTTTTCTATTGGAGAAGATATGGTGTTTTCCTTTCTTTTTTCCTTCTTTTACTGATGTTACGGTATTTTCCTTCCTTTTACTCAGATTATTATAGCTATGAGTTTTTGATGGATGCAGCTACATGCTTTTTGCAGTTATGTGGAGGTAAACCTTCAGAGGGGGTTTTTGTTGGTGCATTCCTGTCTATGTCTTCTACAGCAGTGGTAAACCTCTATGAACTGCATAGTGACTGAGAAATTGAATCGGTGAAATTTTTTAGTATATTACAGTTCATATGAGTCTTGAACTGGTTGGATAGTTTCTCTCTCAATTTGGATAGAGAAAAGTACTTGTTCAAGGAATCACATTTACAAATATTATCCTTCCTTATATAAGTTGTTTCCTTTAACACTCACCATGACTGCTTTGTTTTTATGATTCCAGGTTTTGAAATTTTTGATGGAAAGGAATAGTATAAGTGCTCTTCATGGTCAGGTTACAATTGGAACTCTTATCTTACAGGTATTTATTTTCTTGGTCACCACATCAGTTAAAAGAATATTTACTTGTGCTTTGATACTTGGCTAGTTTGAAGTTTGAACTATCATGGCTTGGCAGGACTGTGCTGTGGGTTTGCTGTTTGCTTTACTTCCAGTTCTAGGTGGCAGTTCTGGCATCCTTCAGGGAGTATTATCCATGACTAAATCGTAAATGAAGAAATCTATAGGATGAGCTCTCTTTGATGCAGTTGAGACAAAGATCATCAACGTTTTGTAGGTTTCTTATGATAAATTTTTTCTTTCAAAATTTCAGGTTGGTGATTTTAATCACATTTCTGGTCATTTTGACAATATTATCTCGGACTTGTGTGCCATGGTTTCTTAAGCTCATGATAAGCCTATCATCACAGGTAATGTGTATTATTTGGTTCAATTCTTAAATCTATGTAGACATTTATTAACACAAATATTTATTTGCACAGACTAATGAGCTCTATCAGTTGGCATCCGTGGCGTTTTGCTTGCTTGTTGCTTGGGTTTGCTCATTTCCTTCTTACTTCTTGCATTGTAATTAACTTATGAATTTCTTTGCAACATAAACATTTGAAAGATTGTCTTATTTTTTTTCCATGAGTTGCTGCAATTTTTTTGCTCACTCTTGCAACTTCTTTTACCTAGCCAATAAAACCCATGTGGCTTTTAATTCGCTTAGCAATCTAGATTCATGTGTATATGCATATACTAATGTAGCTTGTTGTGATACTCCAGTGTAGTGATAAGCTGGGTCTAAGCCTTGAGCTGGGTTCTTTTGCTGCGGGAGTGATGATATCAACCACTGATCTGGGCCAGCATACACTTGAACAAGTTAGATTCTAGTTTTGTGTACCCTTTCTGGAAATTTCAATGCCTGACTACTTTTGTTATGCTCCTCTTGTAGTCCTGTTTATAATTATGTGTTTTGCATTGTGAGGTAGATTTATGAATGATGTAAAAATTGGTTACTTTCCTACTTAAAGTTAACTGTTACATAAGCTCATTGACCATTTATGTACACAGTTAATATTGGAATCCCTTTCCAGACTGAGTTGTCAGTCTTAAATGTTATTGAATCTGCTAAAGGCAATTACCAATGGTGTAAGATGAGTCTTTCTGGTAGAAAGGTAATTCACAGAATCATAGCCCTGCCCATACTAGTTGTGCTGTTAGCAAAGTCTTGTGTACATCAGGTGCTATTGTGGCCATCTGGTGTGGCTTTTAGGGTTTCAGTTGGTATTTTCTGCTGCTGGAACTTATTTTCCGCTGCTGGAACTTATTTTCCTTTAGTTTAATTTGGTTTGTGATGCATGTTTGAGAGCATTATTGTAAATATGAGTTCAGATATGAGTACATGTGAACTTTTTTTATTCAAATTTTTTGGTAATACTCCAAACAAATACAAGTATGCTACTACAGTGTTCTTGCCTTTTTATGCATTGATTCCTTATCAATACTCCTGACCAGCAATATTCTGCCTTGATCTCTCTCTCTTTCTCTGTCTTCTATACAGGTTGAGCCCATTCGCAATTTCTTTGCTGCTCTTTTCCTTGCCAGTATTGGGATGTTGATTCATGTGCATTTCCTTTGGAATCATGTTGATATATTGCTAGCAGCTGTAATATTGGTGATTGTTATTAAAACAATGGTAGTTGCTGCAGTTGTCAAGGGATTTAGATACAGCAACAAAACTTCGCTTCTTGTATGAGTTGAGCGTACTACTTGCATATTTGTATTCATTTTGACATCATTCTGTAAAGGGGCATCAGTTCCTTTCAACTTAATGTGTAGGTTGGGATGTCTTTGGCACAAATTGGGGAATTTGCTTTTGTTCTTCTGAGTCGTGCTTCTAATCTTCATCTAGTTGAGGTTTGTACTCCATTGCTTTAATATTCATTTAATTGAAGTTACTACTGCCTATGTGGCTGACTCTCTTTCTCTCTTCACCCCCACCTACCTGCCACCATGAGTCTGTCCATCCCCTCAATGTATCTGACCGATTAATTTACTTAATTTAGTGTTGTTAAGTACATCATACATTTTTATCTCATAACAAGAACTTCAGTTTTTGTTTCTTTTTTTCTCTTTGTGTGGTTCATACTTGACAATATTTGCTGAAATTCTTGACATTGCTGCAGGGTAAACTTTACCTGCTACTTCTGGGCACAACAGCTCTTAGTTTGGTATGTGAGCCTTTATATCCCATTGCATTTGCATTTGGCATTATATTCTCTTCAAGAAAAAAGAAAAAAAAAAAAGAAATTTGAGAATCTCCATGGTTTTATTATTCTGATTGTAAGTACTGAACATGCGACTGAAGGGTTAGTTTGAATCTGTACAACTGCCATAAATGTCCTATGCTGCAGTTGTTTCTTCTGCTTATAGGTTCAAAAACAAATTCTTTCAGATAGATGCAATTTGTTTAAGCATTTCTGATCAGAATGGAATGGAAACTTTTAAGTTCCTGATTTAGCTGCAACTAGCCAATTTCACAAAGTTCTTTCATTGTTAAAATAATATTCTACAATAAAGTACCAAGCTGAATTTCTATTAAGATTTAAAATTGTGGTCATTAAATAACCTGCAGGTGACTACTCCATTGCTTTTCAAGATGATTCCTGCTGTTGTTCATCTGGGTGTGCTCCTGCGGTGGTTTCCTCCTGATAGTCCTAGTGAGGTAATCAATCTGCATCTGAAATAAACTTCATGGTATAATGGTATTATCTTGATAACAGATCACTGAAGAGTGTTGCAATGTTTTAAAACTTTTGCCTAATTATTATTTGTCGGAACAAGTGTTTTGAGATTATGTTGAACATTATTTCTCCTCCCAGATTGGTTTTAAAGGAGATAGTCTTCGGGCAGACAGTGCTAAGCGTATTACTTTGATGGTCCAAGGCTCTCATGATTCATGATATTAAATAAAACATGTCCCAGAAAAAATGCAAATTTCCAGCCTTTACCTGATGGGGGTTCTTATACTCTGGAGGACAGGTGCTTAAAAGTGCAAAAGAAGTTGACTGACAGAAAAGTTTCTTTTCCATTGCAAAGTTCTTCATGATGTTTGCCGGCATCCCATGCTATTTTCTGGCCGAGCAAGACTGTATAAAAGACAGCCAGACAGCCCCCAGATATGAACAGACAATATAAATACGATCCTCCTCCTCCTCCTCCTCCTTATGCCCGGCATAGTCTAATATTGGTTCAGGTAATGGCATTAAACTATCCCAGGTGACCTTTGTAAAATAGGCGTCCATTTTATAATGTAATTCAAATCAATCTTTTCCCTTCGCTCCACTTCAATTGATTGGTTTATTTTTTTTCTGGGTGAAGTAGGCAGGTTACAAATGTCCAAGTGTATACATTCATGTTTTTGTTCCTGTAGATTCCGCACATTGACCTTAACCTTGTAAACTTTAAATTTTGTTTCGCATATTAAAATTATTTCACAAGGTTTCGCAACGTAATGTTAATATTCATCGTATTCATACTTACTAAATCTTACCAATCCCAGGTGTTCCTTTTTTCTTTGTTTTTCTCAAATATTATAAGTGGTTAAAGAGCAAGACTTGAGTCTTGGATCCTGACTTATCACCTAAAGCCTAAAGGACGACAACATAGAATTTTCGAGCAAACAAACAAAAGTTCTTTCTCAAACCAGACTTTCGTGGTTGTGTGTGTGGGTGTTATTGTATGGGTTGGTTAGATTAGATTTCTGTGAACACCATCAAAAGGAAAACTTTCCTAGTTTTGAGGTTCAAATGCAAGTGAAACGCCGTACAAAACCAGTTGGTGGATTTTGAATAAACACAAAAAATTATTATTGCAAAACATTCGGATGATGAGGTCAACAATTGTACAGAGAAATTGGCCATCCAATCATTGTCAGGCATGAATTAAAGTATATAGACAAAAAAAAAAAAGGGCAAAACAAAATTCTTATTGTCTTTGCAATAAAAGAAAAAAAAGTTTTTCAGAGTGCCGATGATGATGAGATATTTTGATATTCTACCTTTGCAATGACGTTTGTCTTCACTTGACAGGGGGCCAAGAGTACCATACGAGGAAAAAGTTTCTTTATTAATTCTGGTGCAGGTCTCTATAAATTTGGCAGGGTTCCTTTTTTCTATATTGTGGTCCGTTTTCTTTTTGGTTAAGAGTTAATTAGCTGAAAATAAAAAGAAATTGAAGCCCTTTTATTTAGTTTCAAGTAAGCAAATATATATTTATATATAAAATTACTCTGTTTAGATATTGTTAATACAATTTTTTAATTTTATTAACGGTGTTAAAATACCATAGAATGCTTCATTGATTATTATATAAAATATATATCAAATGAAATTTTATATAATATATATTTATAGTTAGGTGAAATGTCACTTTATTACAAAAGTGATCATTAAAATGTGCAAAAAGCTTAGGCCCTCAAGTAGGTAAAATTAACAGTAATGTATATATATTTTTTGTCGTGTTTGAAAAGGATGTGGAGCTTTCTTACACGTTCACACACCCACAAAGACAAAGGAAATTAATGGCTCGATGGTACATTAATTTCGTCACTCCCACAACAACCTCTCTATTCAGTTTAAAAAGTCTGAATTTTGATTGAGAATTTTTTTTTTTTTTCAATTATAAAAATCTGATGCCCAGTTATTGTAACGATACGCCTCGTGTCTAATTATAGTTCCATTTCAATGTAATAATACTAATAAATACAAAGAAAATTGCTAGTAATATCCTAGAGTTTAAAGAGAAGTAGAGTGAATAATTAATTATGTGATTCTTTTTTAATAATACGATTAAGAGTGTACCTCGTATTTCATTTGAATGAAATTTTCTCCCAAAACGATTTAAATGTATATTATTTCATATTGATTTGATGTAATTTAGAATTTTGTATTCAAAGTGTTTTCAAACATTAATTGATTAAAAAAATAAAATTTATTAGATAAGTGACATATATATATATATCAATAATTAAAAAAGGAAATTATTAGTAACTTTCAGTGAGAAATTACAGATCAAAATGGAGGGGTTAGCACATTTT